>NC_083402.1:84682720-85307021 GCF_020745735.1 Hemiscyllium ocellatum | reverse complement strand
CCTGCACTCAATAAGTTTACAGTCAAAAAGACAGGCCCCTCTTGATCAAAAGTCTCATTGGACAGCAGCCATATTATCACCATGGTTACAAGAGCAGTCAATCTATCAGTCAGACAGGGTGTAAGTATCTCACTGTAAGGTCTGAGAAATGTCAGAGCTGTCGCATGTGCTGGCAGCTATTTGGCAGCAGATGACATCCCATGAAAGGATACAATTGTCAGTCAGGAGATACCCCTACAGTCAGTCAAGGGACTTATCTGATTATATTACAACCAGTTTGCCACTGTCAGGTCAAGTGTAAGCAGTCTGTGGATTACATGTTGGGAAGTAAGGGTGTTGTTGAGACATCAGTCTGGGAAGTGGGCCAGTTTGTCTTGCAATGGTACAAAGGGAGGGATTGTATGTGTTGGAAGTGGTTGTCACAGTAGTTAATAGTAAAGTAAAAGCAGGAGAAGTGGTGAGGTCACCCTACAGAAGGAATGGGGAGCACAGAGGGCAGAAAGATTTGGAGAGATGAGGTGGGTGTGATCCTTGAGTGGGCATGACCCACGTAGTACTGATCCATCATCCTTGGTCTGAGACTGAGTGTAGACTGAGACAGAGTGCTGGTGCAGTATATAAGAGCTAGCAGAGGGAAGATGATAGCACTTACACTTGTGGAGCACAGAAGATCAGTGATTTTCTAGTGGCACTGGTGGATGTCCTTTGGATGTAGTCACAGCACTGACCCTTGCTGTTATTGCTGTCCATGCTGCCTGTGTCTGTTGCTGGCCTCCTTTGCAATCAGCAAGCATTGGACTTCTCCCCCCCACCTTAATCACCAGCACCTCCAGATCCCTGCACTAGTGGAAACATGGAGCTAGCTTGCTTTTCCTCTGTGACACTTGTAGTGTTGAGCACCACAAAGTAAGGGTTGACTTTGGTTTTCAGCATCTGTCCAGCTGGGCTTTACATATGATACCAGAAGCATTTAAGCCTTAAGATCCTGGCAATAATGGGCACCTCTGCTTCATTCACTAGGTGATTCCCTGAGAAATGCAGCCAAAACCTCAATTACAGTACTTAATTAATGAGGTGAAAAGCAAAAGACCACTTGTAATCATTTGATCACGACCATGATGGACCAGACACACTTTAATTGTAAATGAGAAAATTCAGCACGTGCGGTTTCTAAATGTACCAAGTGTTTCTGAATATACTTCTCTTTCAGGTGGTGAGTTTGGAACCCCACTATCCTGCTGATGACAAAAAAAACTTTTCATCATCCATTTATTACTTCTACTAATTACTTTAAGTTTAATGGAGCAGGCTCAAAGGGCCAGATGGCCTACTCCTGCTCCTAGTTCTTATGTTGCTATGCCATCTGGTTATTGATTCCCGTGACAACAAAATAGGTCCTTCAAATCTACCAAGGACTTCATAATTTATAATCTTCAGATAAATCTCCCCTTCAATTCTTCTGTTCCAAAATTAACTACACCAAGACTATTCAATCCTGCATTATAGTTAAAATTCCCCAGAATTGACAGTAGCCTTGGAAATACCTTCCCTGTAATGTGGTGGTCAGAACTGTACACAGTAATTTAGTAAAAGTCTAGGTAGTATTTTATGCAGCTTGAAAATATTCTAGGCCTCAGTCTAGGAACTCCTCAGAACTGTTCTGGAGTGTCAGGCTGGATTATGTGCTCAAGTTTCCTCAAGCCTCCTTCTGACTCACAGGTGGCAATGTTACCAACTAAATTACACTGACACCAAAATAGCTGCAAATACAGACACAGCAAACATTTGGAGGCAAAAGAATGATAAATAACCACATGTGATTTGTTTGATTGACTTTTTTGATTAACCATTTGTTTTCAATGAGGAAACCAGAACTGTTCTTTTGACAAATTACATTTTTTGCTTGGTTATTTTTAGTAACCTAGTATTGTTTCAATAATAATGATAATAGCTCAAGGAATAGTATAGCTTAGCATTTATTCCAAAGTATAGGTTCCTGAAATATGATAATACTTTGCAGCAACTGACCCAAAGTTTCAGCCAAATATTGGTTAGTAAACCAAGACATATCAATAAAGAATGAAAGGAAATGAACACTGGGGTCAGATAATGTACAGGTCAACACAAGGCCAAAAGTGCATTGCCTGACAGCATTCAATCATTATCATTTGTACAAAATCAAACTGCTTGCCAGTGCTTTCATCACATTTGTTTTGCTTCTCACAGCTACCATATTTCTTGTTAATTGCCTTTTATGTATATGTAAATGACAATAATTAACACTGAATTGAATGTGGCACCCACAAAGTTTTGATTTACCAACACCATGGAAGTTAACTTCTACTCCTAAATAAAGCATCTGGTTGATGACATGGTTTGAGTGAAACTCCTTGTGTTTGGAAGATTTTGCAATGAAACACAGAGAACCGAGTCAGAAGAATCTGATTGCCTTTTTTTGTGTTGATGTTGCATCAAAGCCAGCAATCCTAGCCACAGAAAAACCAGGAGCAATAGTAGGCCATTTGGCCCTTTGAGTCCACTCCTCATTAAATATGTGATTATGGTTGATCCTCTAGCTCAATGTCCTATTCCTAATGTCTCTCCATACCTCTTAATACTTTGCAAATCCTAAAAAGACTTTTCTTGAAAATATTCAGTGACTTGGCTTCCACAGTCTTCAATGGTAGAGAATTCCTTTGGTTCACTACCCTTTGAGTGAACCTAATCTCAGTTCTAGTGCTCGACTCCACACCCTGAGACTGTGGCCCCTGGTTCTAGATTGATCAAAGAGTTTATAAAGGATCGGGGAAGCCAATTACATCCAAACCGAGGGTTCTGCACTGGAGAAGTGTTGATGAAACGTTCTGGCACCTTGACTTGCAGCCATTGCCCAAGAACATTCACTTTACATCTCCCAGTGTGGTAACAGTGAAGGGTGTTGGCACAACCCTATTGGCTGCTTTGAATCCTGATCATGACAGCATTGGCCAAAGGCCACAGAACATTTTACTTCCTCAGGAGGCTAAGAAAATTCAGTATGCCCACAAGGACTCTTACCAATTTTTATAGATGCATGACAGAAAGCATCCTATCTGGGTGCAACACAGCATGGCATGACTACTGATCTTCCCAAGACTGCAAGAAATTGTAAAGAGTTGTGAACACACAGCAGTCCATCACATAAGCCAGCCTTCCATTCATTGATTTCATCTATAGTTTTGCTGCCTCAGGAAAGCACCCGCTTTAATCAAAGACCCCTCCCACCCCAGTTATACTGTCTTCCACTGTTTTCTGTAATGCAGAAGATATAAATGTTTGAATACACATATGAATAGATTCAAGCACAGTTTCTCAAACATTGTTATCATTGACTGGACATCTCAAATGTTAATTCTGATCTCTTCACACCTTCTCTGCAGCTGTAACACTGTATTCTGCACTTTGTTCTGCAACCTGATTTCATGGTATGATCTGCCAGTATAGCAAGCAAAACCCCAACACTTTTCACTGTATCTTGGTACACATGACAAGAATCAATCAATCAATCAATCAGTTTGGAAAGATCTGAGGCTAGGGGGATAGAAATATACACCTGGAAGCCACCCCGCCAGTGAAGACTCACAGCAAGACTCGTAGCAGAAGATGATGCAGCAACTCAAGAAGACCCAGGAGAAGATCCGCTCTCACCTGCCAGATCCACCTTCATGGAGTGAGCCAGCCCTACACCTCAGAGGAAGGAGATTCCAACAGCGCAGCTCAAACATGTGGATCATTGTGGATAATATCCTTTCTCAGATGGACAGAGCTAGATAGAGAGTAATTATTGTGGGAATTTGGGAAATGCTTACATGGTATTTATGAAAAGGAATATTTTGTTAATAAGATCGAGTTGAACCACAAATTGAATTCTTTGTCTAGTTGTCTGCCTCACCGACAGGAGCACATGGGGAAAACATTTTCAATATGCAAACTGGCCAAAGTGTTCAAAGGATGGAGAACAGGTTCAGTGACTATTTTGTTTTATAATGTCTCTCTGAAGCACCTTGGGATATTTTAGTACATTGAAGGTGCTATCAAAGATGCAAGTTGTTGTTACAAGTCAGCCATACAGTCTGATTATACCTGATCGACACACTATTAATTCAACTGATTCACTTAATGTGAATGATCTTGATTTGATGACTATGATTACCTCCTGTGATACATACTTACTTGTCAAGATTTGTAAGCAAAATATTTGTATGTTAAGGATGGTTTAACCTTTGAATTTCACTATGCAATTCTAACTTTTAATTAAATATAAAGTTTCCATTTTGAATGTGGATTTATAAATTCACACTATGATATCAGGGGACATTAGGAAAAATTGGCAGAATAATAATTTTCCCATATCTCATTTCAGATTTTCTTGACTTATTATTCATCAAGTATTTTATTCAGCTCTGCCCTCACTTTCTTAAAATTGCTCTAGAATTGGAAATCTAATATGGAAATTCATGATATTGTTTTATTTAAGTCATGTCAGATTTGATCATGGGTCTATCTTTGGGCTAGCATTTTCAATACGTCATTTGGGTTATTAACAATACAATGCTACAAGGTGGATTAGCCCTCCTATAATCTAACACACTGGGTCAGGAAAAAAATCATTTAGATTCAGTCTGCTTGGATAGTCTCATCATCTGATTGTTTCAAGTGTTTTGCCAATGGCTTTATAATATTTTCAGTGAGTAATCAATTGTCTTAATGTACAATGTGAGTGATAAAGTATAGAATTTTTTTTAGAGTAAGAGGGAGGTGAGCCTAAAAACAGAAGGTACCGCTGCTCAGAGGTCAGTGAATTTGCTCAGTCAATTAAATTCATCTCAGCCCTCTGCAAGTGCACACCTGGTTAAAATGCCAAAGTTTGTAGGTGGAGAGGCAGGAAGGTCTGTTTCCTGACAGGATCTTCCTGACTCCACATTTTAAAGACATCCATCCAGCATTTCTTTCGCTGCAATCTGGTGACATCATTCAGTCTCTACCCATCACCACCACCTACCCATGGAAATGTCAGAAACCAGGCAAAAACTGATACTACACTTTCATGATACTAATCCTCCAGAAGGCTGTCTGGGAGAGAAGAACTGATCTTTTCATTTTTGATGGCAACAGGAGGCCATCTTGTCTAGTCAGAACACCAGGATAGTGCAGCACATTTTGTCTGGACTATAATTAAGGCGTACCCAAGTACCCCTACATCATGTTCCACTACAGTCATAGTCAGGTTGTGGGTGGCATTAAATCCGCATCAGTCAGGAGGTTGTGGGATTGTGTCATGGGCCATGGTCACAGTGGGTAACCCTTGTTCCCTAGTAACCAGTTTTAAGAGTGCTCCAGAATGTAGGAGCTATGGCTGCAGCTAACGTAATGGGCATACAACTCCAGGAGCTGGTAAAGGTGATCACAGATCACATTAATGGAATTCTATATCTTGCTGTTGATGAATTCCACAGTGTTGTGATATAGTTCCCCTCATTTTCTGAATCCTGGTGCCTCGGCTGTAGCACTGACCTCACCATGAGGGAGTGAAATGGACCTTGTAAAGATGGTAACAGTCACTGTCCTGATGCATTTGTGGCTGCATGACTGAGAGATTCCATCACACCCTGGAAGGAGCCATTTTCATGGAAGTCCACTGTCATCAAGAAAGGATAGCCTCCCACTCCTGCAACCTTCAGGTCCTCTTCCAGCATCTGGCAGTAGTCTAACATGATATGTTAATGTGGTGGCACACCCTACAGCTGAGGGCTGCACAAAATTCTCCAGACAATGAGACATAACGTGCCCTGACAATGAGGGTCACATCTTCAACTAGCTTCAGATTCAGCACGGGCGCCAACATGGTGCAGGTGCTACGGTGGCAGAGTGACCACTACACATCATTGAGAAGGGAGTGCCCAAAGGTCTCTAAAATGCTTTCCCATCCCAAATCCACATCAACTGTTCAACTCTCACTTCATTCAGTACAAATCAGCATCACACTTACATGACAAATGATGAATCAATGGTGTGCAGCTCCCACATCACCTTTGGACATTGCACAGATAATAGTTCACCTTTGACCAGCATTGACATCTTTAATATCATCATTATGTCCTTTGGCATTACTGAAATAGCATGTTCACTTTACAAGCACCAATGGCATGCTACAAGTCACCTTTGGCCAGCATCTGACCCGAAGCAAATGAGCTGTAAACTTTTTGTACTTTAAATGTAATAGGGTTGCAAATGGATACTCCATATATTTGCCTGTTCAACATTACCACATCCAGCTAAAATAATGCCATAGAGACTGGTATCCCGTCACCATGTCAACTTTTATTTAGAGAGAGACATTCCTTGACTCTAGTACTGCCTCTTCATAGTCAGCTGTCAGAGTGCCACTGTGTCTGACACTCCCCTTTTAATCTGTCAGGCAGGGGTCCCTGAGTGGATCAGATTATGACATTCTTTGAGGTCCAACTGGCTGATCTCATTCCCAATATTACACCCCCAGTCCTCTGAGCCCACAGACATTGTTCGGTCCTTTCTCTTGAAGAGCCGCTGGGGCATTTGAGCACCAGATTAGATTGCTCTGACTTGCCGTCTGATATGGGCCGTGTATAACACATGGGAACTTGCCTTTTGCACCAGAAGTGCTTTGGGAGAACTACACTCCCTTCTTCCAGTGGCAAAGGCATTGAGGTGTCCACATATGTCACGTCTATCTTGGATTCAAAGGACTCAACGATGCTTGACTCACAGGGTAAATCCACAAGTTCTGGCAGTATTTCCAAAGGTTCCTAGTGGTAGGACACATTTTGCTGCTGCACTATTTGAGAATTTGTGGCTTTCATGTGATCCATGTGCTTGTTCAGGACTATTTCGCCAACCTTAACTTTATAGGTCACTGGTCCTGACCTCACATCAACCATGCCTCTTACCCATGCAAAGCCATTTCCAAGATTATCACAAAGTTTCATCCATAAAGATATTGGTGGAAGATTTGCTGACATCAAATGTAACCACCAATCCTTCTTTTTCTATCTGGGCCCATTTATGCTCTGCATTAACTCATGTCCTGGATGGATAGGCTATTTGGCATTAGTATCCATTGGGCCATTTATGTGTTAATAATACACAGATGCTATAAGTGGAGGCATTGTGCATGAAGACCAGATCTTTTTGGGATCATTGTGTCCCAACACCTTTGAGGATGACAACTGTTTCTTTATTTCATTGAAAATTGGGGCCTGTCTATGAGACCATTGTCAAAGCTGACCTTTTTTTTAGGATTATTCCATAATAATTTTACCAGAAATGATCTCAGTTCCTGGTGTGGGAGCCAAGGCACCTTTGATCTCCTTCACTTTATTTTCCAAAGAGTATAACTTGGTCTTGTTGACTCTGTAGTCCAAATAGGTCACTTGGGGGTGCCTGGAACACATTTTTCAAATCTTGGGCACACACCTGCCTTAGAAAGATGCCCTCATACTATATCCACATTCTCAAAGTTTTCCTTTATTAGTTTTCCCTGTTATCAGGACATCATCTAGGTAAATGGTGACCTGTGATATGCTTTGCAAAATGTTCTCCGTTGTCATCTAAAAAAATAAACAGGCTTTTGAAACCCCAAATGGCAGTCTTGTATATTGGTACAAGCCGTTATGGATGTTAATTGTAGCATACTTCTGCAAATCCTAGTCTAAATGCAATTGCAAGTGCATTTGGCTCATGTCCAGTTTTGTGAAGGTCAGGAGCCCTGCCAGCTTTGCTATAAATCCTCTATCCGTAGGACTGGGTATTTATCCAGCTGCAAAACATGACTTACCATTTGTTTAAATTCTCACAGCAGCAAACTGACCCATGGGGCTTCAAAATCCTTCTGACCAGTGCTCCCCATTCGTGAATTGGACTGGTTTGATGATTCCATCACTTTCCAGCCTTCTGATTTCTGAATCTACTTTTGCCTATAAGGCAACTGACACTGGACAGGCCTTGCAGCATCATGGCCACCATGCAAAATCACTTAGGCTCCTTTGATGGTCCCTCTGCCTTCTGGGAATACTTCCGGGTATTAAATTATGACTTCATTCAGGCAGCCGTTTTCTAATTGAAAATTTTGAGCCAATCTAAGTAAATCTCTCACAAACAAATGTTTCCCCAACAAACTTGGGCCCATGCCTTTTACTACAATCAGTGGTAATTGAACCCATTGCTTTTCATGCGAGACCAGAACAAAAGATGTACCCTTAATCTGTAAAGGAGCCCTGGTATAGGTTCTCAGTTTAGCTGAGGTCTTCCACAAACTTAAAGGCTGGAGTCCAAATCAAATATTATTAGGAGCTAGTTCTGCAATCACTGGTTTGACTGCACCAGTATCGGCCTTCATGACAATCTGATGACCATTTGAATAGAGGGATTTTGATGTTGGTAAGCAATTTAACTGTATCACACCAGATGTAGGTGGACTTTCCAGGTTATGGACTCTCCTGGCTATACTGCTGAATACTGTCGTACGTGTTGTCTTATTCATTTTAGGTCTAGTATGGCGCTTGTGTTGTCTCAGATCCACATGCCAAACAACAACTACAATGCTCACCGATTCGGATTTTGAAGAACTTTTTAACCATCTGCTTTAGGAATTTGCTATGAGCTGACCTAGACTCCCTCTGTTCCGAGTAAGGCTATGCAATTGACTTCACTCAAAATGTCCACTTCCTTCGAATACCTTGCAACTCGTTTGCTCCACTTGTAGCATTTCCCAATGATAAATGCGCTTGTAGCACCTGCCTGTAAACCAGCTGGGCTTCAGCTCGCAGGTGGTTTTGTATGATTACACCATTAATCACAGATACCAAACGGGCTCTTATCAGCCAGTCATCTTAACTTAGTCAAAGCCCTGACATAGCTTCCCCTGGTTCTTGAATTGCTAAGGTAAACACAATAGCATATCAGAATTTACCTTAACTATATAAGTCTATTTTTGAAAGGTTTCAGTATATGGTGCCTCAGGGAAAGTTAGGCTCCTAATAACTGCAGACTGTCAGGAGAACTATTCAATGTTTTCCGTCTGCCACAGTGTCAAATACCCGGAAAAAAATAATGCATTGTTTCCACATACTATGCCCAGTCCTCAACCACAGGTTTAAATGAGTCAAGCTTCCCAAACAAAGGTAGAAAATGCCCCAATAACCCTCTCCCACGGCCTACTATACCCTCTGAGACTTTTCCTCCTAATCTCCCATACAACTTGAGTGTCTCCCTTCTGTCACCATGCTTGTCTCCACCTCTGAAAATGCCTGTTTCCCTCCTCCAACACCAGCCTTGGGTTTCTCACCCCTTCTGGCAGTCATCCCCTGCTGCCCCTACAGGTCCCTTAGTACCTCCCTGAATAATTAATGGGCAGAACTCCACAGTAGTGTATTCAGCACGAACCTCTGATTGATTTTCACAAGCAGCCCTGAAACAGGAGTCAGACCCCTTGCCTTCCCACGAAATCCACCCCCTTTATATAACTGACAGTGCATTGAAAGTCTTCTGTCTGCCAGCTTCATTTCCCAGGCAAGTTTAGAATTCATGCTCCGTGGGAGAAAGTTTACTTGTCCTTCTCAGTGGAAGCAATATTATCAGGCCTTAAAATGGACTAGCTCCAATTTCTGATCTGTTCTAAACAATGTTTGATTTCAGCAACATGAGCGTAGCACTTACTGAGATATCTGTTGAACACAGAACAGAAAATATATCAGGGTTGCATGTTGACCATGGGAATACAATTATGTTTTGGCCATGGCTTGAGGTGAAAGCCATCTCTAGACTCGATTATAGCTGATTTGTCTCCTGTAGCCTTCCAATCATTGTGCATGTTAGATATGCAGCCCAGAGTGCATGGTCTCCCTATCATATCGCCAGATTTTGAAGAGGAATTGGATAGACAGGAGTTGTTTCTTCTGGAGTCGAAAGTGTGATGCTGGAAAAGCACAGCAGGTCAGGTAGCATACGAGGAGCAGGAGAATCGACCCTTCAGGCAAAAGCCCTTCATCAGGTTTTTGCCTGAAACATCAATTCTCCTGCTCCTCGGATGCTGCCTGACCTGCTGTGCTTTTTCAGCACCACACTCTCGACTCTGATCTCAAGCATCTGCAGTCCTCACTTTTTCCTTGTTTTCTCTGGAGAAGAGGAGGCAGACGGGATCACAATTGAGATGTATAAAATTTGAGGGAAGTAGACAGAGTCAATGGGAAGAAACTTTTCCCCTCGCTGGATGGAGTAATGACTGGGCCATTGATTTAAGGTAAGGAGCAGGGGGTTGAGTGAGCAAATTTCTTTTCATCAAGATGCAGAATTGGCTGGCTGAAAGAAAACAGCAAATGGTAGTGGATGGGAAGTATTCCACTTGGAGATCGGTGACCAGTGGTGTCCCACAGGGATCTGCTATTGTGTCTCTGCTCTTTGTAGGTTTTATATTTGACTTGGATGAAGAAGTGGTGGGTTAGTAAGTTTGCCAATGACACAAAGGTCAGTAGTGTTGTTGATAGTGTCAAGGGCTGTTGCAGGCTACAACGAGACATTGACAGGATGCAGAGCTGGGCTGAAAAGTGGCAGGTAGAGTTCAACCTGGATAAATGCGAAGTAATACATTTTGGAAGGTTGAATTTGAATGCTGAGTACAGGGTTAAAAACAAGATTCTTGGCAGTGTGGTGAAACAGCAGAATCTTGGGGTCCACATACATAGATCCCTCAAAGTTGCCACCCAAGTTGATAGGGTTGTTAAGAAGCCATATGGTGTCTTGGCTTTCATTAACAAGGGGATTGGGTTGAAGAGCCGCGAGTTTTGATGCAGCTGTATAAAACCCTGGTTGGATCACACTTAGAATATTGTGTCCAGTTCTGGTTGCCTCATTATTGGAAGGATGTAGATGCTTTAGAAAGGGTGCAGAGGAGATTTACCAGGATGCAGCCTTGATTGGATGACTTGTCTTTGAAGAGAGGTTGAGTGAGCTCAGGCTTTTCATACTGAAGAGAAAAAGGAAGAGAGGTGGCTTGATAGAGGTGTACAAGGTAATGAGATGCCTAGATGAAATAGATAGCCAAATACCTTTCCCCAGGCAAAAATGGCTGCTACGAGGTGTCATGGTTTTAAGGTGATTGGACGAAAGTATAGGGGAGATGTCAGAGGTAGGTTCTTTACTCAAAGATTGGTGAGTGCGTGGAATGCACTATGGTGGTAGTAGAGTCACTGGCATTAAAGGCATTTAAGCGACTACTGGACAAGCACATCAACGGCAGTAAATTGAGGGTGCGTAGGTGAGGTTGATCTTAGATTAAGATAAATGTTTGGCAAAACTTCGTAGGCTGAAGGGTGTGTATTGTGCAGTTACGTACTATGTTCTAAATTCTAAGTTCTAAGTTCTATGTTGTATGTTCTATGTGAGGGTGCAGGAATCTGGAAATCACTGCCTCTGAGGATGGTAGATGTAAAAACTCTGTTAATATTTAAGGCATATTTTGATGTGTACTTGCGATGCCAAGGCATATAAGACTTGGTTCAAGTGCTGGAAAATAGGATTAGAATAGATAGGTGGGTTTGTTTTAACTGGCGAGATGCGATGGGCTGAATTGTCTTTTTCTATGCTGTAGACTTCTATGACTCCAAGACTGTATGTTGGGAATACAAAGGCTTCATTTGGTAGGGGAGAGCATGCAATAGTGAACCTAAGGAAAATATCAAGCATAAAACCAAAGGAACTATGAGCCTCAGAATATTTGGCTTTGCTGATGGTTAGGCATCCTGCAGATTCAGGCAACTGTAGAATGGATATAGTTATCTTTTAGCTTTGAACAATTGTACAGTTTTCTGTATAACTTTCTCTTTCCAGGCACTTCAGGAAGAATATGAAAAAATCTATAATACAGAAAGGGCAGCTCGCTAGTGAAAAGTAGTAGTAACAAAGTATCTGTCTCCTGTGAAGCATTCCAAAATCATCTGTTGAACATGCTCATCCAGGGAATAATGCACATTGAAACAAATTCTATCCATGTGGGAATTGTATCATAGTTCACGCAATCAATAAAGTACCCAACTCCGAAAAATATTTGACTTTTACAAGATGAATAAAGGAAATGCCTTTAAAATAAAACTGGCTGGGATGTAAATCACAGCAGACAAATAATTAAGAAGTCTTGAGAGCTAGTCAATAGTCTCGACAGAAGGAAACATTGTCCTGAAGTCAGAGTACAGTTAGCAGCCAAAACAACAATACAAGTGAATAACTTATCAGATGGCGCACACACTTTGCAGAATCCTGATAACAGCCTGCAGTTCTGAATCAGATATTACTGATGTCACTGCCAATAATGGACAAATTGTTCTGAATCAAAAAAAATTTACCACACAATTAATTTGGAAAAAAACATCAGGAGGAACAGCAAGCACGACTTGCATTAAACTCGGAAAACTCCCTAAGGCGCCATAAGGGAAAAGAGGGGAGGTCACACTTATTTGCCAGAATGCTAAATTTACCGTAACCATGAAACAGTACCTACTTCAGCACCTTTTTCCAAAAATAGCTTCTTACTGTTCTGTGTAATAATGAAAAAAATGTTGAAACATTACCTGCGATGACCTCAGTTATTGTTTTTCTTGACATACACTTCCCTCTCGCCCTATGACTGTGGGGCATGCTTCTGATATAAGGCAAACAGCAGGATGTCACGATCCATGTTAGCACTAAAGACATAGGTGGGAAGAAATATGTACTCCTGCAATCAGAATACAGCGAGTTAAGTCGATAATTAACAAGCAAGACATCTGAATAAGTAATTTGTGATTTCTTCTAGTGCCATTTGCAAGTGTACAGAAATAGGAAGATAAGACAGTGAATGTATGGAACAATGGCGTAGGATGGAGGCCTTTAGACTCCTGGGACACTGGGACTGTCTCTAGGGAAGTGGCACCTGTACAAGATGGACAGATTGTATCTGAACAGAGCTGGGGCAGAGTTCTTTGAAGGATATTTTTGTAGTATTGTTGGGAAGGCTTAAACTAATTCAACAGGTGTGTGGGTGACAGAAAGTAATGTTAAGAGGTAATACCAAGTAGAAGAAATGCTGAGAGAGGTAGATAGTACTAAAATAAAGAATAGTAAGTTAGTATGTCGAGTCAAAACATAAGAGAAAGTAATGCATGAAATACATGGAGTATAATTAATAAGATCAGGGAGTTTCAGGCATAGGTTGCCATAAGGAGTTATAATATAGTAATGTTACCAGAGGCATACCTCAAAGGAAGGCAGGTCTGGGAGTTAAATAGCTCTCATTGGAAAATGTTCAAAAAGATGAAATAGGAATAAACGTAAGTAGTGTTGCTGCATTTGTTTAAGGAGAGTATCACAGTTTTGGAGAAAGAGATGTTTCAGAGAGTTCAAGGAAAGAATTGATTTGGCTATGGCTTAGCATTCGAAGAATGCAGTGACATTTCTTCATGTAAAATATAGGCCACCACCCAGTGGGAAAGATGCAGAGGCTCAAATCTGTGAGGAAATTACAGAGGGATGTAAACATCACTGAGTAATTATAGTAGATGATTTTAATTACTCATATAGGGATTGGGATAGTGACAGGATAAGGGACATTGTTGGGGAATTGTTACGAGATTGTGTTTAAGAAAATTTCTCACAGCAGTATTTGTCTAGTCCAACAAGAACAGATGCTCCTTTTAAGCTTGGTTAACTGGGAATGAGGTTGGTCATGTTGATTAAGTGCAGTATGGAACATTTGAGTGAGAGTAAACAATGTCTGTTAAGATTTAGGTTGACAATTGAAAATAACATTGATCAATCCAGTGTAAGAATAACCAACAGACAGAGAGTCAACTTCAATGAGGCAAAAACAGAATGGGTCTGGATAGACTGGAACCAAGACTGGTGGGAGAAACAGGAGTTCAACAATGAGCCATCTCCATATAGGAGATTATTCAGTCAATGGGATACTCTCTCAAAATGAAAATAGGATGAAAAAATCCAGAGCTCTCCTGATGACAAAGGAGATAGAAATTAAGTTAATGAAGCATATGTATGTTGAAGGCAGGTGTCAGGGAGTTAAAAAAAAAGGACCATGCTGAGGGCAGAAGATTCAGAAAGAAGGTAAAAATGCCCACAGTGGAAGCAAATAAGGATCATATAAATAAAAGACTGGATGCTAACAAGAAGGGAATTCGCAACATCTTCAATGTGAACATCAACAGGTCAGAAAAGGGTCATTAAAGGAGGAGTGAAGATGGGGGTCCAAGACGGGGATTGACACATGGAGGCTATAGGCATGGCTGAAGTGTTAAATTAATACTCATCATTTGTCTTTGTCTATTAGGTATATGCTGCCCAGGCTATGCTGACAGAGGAGGACACTCAGTTACCAGAAGGGTTTAAAATTGTTAAGGAAATTTTAGATAAGATGTCAGTACAGCACAGGAACTGGATGAGATGCATCCAATGATACAGAAGAAAATTAGAGTGGAAATTGCAGAGGCACTGCCAATCATCTTTCAATCTTCTCTAGATTCAGAAGTTTTGAGAATTGTAAACATTACACCTGCATTCAAAAACATGTAAAGATAGGCCCAATGATTACAGACCATTCATTAACTTTAGTAGTGGGGAAATGTTTTGCAACAACGAAAGGAAAAAATTGTGTCTCGCTAATTTGTTAGACTACTTTGAAGGGGCAAAAGAAAGAGTTGTTGAGGGCAAGGCTGGGTTGAAGTGGTGAACAAAGATGTCTGATAGCCATTTGTTACCATGTCATATAACAGACTTGCGATGGAAGTGATGGAATGAAAAGGACAGCAGCAACATTACAAACAAAAGTTTCTGAGGGACTGGAAACACAGAATAATGTTTAATGGGTATATTTTTGGCCTGGAAGAAAGTTTGTAGTTTGTGGTTGTGTTTGCTTTTAGGACTCTTGCTTTTCCTGATGAATGTAAATGATTCAGAACTTGATGTGTAGGGAACAATTTCAAAGTATGCAGACAACAAAAAACTTGGAAGGATTGCTAACTGTGAGGAGGACTCTGCAGCACTTCAAAAAGACATTGACAAGTTAATGGAGTGGGTAGGTAGGTGGCAGATGACCTTCAATGAGATGAAATATGGGGTGAAACGTTTCAGTACAAAAAGCAAGCAGAGGTGATGCAAAATAAAGGCTACTATTCTAAAATGTACATAGGAGCAGAGAAACCTGTCTGCATTTATGCAATAGTCATCATAGGTGGCAGGACAGTTAGAGAGTGATGTAGTAAAGCATACAATATTCTAGACGTCATGAACTGCGGCATAAGGTACAGGGTCAGGAATGTCATTCCTGATTAGATTAGATTACTTACAGTGTGGAAACAGGCCCTTCGGCCCAACAAGTCCACACCGACCCGCCGAAGCGCAACTCACCCATACCCTTACATTTACCCCTTACCTTAGATCTTAGCTAAAGTTTTCTGGCCAGTTTTAGGCATCACATTTTAGGAAGATAAGAAGGTGTTGTAGCGAGTGTAGAAAAGTGCAAGTAGTACTGGAGGTGAGTAACTTCAGTTGTGAGGAAAGATTGGAGAAGCTGGGATTGTTTCCCTTGGAAGGTTTGATAGAGGTTTTCAAAATCATGAGCCATCTGGACAAAATGTATAGGGAGAAACTGTTCCTGCTTGAAAATGGATCAGGAACTAAAGGGCAGTGTTTTAAATAATTTTACAGAAGAAATTAATGTAAAGTGAGAAAGAACTTTTTCACACAGCGGACGTTTATAGTATGGAATATACTGTTTAGAAGTCCAGTGGAGGCAGGTTCAATTGAGGCATTCAGTATTGAGCATTGAGGTATTGAATGATTATTTAAATAAAGTTGAAACACAGGGTTATGGGAAAACATTAGAAGTTTGACAATAGGCCATACTGTTCAGAATGACGGTGCAGACATTATGCACCAAATGGACTCCCTCTGCCCCATAATAATTTGTGATTCTGTGATTTTGAGAAATGCCTCCATTGGGGATTTTTATAGGCATCCATTTGCACCATGCATCAGTATACTATGTGCCCAACTGATCTCCTGAAACTCACCTGGAGCACAGGGAAAGAAAGCTAAGCGAGAAAGTACATCTCAAAAAAACACTGACCTTTAGAGAGGTCAGACATCTTCCTAATTCTAGACTTCGAAATGGGACCTACGAGGTAGCCTGTAAATATGAGGATGACCTATTTCTCCCAGGCTATTGCTCAATCAGGTCCCAATAAGTCTCAACAATGAGAACTAGCCCCTCTCAGAATTCCTACCCTTGACTCTGACCACCCAACCATCATTTTCCATATAAGGGGCAAGCAGAAACCTTTTATAGGGCAACCTAAAAACTGCCAGAAACAGCAGAGTTCTGAAATTGTTGTTCTTAATGTCCTTGGGGGATGAACTTAACTACTGCTGAAGTTGTTGTGCCACACCAGACAAATGCCCACAGAATATTGGGGCCAATTAATAAATTAATGCATTTCTTTTAAAAAAAAGGTCAAAAATTTATGTAAGGCTTGCTTGATTGATATAACAAAAAAATTAAATGATGTAAATGATCACACAAAGCTAATAACTATGATATTATAATAATAGAATGAGATATATTAAACATATTGCAAGGATTTAATAAAGCATTGAACACTACAGAACTGTGTAATCACAAGACTCAGAAAGGGTAGGATATTGTTACATGAACTGGCAGGAAAAATTAACACAAAAGATAGATTCAAAGTTAGCTGTCATAAAGATTGAAACACACCAAAATTCAAAGTAAGCATTTTATTTTGGACCAACTGTATTTATGTAAAATTGATTTATGAGGTTGACCTATGACTTTTTCACATACAGAGGTGGAATAGGCTGGGACTGTTTTCCTTGGAGCATTGGAGGCTGAGGGTGACCTTATAGAGATTTATAAAATCATGAGAGGCATGGATAGGGTAAAGAGAGAAGGTCTTTTCCCTGGGGTGAGGGAGTCCAGAACTATAGGGCATGGGTTTAGAGTGAGAGGGGAAAGATATAAAAGCGGCTTAAGGGGCAACTTTTTCACACAGAGGGAGGTACGTGTATGGAATGAGCTGCCAGAAGAAGTGGTGGAGGCTGGTACAATTGCAACACTTAAAAGGCATCTGGTTGGATATATGAATAGGAAGGGTTTGGAGAGATGTGGACCAGATGCTGGCAGGGGAACTAGATTGGGTTGGGATATCCGGTCGGCATGGTCGAGTAGGACCGAAGGGTCTGTTTTTGTGTTGAACATCTCTATGACTCAATATGTGGGCAAGAATATCCTTTACTTGGGATTTAGGTGTTGTACATACATTAATGTCATTCAGTCCATTATAAAAGTTGATTCACTTACACTCAGGGATACTAGACAAATACATAACCATATTAAGACATGACCTTTTTATCACATGATCAAAGATTGGTCAAATGAATTACAAGCATTCCCCACCTAGAATTTCAGTGATCATCTGTAGTTATTATGAGATCATCTTACTTTCTTGCTAGCTAATTACCACAGATTGGGGCAGTGCATACCCTTTAGGATGTCAACATCCTTTCTCCAAAAGGTGACTGAAAAGTGAGAAAATTGCATAATTATGAGAAGGCAACATTACCCCTCCTTTCCAGTAGGTTGTTAGTATTCAGAGGAATGGTAACATCACAAGCAACTCTATCTACTTCTCAGAAGGATAAATCAATTTGTCGTAATTTTCTGTTTAAACAAAAAGCTTAAAGGTAATGTTTTCATATAACGTGGCAGGCATACATCAGATTTAAATGAGAAAAACAATACACAAAAGAAAGCATGAAAATGGAATTTGAATAGAAAAGTGTATATGGGAAGTTGATAGCGACATTGAAAGTTTTGAAGAAACAGAATGAGCCAGAGAGAATCAAATGTCTATTATGAGGGGACATTGATACAGGAATATAGGTTTATAAACTGTGGGATACATGAAAACATAGAATAAAGGAGTATGAGTATATAATTTGGCCCCCTGTCCCTGCTTCACTATTCAGTATGATCATAACTGAACAGGAACTCAGTATCCTGTAACTACTTGCTCCCCATACCTTTGAATCCATTTAAACCTAAGATTTATATCTGACTCCTTCAAAACATTCAATGTTTTGGCTTCTACCACTCTCTGTAGCTGAGAATTCCACAGGCTCACCACTCTCTGGGTGAAGAAATTTCTCATCATCATAGCCCTAAATTGCCTACCCCTTTTCCTTAAACTGTGACTTCTGGTTCAGGACTGTCCTGTCATTGGGAACATCCTTTCTGCACTTATGCTGTCTAGACCTGTTAGAATTGTATAAGTTTCTATGAGACTTCCCCTTCATTCTTCTTAACTCCAGTGAATTATAGCTCTTACCAATCCAGCTGAGTTTCTTCATATGTGTGTACTCTATCTCAAGAATTAGTGTGGTAAATCTTCATTGAACTCCTTTCCATGGTCAGAATATCCTTCCTCAGATAAGGTGACCGAAACTGCAGTCTTAGTCTCACCAAAATCCTGTACGATTGCTGTGAGACATCTCTGTTCCTGTGCTCCAATCTTCTCACTGTGAAGGCCAACATACCACTTGCCTACTTGGCTGACTGCTGCATCAAAAGCTTACTTTCAGTGACTGGTGTACAAGGTCATACTGCACCTTCTGCTTAGCCAAACTATTGAGATTCAGATAATAATTTGCTCCCCTGTTTTACTACCAAAGTAGATAGCCTCATTTTTATGCAGATTATACTTCATCTGCTATGAATTTGCCCACTCACTCAAATTGTCTAAATCACACTGAAGAATCTCTGCATGATCCTCACAGTTTATCCTCCCATCCAGCTTCATGTCAACGTGGAGATATTGCATTTAGCTGCATTATCTAATTTATTAATACATATTGTGAACAGTTGTATCCAATCACTAATCTTTGTGCTACCCGACTAACTCGTGCCTGTTTCCCAGAAAAAAAAACTGTTTTTTCAATTCTTTGTTTCCTGTTTGCCAGTCAGTTCTCTATCCATGCCAGTATACTACTTCTATCTCATGTACTTTAATTTTACATGCTAATCTCTTATGTAGGGCTTTATCAAAAGCTTTCTGAATGACCAACTAAGTCCCATCTATGTGTCCCTCCAACCAACTCTACCAGCTACATCTTAAAAAAAAATCCAATAGATTTGTTAAGCATGATTGCAGTTTGGTAAATCTATATTGGCTTAGTTCAATCCTATTTCTATTTTTAAAAGCAGTGCTCTGTTTTTAAATCTTTAATAATGGACTCCAGCATTTTCGCTATAACTCATGTCAGTCTATAATACCCAGTGTTCTCTTTTCCACCCTTTTTTTCAAATAGTGGCATTACATTAGCTGCTCTTCAATCATAGGACCCATTCCAAAGTCTATTGATTTTATAAAACTTTGAAGGATATGTTACTGGGTGATGATTTTAAGGAGGAACCATATCAACTTTTAACAAAATGTTAGATATGAGGATTAATAGAAAGTGGCAAAAGCAGTGTAGGAACAGAGGAATATGGATTATTGTAACTGCATCAGTATGACATCCAGTAGATCATATGGAGAATTAAAATCAAAGTGAACTGCTTTGAACAAAACGTTCGTTTATGTGTCTAAATTCTTTGTAATTCTTTGAAAGACAACTTTGTGGATGAGAAGTATAGATAAAAATTCTATCATTCCAAAGGAAAATTGAGCATGATATGTTGAGCCTTTGCTCACTTAAGTCTGTGCTATGAAAACCAAATGTGTCATGTGGTCCCCTATATCTCCAATTGCTTCCTGCATGAGCTGTGTAGAGTTGAAATTTTTAAAGCTTATTTTATTCCTAGGTTATATTATTACTTAACAATTGCAGAAGCGTCTAAAACATTTTAAATAAATTAGATATTTTAATCAAGGGTTTTATAAAAGATGCCGTGCATCTACTGCCACATTTAACTGATGGCACATGTTAAAAATAGGTGCTTATGGGGTCTCACAAGAATACAAAGGCAACAGGTAAAATGCTCCATTGGCTAATGAGATTCCAGCTTCCAAGTTTGAACCATAAAGATCCACACAACATATTCACATGTCTATTGCCAAAGAATAGGCACCAACTGTAACAGGGGCACAGCATTACCCCTAAAGGCTAACTTTGAATAATGTTCGCTGAGTTTTTAGAGGAGTTATAGTAAGTTCCTGGATTTATTGTAATTTTGCTACTCTCTCAGTGACTGCAATGGCCTTACTAACCAATCCACAGAAAGGCTGCAATAAGTATGGGATTTGAAACTTGCTATGGAGATGGAGCAGATGTTATGGAGAAGGCAAAATCTTTATGAAGGTTTTCTTTTCATTGACAGTAAGTAATCTGCCAAGTTCAGCTAATACAACCAGCATCGTGATCTGCATATCCATTAATGTTCTCTTATATATTCTACCATCAAAATCCTCATCTGAATTCCATGCTATAGAATTCACTGTATCATCACACTGCTGTGAACTAGCAAACAAGCCTTCCTTTACCCTCTACCTGGTTGCTAGCCACTTGGACCCAGTGTCTCTACAAATACAGATGTCACTCCATGCTTGCTTTCATGGTAAGTGCAGTGTAGGCACCTGGGTTGATGGCTGCAACTGTCAGATCAAGTCATGTGGCCTCCTCTTCATTGCTGTGTGAATGTTCTCTGCCTTTTGTTCTGGGTCTGTTGTGGCCACATAGACTACTATTCTTGGATTTCTGAAAGCAGGAGATCAGAAGGCTATGATACAGCTATAGGCCTAAGGGTCATGACCATCATCTTCATAAATCTCTCCAAGAATCTCTCTAGACCATCTTGTTATTCTACTTTTGTGGACTAGTCTTTTGTATTTTAATGGATGTTGTGCGCTCTGACTCTTAGTTGGTCCCATGATGTTGAGAACTATTTCTTCCATTGAGATAATGGAGTGTCCACATCCTTGGACTCTATCAATTTTGGTCTGCTCCCTTTATTACAGAACGCCTTGTCCTGTAAGAACAAAGGGAGAATATCAGAGATTATGGTATAGCTGAGTAACTAGACCAATGTGGAAGCAGAAAGAGATAAGTGCAAGGCTGGATGAATTAGAATGTATGGGAGGGTGAAGTAAAGTACCTATATCTGGACATGAGGTGTTGTTGGGTGACTGTTGGAGATTTGATGCACTAAATAAAAACCAAAAGAACAACAGATGCTGTACATCAGAAACAACAAAAAAAAATACATCGCTGGAAAAGCTCTGCAGGTCTTGCAGCACCCATGAAGAGATGTCAGAGTTAATGTTTCGGGTCTTCAGAACTGATGATAGCTAGGAAAATGTCAGTGCATTGCAAAGATAAGGTGGGGGTAAAGGGTAAGGAGCAAACATTGGGTGGACAGGAAGCACCCTGCTTCCTGTAAAGAATCCATTCCATTCTCCCAGTTCTTCTGTCTCCATCATAATCAGCCGCCACTTCTGCCACTTCAGTGAGATGCCACCATAAGAAAAATATTACCCTTTCCTCCCCATCATCCTTCTGCAGAGACCGTTCCCTCAGCGACAACCTGGTCCACTCTTCCTCCAATCCCAACACCTTCCCCCCCACACAGAACAAGTCACTTTCCCCTGCAATTGCCAAAGATGTAACACCTGATCATCAACCTCCTTCCCTCCTCAGTATTCAAGGCCTGCAATTCATGCAATCTAGTCTACTGCATTTACTGCTCATAATGTGGTCTCCTCTACATTGAGGAAACAAAGTATAGGCTGAACACTGACATTCTGCCTTTAAAAATGACCCCTTAACTTCCAACTGTCTGCTACGTTAACACACCACCCTATTTCCTGGCCAACATCTCTGTCTCAGGCTTGCTGCAGTGCTTAGTGAAACTCAGCAAAAGCTGGAAGAATGTCACCTCATTTTCTGCTTGGGAACCCTGCAGACCTCTGGACTCAATATTGTGTTCAATAATTTTAGGATCTCAATTCTGCCATATCCTAGCCCCAACCCCACATACCAGGTCTTGTTTTCACACAGTCTGCCATTACAGACTACCTAGTATTAGCCACTAACAGACTCTATTAGCAGCTATTCGCTCTTCTAGCCAGATCATTATCGACTTCTTTGTCTGTCCAACTGTTCTTCTCTCTTTGGGCTCTATCCCCTGCTATCATTTATTCCTTACCCGCACTCCCCACCCTATTGTCTGCATGAAAACTGACATTTTCCTAGCTACCACCAGTTCTGAGGAAGGGACTTGAGACATTGACTCTGATTTCTCTTCATATGTGATGCATTAAGTAGCTTGAAAATATGATGGGGCACTGGCTGGGAAATATCATATGAATTTGACTGCACTTAACCAACTACATTGTTTTATGAAGCTTCGTGTGACACTGCTGACAGATCCTCAGGATCAGATTTTTGGAATGGACCTCCCAGGTTTCTTGTTCCCATTCTCTGCTGAAGGTTGTCCTTGTGGGTCCTCAGTCCATTGCCCAACCATGATGTGTCACTTTCTGACCATGTCTACACTAAGGTCGCCAGTGCAATATCAATGAGTTCCCAATCCCCTCTACCTTGTGTTCCATTCTCCTAGTTACAATTCCAGCAATCGCATTCAGCAGCATTTTTCTGTAATTCAGTAAAACATTCCCCAAAGAAGGCCAGACTGTCTCTGCTTAGAGAATTAAATAAAGAACTATGGATGCTGAAGATCTGAAGCAAAATCAGAAATTCAGAGGTCAGGCAGCAGCTGTGCAGAGAAAGCAGAGTTAATGCTTCAAATCCAGTAACCCTTCAATTGCTATTCTTGTTTCTGTTTAGAGAAGATTGGCTGAATTATGTAAGGTCTAAAGGTCTGCCCACCTTCTTCTCAACTGCTATAGGAAAGTCTCACATTATGACATCCTCACCAATGTACTGATTTCTGTACTTGGGCAGTGCATTGTTTAAAGAAGTAGAAACAAGCACTACCATATACCAAGTTGTATATTTGTCAAGTTAATCATTATTGACATGTTTCAAATTTCCACTAGGCTACATTGGAAGCAAAGCACTCAGCTCTGTTACTGAATGCAAATTATAATATTGTTGATGCCAGTTTTAAACTCAGCCTGCATTTGAAGAGTGAAAACCCATGTAAGCAAATGAAATATAACTGCCAACTATTTCCATCAAACCAAAGATAAAGAAAACATTCAGTGCTGAACTGCAGCTGTCAAAACAGCCAAGAGAGGAATTAATTCTGTATATTATACCACAGGCATTCAAGATGTACCCTATTTTCCAAAATATGTGTGAGTGGTCTTTGCAATACAACACACCAGAAATCACTCAAATCAATATTCACTATTTCTCTGCACACAGAAAGTATTCCAATGCAATTTTTGCTAGAGCACTGGGAATGAACAAAATGGCTATTAGCCAATGTACATCGATGCGGTGGCACAGTGGTAAGCACTGCTGCCTCACAGCGCCAGAGACCCGGGTTCAATTCCCACCTCAGGTAACTGTCTGTGTGGAGTTTGCACATTCTCCCCGTGTCTGCATGGGTTTCCTCCGGGTGCTCTGGTTTCCTCTCACAGTCCAAAAAAATGTGCAGGTTAGGTGAATTGGCCATGCTAAATTGCCAGCAGTGCTAGGTGAAGGGGAAATAGGTCTGGATGGGTTGCTCTTCGGAGGGTCGGTGTGGACTTGTTGGGCCGAAGGGCCTGTTTCCACACTGTAAGTAATCTAATCTAAGCCGCAGTGGAAGTGACACAAATTGGTAGTCAACATTCAGTGTCACAAGAACTAACTACAGCAACTATTTTGCTAACCTGGTAATATTGGCAAACGTAGCAAATCCACTTTGAAATCTGAAGGAATTAATGAATTTGTGAATAGATTGAAGGCAATAATGTTGAATATCTGTCTTAATGGGTATGAAAGAGCTAAAACTGAGGAGTGTCATATGCAGCTGCTACCATATTGATGTCACCTGGATTTGAAGGCACATCAACGGAGGATCTCAAAGAAGTTAAACCTAACATCTGAGTTCTTAATATCTCTCTAACAATGTCCATCATAAAGTCAGAAGTCACATGACACCAGATAATGGTCCAACAGGTTTATTTAAAATCACATGCTTTCGGAGTGCACATCATCTGACCAAAGAGCAGCACTCTAAATGTTTATGATTTCACATAAATCTGTTGGACTGTAACTAGATCTTGGGTGACTTCTGACTTTGTCCACCTCTGTCCAATGCCAGCATTTCCACATCAATTGCTACGATATCAATGCAGCCTATAACTAATTGCTGACATGTTAACTACAAGAGACTGTTAGACCAGGAAGTCTGCTTTTGTGTGCTTCACTACACCAAGCAGGCTCTGCTTAAATAGGATGCAGCAGCAACCAACATCATGAACAACAATTCATAGAGTGTATTGAGTTGGTGCAGCCACCCAACAGATAATCCTTAAAGTTGGATCTTCAAGAGAATCATGCAGAGCTGTACTTATCTTCTTTAAAGCAAAATCAAGAGGATATATGCCATACCTTTTTAAAATCCTGAGAAAATGAGCACAGGTAGAGGAAGTAATATAGCCATGTTGGAACCAATGTAAGTCAGGTAATAGAAGAAAACCAATAAATCCCACTGTATGTAAGTTATTTTCTCCTACATTTGTTACATATATATGTGCAAACTTTCTGGTGAGCACAGGATTAGTAAATGGGCCTGTGTAATGTCAAATCACTGGGAACTTTGCTGCTTTGCATTGAATTGTTATTTAACTTATTATCTGATTGCTTTTGTCACCTTTTATTTTTCCTATAGTTTATGCTACGCAATTCATTATTTCCTGTGGAGAGTTTCTCTTTCATTTTAAAATGAAGATCAGTCTGGATTGTAAAGCTATTTGCATGTAATGTAATGCCAATGTTTTGTATATATTGGTTGATTAATATTCTATAGCTATTCTGAAATGCTGATTCATTAAGAAAACAAAATTTCCATTAGCTCTTGAGGGAGTAAATTCAATAACCACCCGCAAGGAAAAAGTATCACACTCTTGCCTTTTTTGGCATAGGCAGCAAGTGAACTTCATCCAGCCTGTTAGTTTAAATGAATATGCAGCCCAGTGCTGTCGAGTACAATGTCTGTCAGAAGATCCAGAACTGGAGATGTAGGAACAAAAGGTGGATGGGTGGAGAGATATCCTCTATCTATCAGGGTCCAGACAAATTCTCATACTGCACATTAATAGCCACGTCATCACCTCACACTCACCGAAATAACTGCAATAGGCCATGTCCTAACGCCAGGTCACCTTTTTATTTACTAGTGTACAGTACATTGGCTGTAGCTAGCCAGCTTGGAGTGAGTATTCCACTGAGGAGATTCCACTCTTCTGGCTATTTTTTTTTCCAGAGTCAGTCCTCAACTGAGGAGATTCTATTCTTTTTTAAATACCCCTAAGTTACTGCCATACAGCAGGAGTGCTTATTTTCCCCCTCAATACCCGTGTTGCATGCGCATAAGTGCAGGAGTCAGTAATAACACAAAGTGCAAGATCATTTTATTCGACAGTCCACCACCAGGAAAAAAACTTGTGGACCAGTAACAAGCAAAGTTTGGAACGAGCGGAGCTTACATGACAAAAATAAAGGGGAAAGTAGGGATCAACTCAAAATAGAACTGGAAGGGGAAATAAAGCACCCCACTCTGCACAGCACCCACTTCTCCCTAAAAGCATCGATAGTATTGGTGGACATCGTGCGCACTCTCCTAGTTTTATATATATTTATAAAAACAAGAAAAAAGAAATATATGTATATTTCTTTTTTCATGTTTTTTTGCAAAACCTTTACACTACTGCCATGCAGTTATTTTCCAGCACCTACCTGTGTTGTGTGCCTCTCCTGGTTTTTCATTCACTGGCTGTGGCTAACCAGCTCAGCATCGATCCTCAACTGATGAGATTCTAATCTCCTGGTTATCTATACATTTTCTCCTTTTTAGTTTTTTTTTCTTTTTTTTAAGTAGTACACATTTCTCCCCAGCAACCATGTCATGTGCATGGAAGGCGTATGACACATTTAAGAAACAAGTGCAGAAAATTTTACCTCTCCTGGTTATATATTTTAAAATTTTATCAGATAATATATAATACAGACATACAGTTAGCACTAAACAATAAACAGCAGTTTGCAAGAAACAGCAATTTATAGGGGAAAGGGGCAGCAAGGTCAGAGCTCATACCCCACTCTGCAACCAAGTAACAGGGAAATAAGGACTAATCTCAAATCCCACCTCATCTTATCAAAATAGAAACAGTTACACAAACTCACACAAGACAGCCCAATCAAATGAACAATAAAACATTGCATAAGACACAGATACAGCTGGTTACCCAGCAAACCACATGCTCCGCCCACCTTCCTGCCACCAGGCAGCCCGCACCTATACTCCTTCCGGCTCTCGGTCTGCTCTGACACACTTTCCAGCTCTCAGTCTGCCCCATGCCCCATCTTGCTGTTGGTCTGCCCTGTGCTCCTTCCAGCTCTCGGTCTGCCCATACCCCTTCCGGCTCTCGGTCCATTCTGACGCACTTTCCAGCTCTCGGTCTGCCCCGTACCCGTTCCGTTCCAGCAACCACAAGGGCAGCCCGCCATGTTTTTCCAATCCCGCTACTACATGTCACCAACCCCCGTCCCTCCCCCCACCCCCCTCAGATGATGGCAATGATGATAGCCTACCAATCTTCCGGCATCCTCTTCTGGTTTTTTATATATATATATATATATATATATTTTTCTTTTTTTCTCTTCTATCTTTTAACTGAGGAGATTCTAAGTCTTCTCATGGTCATTTTTTTTCCCTTTCTTCACCTGCACTACTGCCTAACTGCGGTAGTGCTTGTATTACTCTTTTGGTTATATTATTCAGCCAGGACTTTCCTGATCAGCCCAAGTTAATAAACCCAACTAAGAATCTTGTGGTTAACAAGATCAACCTGGTCCCAATCACTACATCCCTTCCCTCCATAAGCCCAGGGATATAGGCCTGCTTTTTCATGTTTAGTTCCTCTTGTGATGCTTTTGCCCCAGGTTCGATTCCTCTAACTTAGACTCAGACGCAGGCGGAATGTATTGGACTGTGGCCCATCTCTTGCATCCAGAACATCTGTGAAGTGTCTCTTCCTCTTCTTCCGGCAGCAATGGTATGGAGGCTGCATCCATTTCGGACCCTTCGACACTAAATGGAGTTTCTACTATGCCTTCAGGCTGTTCTGAGGGGCTGGATACGTTTCTCTCTGTTTGCAATGTAATGGCTTTCAGGTGATCCATGAACTGTATGACCTACTCGAACTTTGTAAATCACAGGAGCTAACCTTGTACCCATACAGGGCCATTTCCATGGTTGTCTCACCAAACTTTATCCCCCGAATTAAATTGTCTCTCTCGCTTAGAGGAGGCATGTGGTTGACATTGGCCTTCCTGTTGCTGTTTCATCCTCCCCTCCCCCAGGTCTGGGAATATTGATTTTAATCTGGTGTGGAGTCTTCTCTCCATCAGCAACTCTGCTGGAGCTATCCCTGTTGTTGCGTGTAGGGTGGTCCTATAATCAAACAGGAACTGGAACAGTTTGACCACTCTTTCTGTTAGACCATTGGACAACGGGTGGTATGGAGCTATCCTTGTGTGCTGAATGCCATTGACCATTGGAAATATTTGAATTCCCTGCTGGTAAATAATGCCCCATTGTCTGTGACCAATACGCCCAGGAGTCCGAATGTCATGAACATTGCTCATAGTTTCTCAATCGTCATTCCTGAGTTTGCTGAAGAAACTTTATGCACTTCCAATCACATTGAATGGGTATCCACAATGACCAGGATCATGAAAGGACCAGCATAGTTGACATGTAATCGAGTCCAGGGTTTACTTGGCCGTTCCCATGAATGTGGGGGTGCTGGTGGTGGCAAGTGTTGTCCTTATCAGCAGTCTTGGCACTGCCCCACCAATGCAGCTATGTCAGCATTCAACCCTGGCCACCAGACATTTCTTCTTGCCAACTTGGAAATCCCTGGTGAAGTTCAGCCAGTATCTGGTGGTGACCTTTATTCAGGACAATCACTTTTGTTCCCCACAATAATATGCCATCCTCTACAGTGATCTAGTCTCACCCGCTTGAGAAAGGTTTCAATCCTGGTTTCGATGGCCCTTCTGTTTCCCCCATTACCACCAGCTGTTTTGCTAGAACAGGATATTTTTGTGTCCATAGCCAGTAATTGTCCGCAGTGACTGACAGGGGGCCCAGAAAGTTTAAAACCAAAATGTAATCTTCCAGGCGAGGCACTACCAGTGGAGTATCTGCCAGTGGGAGTTTGGCTTCTTAGACAGTGTTCTAATTTGTACTTGTACATACTGAGAATAAGGGCCCAATGCTGAATTCTACCGGAAGCTATGGGAGGCACTGCTTTAGCCTCCTTCAAGAGTCCTAGCAGGGGTTTGTGATCTGTTTCTATGACAAATCCCCACCCGTGAAGGCACTAGTGGAACTTCTTCATACCAAAGATGACCACCAAACCTTCCTTCTTTATCTCATCATATTATATAAGGCATCAGCCAAAGTTCAGGAATCATACTCAGGGTTTTCATCTCCGTTAGGCCACCAGTAAGACAACACTATCCCGATACCATACGAGAGGCATCATATGTCAGTACTACTTCTCACTTCAGATCATAGTGGGCTAATATCTTTAGATGATGATAGCTGCATTTTCACTTCCCTAAAGGCTGCTTCTTGACAATGTGACCATTTCCAAGGCTGACCCTTTTTCAATAAGAGGTGTGAGGGTACCAAGATGGAGGCCAGGTTATATATGAACTTTCCATAATAATTCACAAACCCAAGGGAAGAGCTAAGCTCTGGTACAGACCTGGGAGCTAGAGTACCTTTACTTGTTCTCGCTTTCCCTTCCAACGGGTGTAACCTGGTCTTGTCAACTCTGTAACCCAAATAGGATACTTGGGGTGCCTGGAACACATATTTTCCCTTCTAAGGCATACACCTGCCTGGGAGTAATGTTTAACCACTATGTCCAAGTTCTCCAAGTACTCTTTATTGGTCTTCCCAGTTATTAGTACATCATCCAGATAAATGGCAACCTGGGATAGCTCTTGTAAAATGTTCTCTATGGTCCATTGGAAAAGAGCACAGACTGATAATACCCCAAACGGCAGCTTTGTGTATTTGTATAAACCCTTATGGGCATTAATTGTCGTGTACTTCTGGGAGTCCCCATTCAGTCACGTCTGCAGGTAGGCTTGGCTCATGTCCCTCAATGTGAGGGATTGAGTATTTATCCAGCTGTGAGAAGCAGTTTACCATTTGCTTAATATCCCCACAAAGGCTAACTGAGCCATCAGGCTTCACAATTGGTACGACTGGTGCTGTCTATTCTACAAACTGCACTGGTTTAATGATTTCTTCGCTCTTCAGAATTCTGATTTCTGCATCTACATTTGCCCACATGACAAATGGCAGCAGGCGGGCCTTGCGAGATCTCACAATTATGTCCTGGTCAACATGTAAAGTGGAAAACTAACTGGGTATTTCACCAGGTCTTCACTGAGGCAGCCATTTTCCAACTGAAAAATGTGAGCCAATCAAGGTGAACTTTTCTCAATCAATTTCACCCCAACAGGCTTGTACCCCAAGCCTTTTGCTACCATCAGTGGTAACGGTACTAACTGTTTCTCATAGGAGACAGAAGCTAAAGTTGTACCCTTGAACTGCAATGATTCCCCAGTGTATGTTCTCAGTCTGGCTGAGGTTTTGAGCAAACTCAAAGGTTAGAGTCCTGAGTGAATCCTGTTAAAGACAGCTTCTCCAATCAAAGATACAGCTAAGTCAGTATCGACCTCCATGGAAACTGGATGACCATTTAACCAAACATTCAATTTAATTGACTCTGATTTGGGTGTCACTAAGTAATTTAATTGCTCCAACCCACATGTCGGGGGACTTTCCAGGGTGTGCATTCTTCCAGGTACCAGCTTATGAGTTTTCCAATTTGAATCAGACCTTGTAGGACTCCTTTGCTGCTTTGAGTCTGCATACTGGCAGCAGCTACTATCACTTGCCGGCCCAGATCCTCAAGAAATGATTATCTACTCAGCATTGTTGTGGGGTTCTGCTGTGGGCTGTCTTAGGGTCCCTCTGCTCAGGATGTGCCCTGCCTGAGACTCTGTGATTGGCTACACTCAAGTGGTGTTCCCCAAGCTCAGTCAGACAGGTGAGGGTGTTCACTTCCTTTGGGATGCCCAGTAGCTCCCATGCTCCACTTGCCACATTTTCTCATGCCACGGCCAGCTGCAGTGCCTATTTGAAGTTAGGTTGGGCTTCTCAGCTTAGGTCTGTCAGCATCTCAAAGTGACATGCCTCCACCAATTACCACAGCCTCTTCAAAAATCCTGATACAGATCCTCCGGTTCTCTAACAGGTCATAATATTTCTTAGCCAACTCTGTCAACTCTTGGACTGTTTTAGTCTGTGATACTTCTGAGAAAGTTAAGCTGGTATAACTAAAGATACTGCTGATCCACACACAGTTCAAAGGACTATTCATTGCTTTTCGTTGGTTCCAATGTCATTTGCCCAGAAAAAAAATCTGCATTCATTTGACATACTGGGCCACAGCTTCAATAGCAGGACCAAATGAGTCAAGCTTCCCAAAGAGAGGCATCATGCCCGAAATGCTTAACCCAACTCCAAGATGAGAGTCACAAGCAAATGTTCTTCATGCGCATCCTGTTTTCTCCCATTGCCACTGACATAACTGCACAGAGGTCAAGTCATGTCACCAAGTCACCCTTTATTTACCAGCACACAATACACTGGTTGTGACCAGCCAACTCCAGGTCAGTGTTCAACTGAAAAGATTTTAATCTCCTGGTTATCTTTTTTTTTCCTCTCCTCAATTGAAAAGATTTCAACCTCCTGGTTATAATTTTTTTTTCTGGAGTCAGTCCCCAGAACTGAAGAGATTCTAAATCCCCTTTTTTTTTCTCTTCCCCACACTACCGCCTAATTGTGGTAGTGCTTATTTTGAGGAGCAAAAAAGCTAGTGCTTCCAATTAAATCTGTTAGACTATAACCTGGTGTTGTGTGATTTTTAACTATTTTTTCCCCAGCACCCATGTTGTGTGTGTGCAGGTGTGAGACACAGTGAAAGACAACAGGTGTACAAATCTTTACTCAATTTCCACCACCGGGAAAAAAGGAAGCACCCGAGTGGCCAGTGACAAGCAATGCCCTTCACATCAAAGGGCAATGCTTCTCCTGGTTATTTTTTTTTTGTTTTTTTTTGTACAAATCTTTATTCAATTTCCACCACCAGGAAAAGTAGGAAAACACCCGAGTGGCCAGTGACAAGCAATGCCCTTCACATCAAAGGGCAATGCTTCTCCTGGTTATATATATTTTTTTCTTTTTTTTTCTTTTTTTTCCTTTTTTTTCTCTATTTTTTTTTCTTTTTTTTAACCCCCACACTACCGCCTAACTGCGGTAGTGCTTATTATTTTTAACCCCAGCACCCATGGTGTGTGTGTGCAGCTGTGAGACACAGTGAGAGACATAAAGTGCACAAATCTTTATTTAATTTCCACCACCAGGAAAAGTAGGAAAACACCCGAGTGGCCAGTGACAAGCAATGCCCTTCACATCAAAGGGCAATGCTTCTCCTGGTTATATTGGTTAGCTAAGGCTTTTCTGATTGCCCCAGTTTAACAACCCTAATCAAGAACCTCGTAGTTAATGAGGTCAACCTGATCTCAATTACTATAACCACAAAATTGGCATTTTTTGCAGCTATTTCATACTACCAGCTGTTCAGACACGCTTAGTAGAACACCCAAACATAATGTACTTTAGGACAAGAAAAGCTACATTGCCTCATCATCACAATGAAGATGTGCTTGGTTTATTGGCGTATGGGGCTCAAGCTAAGAAGATGACTTATGCCTAATCCTGCATTCATAGTCTACTTGTTCCAGTCACAAAATCCTTCTGATTTATGAGCTGCAGATGTTATAAATACACACCTCTTACTTTGCACCCCTTCTCCTTGTTATGACCTCACCCTCTGTCTTTTTTGAAATACCCAAGACTTGTCAGTAACGATTCAGTAACTAAGTTAAAAACTAAATGAACTGAATGTTTGCTATAAAGATAAAAGCAAATGAAGTTTTAGATCATCTAGGCAAGGTGTTACATAATCCAAGATGGCAGCACCAGCACAGTAGATAATGTTCAGGCTCCTGAGACCATCTGCTCCAAGATGGCTGCATCCCTCTCTTTCTCTTACTTTTCACTCTTTTCTTTCAGTTGTTTCTTTCCTTCATCTTCTGACATTGTGGGGAAGATGAAGCAGTGTACGGCCAGTTGTCAGTTACGGCAGCAGCAGTGCCCAGAGCGAGGATTGCTGGCCATGCGAGGCCCCGAGTAAGGGCTCGGTGGGTTGTTGGATGCGGTGTTGGTGCGTGGAGCGAGGATCCTTGGCTATGATAGGCCCAAAGCGTGGACTCATGGACTTCACTTTGGCTACTGTGATGGCAGTGCCTGGTGAGGGGATTCCTGGTCGGAAGCATGGACTCCGCGAGTCATCATCTGTGGCAATGGTGGTGCCCAGAGTGGGGAACTCCTGGCTGTGGCGGGCTTGAAGCACAGGGACTCCTTGAGCTCTGAAATATCTTGCAGAAGCCTGGAGCTGTGTTTAAAGACCCCTTGTACTTTAGAATGAACTGCCTTTACATTTTATTCTTTTGCAAATGAAAATGGTGCCAGATTGTGGCAACAAAACACTTTTCAATGTTTCATTCTACATGTATATGTGTGACATTAAATAACTCAGAATAACTCCTCTATAAATGCAGGTTCTTTATTCATACCCTTATTATTTTCACCTGAGAAGACAAATCACACAAATTAATGTTTAGCCAATATTAATGAATTTTAAAATTGATGATTTTCCGGACTGAAAGTCAATGTAAATCGAAAAGCATAAAGATGATTATGAGCAGGTCTTGGTATGAGTTAGGATTAGTCAAGGTTTACATAGTCTAAAACCTTTGCTGTGGAGGTGCTAGTGTTGGTCTGGGGTGGACAAAGTTAAAAATCACACAACACCAGATTATAGTCCAACAGGTTTATTTGGAAGTCCTAGCTTTTAGAAAGCTTATAAGCTTTCTCCTTCATCAGGTAGGTAGTGGGACAGGATCATAGGACATAGAATTTATCGTAAAAGATCAAAGTGTCATACAACTGATGTGATGTTTTGAACAAACCTAGATTGCTGTTAAGCTTTAATCGCTTAGCATGAGGATGTAGGTTTTGATTCATTACCTGCAACCTACTCTAAGTGATTAAGAATTAACTGCAATTTAGGTTTGTTCGACAAATCACATCAGTTGTATGACACTTTGATCTTTTACTATCAATTCTATGTCCAATGATCCTGCCCCACTAGCTATCTGATAAAGGGGCAATGCTCCAAAAGCTTGCACTTCCAAATAAACGTGTTGGACTATAACCTGGTGCTGTATGATTTTTAAACATTTTTGAGAGATGCAAGGTGGGAGGTTTTCTGGTGAATATTGAAGTCGTTGCAAACAGAGGTAAGAAAGACGCGACTAAACGTTCCAGCTACAGTGAGACGATTGCAGAAATGGGAATTGCTAGAGACAGATGTAGGTGAGCACAGCAATGAGCATGATATAATAGAAGAACTTCAGCTTGGATTCAAACTGATCAGTAAGGTTATGATAGGTTTGGTTCATTGTCTGAGAGTGCTGAGGGAAGACACAGGATTGTTCAAGAAATGGAGTTTGCCAGTTTGACAAACAGCAATGAATTCATTATTTCATTGGACGAAATTTCTTCTCTTCCAATGCTGTATTTCCAGCAAAAGCATGAGAAACCAGAAGCTGCTGGAATCTATTATCGTCAAAGTCTTAACATTGACTTAAAATTGTAATACAGTCGTGTAAAGTCAATGAGGTTTCATGAAATGGAAAATAGGTTGGGGAAATTGTTATTGAAGTTTTTGAGGAAGTGGTTTTTGATGAGGTAGCTCATGAGATAGATAAATGAAAACTAGTAGATGATGTTTTCAAAGCAGAGAAGAAGAAAATATGCAAGATAAAGATGCATGCATTTGGAGTTAATCAATTAATATGGATGAGTGAAATGTCAGCAGTTTCTTACAGGACAGCATAAATATAAATATGTGGCCTTTCATTTATTAGTAAGGGAGGGTCCCAAAGGACTAGAAAATGGCTCATATACCACCCTTGTTTAAGCAGGGAAGGATTCAGAGGATGGGAAATTATAAGCCACTTAGCACAACCTTGGTTGTTGATAAGATATTAAGGATGAAATTGTGAAGCACTTGGAAGTGCATGATAGAATAAGGTGAAGTCAGCATTGCTTCATCAAAGGGAAGGTCATGCCTGATAAATCTGCTAGGATTCTTTGAGGAGATAGTAAGCAAGTTAGCCAAAGGAGAGCCAGTGAACATGATCTATTTGGATTTATAGATGAAGTTTGACAAGGTGGCACATAGGAGGCTGCTAAATAAGAGCTAGTGGTGTTTGGGACAATGTATTGATTTGAGTAGAGGATTGGTTGTCTGGCAGAAGGTTGTCAGTGACTAGTGAAGTTCCACAGGAGTCAGTGTTGGGACCACAGCTATTCACGTTATACGTTAACAATCTGGACACAGGAACTGAGAACATTGCTGTAAACTTTGCTGGTGACACAAAGATACATGGAGGGATAGGTAGGGGTCAGGAAGTGGGGAGGCTGCAGAAGGATTTGGACAGGCTAGGAGAGTAGGCAAAGAAGTGGCAGATGTAATACAATGTGGGAAAGTACGAAGTTATACACTTTAGTCGGAAGAATTTGTTTTCTCAATGGAAAATGACTTTGGAAATCTGAAGCTCAAAGGAAGGTACGAGTCCTAGTTGAGGATTTTCTTAAGGTTAACATCAGGTTCAGTTGGCAGTTAGGCAAATGCCATGTTTGCATTCATTTTGAGCTGACTAGCTGACAAGAGCAGAGTTTTATTGCTGAGGCTATATAATGCTCTGGTCAGTCAGCATTTGGAATATTGTAAGCAGTTTTGGGGCCTGTACCTAGGGAGGGATGTGCTGGTATTGGAGATGGTCTAGAGGAGGTTTACAAGAATATTCCCAAGGCTGAAGACCTTGTTATTTGAGGAGCAGTTGAGGACAATGTGTCTTTACTCAATGGAGCTTAGAAGATGAGGGGGGATTTGATTGAAACTTACAGAATACTGAGGGGTCGGGATAGAGTGGGCATAAAGAGGATGTTGCCACCAGTAGGAGTCACTGGGACCTGAGGGAACAGACTCAGAGTGAAGGGACAACACTTTTGAACTGAAATGAGGAGAGATTTTTTCAGACAAATGATGGTTAATCTGTGGAACCCATTGCCACAGAAGTCTGCTGGAGGTCAAGTTGTTTAGTGTATTTAAGACAGAGACAGATAGATCCTTGGTTAGTAAGGGGATCAAGGGTTATGGGGAGAAGGCAGAAAAATAAGGTTGAGAAACTTATCAGCCATGACCAAATGGCAAAACAGACTTGATAAGCTGATTGGCTTAATTCTGCTCTTGCATCTTCTGCTCTTATATCTTACGATATTATGGTATTATAAAAGGTATATAATTATGTATAAATGTATAAGATTATTATATTATACACTTATACATATTATAAATGTTTTTAATTATAGTATATTATGGCTCTGGATGCTATATAAAATATTTTGTTGAATCTACATTGGTCACCACATTATCAGCCACTGTACTTCATTTTGATACTGAAAAGACAAAGAAAATAATAAAGCACACAACGATTCCTTGTGTTAACTTGTCTAACTGAGTGTAGACAATTGTTTTAAGTGTTTTGCTGTCTAAAATCTTTGGCTCTGTGTTAATTTTGGAATAATTCCAGATTTTTGAGCTGAATGCCAAAATTGGGATTTCAATATTTTGTCTTGCTGATTTAATTTTAATATAGTAATATGATTAATAGTTTGCATTAAAGCAGCAAATGCATGTATACCAGATATTACCTGAAGCAGTCTAATTGACTTTATTGATATTGTTAAAAGATCCAACCATTAAATGCAATATTAATCCTGTATCCAACAGTTGAGGCACATTAGGTAATGTATACAGCTTTAAAATCATTTTAAGGAAGAGCATGTAACCTAATTTGTTATTTATTAGTTTCCATACTTTTAAAAAGTTTTATAGTCAAGGAACATCAGAATGAAGAAGGACAGAGACACCATTTCACTTCCACAGGAGTTATCATTCATTAATTCTATGTTTTTGGCCCAGACACCAATTAAACAGAAAAACAAATACAATCAGTTCTCAGCTACCAGATATGATGAATCATTACCAGTGTAAGATGTCCTAATTTTGCTTGGGGAGGAGCACTATATGCACAAAGTCAATCGATCCCCAATTTCCATGTTTAATTTATTGATTCTTATTAACAATAGCCAAGGAGAATCCACACAGAAGAGTTATTCCCTTTGCTTAAAGGGGAAGACCATTTAAATCGAAATGTTTTAAAAAGTGCCCTCCTATGTTACTTGAAAGAAAAATGAGATAATTAAGAATAGGAATAAGAAGATGTCAATCAGTCAATCTGCTCCACCATGAAACAAGGTCATGGCTGGTCTGATTGTGACTTTAACTTCAGTTTTCTGCTTGCATCCTTGATTCCCTTTTGAGCAAACAACTGTCTAACTCAACCAATGATGCTACTTCCACTACTGTATGTGGAAAAAAATACAAAAGATTATTGAGAGAAGAAATTCCTCCTCATCTCCATCCTACTGGAAAACCCTACATTTTAAAACTATACTGGTCTAAGATGTAAGGTAGTAGTTCTGATGGGTTTGCAAAACTAACTGGACTGATATAACACAGCATGTGGGTGGAGAAAAGAAATTCTATTTTGGTTTTCAGGGAAAGCAAAGATATCTTTACTAGTTCTCAAAGGTGGCAATAATTATGCCTGATCAAATGTGGTTGTACTTTGTTATTGTACAGTAAACCATCTTTTTACCTGAGAACAATTCCTCTTCTGTAGATACTTTACACCGTTGTACGTTCTACCGCTAATTAGTAGATAGCTTGAGACAAAGAAAACACTAATGACGATTGGTGGTGATGAAGCACTTCAAATATCCCTAGTACCTTATACAGACTGAGGTGTGAAAAGCCACAAGGTACCAAAGATATCATCTGGGAAAATACTGCCAGCTCAACCTCGAGATTCCTTCATGCGCTGAAACATCCTCTCAGTCTTTACTCTCATGAACATTACAGCTTTTTACCTGTGTGGATATCTCCAGTTACATCTGTCTCCATGGAGTCTCCAGTGTCGTTTCAGTAGGGATCTGACTAAGTTATGAGCTACTGTTTTCAAATACACATGAAGAAACCTGATGACTATTTCTGTATTGAGAAGTATTTTGAAACAAGACCATTAGACATCTGTTTCCTGCATAGACAAATCAAAAAAGCTACATCTGCATTTCACTAAAAAAGAAAAAAAAAATAGAGATTATGGAAATTTATAGTAAACCACAAATAAGCAAATAACATACATTACCACAAAGGAACAAAATTTTGTATATTGACATTAAAAGTAATTTTTAATTATGTTCCATTCATCTGAGGTAGCAGTTCATTAGAAAGTCTTTATTCCCTGAGGAATCTTTTTGTTAATGATAGACTCTTTAATTGGGTAAAACTAATTAGTTTCCTGGCTCTCAAATATTAGATTAAATATGTTCTTCTCACAAATTTGTGGTGTAAAATGCTGCTTCATTTAAAAATTTGATTTTTTCCTTTAAATGATAAATGTAGAATGCAGCAATCCAAAGTGTACCATACCAGGCAAACAGAGACTGCAAACAAGCATTGTTTTCTTTACAGTGAACGTATGTTTAGCCACACAGCAATCTTGAGATGAAGATCCAAGGCAACACATGGACCTTACACAACAAAGGGAACATCGATTTTGAACCCTAGTTATAATTCCCACTCAGAAAAGGCATTTGCTCTGTCAAGCACCATAAGAATTTTACATTTTCAATATGATCATCACATAGTATCCCTACAGTATGGAAACAGGCTATTTGGCCTACAAGCCCACACTGACCCTCTGAAGGGCATCCCATCCAGACTGAATCCCTGTAACCCTGCATTTCCCATGACCAATCACCTATCCTATGCATCCTTGGACTGTGGGAGGAAAACACAGCACCCGGAGGAAACTCACATAGATACAAGGAGAACATGCAAAGTCCATGCACACAGTCACCTGAGGCTGGAATTAAACCTGGTGCTGTAAGGCAGCTGCACTAACCACTGAGCCACTATGCTGCCATGGTACCATTGTAGTGCAGAGAGTTGAAGTCAAAGAGATCAGCCATGATCTCATTGAATAGAGAAGTCTGAAAGGACTGTCAGGAATACTGCTGTTTCAATTTGTAATGAATTGCACATCTCAGAATGTCACTATTTCTGGAGGAGCAGGTCAGCCTAAACAGCAACTGGACTGAACTGGATTTGTGTGTGAATACTCAAGGTTGGCGTTCAATTTACTCTTTAATAATAGCCTTGGTATTATACCTACTGCAAAAAGCAAGGCCCAAGGTTACAATTCAGTCAGTTTTATTTCAATTCAGGGAATCACTTTCAAATGTAATGTCGACGTGCCTTAGTTAGTTGCCTTTCTTGCTTTCATTTCAATATGAAGTCGTTAGTAGACCAGAACTGTGGAAAATGTTAAAAAGGGCTCATCGTATTTCACTTGGCAGAAGGCTCTCTCTAGATCATTATGAACAGATGCTGCTGGAGTAATTGTATGTCTCTCATGCTAGATGGATGAGTTAGCAAGATGTCTAGTTTTAGCTAAGGTTAACTTCCTGGCAATAAGTACCACCTGGCCGAGATGAACAACTTATTTATGATGACTTTTCAGGTTTTGGTCTGCCTCCAAATTTTATTTTGCAATTTTCAGGAAATTGTCCCATCCATCATTTTGGTCCTTACATTGAAATAACCACGGCAGATGTTGTTGTCCTGATTTCAGTAACGTAATTGTCAATAGAATCCCATCAGTAATCAAATCAGTTATACTAGTGTCTGAGTATTCTAGTGATTGGCAAGTAAATTTGAAATGTATGACATTAGCATATTACAATGGATGCTGGAAATCTGAAATGTGAAGAGAAAAAGCACTGAACAGGTTAGGGAGCATCAATGGAGACAGAAATTGTTAACATTTTGACAGTTCTGAATCAATAATGCAGCCAAACATTCCACAGGAAATATGGACACCACACCCACATAACCATGGGAGAGGTCTCACGTCAGTCTCATCTCAACAGAAAAGCATCCCCCGATGATTTTGAAGGATGGAAGGAACTGCCATTGGGTTCCCAGCCACTGCTGATGGCATGTCACTTCAGCTCATTATCCCTGAATCCACCACAAATGAATGGTAGCTTAGGATGGGTAGCTGGAGAGCACTATACCACTGCAATGATATGTTATGGAACCAACTGGACATTGTTCACCCAGGGGATCTTAAAATTCTGGCCAGAAAGTAACATCAATCTCCCATGAAGCTGGGCTGTTCTTTGGAGAGGTATGCACAAGAAGTAGATCTCTTCATTTTTTTCTATGAAAAATGGAAATGCCAGTCCAATATCATGCATCTATGTTTCGTAACAGGCTTTCAGCTTGGTAATGCTGTGCCCCCTGTTTTTCATCTTCCAACTTGTTTGCATTGTGATTTGGGACCATATGGAAGTCCTAACTTCTGTACATTTGTGTTATTTACCCGGAATGTTAATTTTCTGGTGGAAGGGAGCTACCTCTGTTGCATCACTGACTGGGCAGTCTGGACCATTATTTTTGCTGAGTGTTAATCACACTCCTGTAATTCTGATAACTATCAATGCTAGACCTGATGCTGAAAATAGTGTAGAAGATCTAGCATATTTGTGAACATGGAGAAAGTGAGGACAGCAGATGCTGGAGATCAGAGTGGAGATTGTAGTGTTGGAGAAGCACAGCAGGTCAGGCAGCATCTGAGGAGCAGGAGAATTGACATTACAGGCACAAGCCCTTCATCAGGAGCATATTTGTGAACATGTTTAATGTTTAAACACAATTAAACAATCACAGAATATTTACAACATGGAAAGAGGTCGTTGAGCCTGTTGTGTCTGTGTCAGCTCTTCATAAAAGCAATAGTGCCACTTCTCTGACTTTTCCCTGTGGACCTGCATGTTCTTCCTTTTCAGATAATACCCTCTTGAATACCTCAATATTATCTAGCTTAACCAGAAGCCCAAGCAGCATCTTCTAGATTCTAAACACTCATCATGTGAAAAGGTTTTCCTCATGTCACCATTGCTTCTTTATCCAAATAACTTAAATCTGTGCAGGCTTGATCAGAATAGTTTTCCACTTTCTTCTCTGTCCAGACTATTCAAGTTTGTGAATGCACCGATCAAGTCTTTTCTTAGCCTTTTCTTCTCCCAGGAAGCAAATGTAACTTTTCTAATTCCAACTATGTAGATATCTGAAGTTTCTCACTCTTGGGAACAGTCTTGTGAATTGTTTCCACACTTTCCTCATATGCTAGTTGAGATTCAGCCAGTGTTTTACAGAAATTCCTGTATTAATAAAATGCTATATGCACCAAAGTTGATGTCACTCATATATATTAAGAAGATCAAAGATCTCAACACCGAACCCTGGGGAGCATAACTACAAACCTTCCACCAGCCTGAAAACAATCCATTAACTATGTCGTTCACACTGTTTTCAAGCTATCTATCCTTTTATTCCATGTGCTACAACTTTATTTACAGATCTATTGTCGCAAGGCTCCCAACTTCCATGTAAGGGTGCAGACTGTACTTAACAAGGAAGCTCTGCTTGCAGAAGTTACACTGTATGTTACATGCTGTAAGCAGTCCTGCAGCTCACCTACATTGTATGAATTAATCCAAGAGCGATTATTAAGTTTACTGCTACTTTAACTTCTACAGGAACAGGATCATTTGGGGCATGTGTAATAAAAAAACAAAAAAAAAACTTTCTACGGATGCATCAATCAAGTCAAAGATGCATTGCTTCAAATATTCATCAATTTATTTGGTTTTCTTATAGATGCTTAGTACCAACATGAAATAGCATAGCACGTTTCTTGGTTGACAGGATTTCATGAGATTCAAGAAGACAAAAGTTGTGCTGAAATGCTTTCTTCAACAATGATCACTTTCCTATCAATAGAAAAACATGACACTTTCTCAGCAAGCAGTTCATTTGTGACCAACCTCCCCTCCTCAATGGCTGGAAAGTCTATCTCAAATCTTGGGATGGAAACTTAATGGATTACTACCTCAGAGAAAGTGAGGACTGCAGATGCTGGAGATCAGAGTTGAAGAGTGTGGTGCTGGAAAAGCACAGCAGGTCAGGCAGCATCCAAAGAGCAGGAGAATCAATGTTTTGGGCATAAGCCCTTCGTCAAGAATGAGGCTTGTGGGCCAAGGGGGCTGAGAAACAAATGGGAGGGGGGTTGGCCTGGGGGGAAGCTGTCTGGGAATGCGATAGGTAGATGAAGGTGGGGAAAAAGTGATAAGTCAGAGAGGAGAGTGGAGCAGATAGGTGGGAAGGAAGATGGACAGGTAGGACCATTCAAGAGGGTGGTGCTGAATTGGGAGGTTGGGACTCGGGTAAGGTGGGGGAGGGGAAATGGAGAAACTGACCTCCACAGGGATTAATCATGAGTGGCTGACCAAACTTTAACCAATTCACTGTTGAGAAAAAAACATACTGAGTCCCCTTGAGGTACTACTGGAGCTATTTCAACATTCAATGAAAGTTTTTGAGGCTATGAAATAGACTGCTTGGACTTCTGGTTAAGCTAAGTAATGTTGAGGTATTCAAGAGGGAATCATCTGAAAAGAAAGAATGTGCAGATCCACAGGGAAAAGTCAGAGAAGTGGCACTATTGCTTTTATGAAGAGCTGACACAGACACAACAGGCTCAATTACCTCTTTCCATGTTGTAAATATTCTGTGATTCTTTAATTGTGTTTAAACATTAAACATATTCACAAATATGGTAGATTTTCTGCACCATTTTCAGCATCAAGTCTAGCATTGATAGTGGTCAGCATTACAGTAGTGTGATTAACACAGCAAAAACAATAGTCCCGATTCGAGAGTGTAGTGCTGGAAAAGCACAGCAAGTCAGGCAGCATCCAAATCGATATTTCGGGCATAATCCCTTCATCTGGATTTCCGTGATGAAGGGCTTATAGCCGAAACATCGATTCTCCTACTCTTCGGATGCTGCCTGACCTGCTGTGCTTTTCCAGCACTACACTCTCGACTTTGATCGCCAGCATCTGCAGTCCTCACTTCCTCCTCCCTGATGGTCCAGATTGTCCAGTCAGCAATGCAACAGAGGTAGCTACCTACAACCTGATCATAAGATGTAAGTGTGAGGCCTAAGCACTCTAAATTCCACACATTGACCCTTTATTCATCTACTGGAAACCAACAATTCACCATAGATCATTAGCCTACTCAAATACTGTTGCACTGCCACATTGCTTCTGGGTCCTTTGCTCATTATTCTGTCTCCAAACACAATAATATAATATGGACGGAAGCAACATAAGTGTGGACTTGGACTCACAGCCTCCGCAGCATGGACTTGATTCCCACTCTCAGCATGGACTCGGACTTCCAGCCTCAGCGTGGACTGAAGTCCAGGCCTCATTGTGTACTCAATTCCAGGCATCAGTGTGGGCTCAACTCCTGGCACTCCCGGACTCAAGGTAAAGCCTGATGTGATCTGATTTGGAAGGACTGTTATGCTGAACTGGACTTCTTATTTCTTTATTTTTCCAATTTTATCCCTAAAAATATATCTCAGTCTGGTATTTAAGGTGGCACCGTAAGTGGTGATTTGTATGTCAGTACATGTAACAATAAAGCTTATTCTAAATTCAAATCCTAATACACTATTATATCATGGAGTGCAAATTATAATGTGTCAGACAAACAAGGATTAGATGTAGGCCATTCAGCCCCTCTAGTATATTCTGATATTTAATAAGATCATGGCTGATCTGATAGCAACCTCAAACCCATATTCTTGCCTATACCTGTTAACATTTTAGCTCCTTGCTCAACAAGAATCTATCTACCTCTGCCTTTAAAATATTCAAAGATTATTCTTCCATCACTCTTCAGGAAGGAATTCCAAAAACTCATCACTGTCTGAGAGAAAAACATATTTCCTTATTTCCTTTCTAATGAGAGACCCTGATTTTTAAACTTGTTCCCTAGTTCTAGTCTCGATGACAAGAGCAAACATCCTTGCAGCTTTCACACTGTGAAATACCCTTCGCATCATGTACATTTCTATCAGGTCGCCTCTCAATTTCTCAACACCGATGGATATAGACTTAGCCTGTCCAATCTTTCTTCAAAAGATATGCATCCAAGCCTGTTATAGGTCAAATGAACTTTCCTTGAACTGCTTCCAATACATTTACATGACTAACAGATATGCTCGAGTAGGGAATTTGCCTGCTTTGCACAGTCAAAATTGCAAACCTTGCTGATGGAATTTTATTACAGCAGGCACAAAGCAATGAATGTGCAGCACCACAAAATGGACTGTGAGGCTGAATCATTTCCTTTTTGTTAAGTATGCCAGAACCACAGGAGTAGCAAGTGAGATTTTGCAGCAGAAGGCCTGACCACAATACTTGACATCATAAGCACTTGAAGCAGAAACTACCGTTGAGTCACAAACTCCAGAGGTTTCTCAGATTTAGTCAAAGAAGCATAAGGCAACTTACTTCACTTGAATGTGGTATAGGCAGAGTTTGACAATTAAAGGGCTGACTGCTATTGACTGGAAAGCTTCCCTCCTGATTTCCATTAACTTCAGTTTTGTTTGGGTTCCTTAAGGTAGTACATTATCAAATACTGCTTTGATGTCAAAGGTAGCCCCTCTCATCTTGCCTCTCGAATTCTGCTCCTTTGACCACTTTTGGATCAAGGGATCCAAGGTTTGGACCTGAGTAGCATTGGATGATACCAAACTGAGCATCAGTGAGTAAATTATTGATGAGCAAATGTTTGTTGATAACATTTTTACCAACATTTTCCACCTCTTAGTTTATTATTAAGATTAGCCGAATGGAATAGAAATGGCCAGATTGAATTTGTCCGGTTAGAAAATTTAAAAAAAAATTGGATCCAAATTTTTATGAGTAGGACATACCAGAGCAACTTTCCACATTGTTGAGTAGATGGCATTATCATAGTCTGATTGGCAAATTTAATTAGTGTCACAGCCACAATGTCATAGAGATACACACCACGAAAACAGACCCTTCATTCATACCGACCAGATATCCGAGATAAATCTAGTTCTGTTTGCCAGCATTTGGCTATTATTGCTCTAAACCCTTCATATTCATATATCCATCCAGATGCCTTTTAAATGTTGCAATTGTACCGGCCTCCATCACTTCCTCTGATAGCTCATTCCATAAATGCACCACCCTCTGCATGAAACAGTTGCCTCCTAGGTCTCCTTTAATTTTATCCCCTTTCACCCAAAACCTATGCCCTCTAATTTTGGACTCCGCCATCCTGGGAAAAGCCCTTGTTTATTTATCTTATCAATAAGGTCACCCCTCAATAAGTTTACGCCTCAGCCTCTGACACTCCAGGGAAAATAGCCACAGACCATTTAGGCTCTCCCTACAGCTTTAATCATCCAACCCTGGCAACATCCTTGTAAATCTTCACTGAACTCTTTCAAGTTTCACAACATCCTCTCTATGGCAGGGAGGCCAGAACTGCATGCAATATTTCAACAGTGGCCTAACCAATGTCCTGTACAGTCACAATATGACCTCCCAGCTCCTATACTCAATACTCTGACTAAGAAAGGAAAGAATACCGAATGCCTTCTTCACTACCTTATCTACCTGTAAGTCCATTTTCGAGGAAATATGAACCTGCGCTCCAAGGTCTCTTTCTTCAGCAAGACCTTTGCGTTAAATGTGTAAGTCCTGCTCTGACTTGCCTTTCCAAAATGGAGCATGTCACATTCATCTAAATTAAAGCCCATCTGCCACTCCTTGCTCAATGATCCTATTGTACTCTGAGGTAACCTTCTTTGCTGTCCACTACAATTCCAATTTTAGTGTCATCTGCAAACGTATTACCCACTCCTCCTATCTTCACATCCAAATCATTTACATAAATGACAAAAAAGTAGTGGACCCAGCAACGATCCTTATGGCACACCGCTGGTCACAAGCCTTCAGTGTGAAAAACAACCCTCCACCACCACCCTCTGTCTTCTACCTTCAAGACAGTTCTGTATCCAGATAGCTAGTTCTCCCTCTATTCTGTGTGATCTAACCTTGCTAACCAGTCTCATTTGTTGAATGCCTTACTGAAGTCCATATAGATCACGTCCACCACTCTGCCTTCATCAATGTTCTTTGTTATCTCTTCAAAAAAGTTCTGAAATATATTTCAAACACACCTCCCCTCCACCCCCAACTCCCCAACCACAGCCAAGATATTGTTGAGGCCTATAGCTCATATTGTAACCAATGTGTTCAGCCATTCCTTGATATCAAGTGGTGTAATTTGACTTAGGATCACCCACAGGAAGCTTCTGGTCAAAATTGATTGCAAATAATTCAGGTATACCTGTTGTACCTATGTGCTAGGATCGATCATTGTTAAGCATGGAGATGGGTTTTTTTTAATTAACCCCCACACTACCGCCTAACTGCAGTAGTGCTTATTTTCCCCAGCACCCATGGTGTGTGTGAGCAGGTGTGAGACACAGTGAGAGACACAAAGTGCACAAATCTTTATTTAATTTCCACCACCAGGAAAAATAGGAAAACACCCGAGTGGCAGGTAACAAGCAGTGCCCTTCACATCAAAGGGCAAAGCTGTGTGATCAAAAACAGTAGCATGGAGATGGTTATGGAGCTTCCCTCTCCTTTTGATTGGTTAATTGTCCACCACCCTTCACGGCACTAGTTGGTAAGACCACTTACTGAATTTTGTTCTGACTCATTGGTTTTTGGAACTATGTAGCTCTGTTTATAGCATTGTGTTTTTATTATATATTATGCATGCCTCCCCAAGTTGTGGTGCCATTTTGATTTTCAGTTCTGTCTATGCTGCTTGTAACATTTTGGCCTTTTGGCCTGATACTAATGGCAGAGTGAGGAATGCACTGGAAATGAGGTTACATATTGCATTTAACAACAACTGCTGCTACTGGTCTATATGAATGAATGCTGAATTTTGTACTTCAAAATTGTTCAGCATCTATCCCATTTAGCTTAATGGCAGTGCCACGTGACACAATGACCAAGAGATTGCCTTTGCAAGTAAGCACAGTTTCCCCACCTTGCAAAATTCAAAACTAAGGACATTATGCTGCTTATATAGGCTACTGGTGAGACCACATTTGGATTACTCTTGATAGCAAAGGCCTCCTTATTTAAGGAGGAAGTTAAATGCATTGGAAGCAGTTCAGAGAAAGTTTAACAATCTAAGTACCAGGAATAATTGAGTTGTCTTATGAGGGGAGGTTGAAGAAGTGAGGCTTGTATCTTGCTGGAGATTAGAAATTTAAGGGATGATATAATTGAAACACATAAGCTCCAGAGGATCTTCACAGGGTAAATGTAGTGAAGATATTTCATCTTATGGAAGAATTTAAGAGTCACTGTTTAAAAAATCTGGGGTTGCTTGCTTAAAATAGCCTGGTAGAAGTAGGATTGTTGAATACCTTCGAGGTAAACTAAAGAGATTCGTGATGAAAAAGGGAGCCAATGATTTTCGTGACTAGGCAGAATTGTGGAGTTGAGACCGCAATCAGAGCTGTCATGGTATTATTGAATGCTGGAGGAGGCTCTCAAAGGGCTGAATGGCCTCCTCCTGCTTCTAATTCATATATAAGTATTCATGGCATGTACTGCCTCTCATATGATTTGATAATGGGTGAGGAGTTCATCCATTGCCTGTCTCTTTACAATGCTTTCTGTTTTATGCTGAGTTTTTGTAAATAGAAAAATTTATACTGAATAAATGGATTACTTAAGTTATGCACTCAAGATACCTTAGAGCATATTGCCCTTGTGGATAGCTTATTGTAAAGTATTTTACCTACAAAGAATGTTTAAGAAATGTTTAAGAGCAGAATGAGTACATCACATTGTCAACTGTAGGTATGAATAATGATAGTGAGACATCAATCATCTCAGCTGTCTCTTTCCAGAAGATTGTATTTTACATCTACTTGTTTTCAAGAATCTTTCACACTTTTCTTGTGTTGCAATCAAGAAAGGTTATATTGGATCACTTTGGACTAAGTATATTGACATACTCAAGCAAGTTTAACTGACATCTATAACTAAGATTGGCATTTGAGGCCATCTGTGCAAATCAGTATGTCAGTTCCTGTGCATGACTTTAATTCTCTCACATTGTTTTTGACACTGCTTTTATTCTGACACCTTGCACACATTCAGCCATTTTTATATCAACTAGTGGGCAACTTACACGTGACCATTAAACAGACCATTAGTGAGAAGTTTCCAAAGGAACCCATATCCTTTTGCTATTTTAGTTTTCTTTCTTCGTTTTATTCACTTGAACATTTTGATAAAACTGAAAGTGATTTTTGAAAACATAATAATAACAACTTTCATTTATAGTGTCCCCTTAATATAATAAAATGCTGAAAGACATTACAGAATCTTATTACCAGGCATAATTTGCCAGTAAGTCATATAAGACATTAGGGCAGGCGAACAAAATCTCAGTCAGAGAATTAGGCTTAAGGCCATCTTAATGGAAGAAAGAAACGTAGAGTTAGGTAAGTTTAGAAAGGCACTAGCACAGCTTAGGGCCCAAATAGCTGAATACCAGCAGCACAATTAAGATCAGGGATGTACAAGAGGTTAGAATTGAAAGAGCATTGGGAAGTTAGAGAAATGTAGGGTTGCTGAAGGTTGCAGAGAAATGGAAAGAAGGGGGAATTTGAAAACAAGGATGAGAATGTTAAAATCTAGGCATTTCTGCACTGGGATTAATGTAAGTTAGAGAGCACAGAGGGAATGGATGGATGAGTTTTGCTGTGAGTTAGAATCCAGGCAGCAGAAACCTTGATGAATTCAAGTTTATGTCACGTGAAAGATGAGAGATTAGCCAAGAGAGATTGGAATAACCAATTCTGGAGACTGTGGTGAAGATTCATCGTATATTATGATTATCATTATTATTGAGATTATTACTTGGAAACTTTTGTTATAAAGTGGAAAAAGGATTGATTATAGTTTACAGTCCTGTGAAGGTCAGACATTTATTAAAAGGTGTCAGAAAATCATTTTGAACAATGAGAGCAGAACAAAATTTCCCAGAACTCGTGTGACTTTATCCAAATGACGAACAAGTCACCTGACGAAATCATTGTCAAGCTATTTTCTGATTTTATTTTTACAACCCAGAGGGAGTGGGTGGGGGAGGAGAACCAGAAACACGCTAATTTAATAACAGCAGAGGTGCTGTTAGTAGCTGTCTCTATGCAGTATTCCTACAAGTCTGTTGAAGATATGGGTTTAGGAAACTTATGTTCAGCAATAAGTGATCCGAGTTTGCAGTTTGATTCAGGGGTGACGTAAATTTCAAATAAAAAGCAATGAGTGAAAGCACAGACATCTGCCAAAGGAAAATTGATTACAGTCATGAACATTTAACAAGAAGCTCTAGTGTGAAGATAGTCTCTTCAGAAATGTTTGAATGTTTGTAAGGTTATTGTTGGGGTAGAAGGAATGAATTTTTCTTTCTGATATCGGCAATGTGCCATTCCAATAGTTCTGGTAAAATAAACTTGTAATAAACTTATAGGTTTCTTTTGTTAACAAGTATTTTGACAGCCTCTTGTGAATATGTTCCATGATCTCCATGGTAGTCCAAAAGAAAAGATCACATTTATGGTCCATCAAGCCAGGTTTCACTCTGGGATTTGTGTTTTCCCAAAATACTATCAGTTGGAATCATAACAAGAGAACGTTTTCAGCAGCAAATGAGCTGAACAAGCGTCTAACATGGATTGTATTATGGAGATTGAAATGCAATGGCTTTGATGATGGATATGTACAGGAAAGATCATATGAGAAACAGATAGAACACCGAAGTTATGAATGTCTGATTGAACCTCAGTGACCAGAGAGAAGGATGATAAAAGTGGCAAGAAAACAGTGTCTATGGCAAATAACTGAATTAACTGGTTTGATTGGCTTCTCATACAGTTGGAGCAAACTTCTGTTCATGCAGAACTGCATGTCATAAGCAGCAGGACAAATCAGAGACAGTGAATTTGTATGACCTCTTTCTCATCTAATAAAAATGAAGCTGAATATTGTCGTAAAGAACACAGATCTTTAATGCAGGCTTTTTCATGCACACTATCAGATGATCAGAGCCAAAACAGTCTAACATGAATATCTATACAAACAAGTAACTTGTATAAATTACAACAATTGACAAATATAACACTATTTAATGTTGAACATCTAACTCACAACAAAAATATTTGGAATACCACTGTTTTTGAGGCATTGCCTATAGTTTCAGAAGCAGAACATAAGACATAGGAGTGGAAGTAAGGCCATTCGGTCCATCGAGTCCACTCTGCCATTCAATCATGGCTGATGGGCATTTCAACTCCACTTACCAGCATTCTTCCCGTAGCCCTTAATTCCTTGTGACATCAAGAATTTATCAATCTCTGCCTTGAAGATATTTAGCGTCCCAGCCTCCACTGCACTCTGCTGCAATGAATTCCACAGGTCCACCACTCTCTGGCTGAAGAAATTTCTCCGCATTTCTGTCCTGAATTGACCCCCTCTAATTCTAAGGCTGTGTCCACTGGTCCTAGTCTCCTTGCCTAACGGAAACAATTTCCTAGCGTCCACCTTTTCCAAGCCATGTATTATCTTGTAAGTTTCTATTAAATCTCCCCTTAATCTTCTAAACTCCAATGAATACAATCCCAGGATCCTCAGCCATTCCTCGTATGTTAGACCAACCATTCCAGGGATCATCCGTTGAATCTCCGCTGGACATGCTCCAGTGCCAGTATGTCCTTCCTGAGGTGTGGGGACCAAAACTGGACACAGTACTCCAAATGGGGCCTAACCAGAGCTTTATAAATTCTCAGTAGCACAACGGTGCTTTTATATTCCAACCCTCTTGGGATAAATGACAACATTGCATTCGCTTTCTCAATCACGGACTCAACCTGCATGTTTACCTTTAGAGAATCCTCAACTAGCACTCCCAGATCCCTTTGTACTTTGGCTTTATGAATTTTCTCACCGTTTAAAAAGTAGTCTATGCTTTTATTCTTTTTTCCAAAGTGCAAGACCTCGCATTTGCTCACGTTGAATTCCATCAGCTATTTCCTGGACCATTCTCCCAAACTGTCTAGATCTTTCTGCAGCCTCCCCATTTCTTCAGTACTACCTGCCTGTCCCCCTAACTTCGTATCATCGGCAAACTTTGCCAGAATGCCCCCAGTCCCTTCATCCAGATCATTAATATATAATGTGAATAGCTGTGGCCCCAACACTGAACCCTGCGGGACACCGCTTGTCACCAGCTGCCATTCCGAAAAAGATCCTTTTATCCCAACTCTCTGCCTTCTGTCAGACAGCCAATCCTCAATCCATACCAGTAGCTCACCTTGAACACCATGGGCCCTCACCTTGCTCAGCAGGCTCCCGTGTGGCACCTTATCAAAGACCTTTTGGAAGTCTAGATAGACCACATCCACTGGGTTTCCCTGGTCTAACCTACTTGTCACCTCTTCAAAGAATTCCAACAGGTTTGTCAGGCACGACCTCCCCTTACTAAATCCATGCTGACTTGTTCTAATCAAACTCTGCTCTTCCAAGAATTTAGAAACCTTATCCTTAATGATAGATTCTAGAATTTTATAAACAACCGAGGTTAGGCTAATTGGCCTATAATTTTCCATCTTTTGTCTTGATCCTTTATTGAACAAGAGGGTTACAACAGTGATCTTCCAATCATTCGGGACTTTCCCTGATTCCAGTGACTTTTGAAAGATCTCAACCAATGCCTCCGCTATTTCCTCAGCCACCTCTCTCAGAACTCTAGGATGTGTCCCATTGGGGCCAGTAGATTTATCAATTTTAAGACCTTTTAGCTTTTCTAGCACTTTCTCTTTTGTAATGACAACCATACTCAACTCAGCCCCCTGACTCCCTTTAATTGTTGGGATATTACTCATGACTTCCACTGTGAAGACTGAAGCAAAGTTCTGCTATTTCCTTATCTCCCATCACTAGGCTTCCAGCATCAGTTTGAAGTGGCCCAATGTCTACTTTTGCCTGTCGTTTGTTTCTTATGTATTGAAAGAAACTTTTACTATCATTTCTAATATTATTGGCTAGTCTACCTTCATATTTGATCTTCTCCTTCATTATTTCTCTCTTTGTTATCCTCTGTTAGTTTTTGTAGCCTTCCCAATCTTCTGATTTCCCACTGCTCTTGGCCACTTTATAGGATCTCTCTTTTTCTTTAATACACTTCCTGACTTCCTTTGTCAGCGTGGCTGTCTAATTCCACCCCCCGCCAAGATAATCTTTCTTTTCTTGGGGATGAACCTCTGTACAGTGTCCTCAATTATATCCACAAACTCCTGCCATTTTTGCTCTACTGTCTTCCCCGCTAGGCTCTGCTTCCAGTCTATTTTTGTCAGTTCCTCTCTCATGCCCTCATAATTACCTTTATTTAACTGTAACACCATTACATCCGATTTTGCCTTCTTTCTTTCAAACTCCAGACTGAACTCTACCATATTATGAATGCTGCTCCCTAAGTGTTCCCTTACTTTAAGATCTTTTATAGAGTCTAGTTCATTGCAAAACACTAGGTCCAGAATAGTCTGCTCCCTTATGGGCTCCATGACAAGCTGTTCCAAAAAGCCATCCTGTAAGCATTCCATTAATTCTCTTTCTTTGGATCCACTGGCAACATTATTTACCCAGTCCACCTGCATATTGAAGTCTCCCATGATCACCGTGACTTTGCCTTTCTGACATGCCTTCTCCATTTCCTGGTACATGTTGCATCCCTGGTCCTGACCACTGTTAGGAGGTCTGTACATTACTCCCATTATGATTTTTTTGCCTTTGTGGTTCCTCAATTCCACCCACACAGACTCCACATCATCCGATGCTATGTCATTCAGTGCCATGGATTTAATTTTGTTCTTAACTAACAAGGCAACCGTACCCCCTCTGCCCACCTCCCTGTCTTTTCGATAAGTTGAAAATCCTTGGAGGTTTAACTGCCAGTTCTGACCCCCCTGTAACCAAGCCTCTGTGATGCCTACCACATCATAATCATTCACTATGATCTGTGCCATTAGTTCATCTGCTTTGTTACGAATGCTACGAGCATTTAGGTAAAGTGCCTTAATGCTAACTTTATCATTAGAGATATTGGAAGTCATAAGATGTCCTAAGTTATCATTCCTTTTTGCTGCATTCCCAGTCTGCCTTGAGTTTAAATCCGCCTGCATATATGCTATCCTGTTGCTTATCTTTCCATTTAACTCTATACTCTCTGTCGCTTTCACTTTCCCTTCCCCCCAACTCAGAAGTTTAAAGTCCTACTGACCACCCTATTTATCCTCTTCGCTAGGACATGGTACCCGATCAGTTCAGGTGGAGACCGTCCCAACAGTACAGATCCCCCCGGTTCCGAAACTGATGCCAATGTCCCATGAAGTGGAATCCCTCTTTCCTACACCAATCCCTTTGCCACGTGTTTACTTCCCTAATTTTCTTATCCCTATGCCAATTGGCATGTGGCTCGGGCAGTAATCCGGAGATTATGACCCTTGAGGACCTGTACTTCAATTTCCTTCCTCGTGCTTGATAATCCCCAAACAGATCCTCCACCCTAGCTTTGCCTATGTTGTTAGTCCCAAAGTGGACCACAACAACTGGATCCTCCCCCTCCTGCTCCAATATCCTTTCAAGCCGTTCGGAGATGTCCCGCACCCTGGCACCGGGCAGGCAACACACCATGCGCGACTCCCGATCCGGCTTGCAAAGGATACTATCTGCCCCCTAATTATAGAATCTCCTATAACAACTACTTGTCTTTTTGCTCCCCCCTCTTGAATGGCCTTCTGCACCATGGTGCCGTGGTTAGCTGGCTCATCCTGTCCAGAGCCCTTTTCCTTATCCGTACAGGGAGCAAGAATCTCATACCTGTTGGACAAGGTCAAGGGCTGAGGCTCCTGCACTCCTGAACTCAGGTTCCCCCTACCTGCCTCACTTACAGTCACATTCTGATCACTAACTGAATGTGAATTACTTAATCTCCCAAGTGTGACTTCCTCCTGGAACAAAGCGTCCAGTTAACTCTCTCCCTCCCGGATGTGCCACAGTGTTTGAAGCTCAGATTCCAGATCATCAACTTTGATCCGGAGTTCTTCCAGCAACCAACACTTGCTGCAGATGTGGTCACTGCCGTTCACAATGGGATTAGCCAGCTCCCACATCATACAGCTACAGCACATCACCTGCCCAACCATCCCTGCTTAGATAATTACTTTGTTACTTTGTACAGGTTTGAGTTAAAATATTTTCTGATACCTCTCTGCTATAGTCCTTTCCTAAAAAGAATTAATAGATAAACAAAAAAAAGTAAATTTCTAACCAGTCACTGGTAAAGAAATAGAAAATCCTTACCCTAAAAAGCCAGAGTAGTTAAGGAGGTTAGAGGAGGAGGGTGGGTGGGAGATACCACAGTTGTAGAATCTCGGGTTTAGCCGCCTTCCTGATTTATATACTCACTGCTTTCCTTCCTGGCTGCCCCTCTGGTTGTCGTCGCTTCCCCAGACTTCTCCCCCTCTTTCTGTGAAGAGAGAAAAAAAACCACCGCTGCCTGCTACCGGTAAGTAATTTTAAAACAAATTGTCTTACCTTAGCTGTAGTCTTCAGGGTTCGTTTAAACTCAGCCGCTGCTCGCACTCAAAAAAAAAGACTCAAGACTCAATGAGGTCTTGTAATTATTACACAGGGGTGTGATTTAAAATGTTTGTTTCTTCACTCTGGAGATTATGTTCAGGCTCAATATGCACTGTTGTGATATTTAGCGTGTTGTTCATTGTTGCTTTTCTGTATAATATATATATGCTTGTATGCAAGTGATGTTGATAGAATCATAGAATCCCTATAGTGTGGAAACAGACCATTTGGCCCAACAAGTCCACACCGACCTTCCGAAGAGTATTCCACCCAGATCCATTCCCCTAACCTATTAATTTGCATTTCCCCTGGCTAATGCACCTAACCTACACATCCCTAAACACTATGGGCAATTTAGCATGGCCAATTCACCTACCCTGTACATCTAGATTGTCTTGTGCATGGTTAGAGAGTTCCCTGAGGTGAAAATGGTTCCTTCACTAGTCAGAATAGCGAAGGTGAAAATGTGTTGCTGGTTAAAGCACAGCAGGTTAGGCAGCATCCAAGGAACAGGAATAGTGAAGGTTAATGGTGAAGTGAAGTTTACGCCATCAGTGTCAATGTATAACCTGACAGTGGCATTGGCTACGTGTCGGTGCAAAAGGCAATTATTTGAAGAGGCTTGCTGTTCACTTTCTGAGGTGTATTATCACACTTTAAAATAACAAGGGGCATTGTCAACAAGGAAAAATATGCGATAAGTTTGTGAGACTCATCTAAATTATGAGAATAGAAGTCACCTAGAATAAGAAGGTTGGAAAAATGCAAAAGGATTTTCTTTTTGTTTTGCTTTTTGCTCTAAAATGCAGGTGAAATCTGCTACAAAGTATCAAATAGTTTCCCTCCTGGGACCAATGAACCTCTCATAGTAGTGAGACTTATATTGCAAGTAGGTTCCTTTCATGCAGGTAAACTGAGCCTTATTTAACAAAATTACTTTGAAAGCCATCTGATGTTAGGCAGTAGTTAGTGGCTTAGGAGTACAACAAGGATCTTTTTTAACTTTCAAACTAATTCACCCGAAAAAAAGTATACCTTTCTCTACCAACTCTCATGAATACTACTTATTCTGCCACTGCAAAGCCACAATTGCTATAAGCAGCTTTTCCTCCATTTCTCAGTTAGACGTAACAGGCATATACCATTTCCGTGTGTTGACCTGGTAGTTTACCATTCAATCTTATGCTTATAATCTCTGGCCATGATTGACAGTTCGCAATAAATTTTCTGGAAACACATATCTTTTGTATCTTTTGCATAAAACTATTATACATGGTAAGATCACATCCAAAGAACCACATAAGAAGAGGCATGAAACTTGCCATATTTATTTTGAAAGGTCAGCTGTGATTATCTTCCCACTGAATAATCATATCTCAGTAATTTATTTTATAAACAATTGAAGAATTGAAAATCTGTTAGGTTTTGTAGGGTATTTTAGTGCTATGATTCCAAGAAAACATTGATGTAAAGAGAACGTCTCTTGACTATCTGACACTACTTCATCCTAAAGAGTGAACATGTATTGCCTGCCATCTTTCAAAATGAAACTGCTCCCTTGCAAGAATTGTTAAACCTTTTTATTTTGTTGGTTAATGATAGAGCAAAGTCTGCTGAAAAATGTTGAGTAGCACAAGCTAGCTTTAATAAAATCCAATTAAATGTGAGAATATTTTATGTGTTTCCATGATGATTTTTTTTGCTGGTGCAAGTATAATGACTTAATTGAAGTTCTTTTGGCTGTTGGTATCCTACTGGAAACTTCGCAAGTCTTTCTGATCACAGAAACCATTAGAGTCAATTTATTAAGAGACTTGTTCTTGTTATAGCTGTTGCCAGATGCATTCTGTTCTTATGACATCTAGTATACACAAAAATGGTTTTGTGTTAATAAGAGTATGACAGATGCATTCACATGTAAATAAAAAAGCCATATGTTAAACATTTAAATAGAACCATATTTCTTTTTATAGCTTCCCAATTACTGATTCTGTGAACTGAAGCGTTAAAAGTGCAAGGCCCCAATATATTTCACAGAAAAGCTGCCTGTGATTGTGCCAACTGCCTTACAATGTCATAATTGCCATGAAACCATACAAAGCACTTTGCATGGTTGAGAATGCAGGAAACGGTCAATTGCAATATGACAATGGATTCTAATCTCTCTGCACAATGACAGCAGGAGGCGCGCTGGGGCGTTAGGGAGAAAAAATGCATTGATTTGTTGACAAAGTGAGTGAAGCTTAGCAGCTGTCGCAATGAAGCTTTGGTCTCCTCCACTTAATCAATGTCAGCCTTCCAACTTATAGCCAAGATGAAAAGCAATCAAGAAGAACACCCTCATAAGCATGAAACCTGGAAGATGAAGTTCAATGAAGTGTGCCGTTTAGTTCTGTCTCCCAGAGTGTGATAATCAACCAAACTGCTCATCATAAACACTTAATCTTTACTAGAGAAACAACAATTGGAATATTTGTGAACCAAATTGTATTTGTGCTTTAAATTGAAACCTTTCAACTGAAGTCATTAATGTTAATCTGTTTACACTCTGTCAGAGTTTAAATGTTGCTCACAGGTTTAACAATGGGCATGTACTTCAATTTTATTCTGCACAAGTGCTGTCTACTTTGAATCTCATTGAATGGTTCTACCGATGGTGTGATTGATCCAGGCATATGTTGTCCATTAACAATTTAACTTCATACTAAAAGATGGAGGCACAATTTCATAAAAAAGTGACTGTAAAAATTGCTCTCCTTCTGAGTCACAGTTTAAATGAGTAATATGGGTATTGAATTTCAACACTGGAAAGTTAAGTTGGAGGTTAAGGGCAATATATTGTTCTTTTTTATCATTGTGATACCTTTTTGTGAGCATTCGGTTATTTGTATTTTCAAATGCACTATTAAAATAAGGGATTATATTGATGACTTTAGATATATAGAAGGCTGTTACTTCAAAGCTATCTCTTCAAACACAGAAATAAAAACTTACTATTGTATAGCATTTTATCATGTCTGTTAATAGTTTGTCAAATCAATTTACATGCAAATTGTTGAATCTGAGGTGGTTCAACTCAGGTATTAAGTTGCAAGTAACAAAATCCAACAAACAGCAAGATGAATAAACAACTAATCTTCAGTGGGGGTGGAAACCAAATGATGGGCAGGAATCAAGTGAGCTCCCTGTTCCATTTCTAATTCTATCAAGGAAATGTTTTACAAGAGCTGGCAAAACAGATGTGCAGATACTGAAATAATAGCTATACTATGGCTGTGATAGTTTGGTTCAGCTGGTGGTGGTTGTACAATTGAGTCAGAGGATGTGACCCTTTAATCTGAAACACATTCCAATTCAGGATTGAAGAAATGTTACTTTTTTTTGAGATAGTGTTACCTCATTAAGACATTGATTTGAATTTTCATTCTTGAATTGGAAGATTTCTTGACTTTAAGTACTTGCCTCAGGTAATGCTTGCTCCAGACTTGTGCTTCATTACGATTTGGAGATGCCGGTGTTGGACTGGAGTGTACAAAGTTAAAAATCACACAACATCACATTATATCTAACAGGTTTAATTAAAAGCACATTAGCTTTTGGAGTGTTGCTCCTTCATCAGGTGATAGTTGAGGACTCAATCCTTAAGACACAGAATTTATAGCAAAAATTTACAGTGTGATGTAACTGAAATTATACATTGAAAAATACCTTGATTGTCTGTTGAGTCTTTCATCTGTTTGAATACCATGATAGTTTCACTACTTTCTTGTGTAAATCACAAAACCTTTTTTTGAAAGTTGCATTCTCAGGTTAGCTGTAACAATGGGTGATAGCTAGACAATATGTTTGTCCAATGTATTGTTTGTTACAGTCCTTGCACAGTAGTTTGTAAATGATGTTAGTTTTGTTTGGACAAACTGGCAGAAAACTAGCCACCAGGATACAAGAACACCAACTAGCCACAAAAAGACATGATCCTCTCTCACTAGTATCCTCACATATGGATAAGGAAGGACACCACTTAGACTGAAACAATGCATCCATCATAGGACAAGCCAAACAAAGGCATGCATGAGAATTCCTAGAAGCATGGCATTCCAACCAGAACTCTAGCAACAAACACATTGAGTTAGACCCCATCTACCACCCTCTGAGAAAAGGAACAGGAAGTGACTTCACCACAGGCAATAACATCACCAAAGGAAATGACATCACCAACCCAAAGAAACCCAAACATATAAATAGAAAGCAGGAAGTTTCAGCATTGCTTTGCATAAAGTCCACTGAAGATGTTACCTAGTAAGGTAATGAAACTTTCAGCTCAGCGAACAAACCTACATCCAATTTTTATTGTCTTTTAGTGAATACTCTTTTTTGTTAACATAAATGGGAAGTTCTGGAAAAGCTCAGTAGGTCTGGCAACATTTGTGCAGAGAAATCAGAATTAGCATTTCAGGTCCGGTAACCCTTCCTCAGAACCGATGGTAGCTAGGAAAATGCTTATATGCAGAAGGTAGGGAACATGGAGTAGATAAGGAGTGAACAATAGGTAGGGATAGAGCCCAAACAGAGAGAAGAACAGTTGGACAAACAAAGGAGTAGATAAAGATCTGGTTAGGAGATAAAATTGCTGTTAATGGGTCATCACCTTCAGAGGTATTCAAAAGACCCACTTTTATGTTAGAAAAAGGGCCCAACAGCCAATCCACACACCACACACACATTGTTGGTGGCTAACGATAGGTAGTGTGTAATGGCAGACGTTGTGATAACAAGACCTGGTGCGTAGGGTAGGGGGCTAGGACACTGGAGTGTTCAGGTCCTAAAATTGCTTGATATTGAGTCCGGAAGACTGCAAAGTCCCCAAAGGGGAAATGAGATATTGTTCTTCCAGTGTGTGCTGATCTCCTTTTGAACACTGCAGCAAGTCTGAGATAGAGATGTTAGCCAGGGAACTGGGTGGTGTGTTAAACTGGGACGTAACTGGAAGCTCAGAGTCTTTTTTGAAGGGGTGTTGAGTCAATCCAACTTCACAAAATTCTGGCCCGCTAACACTCAAATCCTCCCATTCTAATAACTGCAGATAACTTACAAATTCTTTGGCCACTTCAGAAAGATGCATGCCATTTTTCTGGCTGACATTTTCCTTCAATTAACATTAGCAAAAGTGAATCCTTTCTTTCATAATTACTTGTGAGATATTTCTGTGCCCAGATGACTGCTGATTTTGTCTAAAATCAAATTAGTCAACAGTTACATTTGTTTTCGGTGTTTTAAATGCTTTGACCAGTTTATTTATCAAAAACTCTTTTCCCAAATAATCTTGTCAGCAAGTCAGACAATGAAACATTGAATTTAATTTGCAGTTCAACTCGATTTTATGAACAAAGTATTCTGTATTAAAAATACCATGTCAACATTTCCCTTCTTCCGTAATATTTACTCTGTCTAGCTCTATATGTCTGTGAAAAGACATTACCCACAGTGATCATGTGTTTGAGTTGGGCTGTTGGAATCTCCTTCCTCGCTGACACAGCTCTGGCTCTCTTCATTGGGCGTGGGCCTCATAAGTCAGGAAGAATCTTCTCTTTTACTCTCTATCTCTCTCCTAGTGGTTGGAGCTCTGCTGTTGGGCTAGGTCTTTGCTGAGGGTGTGGTGTCCAGGTGTATTTTCTTATCCTCCCTTGCTCCAGACCTTCCACATTATTCTGTGTCCTTTGGCCAATGAAATCATAAGCTGGGTTCAAACTATCCAATTGGGTTGTGGCATTCACCCTTGACTCTTGCCATGCTGGGAGGTTTAAAGTGCACATACTCAGGCAGTCAAGATGCCAGAGTGTCTAATCAATACTTCTCTAATATAAAGTTCTCGAGCTGATTGTAGCCGATAGGTGCTGGCCGCTGTTTAATTGAGTTTGGCCAAATTTCAGTCTGACCCCATTTCTCCTGCTGTGGGTAAATTTAGAATGTCCAAGTTTAGGCCCATGGTTACTTGACCACTGTCCCTCCTGTTGATCTCTTGAAGCATCTAGGCTTAGACTGCACTCTCCTGAAAGCACGTGTCAAGCCTCAGATGAATAGCCTAAGTCCCTGAATATTTGGGTTTGCTATTGTACATTGACAATAATAGCCAACACGTGAACTGTCTTCATGTGCCCATCAATAAGATTAACTGTAAAATGTACAAATAAAATAATACATGAATTGAGAATTAGCCACTATTAAAACACATTAGTTCGACCACAAACCTCCATCTCCATTAGCAGCAATTGATAGTGTAAATTCATACCACACAGCAATTTACATAGACCCTTCACAATGCAAGCCAAGTTTGTTTTGTTCTTGGTTCCTGCTATAGGAGTGTAGCATCCATAGATGGTTTCTGGTTGCTATCCTTCTTCCAGTGAACAAATTCAACCATGAGGACAGTGAGGTATTTCAGAGTAAACAGCCAGGTGTGATAGGAGACATTCCCACAGGTGTATCTGCGCGTTTGGGTCCCAGTCCCAAAGATCATTCAACTAATTAGTCATTTTCATCCCTGATACCCTTTTTGAATTGGCTCTATCTGCTGAATGACAGCAGCAAAAGCCTTATGGGCATTTCCCAATTGTATCCGACTCTGCTGTCATTTTCCATGTGGGAATTCAATGCCAGTGTTGTACTTCTCCCAATATTCCCCTAAAGTTTGCCTGAATCCATCACTGACATTGACAAAGATCTCACTCCTTCTGTGCAAGTCTATGAGCTCAATAAGGCCAAAGAAATGCTTGTCCTAATATAAAAGGTAATGTTTTGGATGTTACATGTGAAGGTTTTAGGAAAGTTGTGATGTATGATTCTCTCTTCCCCCATACACTAACCCGGTGATGTTTGTGTTCAGGCTCTGGATCCCTACAGTACAGTTTTGAACAGTGTTTTTTTTTCTGAAAAAAGCACCCATGTCCTTTTCCATGGGTCCCAAACCTCTATTAATTCTGACTCATTCTGCTCTCTCTGTGTCTCCCACTAGGATTTATCCTGGGACAAAGGAGTAAAATGGGGGCATGGTTGAGCTCTTGCTGAATTCCCACCCAATAGCACCCACATCCTACCTCTGAACTCTGGCTGTTTGTCCTCCTCACGTTACAAGCTTTTGGTTTATGACCAAATCATTAGTTCAGAAACCTTCACTTCCTTTCACCCACTTGAAATCTGGCTGTCATATGGGGTAGCTGCCCTCTTAAATCAGGCTCAAGCTAGATATCTAGGAGTTCAAGTTTAGTGGGGCTCGACTTTGAATGTTATACAAACACTTCTAGTCAAAAACCACCCAGGAAAGCCAATATTGTCTGTGCTTTGGGCACTTTGACTCACTTTTGTAATAAAAACACTTTACCTAAGTGCTCCTATTGGTGAGGCAGACAAACAGACACAAAATTCAGTTTGCAGCTCAACTCAATTTTATTAGCAAAATATGCCTTATTAAAAAACAGAGTATTTCCCGAATTCCTACAACATTTACTCACTATCTAGCTCTATCAATCTGTGAAAGGATATTACCACAACAATCTTTGTGTTTAAGCAGGCTGCTGGAATTTCCTCCTCTCCGATGTAGGGCTGGCTCTAGTCCACAAAGGTGGAACTTCCAAGTCAGGGGAGTTTTTTCTCTCTCTCTACCTCTCTGTCTGTCTGTCTATCTGTCTCTGGTCTGTCTGTCTCTCTGTCTCTCTCTGTCTCTCTCTCTCTCTATTGCTACAAGTTGAGTCTTCAATTTTCTCCTTGTTCTGGACCTTCAGATTGCTCTATGTCCTTTTACCAAAAAGGTCATAAGCTGCGTTCAAGTTATGCAATAGGCTTGAGACAACACCTTCACTGCTGCCATGCTGGGAAGGTGTAACATGCACATATCAGGCAGTCAAGATGCCCAAGCATCTGAGCAATATTTCTCTAATATATAGTCTTTGGGTAGGGTGCATCTGACAGCTGCTGGCTGATGTTTCATTTCCTTTGGCCAATTTTCTGTCATGGCCACTTTCTCTGTGAGTCAATTTAGAATTTCCAATTTTAGGCCCACGATCACTTGACCACATGTTATAGCCTTTAGAATCTATTTCTAGTCTAATCTGCATCAACTATTATCAAGTGATCAAACAGAACAGCCCATCAGGATTTAAATAGTGACATGTTATAGTTTAACTAGTACAAAAACAGTTTGTAATGTTCTTTTGATGATTTCATGAAGAATCACACTGTTGGTGTAATTCTATTAGTTAGCTTTATGTTCCATGCCATCAATTCTCCCTGAAATGGATTCTGAGCAAGTTCAATGCCCATTCAAAAGGAGATTATGGAACCAGTTTGAGATCGACCAAAGACTGATAAGAATTTGGATGAGTTAATGCATCACCGTCTTCACCTCAGGCTATTGGATTCACTGTGCGAGTTTGGAACATTTTAAATTCATAACTGTTTTCAAGATTAATTCACTGTAGACTGAAAAAAATGTGACTAATGATACATCATATCACTATCACCATACGTATCATAGTGATTAATGAGAAAGGCAATTGTACTTCTGTAAACTAAGGCAAGAACACATGGCACAGATGTTGCAGTGATACACAGCTGCAAATAGATATAATAGGTACAGGAGTCCTGCTATTAACTGATGCATCATCATTCCTGATCTATTCTTTATCAAAACAAATGTTCTGTCCATACAAAATGCAAAGACAAGAACTAAGGACACATTGATCATTTCATTGAATGTCTACTCTTATTCTTTTATGCTTTCATATTCTTCCACATGTAATATTCTGTTTTCAAACATTTTAAATCTGAAAACTCAGTGGTGTAAGATTTTCATTAACGTACGGTGGTGAGTGAGCTTCATGGTGCCCAGTTTGTCATGGCCCACATCAAAACTTCTCCTACCATTTTAACTCTTTGTTTTATTATTCATGCAACTAGGCACTCTGGTGCATTTCCCATTCTGACACATGTACCTTTGGCATTACATTTAAGGTCCAGCTACACAGCACTTTAGGTAGTGGGGGCTAGGCACTGGCCCTTGTAATGTGGTGCTCAGCCATTATCACTGAAGACATGGAGGCACAGAAGAAATGTAAGCTAGCTCCCTGCTTTGCAAACAAGGACCTGGAGGTGTTGGGTAGATAGGGTAGTGGAATGGAGGGCATGCTTTTCTTTCAATAGACCAATGCAAGATGCTAGCACTATGAGATTTAATCAATCTGGAAACAGATGTTTAAGTGTCTGCATTGTGTCTCAGGTGTAAAGTAACACCCCACAGTTGGAAAGAGTTTCCAGTGAACTTCTGCAGTCCATGAGGATAAGTGTCCCCCATTCTTTCTTTGCTATTTCACATTATAGGACCAGCTCTCACTCTAACTCTGCCACTGCACACAAATCTCACCCAGGCTCAAGGACTCTAATTCTCACTATTGCATTTAGATTTTCCTCGCAACAACTCTTCCTCATCTCAACCTCACAAACTCTTCTTGTGTTTTGGGTTTCCTCTGCATTCACTGGGTCACATTACTCCTGCTCCTGCATCACCATTAACTATTCTTCCAACCACTTCCTTCATAATCAATCCCTCCCTACATTCCAATGCAGGGAGAGTTATCCCTTACAAACCTGAAGGATCCAATGTTGTTGGTGTGCTGGTCGATATCAGGATCCTCACTCTCTACAAGGAGAAAATGGTAGATCTTGCTGGAGAAAGCTGATCTGACTCTTGAGTGACTTCAATAGATAATCAACTCAGTAAATTTCTGAAGAAGAGTCACTCTGGACTCGAAACGTGGACACTGTTCCTCTCCCCACAGATGTTGCCAGGCCTGTTGGGTTTCTCCAGCATTTTCTGTGTTTGTTCCAATAAGTGTCATTGTGCTGCACTGCTCTCCAGTTACCACCATCACGTTCTTAATCTGCACAAGTTTTTATACATTTTCTTCGTGTAATGCCCTGTCTTCTCTCTAGTTCTGCACAGTAAATCTCCACAAAGAGGCCAATTGAAGATATCCTCAGGCCATTAAACCTTCAGGCCATGCACAGGCAAGATTTTTACCTGTACCCTGTACCAGCTCAGAGACTTTCACTTCAGTGGATAGCCTACCTAAGTTCAACTCGGGAACCCCATCTGTGAGCACATCATTGACACAACTCCACAGCTGTTTGTGGAAGAATGCCACAGATGTCTCGCCTTCAGCAATGCCAAAGTTTTTTTGGCCAATAATGACTTGGTCAACGACACTGGAAGCAGAGGACCAGCAGGCAGGTTTGTCAGAGGCATTTGGTAAACTAGATTGAGGAGGCCACCAATGTTATCAATGTTGGCTCCAGATTGCATTTATCTGGTTGCTTGCATGAGCAGATGCTGACCACCTTTCAGAGCCAGATCCTATGCCCTCAGTGTCTGCTGGATTTGCTTACAAAGTTACATTCCATCAATCTTATTAGAAGGCATCACAGGGCAATATGTCACCCAAGGGGAGAAAGTGAGGTCTGCAGATGCTGAAGATCAGAGCTGAAAATGTGTTGCTGGAAAAGCGCAGCAGGTCAGGCAGCATCCAAGGAACAGGAGATTTGATGTTTCGGGCCGGAGCCCTTCATCAGGAATGAGGAAAGTGTGCTCAGCAGGCTAAAATAAAAGGTAGGGAGGAGGGACTTGGGGGAGGGGCGATGGAGATGCGATAGGTGGAAGGAGGTCAAGGTGAGGGTGATAGGCCGGAGTGGGGTGGGGACGGAGAGGTCAGGAAGAAGATTGCAGGTTAGGAAGGCGGTGCTGAGTTCGAGGGATTTGACTGAGACAAGGTGGGGGGAGGGGAAATGAGGAAACCGGAGAAATCTGAGTTCATCCCTTGCGGTTGGAGGGTTCCTAGGCGGAAAATGAGATGTGAATATGTCACCCAAGTCAATAAGGCCAACTGCAGAGCAGATTCCTTCCACCCCGCTTCAGAAGTCAGAACTGCACTGAGACATAATGAGAAGGAGTGATAGTAGAAAACATAGTAAAGGCACGTAGATGGCACAGGTTAAGCACCATTGTAAATAATTTTTGACTTTGTAAGGATAAATCCACTTGCACTGTTTAAATGACAGCTATAGTATAATTTTCACTAATGTGAGAGATGGCAGCTTCTTTCCAAGGATGAAAGAAGGTACCATGGCAAAGCATTATGCAACCCTCAGGAGTACCCAACTCCTTGGTTACAGATAGCATCATGCACCAGATATCTATAAACTGTGACTATGAAGATTGCGGGCAAGATATTGTACTTCAGTGTGGCCAACATTGGAGCAACCTGCTGAGTGAGAGTATGGAATCAATGATAATTTCACGTTTCTCTGCAGGGAAATCAGTTTTCTTTTCAAAACAGCACATTTCTTGGCCAAGAAATGATAGGCAAAGTGCTGCCTCTTGCAGTTTCGAGGCCATCCAGAGGGTACTCAAACATTTTGGAGCAGCTTAGGAGTCTAAGAGCACTCTGAAACATTGTTAGTTGACTGATGATCAAAGGATTAAATGGAGGTTCCTCAGGATTCCAGTAAATCTGATGGTTAACATGAGGAAGTTCACTACACAACACTTGGAAAGGATATCCTGACAGATACCTGAAGAACTATTTAATTTTAACCCCATTTAACGTCAGTTCACTATCTTACTGACTGACATTTTGACCCCTAACAGTCATTAGGACATGTTACCCAAAGATTGTCATTATCATTGGATAATGAAGCATTTATTTAGCAATGCAAAAGGTCAAGGATTGTGAAAATAATAAGGTCCTTAAGCACTTTGCACTAAGCAGGAACTGTTGTTAGGTTACCTGTAGAATCCTAAGTAATTCAACAAAGTCTAAAGCCAACTTATTCATCCTGAAAGGAGGTTTCAGTTAGGTTCTTTCTTGCCTTACAAGCTCCACAATTCATTGAACTGTAATGCTGTCTTGGATGTCCCTTCTGAATAATTACTGGACCCTCAGCCTTATCGTCAACATTCTGAGAAGATTTATGTTTCCCCATTTTGTCTGCATCCAAGACATTCACCACCTTTGTTGGCTTCAGTTGTAAAGAGTAAATGAGGCCATAAGGATAACTGACACACTTTCTGGGCTATATTGCAAGGCCCTTACCAGAACAGTCCATTTTATTTTCAGAAAGCCAAAAGCTTGAAATTATCATCTGTCTCCCTCTACTTTGCCTTCAGCATTACACAAAGATCACAATGACTCTGGAGACATTGTTCATCATGTAGGAGCTGTGGTAATCTTTGGGGAACATCACAGAATAACACAATTTTATCAAAGATTTTATCGATTTTATCTAAACCTTCACATCCACAACAATGAAGCCTAACCTTAACGTTAACCTTAACCCTATGCCTTCATTTAGTGTGTTATTAAAAATTTCCAAGGAGGTCATTGTCACACTTCCATAGGATCTTTGAAGTATGAGATTGTATCAAATTTTATATTGTACCATCAAAGTTTTCATGTTACATTAGGAGTAGATTTTGTCAGTAAGCCAGCACGAAAGTCACTCCTCCAATACACCACTATGATGGCCTCCCTAAAGAGAAAGCCTCCTTCCACAATCAGTCCATGTACTTGCGTGCTTCCATTTCCATGTACAAATCTGGCAACTGCAGAGCATTGTCTTTTAGTACTTGCGATGGAAAGTGGTTGTGAAATGGAAATGCCAGTTCTACTTTTATGTGCATTTTCCTCATTACAGTTGCTTATCTGACATGGCAATGAGGCAGTTAGTGTGCATAATGTAATGCTCATGATTGTGCAAATCATACATTTTAATCTGGATCCTTTGACAATGAATGAGTTGAGGTGAAATACAACTTCAAGCCTGATAGCCATTACTGAATCAGCAGTTATGATGACTATGATTGTCTCGTCAGGTCCCAAAATCCAAGATTAATTCTCTGTTCTGTAGAGAAAAAAGCAATAATTATTCTGTTCAATCTGAACATGGTTATAGGAATTTTATATTTGAGCTCAATGTTTAGCTCAAATCAACCCCTTTCAAAGTGTCCATTCATTCAGTCACCCAATTTAATGAAGTCCTTCCTCAAAATTGTGTTGTCTGCTTTCTCTGGGCACCATGGATGGTTTCCTGAAAAGCCACATACATATTAACAACCAAATCTCCATCACTGACCTTGTTTCAACCCCTGGACTGACTTAAAATGAAATTGTAAGAACTGTGGATGCTGTAAAGCAGAAACAAAAACAGAAGTTGCTGGAAAAGCTCAGCAGATCTGGCAGTATCCATAAAGAGAAATCCAAGTTCATGTTTGGGTCCGGTGACTGTACCTGGACTGATTAGTCAGGACAGTCAGACTGACCATGGCCCATATCCCAGCGAATTGTTTCCACAGCACCCTGACTGACTGACCTGAAATCTATGTACTGCTCTTATTTGACATGCATGACTGATTGTGGCCTAATCCGTGGATCGCAAGAATAAGGATTTGTGACCTTAAGTGCTATGCCAACTCTTGATATTGGAGTCAGACAAGTTTTGTGATTGAGTATAGCAGTACCACTTACCAGCTAGTCAACCTTCTGCCCATGATAGACTGCTTTCCTCTGACTGATGCTCCTCACCATAAAAAGCTGCTTGCCTCACAATATACCATAAAGACGTTGTCAGCTTGTAACTGAGGAAAAATGTCTGTGAAAGATCTTGTGCACTAAAAAAAGCAATGCGAGCTAACCAGAGGTTGGCAGCTTGTAAGTCAGTGCTCAAGTCAATGAGTAATTAAAAAAGCAACGGACAGAAGCTGGCAAATTCACAAAAACATTAAAGAAAGCAAGCACTGAGAAAGCAAGCTAAGAACTATAAGTTGTATGTAGAGATATCAGTGCAAAAACATCCAATGTACATGAGTGATATATATGTATGTCTCTGTGTGCATAGCAACCTTTCAGAATCATGTAAGTCACAGGTGTCCCTGACCTCCAAATTAATGTATTGAAGGACTGAAGTGGTGTCAGAATCGGTCGAAGAGTGGGTGTGGTGATGTGTTGAAACTGGTGGTCTGCTGATGCCCTCTTGCATGGATGAAGGGTGAAGGACAATCATGTTCATCAATATGCAGGAACATTGATATGAAGAAGCAGTTGGATGTCAGTCAGGATAAGCATTAGTTGAGCAGTAGAGTCTGAACAAGTTGCGTATTATCCTCCAGATGAAGAATAATCATTAATACAGTCGATAAAAGTGGAAATAATATTTGCCGAATTCATAGGGAAACATCCTTGTACTATAGACTTAGAACTACTCATTTCCATGAAACCTCAGGAGCTTTTCACTGCAATTTCCTTTGGAAGTAATCTAAGTGTTTCCATTTGTTGAAAATGGGGCAGTTGCAATGAAAGACTCAGTAATCATCCCAATTTAATTCTGGCCTGACAGCCCATTGTATCTGGACCTCACTAGTCATGCTGAGACTCCAGCTTGAATTAGGCCGAAACTTCAGGAATCTATATAAATAGGGTACAATGTCTTATGTACAATCCAAATATAATTTAAATATGTACCATTGAGACATTGATCAGTGAAATCTGGTGTACAAAAGAATCAACCCAAAATGATCACTACTACCATTATTCATTGTGGGGCCAAGAAGAGAAACATTACTTCTGTGCTCCAGAATATTACTGTAGACTTCTGTTACCTCAGATTCCACAGCAATCTCCCATCACTGGGCCACTTCCTTGTCCTATCATCGTAATTGTTCTTTTGGACTGCCCAGCTACTGGCCAATTGGTTTCTGGGTGAACCAATATCACATCACCCAGAGCTAGTAAACTACCACAGGCCACCCATTCAAATTGACTATCTCAACTAAGTGCAGCATAATCAGTTGAATTCTGCATTATATATCAGATGATGCTACGCTTCCAGGTTATGTGACACTTTTTGTTAATGAAATTCATCCTTCAATATGGTCCAACGCTTTTGCTAAAGGGTTATGTAAGTCATTGGTCAACTATCAGGAAGTCAAAATTCCCCACAATTTTGTCAGTATCGCCTCTGTCAACAATGCTTAATATATAATAATATTACTATAAAATAAATTGCTTCCTCCATTACTGACCATCTTTTAAAAGCACTTTAAAATATCCTAAGGATCAAAATTGACATTTCAATAATTATCAACGAATAGATTTCATTTTGCATAGGTTAGGATATCACTCTGATCTACTGCAGATATTTTTGAAATAGGAGATGGATCTGTGAACTGAGAGGAAAACACATTTAAGTTATTGATGAAATAACCTGGAAGCGTAGCATCATCTGATATATAATGCAGAATTCAACTGATTATGCTGCACTTAGTTGAGATAGTCAATTTGATTAGTGAAGGAGCTGTCATGTTCAAGCAAAAGATGGTCTCAACTAATTGAAATCAATGCATGATAGTTGCTTTGTTTATTGTATTTTCTTACATTTCTTTGCTTCATGTTGCTGTTTTCTCCCCAACTGTATGGGACAGCATATCACTGTTAACACTCTTCCATATTCAAATAACAACAGAATTGATTAATGTTTGGCAGTACAGATGCTGAAAATAAAGTCCTCTGCAAAAACATATCTTTCTTGCTTGAGAAATTCCATCTAATATAGCAGTCAAGGAGAGGTGAGAATCACTGAATGCAAGATTGTTGTTCATTGTATGTCAGCTGCCCTCTGATTAAAGATGAAAGACAGGAGTGAAGTGAGTTAATTCTGAGATGTTATTGTCGACATTGGAAATGTTATAAGTTCTCATGACCAGCAGCCAAAAAATGACCTTCCTAATTTTCATATTTTGCATTAAACAATTCACCAATCTTCCTTCGACAGTACCTTCCAAACTCACAACATCCCCTACTTAGAAAAACAAGGGTAGCAGACATTGGGAAAACCAACACCTATAACTTCCCCTTGAAGGCACACATCATCCAGACTTGGAACTAAAATGTTGGTCTTTTATTTTTGCAGGTTCAGAATCCTAGAATTCTGTTTTTAACAGAACTGTGGGTATATCTTCATCAGTTAGCCTGAAGCAGTTCCAGTTTCAATGGTAGCAAATGCCGTAAGGCTGGCATTCTGTGAAAGAAGAAAAAGGAAGTAATGTAGGAGTAGAAATTCATTATTGTATTGCATGCACTAACACAGAACGTTAAAATTTAGGCCAGTCCCTCAATTATAGCAGACAGATTTACAGACTGCTAATTTTGACTGGTATCAGCAGGAAGTGTGACAGCATCATTACAAAAAATAAATTGATGGTAATTCAATGAAATAAAAGCAGTTACATAATCTTACTTTGTACTCAAAAATCATTTTTTGTGCATTGCCTGTGTAAATAATGGATATAAAGGGCAGCAATTTTCTTCTTATCATTCTGAAATAAATCTGTGTCTTTGGATGTTGTATAAAAATTGCCAAAATGGATCTTGTACTTACAGCTCCATTGTGCTTGAGATACTTGGAGATAAATGGAGAAAATTAAAGAAAGGTTGCTAGGGAGATGTACTTGCATCTGAGGCAAACGTATTCATACCTCATCAGGAATGTGTGAATAAATCAGAAGGAAGGTAATGATGGATATATTCCACATAATAAAGTATGATCTGAGGAGAACCTTGACCAGTGGGATGGCTTTGGCAATGGCAATAAAGGTGATCACTATCTTAACCTCCGAGTCATTTCAAGCTACCAAACGGATAAACCCACTTTCCTTGCAAACAGACAAAATAGACCAAAGGATGATTTAAACAAATGTGGCAGGGGCAAAATAAATTTTGGAATTAGGCTGCAATTAGGTAGCTCTGGAGAGTGGGCAACACAATTACATGCCAGTGATAAGAAACAATGATGATAAGGATATCCTTGTAACGTTGCACTTTTTCTATTTGAAACAAAGAAAAAGCTGAGGAAATACAAAAAGAAACTTGTTCAATTATAAAGAGGATTGAGTGAAAATAGGAAATATTATTTCTTAGTCACAGAGTCATCGAGATGTATAGTACGGAAACAGAGTCTTTGGTCCAGAGTCATTTATGCCGACCAGATATCCTAAAATTAGTTAGTCCCATTTGCCAACACTAGGCCAAAATCCCTCTCAGTCTTTCTTATTCATGTACCCAGCCAGATGCCTTTTAAACATTGCAATTCTACCAGCCTCCACCACTTGCTCTGGCAACTCATTCCATGCATGTATCACCTTTTGCATGAAAAAGTTGCCCATTAGATCCCTTTTAGATGTTTCCCCTCTCACCTCATACCTATGCCCTCTAGTCCTGGACTTCCCCAATCCAGGGAAAAAACCTTGTCTATTAATCCTATCAATGCCCCTCATGAGTTTATGAACCTCGATAACCTCCGATTCTCCAGGGACAAAGGCCTCAGCCTATTTAGCCTCTCCCTATAGCTCAAACCCTCCAACCCGAGCAACATGTTTGTTAATCTTTTCTGAACCCTTTCAGGTTTCACAACATCCTTCCAATAGGAAGGAGACCAGAATTGCAAATAATATTCTAAGAGCGGCCCAACCAATGTTCTGTACAGCTGCAACAGAACTCCCAACTCCTATAATCAATGTTCTTCTCAATAAAGGAAAGAATACTAAACACTTCATTGTTTCTACTAAACGCTAACCAATTTACCATGAGGAACCTTGTCAAACACCTTACTGACGTCCATATAGATTACGTCCACCACTCTGCCCTCATCAATCTTCTTCATTACCTTTTCAAAAAACTCAATTGAGTTAATGAGACATGATTTCCCAAACACAAAGCCAAGTTTGACTATCCCTAATTAGTCCTTGCCTATCCAAATACATGTAAATTCTGTCCCTCAGGATTCCCTCCAACAAGTTGCCCACTGATTTCAGGCACTTCTTCTAACTGATCTATTTATTGGTCAGGGTCACAAATGAACTTTTATTTATGTAGCACTCTTAATGTAGTTAAAAACCCCAATTAAGGCACTTCATAGGAAAGTTATTGCACTGAATCAAGTGAGGGCATTTTTGGACATGAATGAGTAAGTGCCACACATCCTACAAGAGCATTGGAAGATATCATTGGTTTATCACTCCTAACACTTGCTCACTCCCCAAAGTGTCAGTTAGGGAACTGCCCCTGCAAAATGCTAACTCTGGAGAAGGGGGGCAATGTGCCCTTGTGGTTTGTGTTTTGTATAAATGATGTAGACTTGAATACTTGAGGCTTGATCATTGAGTTTGCAGATGTCACAAAATTGATCAGGTTAGAAATAGTGAGGAGGATTACAATACATAATAATATCGATGTTCTGGCTAGATTGGCTGATCAGTGGCAAATGGAATTTAACCAGGATATATGTGAGGGGATGCACTTGGGCAGGACAAAAAAGGCAAAGGAATAAATGATGAATTGCATGACCCTGGGGAGCACTGAGGATCAAAGGGACCTTGGCTTTGCATGTAAACCAGTCTCTTCATATATCAGAAGAAGTGGATAAAGTGATTAAGAAGGCATATGTGTACCTGTCTCTATCTGCTGAGGCATAGAGTGTAAGAGCAGGGAGTTGTGCTGGAGATGTATAAACCATTGGTTCGGTCACAGCTAGATATTGTGTGATGTTCTGGAATCCACAGTACAGGCAGAATACGATAGCACTGGAGAGGATGCAGAGGAGATTTACCAGGATGTTCCTGGGCTGGAGAGTTTCAGTTGTGAAGAGAGATTGAACAGACTGGGGTTACCTTCCTTAGAGCAGAGGAGAATGTGAGATGACATGATAGAGTTATATAAAATTATAAGGGGCATAGTTAGGATAAACAAGGAGGAACTTTCCAGCTGTTGAAGGCATCTATAACCAGTGGCATAGATTTAAATTAAGGGGCTGAAGGTTTAGAAGGAATGTGAGGAAAACCTTTTTCACTCACGGGTTTGTGGGAATTTGGAACTCAGTCTGTAACGGTGATAGAAGCAGGAACCCTCATAACATTTAAGAAGTATTTAGGTGTACACTTGCAATGTCAAGGCATACAACGCTGTGGGCCAGGTGCTGGAAAACGGGGTTAGGACAGCTAGGTTTTCTTTTGACTGACATGGACACTTGGGGCAAAACGGTCGTTTCAGGGCTGTAAATCTTGATGGCTCTATGACCCGTTAAATGCAGAGACTGTTAAGTTGGAAAGAGAGGGCAAGGGGGACCCTATCATTATTCTGAGAGGGAAAGGAAGGACTGAGGGTATGAGTGCAGAGAATTGGTCAGAAATGGTTGAAGGCTCTGTCTACAACAGTGTGAGAATCGTCAGTTGAAGGGAAAGGAGGATATGTCAGAGGCACATCTGTAGAAAGTGGCATCATTGATAAAGTTGCAACGGCACTGGAGTAACAGGGAGAATTGAATGCAATTCAGGAAATAGAGTACCAGTGGGATTCCGTGGGCTTGTAATGGACATTAGTGAACAGCCTTGCCTCAAAATAGATCAGTGAAATCAAGGAAGGGAAATGTCGAGTCAAAAATAGACCAAGTGAAGATGAGAAATTGGAAATGAAGTTGATGTATTTAGTCAATTCTGGATGAGAGAAGGACGTGGCACCGATGACATAATAGATGTATTAGAGAAAATATTGTGGGTGGAGCTGCAAGTATAACTGGAGCAAGGAATACCTCACATACCCTACAAAGTTAGAGATAACTGGGACCCATAAGGATACCCATGGCCAGACATTTGACTGGGAGAGAATTAGACCAGTTAGAGGAGAAGTTGCTCAAAGTGAGAACAAGCTTAACCTGGAGAACATATATGGTGAAACAGGGATGAAGACTGTTCAGGTCTCTTTTCCAGGAAGAAGAGTAGGACCTTTCATCTATCTTGATATGGAACAATTTGTTAGAGATTCAAGGGATTGCACATCCATGGTGAACGAGGGTAGGGCTAGGAAATTGGAGTTGTGGAACTTACAAAGGCATCAGAAATGGAAATGGGAAGAGACCGAACAAGTGGGGTGGAAAATATAATCATGCTTGGAAGAAATAAGTTCAGTGGAACAGGAAATGGCTGCATCAGTGGGCAACATTGCTTGTGGATTTTGGGAAGGAGGTAGAAACAAGCTGAACAGGGCTTAGGAACTATGGGATGGGAAATTGTGGGAAGGAGATCTCCAGAGGAGAGGAGGTCAGTATCAGTTCTAAGCAGTTTGATGTTCAATAGTAGGGTCTTGACCAGGGAGAGCTAGATGGAAGTTTCTGAGCATTGGCACTCAGTCTCTGCCAGATAAAAGTTGTTGTGCAAGACGACAATGGCGCTACCCTTAATTGGCAGGTTTGATAACAAAACCAGGCTTAGTCCTGAGAGAAAGGACTACAAGATTTGAAGGAGGAAGGTTAGAGTGGTGAGGGGAGCAAAGAAGTTAAGGTATTTGATGTCATGTCAGCAGTTCTTGATGAAGAGATTAAATGCAGATAAAAGCTCAGAAGGAGGGATCTAGGCGGAAGGGGTGTTTTGATGACTGGTGAAAGGGTTTGCCCAAAGATGTGAACATGGATCTGAAAGCAACAGAAAAAATGTTCAATGTCTTGCCAGGCCCAAAATTCTTTTGGAAGTGGGTGTCAAGGGATAAAAGCAAGCATTTGTTGAGAACAGAACATTCAGCATCAGAAAAAGGGAGATCAGAGGTTATTGGGAATAGACAACATGAAGTGGGATTAGAAGAACGGATGACATCAGAGGGAAAGGCATGTGTGGAAGAATCCACAGGGGTATTGGTACCTGTGAGTTTATGGAGCCTGCTTTCTTTAAAACCCGAAAGGAAGAGAAGAGTTTTTTTGGCAAAGTGTCAAAGAATGAGATGGAATTGGGATTGGGACAGCTTTGGGATAGTATGAGGCAGTGCAAATGGAGAGAGAGGTCAGGATTGTGTATATTGTGATGCCTGGCACTCAGGACACAGTGGAAACGGCTGCCTGCAGCATGTTTCATGTCTAGGAGGTACCTGAAATCTTAGTTGGATTCTAAACATGAAGGATGGAACTTCAGTTGGATCTGTGAGGGGTAGAGCCGTGTCGGAGATCATCACTGAGGAAGGAGACATGGTTGTGATTGTGAGCTTAAAAGCAATTTATCAAACATTATAATGAAATAGAAAGCAATAAAGTTAGACAAGGTGAAAGGTTAAATTGAAATCCCATTGCAGGGAAGAACAGAACTTCTCCCAGCCAGGAATAAATTGGAAAAAGCGGCATTCAAAAGTAAAAGTAAAATGCTGTGGAGGTTGGAAATGTAAAAGAAACCAGAAAATGTTGGAAAAACTCAGCAGATCTGTCAGCATCTGAGGGGAAAGGAAGATAATTATCATTTCAATCCAATATCCCTTATTTTCCAAACTGAAAGGGTCTTTGAATGACGATTTCATTTCTGTTGACAAAGCGGAGGAGGAATAAGTTAAAAAATGGTAAAGGTGCCCAGAGAAAAAAGCCAAAGAGTGGTAAAAGTGAATGTAGAGATGCAAAATGGGTGTAAATTATAGGCGTATAAAAGAGGAAATAAATCTTCACTGCTGACAGCAAAACCAAAAAGGAACAGAGAAGAGAAAAGGGTATGAATGGTTCGTGGGTTGGGAGAAAGTCATCAAAATGGAGAACAGAGATTATGCTCTGAAGTTGTTTAATTCAATATTGAGTCCTCAAGTCTGTAAAGTGGAAATCAAATTGTTATCCGTGTGTTGAACTTCATTGAAACACTGTAGCAGGCCCAGGACAAGAAATGTTGAGTACAGGAACATGGTAGCCTCTTGAAGTGGCAAGCAACTGAAATGCCAGGGTCATTCTTACAGATACAGCAAAGGTGTTCTGCAGAACAGTCAGCCAATCTGTGTTTGGTCTCAATGTTCTAAAGGATTGTACTAACTCTTTATCTAGTTTCTTATGCATGGATGTGAAGTCGGTAGGCACACTGATGATCTGCCACTATGACACTGTAGTATTTATGTTAGCTCCCATAACATAAAGTTGAGATGTGGACCACTTATTACTGAAGAATTGCTATAACCTTTGTTAAACTACATCTTATCAACATATGAATATTACAATCATAGGTACTTGCACCCCTAGGCACAAGGTAAGCAGTTTGGATGTGCTGTAGGGCACTTCCCTCATCATATCATGCTGCAAGGTAGAAATTGAGAGTTTGATATCATGAGACCATATGTCAAGATATGGTGATAACATCATGAGCATGTCCCTGAAAGTTATATTACCTAACTACTGTGAGACATCAGAAAAAGTCATCAATGATTTCTCAATTGTGACTGCACTTCTGCCTTTCCATTGGAGTCAGGATGGAATGGAAAACTTATCATTTGGCCTGCCTCCAAATTGAACTTCCTGACATCCATGAAATGAAGTCCATCGCCTGATAGTACGTTTTCTGGGAAGATTTGCACTATGAAGATCCTTTCAGTGCTCTGATAGCTGAGTCTTCTATAGTTGATTGAGGTCTTACTAATTTAATTCATCATAACTAATATTTGACTAGGACGAAATATGCATTCTCTCTAATATCAAACCAATATGTTGCTAACTTTTCCCATGGCATTTAATGATACTTAGATGAAATCATTGGCTTTGTAGACACTTGGTTGTGTGTGTCACAAGTTTGACATTAATGGAATGCGTTCACGTTTGATTTTCAACATGTCTAGCAACCACACTGATTGTTGTGCTCTTTGTGATGCTTAGATAACCTCAGTGGAGTTTCTGTAGGACTTTTCTTAGCATCGACTTTGGCAGAACCAATCTACTAAATGTCTGGGCAGAACCATATGATAGAACCAGAGTGGCATGGTGGCTCAGTGTTTAGCATTGCTGCCCCACAGTGCCAGGAATCCAGTCTCAGATGGCTATCCGTTTGGAGTTTGTTGTTCTCTCCATGTCTGCATGGGTTTCCTTTGGGTGCTCCAGTTTCCTCCCACAGTCCAAAGGTGTGCAGGTTAGATGGATTGGCCATGCTAAATTGGCCATAGCGTCCAGAGGTGTGCAGGCTAGGTGGATTAGCCACAGGAAACGCAGGGTTACAGGGATGGAGGGTGGGATGCTCTTCAGACTCTCAGGGTGGACTTGATGGAGTGAATGGCCTGCTTCCATACTTTAGTGATTCTACGGTCATACACAAATAAATCTTCTGCTGTTGTCAAATGTTGTTTCTGCTTCTGGTATCATGTCAACATTTGATCTACTGAACTGTATTTTGACCAAACTTGCAGAGTGAGCTAACCTTTGTGTTCTCCTTGTCAGATTTTTCAACTTCATGAATTTTTCTGAGTTTACTCTCTATAAAATGTTAGTTATAGACTTCAAATAAAGTGCTAATTATTCTCCAAGAATAAGGTTTTTTGTTCTGCTCAATTCACTGCTGCTTTTGAAATGTATCCATCATTACTTGAATTTTGCCTGGAACAGAGAATATTCCATAGTAATATAATATCAGTCAAAGTCTGAATTATTGAATACAATGAGGCATATTTGAGATTTCTATACCTAACAAATGGATTACATCATTTATGCTCTTCAGTTCTGGAAATTCACTGATGGTTCTTGTCTTCCTTGGATCCACCAAGATGCCTTGTTCCTGGATAATGTGTCCTAAAATTGTAATCATTAACCTAGAGAGTTTGTATTTTTTATTTACTGGAAGTTTGTGTTCTGTAGAGTTTTTAGCACATTCCTGACCCTCTAGTCATATTCCTTCTTTGGTATACCAAGCGCTAGGATATCACCAAATGGCAAACATTTAACTTTCAGGATTTTAACAATTCCCTTTGAAAGATCTCTGGTCGAAAGGAGTTCCCAACCACAGATGATTGATTTAACACTGTCTGCGTAGCGTAATAAATGTAGTTACCGATCTTGATTCTTGTCTAAGGTGATTCATTGGCACGGAATTTTGTGAAAAATAACTTGCTTCTTGCCAATGTTGCCAAAATGAGATGGAAATCCTTCCTTTTGTTTAGCTAAGTGAGATCCACACACACTTTTACTTCTCCATTTGCCTTGGGATCGTTAACAATCTGGAGTGTACAATTGAATTGGTTCAGCATTTTCATGCTTCAAATTGCCTAAAGCTTTGAATAGCTTCAGAAATTCTTGCTGACATTCTCTCCCACCTTCATTTTGAAGTCTTACTCTATCCAAGAGAATGAATGAATGAATACACAGATTTCTGCTGAACAATGAGATATTTTGTTACCTTGATATACATACAATATAGAGGAGAAAGTGGGGTCTGCAGATGCTGAAGATCAGAGTTGAAAATGTGTTGCTGGAAAAGCGCAGCAGGTCAGGCAGCATCCAAGGAACATGAAATTCGACATTTCGGGCATAAGCCCTTCATCAGGAATGAGGAAAATATGTCCAGCAGGCTAAGATAAAAGGTAGGGAGGAAGGACTTGGGGGAGGGACGATGGAGATGTGATAGGTGGAAGGAGGTCAAGGTGAGGGTGATAGGCCAGAGTGGGGTGGGGGCGGAGAGGTCAGGAAGAAGATTGCAGGTTAGGAAGGCGGTGCTGAGTTCGAGGGATTTGACTGAGACAAGGTGGGGGAAGGGGAAATGAGGAAACTGGAGAAATCTGAGTTCATCCCTTGTGGTTGGAGGGTTCCCAGGTGGAAGATGAGGCGCTCTTCCTCCAACCGTTGTGTTGTTATGGTATGGCGATGGAGGAGTCCAAGGACCTGCATGTCCTTGGTGGAGTGGGAGGGGGAGTTAAAGTGTTGAGCCACGGGGTGGTTGGGTTGGTTGGTCTGGGTGTCCCAGAGGTGTTCTCTTGGAATGCTGCCTGACCTGCTGCGCTTTTCCAGCAACACATTTTCAGCATACATATAATATAACACGACAGTTCATCCTCTGTGATTAAATTTTCTGGTGACTTACCCATCCACATGAAAATCTGTTTCTTCCTGATCCTGGAATTTTATGCTGATCTGACTCACAAAGATCTACCCTCCACCTTTGCGATCAGAAGGAACCGAGGCTATCTGACATACATAGGGCAGCCTACAGTGTGCTGAACCTGTAGGAGGTCAGGGCACATGGCAGTAGACTGCAAAGTGACCCTCTGCAGAAACTGCAAACAGGCGGGCCACCTGACTAAGGACTGCTAGGAGTCCAAGAGCTGCAACCTGTGCAGAGAGGCAGGCCACCTGGACAAGGCCTGCCCAAGAAGGGGGTTGGGGGGGATGGGTTTGCACCACATACACTCAGGTGGCTGAAAGTGTCAGTGTCAGCCATGGACCCCCAAAGGACAGTAAGGTGTCACCCTCCAACAAGAAAACTGAAATAACAGGCACCCAGAAGGAAGGGGCCAGGGAGGAGGAAAAGGTAGTCAGTGCAGAAGCTCAGTGACCGACTCAACGTCCACCTGAGCAGATGGAGTCAATGGAGGAGGAGGAAATGAAGGGGATGGATACTGGTGAGAAACAATGAGAAAAGGGAAAATGCATCCCACAGCAAAACAGAACATGCATGACGAACACACTAGCATCTCTTCTAGTGATGAAGTCATGTGGAGAAATGGCCACCAGTAAAAGAAGAGGCACAGCACCGTGAGGGATAAGGCGAGGGGGCCCTACCAACCCAGAAATGCCCAAGGGACCCGGTAAAGCCTAACCTCAAACCATCGGGAATCCAGGGGTACCTACCGCTCCACAGCCCAGCCAACCAGAAGCAGCGACGTTTTGAATTAGGGGAAGAGCGCAACAGTCCCTCTGTCGGACTCCAAACTAGACTTTCCTAACTTTGTGCTCAGCCTGACAACACTGGATCAGGGCAATGCCCCAGAAAGAACAGGATGGCTACCTCAGTGTTGAGGGTGTCCAACAGTTTGCCCACACCACGGGAGATGCAGAGAGTCCCCCAGCGACAAGATCACTGGTCAACATGCATAGGGTCTATGGGTAATTCTATAAAATCTCAAAATGGGTTTTAAAATTGCCAGTATTAAAGTTCATAGCATTAAATCTACTAGGCAATGTTTTTCCACATTGGCTTATCTGGCTAACATTAAAGTGGACCTCCTGTTTCTGCAGGATTGTGGGTTGCTGCACTTGAGCAGCTATAGGAAATGGTCAAGCTCAGGGGCCCACGACCCTTTGATTTGGTCGGGGAGAAACAATTGCTGTTCTTCCGGCCTGGGTATTCTGCTGCAAGGAGGCAACCTCACCATCTCCGAAGTTAAGGAGGTGGTGGGTGGGTGCCTCCTTGTAGCAGACATTATGTACAGAAACACTCCCTCGAGGCTAATGAACGTTACGTCCCAGTGGTGAAGACTGAGTGACTGACTATTCTTCAGCAGCTCCCATTGCTGCTGGTGACATCCAGGTCGGTCCTTCTGGCTGGAGGCTTCAACTGCATCATTGATGTGATGGATCACATTCTCTCACATTCTCAGTCAGATTCACTGACTTTAAGCCGGTATTCTCCTCTGATCACTGCGTCCTGCTGGTCAACTCTCACTTTCAGGATGACAAGTCAGCCAGCAAGGGAACGAGGAAGCTGAATAAGAAACTATTTACCCCAGACCACATTGAGGTGCTCAAAAAGGGTTACAGAGGTTAGAGAATTGTAAGGCTCTTCTTTGTGTCTCCAGTAGACTGGTGGGAAACAGTTAAGGGGAATATCAAGAGGTTCTTTATCTTCAAAAGTGTTCAGAAGGTGAAAGTCAGATAGGGAAACCTATCAAATTCTGGAAAAGCATGTAACACTTTTTTCTGCTGTAGACACGAAAGATATGCAGGAGATGAAGGCCAGAAAGCCTCATTCTCTGTCTCAAAGGCCTCCAGGATAATCTTCTGTTCCAGGAACTGCTCTGTAGAGCAGGGCAAAATGTGTTCATGTTTCTTCTTCCAGAAGGTGCACGGAGAGAGCTCTGTGATCAACAGCATCGCAGAAGAAGATGGCTCAGATATGTCATCTCAGTCTGACATTCTGAGGATCATCAAATCATTTTATGCTAGCCTGTATGTCACGGAGACCACAGACAGTGCAGCCTCCCAGTGTTTCCTGTCCTCTATCACAGAGTTCTTAGGTGACAGCACCCAGGTGAGGCCAGACCAGCCGTTATCTCAGGATGAGATGACCAAGGTCCTCGAGTCCTTAATAAAGAATAAAACTTCTGGAAGCAATGGCTTAACAGTCGAGTTATATTCAGCTTGAGGAACTTGATTGACCAGGACCTGCTGGAGGTGTATGACAGTATGCTTCTGGCAGGTAGCATGTGCAAATTCAGGAGGAAAGGTATTATCCCCCTCATCTACAATTCAAAGGGGGAGAGGGAGGAGATTACAAATTGGCGACCAATTTCCCAGCTGAATGTAGACTACAAAATCTTGTTTATGGTCATCGCCAACTGGGTCAGGGACCTGTGCTGTACCAGGCAGGATGGTCTTTGAGAACTCATGCTTCTCAGGGATACGATCGCCTGCATGCAGGACTACGGGCAGATGCCTACTTCATCAACCTGGATCTGGAGAAAGCCTTTAACAGGATATCGCACACCTACATATGGGACATACTCTCCAAAATGGGCTTTGGGGAGGGAATCTGCAGTTGAATCAAGCTGCTGTTCATCAACATTGTTAGTGCAGTTTTAATCAATGGGCTGGATTCAGAAAGCTTCCCAATCAGATCTGGAGTCAGACAGGGCTGCCTCTGCTCTCCTATCCTGTTTGCGTGTTCAATAAAGCATTTTACCGAGTCCGTCAGGAAAGATGCGAACCTGCAAGGGGTGACTATTCTGTGCAGTGGAGGCCAGCAGGTCAAAGCCTCGCTGTACAGGGATGAAGTTGCTGTTTTCTGCTCAAATTCCCTGTCAGTGCACAGACTCATGAGAATCTGCGACCAGTTCAAACTGGCCTCAGGAGCCAAGGTAAATCAAGGGAAGAATGAGCCACGTTTTTTGGGAACTGGGCTGGCTGAGCCTTTATCTCCTTCCCCGTCAGGGCAGATTACCTGAAGGTGCTCAGAACATAGTTCAGAGAGACTGGCCAAGTGCAAAATCTTAGGAGGAACGTATTGCCAAAGTGAGGCAGAAACTGGCCTTATGGGAGCACTGCTCCCTCTCTATTGCAGGTAAAAACCTAATCATCAGGCACTCTCTCTGTTGTGCATATTGCAGGTCTGCCTCATTCCCAGAACCAGCACTGCTGCAGTCACTCAAGCCACCTTCCACTTCATCTGGAGGTCTATGATGTACTGTGTCCACAGGGACACCAGCTATAATGTTCTAGATAGGGGAGGGAGAGATAGGGGAGGAACATAGCCAACACCGTCCTCATCCTGATGGACACCTTTGTATCTGGATGAATCAAGCTGTGCGGAGACCTTCATATGCAAGTGGACCACACAACATCGAGTTGTACTCCAACAGATTTATTTGGAGGCACTAACTTTCCAACACCAGCTCCTCCAAATCATCAGTACGGAAGTGTTTACTGTCTCTGATGATTAGAAGGTTGGGACAGGCCTCATTGCTGTGGAATGCTCCAAGCTGGACTGTTCTATATCACCTGCCCTTTGCAGAGAAATTTGCAAAGTGAAACACCTTTGATCACAAGTCCATCAGGAAGTCGTCAGCAAGTAGTGTCCTTGAAACCTTGTGAAAAAGGAGACAGAGGATCCTGTCAGGTTGTTCCCTGAGCGACTGTCAAAGTCATTTGGCAGAATGCCTTATCACCAGAACTTTCCAATAAGCATCAAGACATCACTTGGCTGATGGTGAGAAGGGCGCTTCCAGTGAGATCCTTCATGTATGCCTGGACTCTGTGTGCTACTGCACCCTGCCCTCAAGGTGGCTGTGGGGGATTAGAAGCTGTCACATAACTCCTGCTGCAAAGTGCCTTTGCAAAGTAAGTTTGAATGGATGTGCAATGGTTTTTGTCGAGGTTTGTCCTGAGCAGCTTCATGAAACAGGACTCTGTGCTCTACGGACTGTTCCCCAGAATACACGCCGAGACAAACATCAACTGTGCCTGGAGCATCATCCACTTGGTGAAAGACATTGTTTGGTCTTTCACAGTAGGGAGTTGACCTCAACCAAGTGCTGCAGACTGGTACATTCCAAGGTACAGGATTACGTGCTGAGGGATGCATGCGGGGCAGCTGTAGCCAAGGTGCAGTGAAGAAAGACTGTCATCTAAGCTGAAGTTTAATAGGGGTCCATTTGTTTTGTGTCTCCATTTGACACTGAACAGAACTGAATTGCTTTAATGATTACATATTTTAAAATATAAAGATATTTTCTGAATAAAGTTTATCTTTGAAATAAAAATAATGTATTCTTGAAAAAGCAAACCATCACTGCAGTAATGAAGGAGGATGTCTCAGAAGGGTCTTCAATGGGGCCATCTGGGTAAATCTTAGAAATAGCAAAAGGGCAATTGGTTTGCTGCGATTATACCACAGGCATCCCAACAGTCAGTGGGTGACAGAGGAGCAGATTAATAGGCAATTCACAAAAAGGTGTGAGAGAAACCAATGTAGGGGATTCAAACTTTGCTACTATTAATCAAGGATGATCTTTGTGTGAAAGGATTAGACCGGATGAAATTTTGAAAGTACAACCAGGAGAGGTCTTTTGTGCCATTACGTAGATAGTCTTACTAGAGACGAGCAGTACTTAATCCAGGGAATGAAGCTGGTTAAGTGGTTGGAGTTTCAGGACGCAAGCATTTTGGAAAGATGGCCATAACTTTGTAAGTTTCAAAATCATTATGAAAAGGGTTAAGGATAGTGCAGAGTTAGGTTTCAAAACTGGGGGAAGGCCACATTCAATATGATTAGATATGATCTGTCAAACATAAACAAATACAAAACAAATAATTGCAAATAGTGAATGTCAAGTGATATTATGAGTTCAATAATGAAAAGGAAGGGAGCATGTGCCAGGTACAGTGCATTGAAAATAGGGGAGGCCTGGAAAATACAGAGTTTATAGTGTTTCTTAAAAAAATAAATTAGGAGGGCATAAAGGGGCCACTAAATATCTTTGGCAGATGGGATCAAAGAAACCTCAAAACCTTTATAAATAAATTAAGAAGAAGAGGATTGTCAGGGCAAGTGTGGGAACTACACAAGTGTTCATTGTAGCCGGGAACTTCAGTTTGGATGGTGAGGTTCTAGAACATGTTAAGATGAGTAAGGATGCTGTAGCGGGCATGAAGGTGCATTAATCCCCAGAGCCTGATGAGATGTATCCCAGGCTACGACAGGAATTAAAGGAGGAAATTTCTGGGGCCATGGTGGAGATATTTAATACTTTGCTGGCCACAGGTGAAGTGGCAAAAGACTGGAGGAGAGGTAATGTGGTCCCTTTCGGCAGTGGGGATAGGCCAGCTAAGTACAGACCAGTTAGCCTGATGTCAGCGGTAGGGAAACTATTGGAAATATTCAGAGGGACAATCAATCTTGGAAAGCTAAGGATTGATCAGGGATAATCAGCACAGATTTGTTAAACAGACATTCTATCTGACAATTCTGAGATTTTGGAAGTGTGATCAAATATATCGATGAGGGTAGTGTACTTGATTCTGTTTACATGGCCTTCAGATAAGGGCCCATAGGGACAGCTGGTGCAAAAGGTCCATGGCCTTGGAAATCAAGATAATTTCATAAACTGGTTCCAGTGATGGCTTGCAAACAGGAGGCAAAGGATGATTGCAATGGGAGGTTTTCGTAAATAGAAGCCTGTCTCCAGTGGTGTACCACAGGCATCAGTGTTGGGACCCTTGCTGTTTGTAAAATACCTTAACAACTTGGATGTGAAGGAATAATTAGTAAGTTTTTAGATGACAGGAAAATTGGTGGCACTGTTGATAGTGATCAGACTACAGTCTGATGTTGATAAGCTGGTAAATTGGGCACAGCAATGGCAGATGGAATTTAATCCTGGTAAATATGCCATGATGCATTTGGAAGGTCCAATAAGGGAAGGATATATACAATGAATGGTCGATCCCTAGTGAATATTGAAGAACAATGGAACAAGGCCATTGACTTCCTGAAGGTAAAAACAATGACTGCAGATGCTGGAAACCAGATTCTAGATTAGTGGTGCTGGAAGAGCACAGCAGTTCAGGCAGCATCCAAGGAGCAGCGAAATCGATGTTTCGGGAAAAAGCCCTTCATCAGAAACGTCGATTTCGCTGCTCCTTGGATGCTGCCTGAACTGCTGTGCTCTTCCAGCACCACTAATCCAGACTTCCTGAAGGTGTCAGCATAAGTAAACTGTGCGGTTAAGAAGACATGTGGGCTTCTTGGTTTCATTAATGGAGTAGAATATAGAAGCGTAGATGTCTTGTTACAACATCATTAAAAAAATGGTTCAGCCACAGATGGAATACTGTATGCAGTTTTGGTTGCCATGCTACTGGAAAATCATGATTGGCTTGGAGAGTGTGCAGAGGAGTATCACCAGAATGTTGTTTGTGATGAAAAGTCTCAGTTTTGAGGAGAGACTAGATCAGCTTGGTTTGTTTTCCTTGGAGTAGAGGAGGCCGAGGGGCGATTTGATTAAGTGAACAAAATTATGAGAGGCATTCACAGAATAGATAATGAGAAACTTTTCCTCACAGCAGACCTGCCTAAGACCAGAGACCATAAGTTTAAGGTGAGGAGCAAATGGTTTAGAGGGGATCTAAGAAATTTTTTTTTCACCCAGTGTTGGTAGTAATGTGCAATGTGCTGCCTGAGAGGGTAGGGATACAGGGACTCTCACAATATGTATGAAACATTTGGATGCGCACTTCAAATGCTGGGATATAGTTAACTGTGGGCCAAGTGTAGGTAATTGGGACTGTCGTTGTTTACTGTTTGTTGTTAAGCATGGACATAGTTGGTCAAAAGGCATAGATGACTCTACCAACCTAACTTTGTCATTGTGCATGATTTTAATTTTAGCAAGATCTTTTTACATTTTACAGGTCTTGCGCTTTGTTTTTGTGGTGATGAAGGAGCTGTCAAGTCCCAAAATTTCCTGAAGTGTTTCAACTGACTGTAGTTAAATGGCACTCAGCTCCCCCTTCTGGACATGCATTGTGTTTGTAACTCTGTTTGGAACCACATCTCATACAACCTGACATGATTGGTTGATCATGTTGATTCCCACATGTTTGGCATTTTGGGTTTTTATATGGTTATCATAGAATCATAGAATCCCTATAGTGTGGAAATACACACCAACACTCTGAGCAGCATCCCACTTAGACCCACCCCCTACCCTATTCCTGTAAGCCTGCATTTTCCATGGCTAACCCATATAACCTACACATTTATGGACACTGTGGCAATTTAGAATGGCCAAACCAGCTAAGCTGCACATCTTTGGACTGTAGGAGGAAACTGGAGCACCCAGAGGAAACCCACATAGACACAGGGAGAATGTTCAAACTCCACACAGACAATTGCCAAGGGTGGAATTGAACCCAGCGCTCTGGCATTGAGGCAGCAGTGCTAACCATTGTGCCACCAAACTGAATTTACAGGATTTACTTCTGCCATTGCCTTTCGCAGTGCCTATGTTGATGTCTGTCTGGTTTTATTCCTTTTTTTAGACTTTGTCTTGACTTGATGAAACTGAGTAGTTTGATAGAATGAGAGAACAAAAGTGAGGTCCTGAATTTGAGGAGGATTAGAATTGAGGATGAGATACTGATCATCTGAAGAATCGTTTTTTTTTGCTGACAATGTGTTCATAGCTAAACATTCCATTAGAAACCTGACAGTAACTGTGTGAAGGAGCAATTCAAATCCCTGCAGCTTCTTCACTCTGGCTCAATGATGGAACTTGACAATGTCTGTCAAGCCAACATGGTTCCTGGGTTGAACACTGGATGTTTCTTCTGCACTAGTGATGTTTGTTGGTCAGAAACCAACATTCCTCATTTCATTTACTAACCAGTTTAGTGTTGGAAGATGGAAGACACCCTACCCAGTATGTCTGTGAAATCCAGGTTCATATTGTGTGTTGAGTCCCTGATCTATGTAACCTTGTTCCGTATATTTACTGCATGTAATAAAGCAAGATAAACCAAGAGAGAAGAACACCATGTTCCGAGGAACACTCAAATGCAACCCTGCAGATCTATTATTTGCCTTACCAGCATAAGAGGATTTCATGAATTAGGAGTGGAGCTGGGGAATTTACTGTGAACTTATTTTGGAATGCCAAAGGAGTCTGAATTGGACCAGTAAACTCACATTTCCTGGTGGAAAGATTGTACCAATAGCCCCATGGCAACCAGAATAAGGGAATCAAATTCAGCAGGTTCACTCGCCTATTAATAAATCACTCCTATTCTGCATTCCTTTTGGGACTAATATATGCAATGAATATTTTACTCGATGCATTAAACTTCTTAGTTCGGTTTTCCAAGCTTTATCTGAACTGAACACCACCAGCTATTGGACCTATAGCATATTAAAACCCATTGACCTGATGGACCTCCTCCTTCACATGCAAGCTTGAAGCCTTTCAATAGCTGAAGCTACAGATATCTGTCAATGTTGTGGGCTCTCTCCATTATCAAATGAGGTAACGGCAAGGTGTACACCAGAGCCCCCATCCCTGCAAGCTAGTGTACCCGAATGACCTGGTTGAGTACTTGGGTGTTCACTTCATACTGCCAAAGTATTCCAATCCTTTGTTTTTCCTCTACAGAGTATTTTCAGTCCATGGCTAGGTTTTGAAGTCATTCCATTTTGTTCCACACTTCGGTATCTTCTCACTCTAATAGTTTTTAAATGGATGGCTTAAATCTTCTGACATCCTTCAGCATATTCTCCTTTTCCAGATTCCTTTTCTCAAAGTCTTCCAAGATTTTGGCCTACCTTCTGATTTTTCCTGCTTTTTTACTTCAGTTCCATCTTCAAAATTGATCATGGTCTTGCCCTGCCTGCATAGTCTTTAGATCCTGGCTGTGAAGGATATTTTCCTATCTTTCTCTATTCTTTAGATTCTCTTATAAGCCATTACTACTATTTATACATTTTGATACCCATTTGGAGTCCATCTGGTCTGTGAGTGAATGCAACTGTTGTGTTCCCCAGATTGCTCGCAAGTTCTCTCTAATCAATGTTCTTCACTCCTTATGTACTGTAACACAATTGTATATCCATCTGCACATAGTAGACTGTAAATGACTATAAAATGTAGAATGAAGTCTTCTGTTGTTCATTCTAGATGGGTGTCTTCTCTCTCTTTAATGTCAAAGTCATGCAATCAGCTACATCATCAAGATTTATGTTAATTTCACTGCACCACAGATGTAGTGCACATTAGAATGTTGACAACAGGTGTTTAGATAAGCCAAAATGTTTGGAAGATTGGAGGTCAACTAGGAAAGGATTGGAGTAGAAAAAGAGAGGACTGCAGATGCTGGAGAGAGTCAGCATCGAAAAATATGACACTGGAAAAGCACAGCAGGTCAGGCAGTATCCGAGAAACAGAGGAGTCAACATTTCGGGCATAAGCCCTTCATCAAGAATGAGATGATGAAGATCTTATGCTTGAAACGTTGACTCTCCTGCTCTTCGGATGCTGCCTAACTTGCTGTGCTTTTATAGCGCCACACTTTTGAACAAAGAATTGGAGTAGACAAGTAAAGAGTCAATGAAGGGATGGATAAGGCTTTCAGCGGCAGATGAGCTAAGGCATTAATGGAGTCTTTGCCTCAGTATCTTCACTTCTGACTTTATGGTGAAGGGAAAGCCCTTATTAAAGTAACTGAAGCTGGTAGGGCCTAGGACACTACATTGAGAAACCAGAGCTCTTATGGCACAGTGTAGTGTCCGTCACTCTGAGTCAGAAAGCCCATGTTCAAGTCTCACCTGCTCCAGAAGTGTGTAATAACATCTCTGAACAGGTTGATCAGGAAACATCTACTCCGAGATGTCCTGGAACTGTCCAAACACCACAACTATCTTCTTATATGTTATGTATGATTCCAGTCAGCAGTGAACTTCCCCTCTAATTCCCATTGACTCTAGTTTACTATGGTTCCTATATTTCACACTCAGTCAAATACTGCCCTGAAGTCCAGGGCAGTCACTCTCACCTCATCTCTGGATGTGAACTCTTCATTGAACTGTTTGGTTCAAGGTAGTAATGAAGTCAGGAGGTGAGTAACCATGACAGGACCCAAACTGACTGTGAGCAGGTAGTTTTTTGTAAGTGTTGCTTGATAGCACAGTTGAAGACATTGTCCATCATCTTACTGATGATAAGAGTGAACTGGTGGGACGATAATTGGCCTGTGGGTTTTATCCTTTTCTCCTTCTATCCAGGTTATTCTTTGAAAATTTTCAGATAGATGCCAGTTTTGTAGCTGCACTGGAACAGCTTGATTAGAGATGTAGCTAATTCTGGAGCAATAATTTTCAGCACTAGCTCCAGAATGTTGTCTTGGCTCTTAGCCTTTGCAGTTTCCAGTGTTTTCAGTGTTTCTCTACAGCGATGTAGAGTGAATTGAATTGGTTGAGGAATGGCTTCTGTGATGCTGGAACTGCCGAAAGAGGCAGAGATATGCCATCTACTTGGCATTTCTGACTATTTTACCAATGCTCCAATCTTGTTGTGCTGTGCTCCTCATCATTGAAGATGGGTATACTTGTGGAGGCTTCTCCTCCAGTCAGTTTTTAAAAATTTTCATGATCATTAATAACTGGATATGGAAGGACTGCAGTGCTTGAATGTGATCCATTGATTGAGGAATGTCTTAGCTCTGTCTATCACTTGCAGCTTATGTTACTTGGCATGCAAGTAGTTCTGTTTTCTTGCTTCACCAAGTTGGCATCTCATCTTTAGATATGGTCTGACGCAGTTTTTAGCATCTTGAACTCTTCATTGAACCTGGCTTTATCCCCTGGCTTGATACTAATGGTAGAGTGCAGGTTATAGATTATGTTTGAGGACAATCCTGTTGCTGCTGATAGCCCGTGTGTGTCATGGATACCCAATCTTGGGTTGTTAGAATTAAAGCAAAGTACCATGGAATGTTGAGATATAAAATGAAAACAAAAATTGCTGGATAATCTCTGCAGATCTGCGTTCCAAAGCACTCATACCAGACTTTAAATGTTAGCTATGTTTCTCTTTTTTTAAACAGGTGTTTCCAGACCTTTTGAGTTTCTCCAGCACTTTTATTTGCATTGTTGAATCTATTAGAAGTCTATTTCATTTAGCACATTGATACAATACAATAGAAGGTATTCTCAACGTGAAGGCAGGATTTCATCTCCATCAGGACTGAATGGTGTTCACTCTTTCTGATGTTGCCCTGTAACAAGCAAATTATTAAGATGAAGTCAAGTACATTTTTCTCTCTTGCTGATGCTGATAATGTTGATACATGTAAACTGAGGGATGAAAATATTTAGCTCTTTGTACCATACCTTTACATGTATGGTAATCATATCATAATGAAACATTCCAATAGATGGCTTCAATGGGTCATGGCAGAGTCCTCTAATACTTCCGACAGATTTCACAATTTTCACTAATTATTTTTCTGGAAGCATTTTTGTTTATGCATTAAATATGCTTGTCACTGGCTTGAGAAGGTGGTGATGAATTGCCTTCTTGAATCACTACGGTCTGTTACACCAACAATGCTACCAGGGAGAGAGTTCCAGGATACTGACACAGCAAAACCGGACTACAAATTCATCTTCTCAGTCAGCCCCATCTCCTTATAGCAGGATTTTCAAATTTTTGATAATAGAGAAATTAAATAATCAATGTAACTTCCAAACAATTTGTTTTTCCTCTGTATTTTTTATCACCATATGTTATGAATACTTCTGATGAGAACCATTAAATTTTGGTAAGTTGGTATAATAATATCCTGACTGAGCGAACAGCAGTTGCACTGACTTTCAAGAAAGAACTGCTTGATCATATTCTATATCAAGTTTCATTTATGCATTCTTCAGAATGATTCACTCAACAATACTGGTACCTTTATCTAAATCAGGATTGCATTAGTACTTAAAAAATGGCTTATATCAACTATTTCACATGAATAACTTATTTTAGTGACTGAATGTGTTCTCATTGCCAAATCTAAAAATAATGCATTTATCATAGAACAAAAACTTTCTGTGACCAGTGTCTTAAAAATAATTAGTGCCCTCATCATCTTAAAATTCTCTTTCTTGTGGGTTATTTCAAGCACCTTGTCTTTTCATGGTTTTGCAATTTATTACATCAAGATACTTCAAGTTACAACCTTAGCATCTCATAACTGGTTCTTGTGCATTCCTGGGATATAGTCATCAATTATTTTTGTTTCAATTTCTTTGTTTTGCTGTAATAGCCACATCCGCTAAAGGTTTTCATTCTTGCTGCCTTTAATCTGAGAATTGTTTTGATGCCTGTGCCCAGAATCTGAATTATTTTAAAATCTTGAAATTGTTTAGTTTTCCTTTTTTGTGACATTATTGGATATCTTAACTGTCCATGAAAACTGAAGGAAATGATCATTTCCTCGAGATTTTTTAAAGCCACAGACATCTAATTGAAAAGAATTTCCTGCTTTGAGAGCGGATTGCCAGTTAGAGCTATTTGTCAGTTCTTGTGAGACATCTTAGCAGTATTCAGTAATTTAGATGGTGGGGCTGATCTGTCAAATGCAAGATGAAATTTTGCCAATCTTTTAATCAAACTGTTAAAGTCCATAATATATTCTTCCATTGATGGCCATCTGTTTTCTAAAATCTATTAGATTCTGATCATTACTCATAGGCATTCAGAAATTTCTCAAAGCATTTAACAGATCATTTTGCTGGCAGATTTCATTGAGGAACTTTTATAGACATTCCAAACATTCAACACTACCCGATTACACTTTCTATGACACTATAACTTTCAATACCACTCTTAACAAAATACTTGACTTGGGTGTTTACCTCATGAAGAATGTGTCAACAGCAAAACCACATCATATTTTCTCTTTACTCAAGATATAATCTCTGCTTATATATCCACTTTGTTCTTCCTCTGTTCATATGGTTCAGATTCTGAAAACATTGAAGGGTAATCACTTCAGAACAAACCACACTTGTTTTCTCACATTTTTCTCCAATGGCCATTAGGAGTTTAGTTCACTGATTGAAATAGTTTTCTTTATTTCATTTGATTTATTGTTGTCATATGTACTTAAGTACAGTAAAGAGTTTTCTTCGCATGCAGTACAGGCAGATCATAATGTACAAGGTCATAAAGACCATAGGGTGTTTAAAGATTATTTCCAACCTTTACAATTATTCTCTGCTATTATCTATTAATTGAGAGAACCAGGCAATGAAGGATAGAATTGAAATCCATCTTTATATATTTTTGTAAGCAGTTGTTTTCACACATACACATTACGTTGCAAACATACACCTCCAAAGCTGACAATGGAGTTTCAGTCTATTCTTATTTAATGGAAACACTACAAATCCACAATTAATGCAAATGCTTGCATACAATCAAACACAATTGATATATATGCACTGAATAAACTTTATATCTATTGGAAGTGGCTGAGAGAATCTTGGTTTGATGCCTCATCTGAAAGAAGAAGCCTCATAAATTGTAGAATTCCATTACTATGGCTATGGAGATTTATTTTGCTTAAATATTGGAGTGCAATTCAATCCTGTGATCCATATAAGTTACCAACTTAGCATCAACAGACTTCATGGAGTTCAGATGGAGTCAACATTGAGGACTCCCAGGGTGACTTCCTCCAGACTGTACACTGTGATGCCAGTGACTCTGGTGGATCAGTATTACCAGTAGAACAGGACATAACCAAGGTCAGCAGTGGAGGAAACTGGATTTTTGGCTGAAAGTTATGATTCAGTGAGAATGGGCATGCAGGCTGCCTGCAGGCTGCAGGCTGTGGAAAAGTTCTTCCAACCTTCTATTGTGATGTGATGTATGTGTACCTTTAAGAGGGTGTATCTTAAACTTCTGTGAATAACTAACATTATGACTTTGTTTCTAGATTACAATAGCAGTTACACCAAGATAGATTGCTTATTCACCCTCCTGGTTAGTATGGTATTTAATTAGTTTTATCCTCAAATAAGAGGATCCTTATAAATCCTTAAATAGTCTTATCAATCCATGTCATATAGTTAGTGGTGACAGCTTGATTTTGAAAGATTTGACAGAAAAATATACAAATATATATACTATAACAGTGAAATAACATGCAATTACTCACAGAGTGTAAGTGTATCTGCAACATTGCAAGAATCCTGCATACAGTGCCTTTATTATTGGATATCAAGCCTTTTTCTAGCCAGTAAGTACAAGAAAGAAAATTTAAACTTTGGGACATTTCAATTAATACACTCTACTTCTGCAAACTTTGTGTGAGAACAGAGATGTCACAGCCAACTCTGAAGTTTCAAGCTTTAAGTAGAAATCCACTGAGAGAGGAATCTATAATATTGCTGATTATGCATTCAGGAGATTGGGAGGTCAACTAAATACACAATTGAACTAGGAAAGCAGAGTTTCTTCAGGAATCTTCTCACAACAATTCACAGCAGCAATTCTTTTAACTCTTGAAGCCTGGTTTCCAGTTTCATGCTAAAACTCATGTTTTGTGAGTGGAGCTTTTGCAAACATGGGAAAATAGAAGCAAGTCAATCATACCACCATTGTAGTCAAACAGCAACCTATGGCCACCTAAGGCCACTTCAGGTGCTACAACCTAACGAAACCAAAACCCCACAAAATATTCACAAGATAATCTAGACCCTAACTATTTCTCATTTTAAATGTAAATGTGAGGTGCTGTGTTCCAGACGCAATTCAATTGGTCAAACATTAAACCAAGCACAAATTATTCAAATACTATACTTAAAATACACCAAAAGAATGAAGGAATTGGAATAACTTAACTCTACTGGAAAACTTAACAGAAAAATAGATATAACAACTATTACTAATTAACTGCTCAATATAGTAACATCCCATAAACACAACCTCACCTGAAGACAAATTCAGCTTGTCGTACATTAAACTCCCACAGCAGGCAAGGAACCCCCAGCTTGTGGCTGTAACTGAGAGAGGGAAGAAAATAGCTTTTACATCTTCAAAACCCCAAAATCAACTGCTGAAAGCCACACTAAAGATCCTGATTTTGTGGGATTTCGACCAGATCCACTCAGGCTGCTTCTACTGTTCCAACTTTAAAACAATAACTCACAAGGCTTCACAAGTTGCTTACCTTTTCATAGACTTCTCAGTAACTATCCTTCAATCTCTCTGTAAAAGAAACCAGGGCAAAATGCACTTTTATAGCCAGAGTATAATCACCATATCACCTGTTCTTTGATCATCTTTAAAGTCCCATTAATGATCACAGACTGACCACAAAAGTTTGAACACTTGACTAGAAAACAACTGACTGCCTGAGTTTGGTCATAAATTATAGAGTTTTTCCATTTTTCAGCATTGCCCTTTGGTTTGTATACTATGATATTTCAAGTGTTTATTGATTATTCTTCTTAAATGTTGTGAAGGTTCTCTCTAATCACCCTTTCAGGCAGTGAGTTTCTGATTTGCCCTCCTTCTTGATGAATTGAGAAATCCTCAAATGCCCTCTAAACCTCCTGCCCTTTACTTTCAACCTTTGTGCTGATTATTGAGACCTCTATTTAGAGGAAACATTTCTTCCCATCCACCCTGTTTATGGCCTTCATAACTTTGTCTCCTCACTAAGGAACTCCTTTAAGGAAAACAACCACAACACTTTTAGTCATTCTTCATAGCTGCAAGGGTCCATCCCAGGCAATATCATGGTGAATCTCCTCCAGATTGTCTCTGTTGCAATCACATCCCTTCAATAATGTGGTGACCAAAACAGTATAGAGCATTCCAGTTGTAACCTGACTAACATTTTCTACAATTCTATCAGTCTCATTGCTCTTCTATTCAATACCCCAACTAATGAAGCTAAATAGCCTGAATGCCATCTTAATCATCGTATCTTCTTCCCTCTCATCTTCAGTGACCAATATATATGCACATCAAGGTCCCTCAGTTTCTCTGTGCTTCCCAGTGTCATACCATTATGGAGATTAATTATTTTGGTGGAACGATAACCATAGTTACAGGGAATCTCATGTGAATGCCATAAAGAAAATAAATGAGAAACAATCAGTTTTAGGGGTGGCACGATGGTTCAGTGGTTGGCACTGCTGTCTCACAGTGCCAGGGCCACAGGTTCGATTCCAGCCTCAAGCAACTGTCTGTGTGGAATTTGTACATTCTCCCCATATCTGCGTGGGTTTCCTCCAGGTGCTCTGGTTTCCTCCCACAATCCAAAGATGTGTAGGTTAGGTGAGTTGGCGATGGTAAATTGCCCATAGTGTTCAGGGATATGCAGGTTAGGTGCATTAGTTAGGGAAATGCGAAGTAATAGGGTAGGGGAATAGGTCTTGGTGGGTTACTCTTTGGAGGGCCGAAATGGCCTGTTTCCACACTTTAAGGATTCTAAAGGGACCCTAATTTCTAACATAAGGGATAGATACTTTGTTTTGGAAAGAAATAGTTGGTAGCCAAATATACCCCTCAAACTAGAATAGGATAACCTAAAGAGGATGGGGAGGCTGGAGAAAGTATACAGAAAGCACCAAAGAGGCCAGAAAAACATTCAAATGGCTAACAGAGTGCATGGAGGAGCATCACAGTTGGTGCATCTCTAAAAGGTTCACTTGAACTAAACCAGCAAGGAGGCTGGAATTGGGAACAATGAAAGATTCGGAATCCCCATGGTTGCAGTATCCCCCATAGTTATTGGAATACTTTGGCAGGAGTCAATCAATTTAAATAAGGCTGAAATTCAGTCAGAAGTGTAAAAAAAAGGTCATAACAAATCCAGAAAGAATTCTGGAGCTAGGGAGATCTACAAATGAAGAAGGACCAGGAGAAAATGAAGGTTAGATCACACATCATGGAAGATCCAGTGGGGAATCTAACTAAAGCTGTACATGCACCTACTATCATTAGTCTTCCAGGGAAAGTGGCACAGATTAGGGTAAAATCCCACTTCAAAATCAAAGGACAAAGGTATAGAAAGTTATCCCAGACAGATAACACTACAGGAGAACACACTAATAGTTTAAACACAGTTCCCCCCACCCAGAGGAACCAAAAAATGTAACCAAATCTCAGAACTCACTCAAATTGGGTTGATATGAAGCTAAATTGGAATGAGGTGCAGGATATCCAAACAACAAGCAGGAGGCAACATGTTGATTATCAGCCACCAATCTGCTAGAAAACGTCTTTAAAAATGCCTGAATCTTATGTATAGGCAGCAATGCAGGGTTATGATTTGAGAGTAAAAAGTGAGGTCTGCAGATGCTGGAGAAAAGAGCTGAAAATGTGTTGCTGGTTAAAGGACAGCAGGTTAGGCAGCATCCAAGGAACAGGAAATTTGACGTTTCGGGCCAGAGCCCTTCATCAGGATTTGAGAATGTGGCACAGCTCAGAGAAAATGTCTAATGTTTAGTCCCAAAACTATTTAAAAATCTAGGTTAGGACCAAAAGAGTAAATGCAAAATGTGATTGTTGTTGTTCCAATTGTTCTAACATTCTTTTATATTTACCTGGCAATGGAATATTCACTACAAACGAAAAGGAGAAATTATGTTTGCCTTCATTCTTTTTGGTGTGAACATGTGATAATAATGGTAAACATGAACTATCGATATTCAATTACTATCATCCGGTTTCTAATGCTTGAGACATCATTGGGCATGAGTGACTTTTGAAGAACATTAATATTGATTGAAAATAGTTAAGGTGATTTCCTGACCATGTTGAGCCAAGCTTATAAAATCATCAATAAACAAGGGTCAGTCAAAGACAAAAAACATTGCTACAGATGGAAGTAAAAGAAAAAAAAGCTAAATCTCCCAGTTGATTCATATATATTCGGAAGTTACACATTGAGACAACAGCCACCTGTAGGTGATCCAGCTTCAAAAAAGACAATGGAACAAGCATCTGGAAGTTACACTGAACTATATTTCACCTGCTACTTTTGAGCAGCAGAGTGGAGACAAGAAAATCAATCAATGAACAAAAATTAGAAGGCACTTTCTTTCTCTCTCAAAAATGAAGTCAGTATCCAGTAAAAAGAAATAACTTGAAAAAAAGCCATTCACCAAGAACTCAAGGATTTCTGCAAACTTCCTCACTGCTGAATAAACAATACCATGGTAAACAGTTAGAATGCAGGTTATTCCCATGAGTTAAGAAGCTCTGATAACTTTAAACTATAAATCTCATTTATTTATTTTCTGTATGAGGCACACTCCCATCTCCTTTTCTTTATAAGCTATTATCTGTGGTTGTGTGGGTGCTTCATTTATTTTTGCTACTTCTTAAGGATTAGGTAATAAAATCACCCCTTCTTTCACTTAAGAAAGTCTTATTTGGCTACTTTACGCTGATATAATTAATTTTGTTTAATTGTAGTACTGTATGTGTAAAATTAAAGCATTTAAAAATCAGCTGATACTAATGCAGAAGATGTAAGGGAGGGGTAATATCCCCCTTTTTCACCCAGTCATAACAATATAAAGAGCCCTCATTACTGTTTGATCAATCCTTGTTATTTGATTGGTACATTTAAATTGACTAGAAGAATGCAATATTCCTGGTGCATAAATTCACAGATAGTAGATTGGGAGACTTTATAAAGTTTACTAGCCTGGATGTACATTAGCCATTTCTTGTGCTCAGTCAGATGCATGGTACAATTTCATTTTTACTATTTTACTTAGAAATTTGATTCAACTGCGTGGCTTAATAGGACATTTCTCAGTTCAGTTAAGAATTAACCACATTTTTGTCAGTCTACAATGACATATAGGCTAGACTCAGAAAAGACAGCACATCTCCTTCCTTAAAGTATATTTGTGAACAAAATACAGTATTTTTTCCAAGTTATCTATAAGACATGATTACTGCTGCTGCAAAGTGGTGGAGTAAGCATTTTTGTGAAGAAAAACATTTAAAAGATTAAAATAGTGTTCTTTTTGTGTACTGTAAATATAGAGTTCACCTACTGTTGATACCACATTCTCCAACAAAAATAGGTTGAAGCTTCTAATATTTTTACGTAATTTTAGAGGGATTTTGTATCTTGAATGATATAGGAAACAAGTGTGCATCTGCTGTTTTGCTCAGAATAGGAATTTGTGCATGAGTTAGTTAGGTCCAGAACTTATATTCTGTCCGAATATGTATTTAATCTTCCTTTCAGATAGTTGTCCCTAGGATTCCCATGGAGGTGAATTACAGAATGGAATCAGCAACACCTCTCAGGAAGTTATGCTAATAGCCTTTTAAATAATTTCTCCTGAGTTTCTGCTATTTGTGTTATTTCTGTTATTTTGGGATATTATTTTGGACTCTGATTTAAGAAACAGCCAATTTACTTCATGTAATATTGCACATAAGTTTTTATTTGGAATGAGCACAACCTGTTCTTCCTCTTTTACAAAAGCAAAATAATGTTGAAGCTGTAAATCTAAGGAATGAACAGTCAATGCTGTAAATATTTAGTTGATTTACAAATATCTGTGGTGGGAGATATAAAGTTAACATATAACTGGAAAAAGCCGGAGTTGCATCCTGTGATGCGCAAACATAGCAACACAGTACTAGGGTGGGGAAGACTCAAAAGGGAAAGTCTGCAAAGTATTGGATGACAGGAGAAATTAAATCATGAAAGAAATGATAGTGTAATGTAAAATGAGATGGTAATGAGAAAAATAAGATGTCTAGAGGAAGTGTAAGATTATTAACAACAACTAATGCATGAAAAAGTTGGGAGTGATGATTATGATCAAAAATCAAGTTAGTACCTGATGTTCTTATATTCGCTTTGTCGAAGCAACGATTAAATTCCCTAGTTCATAACAAGCCTCTTATTGTCCCATGTACCAAAGGTCCATGATTATATAAAAGAATCATCACCTTCAGAATGTGTGATTCAGTTTCAATAAATACAACACTTCTGTAAATGTCATCACACGGTGCAGTTCCTTTTAGTTGTGAGCAAAGTGACATTTGAAAATCCTACCAGTGTCAGAAATAACAGGTTACTTGCTCATTTTTCATGGAAATTAGAGAGAAGGTTAAAATTAAAACATTACATCAACAGCAAAGCAACTAAAACGAAGTGTGAAACCCTGACAATGTTTGCAGGGATAGGCCACAGACACATGAGAACAGGACAACTGCCTTGATAACAGTAATACAAAATCAAAGCCATCCTTGAAAATTTGTCAGTCTTTTTTTCCCTGTTTTATAAATAAAGTAAATGTCTATGCTTCAAGGTGAAATAACCACTAAGAGAAGAAACTTGTGGTAAAGTGTTGACATTGATCTGAAGAGGATATGTGTGGATGTAAGGATTGAGAAAAGGGACAACCGAAGCAATATCAGGCTCAGATTGAAGGCCAAATCCTGTGTCCCAAGTTTGTCCATAAAAATGTCCATCTAAAATTTTATCAGAGCAGTGCCAGGGTTCAATTCTGGCCTTGGGTGATTATCTGTGTGGAGTTTGCACATCCTACTCATGTGTGCATGGGTTTCCTCCAGGTGCTCTGAATAGCAGGTTAGGTCTGCTAAGTGTCCAGTAATGTGTGGGTTAATGGTAATGGATGGTCACAGGGATCGGGGGTACGTCTGGGTGGGATGCAGACTCGATGGGCTGAATAGTCTACTTTGCACTGTAAGGATTCTGTAATGATTCTACGATTTTCATGCATCTCTGGTAGCCATTGAAATAATACATTTTGATCTTATTTGTATGTAAATATGTGGTCTAATTTATCTTCTGGTCTCTCATTGATATTTGACGACAAAGGATAGGATAAGTGTTTGATCTGCTCAGTATTCTTCTGCATCCTCTGTGATCTAAGTGGCAGTCATTAATGAAATATACATTTTGAATGCCATATTAAAACACTTTGCTATAAATCTAGGAGGAGCAGGAGTTCTTCTAACACCAGAGGCCTTCAAAAGGTAATTGCTGACACACATGTTGCGGCTCTACAGGACATTGGTTGGGCCACTTTTGGAATACTGCATGCAATTCTGGTCTCCCTCCTATGGAAAGGATGTTGTGAAACTTGAAGGGTACAAGGATGTTGCTGGAGGAATTGAGCTATAGGGAGAGGCTGAATAGGCTGGGGTTGTTTTCCTTTGGAATGTTGGAGACTGAGGGGTGACCTCATAGAGGTTTATAAAATCATGAGGGGTATGGATAGGGTAAAGAGTCCAGAACTAGAGGGTATAGGTTTAGTGTGAGAAGGGAAAAATTTAAAAGGGACCTGAGGGGCAACTTTTTCATGCAAAGGGTGGTGTGTGTATGGAATGAGCTGTCAATCGAAGTGCTGGAGGCTTGTACATTTACGACATTTAAAAGGCATATGCATGGGTATATGAATAGGAAGGATTTCAAGAGAAAAGTGTAAGTGCTGGTAAATGGGACTGGATTAATTTAGGATATTTGGACAGCATGGATGAGTTGGAGCGAAGGGTCTGTTTCTGTGCTGTACATCTCTATAACTCTATGACTCTATGAGGTAGTGACAATTTGTCCATTTTATTTAATTGAAACCCAAGCTTAATTTCAGCACTGCATTTAAGCCATACCACCACTATGGTGCCAAAACATGGATACTGACAAATCTGACACATTTATGTCAATTGTTTAGTTGTTTGGGTGCAATATTTTTCATGATTTAACACCAAATCAGAGACTATTTTGTCACATTTTCTATTTTGGTAATGTTAAAACCTATTATATCACATTGGAAGATTTCCACTCCCTACCCTGCTAAATAAATGGCATATGATTAGTATGATACAATGGTTATAATATAATTTGGTTTGTGTTTTAAAGGTTAGTACAACTTGTCAAGGATAATGTTTAGAGTGATCTAAAAAGATGAGTAAATTATCATCTCAACACAATTAAGCAAAACTATTTTCGATTTTTGACAATTTGCTGTTAAAGGGAAACACAGAATGTAAATCACCTATTTGTCTTTGGGTTAATGAAGAGTCATGCTAAGCATGTATTGGAACTATTCCATCAAATTGCTTTGAAATTCTCCAACACACTTTTATTTCAAGCTGTTAAATAGACAATCAATTGTGATAATCCAATCTATCACATTACAGTAGGTCTGAGATATAAACATCTTGACATGGCATGGTCCACTTACAATTTTCTGTGAGAGAAAGCTGAACAAAAACTTACTTTAAAAATACTGCTTCAAAGGTATGCACATTTGCAATGGCATTCAATGCAAAATATAGTATGTCCAGAGACTAATATTTCAGTGAAATTCTCTTTATACTGGGAAATGCACATTTCCCAAAGTGTTAACACTTTTTAAAAAATCTTTTGCTTGATGTAGCATGGCTGGTGACAGATTTTAAACTTGAAGTGTGCTTGTTACTTGAGTTGAATAGCTGGTAACGCACACAAAGCACAATGTCGTAATAACTTGGAGATGCCAATGTTGGAGTGGGGTGTTCAAAGTTAAAAATCATACACAAACCGGATGGACTTTAAGAATATAAGATTATTGGAACATGAGAAATGAGAACAACAGTAGATAATTCAAAACCCTGGCTTGTTTTCTGTGCCAACTCTGCCTTTCTACAATACTGTCTTCATATTTCTTCCTTTCATATCCAAAAATCTACCAAATTCCATTTTTAATGTATTGTGTGCTGACCGTTTTTTTGATGAAGTCAGAGTTACATTAAGTTTGTTGAAAGGCTTGTCACTGCGAGACCATTGGGTTTTTTGCTGTATCTTAACAAATTTTCCTCACTTCATATTTACCCTGTCCTAATGATGCACCTATCCACATCTTGCCACGTGCCATCTCCAATGCAACTCACCACTCGGTGGATAGCCATTTAAAAGACCACTATCTCTTGTGCCCATAAGGGTCTTTAAAAGACTATTGTGTCCCTGCACAAGCATTGGCATTGTGAAGTTGGCGGGCTTAATGACAGAATCGGAACATGTCAAAGAAGGAGAAGATGGTGGCATGATTCTTTAATAGGGACGTGGTGGATAGTCCAGATGAGAGTTGTCCTCAGGGGACAACAGGTAGAGGAGGCCATGCCACCAAATGCTGCTAGCCTCTTCCAAGGTTACCTCCTGGATCAGTGCTGTCTACAGGATGTGGAGGATCTTTTCTCTGCCCATAACCTAACCTTAAACCCAACCACAACCCTCGCCCTGACTGTCAAACATGCATCAATTCTGATGAGAGAAATTTATATGTTACAGTGAGATCACATCTCATTTCTAAAACTGTAAGGCTTAGTCTACTCAATCCCTCTATGTAGGATATGAGAATCTATAGCCCACACCTTGTACTCCATGTCATCCTTATCCCTTCCCAGGAATCAGTTTAGTAAACCTTTTTTCACAAATCTAAAAGAAATAACAACTTTCCAGAAGTAAAGAGACCAAAACTGTACACACAATTCTAGGCCTGGTCTAAGTAAGGTGGATAATTGCAAGCTGATTTTAAAAATTACTTTGTAGTCTTTTCATAATAAAAGGGATGATACCATTTCCTTTCCTACTTAGAGTTGTAGATTATTTGCATGAAGGAAAGAAGCTCTTTGGCCCATCATGTCCATGCCTGACCCATCTTGTCCATTCCAGTCATCAAAAATCCATCTATTCTGATCCCATTTTCTAGGACTTGGCCTACAGCCTTATATACAATGATGCTGCTTTGTTTAATCTTCAATGTTAAATTTCTGTGATTTTTCAAACATTTCCTACTCCCTTACCACTCAAAATAAACTCTACTATTTTTCGATCAATTTTGATAACTTTGCATTTTTGTGGATTATGCACAATCTAGCACATCCTTGTTCATTAGTGTGACCTCCCTGTGTATTTTGTCAATCTCTTTGTGTCCTCCGTGCTGATTACTTCACCTTCCGAGTTTTGTTTTATAAACACACTTTGATCCATCACACTTACTTCTTTTATGCTCATGAAAAAGATAGCAAGTAAAAGGCAAAGTGCAAAGTCACCCCTAACCTACCAGATCAGAAGCTCCTCTCTCATTAGACAGAGGTGACTGGTTATGGTTTAACCTGAGGATCACTAGACCAAAGGCAAGGGAAGAGGTTGAGAAAGAGCGTCCTTCATGGTAACCTAAGCTGGTGCAAGAATTCAACTCATATTGTTACCATATGCAAAGCAGCCATCCAGTTAACTGAGCTAACTGACCCCCTTTATCTTTTAGATAGCAAGTAGTTGAGGTGTAAGCACTGACCTTTGTGGTACACTTGCTGGTTTAGTCTGTCAAACCAAAAATTATTTGGTGGCACGGCAGCTCAGTGGTTAGCACTGCTGCCACACGGAACCTGGGTTCGATTCCAGCGTTGGGCAACTGTCTGTGTGGAGTTTGCACATTCTCCCCGTGTCTGTGTGGATTTCCTTCAGGTGCTCTGGTTTCCTCCCATGGTCCAAAGATGTGCAGGATAGGTGAATTGCCATGCTAAATTGTCCATAGTCTTCAGGATTTGTAGGTTAGGTGCATTAGTCTGAGGTAAATGTAGGTGAATGGGTCTGGGTGGGTTACTCTTGTAGGGTCTGTGTGGACATGTTGGACCAAAGGGCCTGTTTCCGCACAGTATGGATTCTATGAATTATTGTTACTCCCTGTTTCCTGTTTATCTGTAATTCATGTATATTATCCCCAATCAGAGCTCGAATTTTGGTTTCTGTCCTTTATGTAATAACTTATCAAAAACCTTTTAAAAATCAAGTACAATGTTTGTTCTGGCTTCTCCTTACCTTATCTTTTTAGTTACAACTTCAGGAAAATCTAACTGATTTGTCAAACTGAATTTCCCTTTCCACGCTAACTCTTGCTAATCATATCATTATTTTCATAATGCCTTCCAAATATTAGATTCCAGCATTTCCCTCCTAAATTTTAGGTGAGAATGCACTTTGCCAAAGTGTCTGAGTATAATTAAGAGTGCATAGTTGTCTAATCAATTTGGCAATGAAACGTGGATTATTTGGTTATGTTTTATAGCTTGTCAGAAACTGTGTTTTTTTTTTCTCATGTTGACTATGAGCATCAGTGGGACAACCTGAAAAATTGTATGTGCTAGTAGATTTGCATGAATACTAACTTGAGTATGTGAGGTGAAGCATCTGTAAAGTCTCCATTTCTCATGGCATCAAATGGAAATAATTTTTCAGGGCTGAAAACTGATTCCAAGTGCTGCAAACCTTAGAAAAAGCTCTTAAGTATAGAGTGCAGCAATACATGACATTTAACGTGACATTTCCACTTCTTCTGTGGTTTCTATATTGATTCCTTTAGAACCAAATATTTGACCTCAACTTCCACTCAGCCTCTGTTTGGCTAAACCTATGCAACTCAGCTATGTCTGGATGAACTGTCTTCTACACTATGGTGTACAGTTAATTCCACATCCACTAATGCCTGAAACTGTACAAGCAAATCCTTGGCATATAGCTAGTACAAACATATAATTACTGAATAGTGTGATTTATTCCTCATTGAGTGACTGCTCACAGAGCTTTTGTGAAACTATAAAAATGTGGTTACCCACAAATTTTCAACAATTTTTCCACAAATGTTGTTTGCAATTTATATTTGGATATGAATTGTCCACAGACTTCAAAGTGATATAAGGGAATATTGCTGCAGAGATTTCCCTGAATATTACCATTAAATCTTAAGTGAAAAACATGCTCCCCACAAATCATTCATTGAACATTGACTTTCAACTTGATTTCTGCGGAAATGCTTTCTTATAAAACCAAGTAATTTACAGTTCTGTGGTTTTTTTATCTTACTGGATTAATAATAGAGCGACAGAAAAATAATGCAAAGAATGTGAATTGAAATCCTATCACTGCAGGTGTGGAATTTGGCTTTGGATTAAAAAAGACTAGAATTAAAATGTTGGCATAGATTCCACTGCCTATAGTGTGCGTGTGAGTGCGAGTACAAAAGTAATTTGTTTGATATACACAATTTTTGGATAGGCTGATACAGTGCCAAAGTTATTCCAGTGCTTTTGGTATTTGGCTACATCGAAACCAATAAATATTGTTTTTATTTAAATTTTTTTGCTTTAACATAAAAATGTTTAGAAAATAATTGGAAAGAAGTGAACAATCTGATCTATTGGAGCAATTTTTCTTTCATAAAATCATAGCCTTTTTGCATTGACTGTTTTTATAGATGCATGATGTAAATTCTAATAATTTCTTTGAGAAACTGTAATGCATTGTGCTCAGACTTTTTTTGTTGATGATTAAACTGTAATTTTTTATGGGTTGGTATAGTAATGAGTAACAAGGTAACAGTATTTTCTTTGGGAAATATCTATCTTGCATCAGCACTGCTTTGGCTTCATCATCCTCATCATCAGTGTTGACTCCCTCATTATCTCTGTCAGACTTTCTTTCTTCCTCATTGGAGGAGACAAGTAGGTAGTCCATCTTTGTCTAAGTTTTCATCATGTAATAAAAGCTTGATTGTTCATTATGCAAGAAACAATCATAAACTGGACATCCCCGTCTGGCGAGTACTGGGGTGCTTCTCCTCAGTGTTCCAGGCAATAGAAACAGATCTTCAAAAGGTCAATTTTTTGCTCAATTAGAGCTTTGCTGAATGCATTTTTAAAATACTTCATTTTGTGGAATGTAGAGATTGGAGCTAGGCTGGCAGTTATTACCCACCTGAATGGTCCTGGAGAAGGTGGTGCTGTGCTGCCATCTTGAACTGCTGCAGTCTTTGGGGTGCATGACATCCAATGAGCTATTAGCAAGTTTCACAATTTTGATCCAGCAACAGTGAAGGAACAAGGGTAAAGTGGAGCTGGGAGGAGAATTTGCAGGTGGTGATGTCTTAGCACAATGCATTACAGTTTCTCAAAGAAATTATTAGAATTTACATCATGCATCTGCTGCCTTGGTAGATGTCATAGGTTTTAAAAGTGCTCTCAAAGGAGCCTTGGTGAGTTGTGGCAGTGTATTTTGTGGATGGTGCACTTTGCTGTCAATATGCATTGGTGGTGACATCATAAAATGTGTGGAATGGGATATCAATCATGTGGGCTACCATACCTTGGATGGTGTCAAACTTGAAATTTATTGGAGTTGCCCTCATCCAGACAATTTGAGAATATTCCATCGCACTCCTGATCTATGTCTTGTAGATAATAAATGGGCTTTTGAGAGTTACGTGACAAATTACTCGCTGAAAATTCACAACCAATGGCATGCTCTTGTAGGCAAGTATTTATACAATTGGTCCACTTCAGATTCCTGTCAATGTGATATTGAAATATTGAAATATTGATACTGAAATCAGGACATAGACAAAGCTAAATCTAGCATTAGTGAGCAGGTTATTCCTTTGAAAGTCAAGATTAGAGTGGTGCTGCAAAAACACCGCAGGTCAGGCAGCATCCGAGGAGCAGGAAAATCGATGTTTCGGGCAAGTGTCATTTGGTAGCACTATCAATTATATCAAACGTAATTTTGCCAGTGCTCAAAAGTAGACTGATTGGGTGGTAATTATTTGGGTCTGATATTTCATGCTTTTTGTGCACTGGAATACTTGGGCAATTTTTCACATTGCCAGGTAAATGTCAATATTGTCACTGTTATTGGAAATGCTTGGTTAGGGATGCAGGTAGTTCTAGAGCACAAGTCTTCAGTATCATCACCAGAATGTTATCAGGGCCCATAGCCTTCACAGTATCAAGGGTCTTCAGCTGCTTCTTAATATCACAGGGAGTGAATCAAATTGGTTGAAGACTTGCATCTGTGATATTGATCCTTTTACATTGAGCCCTGTTTAGAGTTCAGCCTTCTATTGATGGAAGCCTCCTTTAAAGTTGCCCACTTCATTCAAATTTGCTGCTGTCGACAAATGTGTCTGCCTGATCTAGACAGACCTGCCGACCTGATCAGGCTTCATCCCTTAATCTGTAAATTGCTAAGAAAAACAAGCAAAACCACAAATGTCTGAGATTTCCCCTGAGCTAGTTGACCTGGCCAGGTTGCACCACCACTCTGTGTTTGCACAAAGAAACAGCTTGGTTACAAAGAACCAACTTAGTGGAGTTTGTGTCATCAGAGCTTGGAAGAAGAAGCTTACTCCGCTGGATATGACCTGTGTGTATGGTCGGATTTGTAAACACACATCTCACATTTTTACTGTCTGACAAGATTGTTTTTGCAAGCATAATTTCAGTCAGCTGTGCTGTTAATGAGTATTCATGGAATGCTAATGAATGCTAGCAGAAAAATGTTCCCAACCATCAAGATCAGGAATACTGAGCTGCCTAAAAGATTCAGAGAACTTTGTAACAAAACTTGAACATGCCATCAAGAAATTGCATTTTTTTTAGCCCCCTATCCAATAAATATCCCTTATTCATATTGCAGGCAGGACAGATTAATTCCACTCATGTTACTATTATACAAATTGCAAGTAAAAACAAAGCGAGTAGAAAAAGTCCTGTGAATATGGAAAAACGTCATTCCTTCAGTCACACACAAATTCTCAAGGACTGATCAACCCAGAATTGGGAGACTTGTAAAATACAATCCAGCACCTGTGGAAAGAAAGCAAATATAGATTGGAATTGCTAACAGTTGCACATTTCAAAAAAATGAAGATGAACTTCTAGATTAAAAGCGAGGATAAAGGACAAGATATACAACAAACAAAAAATCGTCGTGATCAATGGTGTTTGCCTAATCTCATCAAATCATAAGTTCTGTTAAGGAAAAACTACAATAATGTTTATTACAAAAGAAGTTGTTGCGATCAGAACTAGCAGCTGTGATATAAATGAAATGATATTAAGGTGTTCTTCACCTCCCAAAAGAAATGATTAACCTATACTTAATTAACAGCATTGACAACATCCATATAGATCCCAACTTGGAGGAGAAAAATGTAACATGCATATTGAAATTAAAATACATTGCCCTCATGAATATTCAGAAGACAATTTTTTGGCTTTTTAAAGATCTGATTAGTTCATACTAATCACATTGGATATACACTTTTGATCTTCCACTTGTTTCTTTATTCTAATAATGACATTCTGCAGTTTGTAAATTTGAAGGGTAACATGATAAAATAATCCAAATTATGGCTAATTTGCATCAATAAAGACATTCCTTTCCCTAGGCTATCAAATTTGCTTGTTTTCTATATTGCTATGTTACTCAATTCTTTCTTTTACCAGAAGTACATTTGGTGAAGTAGCCCATTTGCATAGCATCACTTTTAGCAGCTTTAGGTCAATTTACTAGAGTAGGCAGTGCCAGGATCAATGACCTGCACAGATTGTAACATCGCTGTTTACTCAATGGACCAGAATGAGAAGACGATTTTCTTCTGAGCTAAGAATCATGGTGGATCTGAAAAGCAGAGAGATGTCTGGGTTGTGTTTCTTAGCTAATTATGTTCTTTAAAGCTTGTGCCATATTCAAACAGGGTAGAATGGCAGCATTTACTGGTGGGCAGGCAGGAGGTCTGGCTACTGTAGATACTTCCCAGTGACATATTGAAAAAAAATACCTGAACAGCTCTTCAGTCTCTGGGAAGCAGAATATTCTAGCATCTTGACAACCACCCAACCCTAGAGATGATAGAACAGAGACAGAAGACAATGCCAAAATTTAGTGACTGCTTCATATATTTGATTCTGCAGGGTGTGTGTGTGTGTGTGTGTGTGTGTTTTTGTGTGTGTAGGTGTGTGTGTGTGCGCGCGCACAAGGACAAGAGGCCATCCAGCCTGACAATGGCAGTGTGGATGGAGATGACTTAGGCAATCACAAGTAATGTAGTAGTGTAACAGGTTCAATACTGCAAGGGGCTGAATGATCTCTTGCAATCTGCCAGAGTTAAATGCCAAACTCTGCTAAATCCTTTATGATTATATGACTAATCCTACAATGATAAGTTTACCACTGTATAGGTTTGACAAACAAAGTGTTGGGTGATGCTATTTCCATCAAATGGCTCATTCTGCTCAATTGCTTCTTTCGCCTATTCATATTGGACAAAAAGCAGCACAGTGAGACTGCCTCTTTCATATCCACATGGTTCACATTTTGAACAAAAAGGGACATACAGACCTCATCCGTGCACACACCACCAGTAGAATCACCTTCCTTCACAACTAGGAAAATCCTCTAATAACATACCTGCCTACAAAAGGCTTCAATTGATCAAGGACATGATTGACAGAGAGAAAAATAGGCAGTGCAGATGTGCAGATGTTTTGATAATCACAAGTATGTACTAACAGTTACAAGATGTATTTACAGCTACGCATAAACATATTAAGATATGATTAGGTAGTATAATAGCATGTATTAGCTTGAATATGATTGGATAATATAGACATGTAGCTGACCTGGAATGTAGACCTGTAAACTCAATTGGGTAGAAATCTAGGTGAATAAGTGTGTAAAATTTTATTGGAAATTATTATCTGTGGGATTAGTCAATTGGAAGCTTGCTATCTGTAAATATTGTACAAAACCTATGTTTGTGTATTAAAAATTTGATTCAAATGCCATTTTTTATATGTCCATATCCATGCATGCATAAATAAATGCTTGAATGAAGAAACCTGAATCTTGTCTGGCCTAAGATGAAATAATGGATTAAACTTATCCATTCAACTATCTCAAGAAAGATAGTTTCAAGACCAGAACCTCAGAGAATTATCATATTGACAGGAAAAAATTGTGGCTGTCAGAGCTGTTTTTCAATGTTGGAGCTGATTTCCTCAAGTTCTAGGAGCAGCAGTTACTGTTTTATAAGCCGTTGCATTGATTTGGAACTTCGGGATAAACAAAGATCAAAATAACGGCACTTTACAAAAGGAGGAAGACAGACAAAAGTAGTGGCAATGACCACATGGGAAATATTTCAAAACCTGAAAGAAACCTGCACAGCTGTCTGATCCAGCAGCGAATCTGCACAGCTACTGCCTCTGTTGTTTGATTTCATGTAACTCTAGACATTGGAGTTTGTTAAAGAAAATTTAACAAAGAGCAAAAATCTTTGGGTGGCACAGTGGCTCAAGTGGTTAGCACTGATGCCTCCCAGGTTCAATTCCAGCCTCAGGTAACTGTCTGTGTGGAGTTTGCACATTCTCTTGGCATCTGTGTGGGTTTTCTCTGGATGCCCCGGTTTCCTGCCACAGTCCAAAGATGTGCAGGTTAGATGAATTAGCTATGCTAAATTGCCCCATAGTGCTATATTAATTAGTCAGAAGAAGATGGGTCTGGGTGGGTTACTCTTCGGAGGTGCCGGTGTGGACAGGTTGGGCCGAAGGGGCTGTTTCCCCCGTGATGGGAATCGAAATAAAAATTCACAGTTGACCTTGGAGAAACCTGTGGGGGAGAGCTCACAGCAGGGGAGCAGCTAAATGGCTTTCTAAAGTGTAACCATGATGTTTATTTTGTAAAGCTACAATAGGGAGTAGAGTGGGTTCTTTTTTGATTATGTATTTCACTGAGATCGGTTTCTTGATTAAATTTTAAAAATAAAAAGCATAGATACTAAGTTACCTTGGAGGAGTGTTTTTTAGAGCAGTAAAGCCATGCTATTTTCTGGGTCTGTAGATTGTTAAGGTACAAAGATGGTGTTTAGTAGTGTGATGTGCTCCTCCAATTAGATGTGGGAGATTAGGGAGAGTTTCCATGTTACTGATGGTTATATTCGTAGGAAATGTGTTTGGTTGCAAATTCTATTGGATCGCTTGTATCAGTTGGAGCAGCAATTAGACATCATGAGAAATTTACAAATGTTAGAGGGTGTGATGAATGGCAGCTGCAGAAAGGGAGAAAAAACACAGAAACAGTCAGGTAGATGGGTTACAGCCAGGAAAGATAGGAGAGAGAGTGCAGGAATCTAACAGAATACAATGCCCAACTCATTGATCGCCAGTTCTGATGTGCCACATTGAGAAATGGTAATGACCTCCTCAGGACACAGACATGGGAAATGACCAATAGGATAACCTTTGTTGTCCAGTACTTGCCGGGAACAGAGAAACTAAGCCATGTTATTCGCAGCCTACAACGCATTATCGATGAGGATGAGCACCTCACCAAGACTTTTCCAAGCCACCACTTCTCACCTTTAACAACTCCCAAACCTTAAACGGACCATTGTTCACAGCAAAGTGCACCCCTTCATAACAACATCAACCACAATACCATACAACTCTGTCATACAACCACTACAAGACGTGTCAGAGTATCGATACGGATACTACCATTACCCGTGGGGACACCATCCACCATGAATGTGGCAGGTACTCATGTGACTCAGCCAATGTCCATCTACAGGCAAAGATGCCCCGAGGCATAGTACATTGTCAAGATCAAGCAGACGCTATGGCAAGGGATGAATGGACACCGCGCAACAATCACCAGACAGAGATGTTCCCTCCCAGTCGGGGAACACTTCGGCGGTCAGGGACATTCAGTCTCAGATCTTCAGGTGACCATCCTCCAAGGTGGATTTCAGGATATACAACAACGCAGAGCGGCCAAGCAGAGGCTGATGCCAAGGTTAGTAACCATGAGGATGGTCTCAACCGGGACCTTGAGTTCATGTCACACTACAGGTGACCCCACTATACTATACACACGCTTACACACAAGCACATACTCGCGCACACTCTTACAGACAATCACAGTCACTCACTCACGCAGACACACACACACACACACACACACACACACACACACACACACACACACTCTTATGCACACACCCACTCAAAGGCATACACTCCATCACAGACATGCGCACACACACTCTTCTGTCTCCCATACACACAGACTCTCTCTCTCTCCTCTCTCTCCCTCATACATGCACACATATGAGTCTATGGGGTGAATTTATATTTGCAGATACATTCTATTTTGGTCAAAGTACATACAATCTGTAGGCAGTCAGTCAATGTGACATTTTGTAAATTCCTACTTTAGAAATAGAATTGGTCCGACACAAGGTTGGAATACACATAAACTCTAACCTCACACCTTTAATGCATTGCCTGAGTTGGGATGTATCTTTTTTTAAACCTCAAGTTAACTTGGGAATGTGACTTGCAAGAAATTCTGGGATTTACACATTAATGATTCAAAACCTGCATCCCCATTCTAAGTGATTGAAAACTTAACAGCAATCTAGGTTTGCTCAATACATTGCATAGTTGTATGACACTTTAATCTTCTAGTATACATTATGTGTCCTATGATTTTGCCCCACTAGCTACCTGATGAAGGAGCAGTGCTCTGAAAGCTTGTACTTCTAAATAAACTTGTTGGACTATAACCTGGTGTTGTGTGATTTTTAACTTTGTCCACCCCAGTCTAATCATGGTTCCTCCACATCATATCCCCATCTCAAACAAGAATGTTTTTTTTTGGAAAATGTAGGGGGTGATGGATTCTCAGAGGAATGTAGCACAGACAGCCAGGTTTCTGATGCTGAGACTGGTTCTACTGTAATGAGGAGTACATCAGGTTCCAAGTGATCGATAGTGGTAGGTGATTCTCCAGTCAGAGGCACAGACAGATGTCTCTGTGGCTGAAAGCGAGAAATCAGAATGGTATGTCATCTCCTTGGTGCCAGGATCAAGGATCTCTCAGAGAGGGTGCAGAATATTCCCAAAAGGGAGAGGGACCCGCAGACGGTCATTGTACACATTGCAATTAACAACATAGGAAAAGAAAAGGATAAGACTCTAAGGAGAGAACATAGGTAGTTAGGCAGGAATTTAAAAAGGAGGTCCTCAAGGGCAGTAATATCTGGATTACGACTGGTGCCACAAGCTAGTGAGGGTAGGAATAGGAGGATAGACCTGATGAATGCATGGCTAAGGAGCTGGTGCAGGGGAGAAGGATTCACAGTTTTTGATCATTGGAATCTCTTTCGGGTAGAAGTGATTTCTATAAGAAGAATGGATTGCACCTGAATTGGAAGCAGACTAATATATCAACAGGGAAATTTGCTTCAGCTGGTTGGGAGGATTTGAATTAGTAATGATGGGAGGTGGCTGGGTTGATGGGAACTAAGGAGATAGTGAGAAAATAAATCAATCTGTAACTGGTATGGTTGGGAAAAGGAGCAAGACAGTCATGTCAGGCAGGAACAAAGCAGGGATCAAGGTAGGACTGATAAATAAAACTGCATTTATTTCAATGCAAGAGGCCTAACAGGAAAGGCAGGTGAACTCAGGGCATGGTTAGGAACATGGGACTAGGATATCATAGCAATTACAGAAAGATGGCTCAGGGATGGACAGGACTGGCAGCTCAATGTTCCAGGATACAGATACTTTAGGAAAGATAGAAAGGGGCTCAAGAGAGGAGGGGGAGGTGGAGTTTTTGATAAGGGATAACAATATAGTTGTACTCAGGGAGGATATTCCTGGGAATACATCCAGAGTAGTTATTTGGGTGCAACTAAGAAATAAGAAAGTGACAATCACCTTATTGGGATTGTATTATAGAGCTCCTAATAGTTGGCAGGAAATTGAGAAACAAATTTATTTTAGATTAGATTTTTTTTAGATTAGACTTACAGTGTGGAAACAGGCCCTTCGGCCCAACAAGTCCACACCGACCCGCTGAAGCGCAACCCACCCATACCCCTACATTTACCCCTTACCTAACACTACGGGCAATTTAGCTTGGCCAATTCACCTGACCCGCACATCTTTGTGACTGTGGGAGGAAACCGGAGCACCCGGAGGAAACCCACGCAGACACGGGGAGAACGTGCAAACTCCACACAGTCAGTCGCCTGAGTCGGGAATTGAACCCGGGTCTACAGGCGCTGTGAGGCAGCAGTGCTAACCACTGTGCCACCGTGCCGCCCACTTTATAAGGGATCTCAGCTATCTTTAAGAATAATTGGGTGGTTAACTTTATAAGGGATCTCAGCTCTCTTTAAGAATGATTGGGTGGTCATTTTAACTTCCCAAACATAGACTAGGACTGCCATCATTTTAAAGGCTGGATGGAGAGGAATTTGTTATGTGTACAAGAAAATTTTTTGATTCAGTGGGATGTACCTAGTAGACAAAGTGCAAAACTTGACATCCTCTTGGGAAATAAGGCAGGGCAGGTGACTGAAGTGTCAGTGGGGGGGTGCGGGGAGCAATTTGGGGCCAGCGACCGTAATTCTATTAGTTTTAAAATAGTTCTAGAAAAGGATAGAACAGATCTAAGAGTTAAAGTTCTATATGGGAAGAAGACCAATTTTGACAGAATTCAGTAAGGACTTTCAAAACTTGATTGGGGGCAGATGTTTTCAGGTAAAGAGTCGGCTGGAAAATGGGAAACCTTCAAAAATGAGAGAACAAAAGTCCAGAGACAAGGGTGAAGGATAAGGCTTGTTGGTGTAGGGAATGCAAAATGACTAGAGAAATTGAGGTTTTGGTCAAGAAAATGAAGGAAGTATATGTCAGGTATAGACAACAGGGATCGAGTGAATCCTTAGAAAACATAAAGGCAGTAGGAGTATACTTAAGAGGGATATCAGGAGGACAAAAAGGGGACATAACTTTGGCAAACAGGAGTAAGGAGAATCCAAAAGATTTTATAAATACATTAAGGACAAAAGGGTAACTAGGGAGAGAATAGGGCAACTTAAATATCAACAAGACCACCTATGTGGGGAACCGAAGGAGATGGGGAGATACTAAACCAGCATTTTGTATCAATGTTTATAGATATGGATATTATAGAATGTGGGGAAATAGTGACAAGTCAAAAAATATCCATATTACAGATGAGAAATTGCTGGATGTCTTTTAAAATACATGAAAGTGGCTAGATCCATGAGACCTGATCAGGTGTATCCTAGAACTCTGTGGGAAGCTATGGAAGTGATTGCTGGGGTAAAAAATGAGGTCTGCAGATGCTGGAGATCACAGCTGCAAATGTGTTGCTGGTCAAAGCACAGCAGGTGATTGCTGGGCCAAGATTAGAGTGATCCTGGAAAAGCACAGCAGGTTAGGCAGTATCCAAGGAGCAGAAAAGTCCAATCCCAGCCTCACCATCAAACCAGCAGATAAAAGGGGTGCAGTGGTAGTTTGGTGCACTGACCTCTACACCGCTAAAACCAAGCGCCAACTCGAACACACCTCCTCCTACTGCCCTCTCGACCATGACCCCACCCCCATCATCAAACCATCATCTCCCAGACCATACACAACCTCATCACCTCATGAGATCTCCCACCCACAGCTTCCAACCTTATAGTTTGGGAATGCCACACTGCCCGATTCTACCTCCTTCCCAAGATCCACAAGCCCAACTACCCCAACCGACCCATTGTCTCAGCTTGCTCCTGCCCCACTCAACTCATCTCCACCTACCTCGATACTGTCCTATCCCCCCAGTCCAGGAATTCGCCACATACATTGGAGACACCACCCATGCCCTCCACCTCCTCCAAGAATTCCATTTCGCCAGCCCCCAACTCCTCATCTTCACCATGGATATACAGTCCCTCTACATCTCCATCCACCATGACCAGGGCCTTCAAGCCCTCCGTTTCTTCCTCTCCCGACGTCCCCACCAGTACCCTTCCACTTACACACTCATTCGTTTGGCTGAGTTGGTCCACATCTTTAACAATTTCTCCTTCAAATTCTCCCACTTCCTCCAGATGAAAGGGGTAGCCATGGGTCCCAGCTATGCCTGTCTCTTTGTTGGTTACGTAGAACAATCCATCTTCCGTAGTTACACCAGCACCACTCCCCACCTCTTCCTCTGCTACATTGATGACTGCATCAGCTCCACCTCATGCTCCCACAAGGAGGTTCAGCAGTTCATCAACTTCACAAACACATTCCACCCTGAACTTAAATTCACCTGGACCATCTCTGACGCCTCCCTCCGCTTCCATCTCCATCAATGACAACTGACTCAACACTGACATTTTTTACAAACCCACCGACTCCCACAGCTACTTGGATTACACCTCTTCCCACCCTACCTACTGCAAAAGTGTTATCCCATATTTCCAATTCCCCTGCCTCCACCGTATCTGCTCCCAGGAGGACCAGTTCCACCACAGAACACACCAGATGACCTCCTTCTTTCAAGACTGTAATTTCCCTTCCCACGTGGTTAAAGATGCCCTCCAACACATCTCAGCCACATCCCACACCTCTGCCCTCAAACCCCACCCCTCCAATCGCAGCAAGGACAGAACCCCCATGGTCCTCACCTTCCATCCTACCAACCTTCACATAAACCGCATCATCCACCGACATTTCCGCCACCTACAAATGGACTCCGCCACCAGGGATATATTTCCCTCCCACTCCTACCCACTTTGTGCAAAGACCGTTCCCTCCGGACTACCAGGTCAGGTCCCCGCCCACCAACAACCCACCTTCCCGTCCAAACACCCTTCCCTACCTCCGCAGGAATTGCAAAATCTGCACCCACGCCTCCCCCCTCACCTCAATCCAAGGCCCCAAAGGAGCCTTCCACTTCCATCATGACCTGTCTCACCTGTCAATCTTCCTTCCAACCTATCTGCTTCACCCTCCTCTCTGATTTATCACCTTCATCCTCACCTCAATCCACCTATTGCACTCTTAGCTACCTTCTCCCCAGTCCCACTGCCCTCCCATTTATCTCTCCACCTCAGAGTCTCCCTGCTTCATTCTGATGAAGGGCATTTGCCCGAAACATCGATTGTCCTGCTGCTCGCACGCTGTCTGACCTGCTATGCTTTTTCAGCACCACTCTAATCTTGACTCTGATCTCCAACATCTGCAGTCCTCATTTTCGACTAAGTGATTGCTGGGCCCCTTGCTAAAATATTTGGATCATTGATAGTCACAGGTGAGGTGCCAGAAGACTGGAGTTGGCTAACGTGGTGCCACTATTTAAGAAAGGTAGTAAGGAAAAGCCAGGGGACTATAGGCCAGTGAACGTAACATCGGTGGTGGGCAAGTTGTTGGAGGGAATCCTGAGGGATAGGGTTTACATGTATTTGGAAAATCAACGACTGATTAGGGATAGTCAGCATGACTTTGTACATGGGAAATTATAGAGTCATAGAGATGTACAGCATGGAAACAGAGCCTTCGGTCCAACCCGTCCATGCCGACCAAATATCCCAACACAATCTAGTCCCACCTGCAGCACCCGACCCATATCCCTCCATACCCTTCCTATTAATGTACCCATCCAAATGCCTCTTAAATGTTGCAATTGTACCAGCCTCCACCACATCCACTGACAGCTCATTCCATACACGTACCACTCTCTGTGTGAGAAAATTGCCCCTTAGGTCTCTTTTATATCTTTCCCCTCTCACCCTAAACCTATGCCCTTTAGTTCTGGACTCCACGACCCCAGAGAAAAGACTGTGTCAATTTATCCTATCCATGCCCCTCAGGTTTAATTTTGTAAACCTCTATAAGACCCTCAGCCTCCGACGCTCCAGGGAAAACAGCCCGGGCCTATTCAGCCTCTCCCTGTAGCTCAGATCCTCCAACCCTGGCAACATCCTTGTAAATCTTTTCTGAACCCTTTCAAGTTTCACAACATCTTTCCAATAGGAAGGAGACCAGAATTGCACACAATATTCCAACAGTGGCCTGACCAATGTCCTGTACAGACGCAACATGACCTCCCAACTTCTATACTCAATACTCTGACCAATAAAGGAAAGGATACCAAACGCCTTCTTCACTATCCTATCTACCTGCGACTCAACTTTCAAGGAGCTATGAACCTGCACTCCAAGGTCTCTTTGTTCAGCAACACTCCCGGAGACATTACCCATTAAGTGTATAAGTCCTGCTAAGATTTGCTTTCCCAAAATGAAGTACCTCACATTTATCTGAATTAAACTCCATCTGCCACTTCTCAGCCCATTGGCCCATCTGGTCCAGATCTTGTTGTAATCTGAGGTAACCCTCTTCGCTGTCCACTACACCTCCAATTTTGGTGTCATCTGCCAACTTATTAGCTGTACCTCTTACACTCGCATCCAAATTATTTATGTAAATGACAAAAAAAAGGGCCTAGCACCGATCCTTGTGGCACTCCACTGGTCACAGGCGTCCAGTCTGAAAAATGACCCTCCACCACTACCCTCTGTCTTCTACCTTTAAGCCAGTTCTGTATCCAAATGGCTAGTTCTCCCTGTACTCCATGAGATCTAACCTTGCTAATCAGTCTCCCATGGGGAACCTTGTTGAACACCTTAATGAAGTCCATATAGATCACGTCTACTGCTCTGTCCTCATCAATCTTCTTTGTTACTTCTTCAAAAAACTCAATCAAGTTTGTGAGACATGACTTCCCACACACAAAATCATGTTGACTATTCTGAATCAGTCCTTGCCTTTCCAAATACATATACATCCTGTCCCTCAGGATTCCCTCCAACAACTTGCCCACCACTGAGGTCAGGCTCACCGGCCTATAGTTCCCTGGCTTGTCTTTACTACCCTTCTTAAAAAGTGGCACCACGTTTGCCAACCTCCAGTCTTCCGGCACCTCAACTGTGACTATCGATGATACAAATATCTCAGCAAGAGGCCCAGCAATCACTTCTCTAGCTTCCCACAGAGTTCTCAGGTACACCTGATCAGGTCCTGGGGATTTATCCACTTTTAACCATTTCAAGATATCCAGCACTTCCTCCTCTGTAATCTGGACATTTTGCAAAATGTCACCATCTATTTCCCTACAGTCTATATCTTCCATATCCTTTTTCACAGTAAATACTGCTGCAAAATATTTCATTTAGTATCACCCCCATTTTCTATGGCTCCACACAAAGGCCGCCTTGCTGATCTTTGAGGGGCCCTATTCTCTCCCTAGTTACCCTTTTGTCTTTAGCATATTTGTAAAAACCCTTTGGATTCTCCTTAGCTTTCGCAGATAGAATTATCTCATCAATCCTCCTCGTTACTTTTTCAAAAAACTCAATCAAGTTAGTGACACACAGAGTGGTGGACGTGATCTATATGGACTTCAGAAAGGCGTTCGACATGGTATTTCATGGTTAGAGGGAAGTTAGATCAGATGCAATATGGGAAGAACTAGCTAATAAGAAACAGAACTGACTCAAAGGTAGAAGGGAGATGATGATAGTGGAGGGTTGCTTTTCAGACTGGAGGCCTGTGACCAGTGGAGTGCCACAAAGATTGGGTCTACTGCTTTTCATCTATATATAAATGATTTGGATGTGAAGAAAGATGTAGTTAGTAAGTTTGCAGATGACACCAAAATTGATGATATAGTCAACAGCAAGGAAGATTACCTCAGAGTACAAAGGCATCTTGATCAGATGGGCCAGTGGGCCAAAGAGTGGTAGATGGAACTTAATTTAGATAAAGGTGAGGTGCTGTATTTTGGAAAAGCAAATTAGGGCAGGACTTATACACTTACTAGTATGGTCCTGGGGAGTGTTGCTGAACAATGAGATCTTAGAGTGCAGCTTCATAGTTCCTTGCAAGTGGAATGTCAGGTAGATAGGATAGTGAAGAAGACATTTGGTATGCTCAACTTTAGTGCTCAGTGCACTGAGTATAGGAGTTGGGAGTGTGGCTGTACAGGACATTGGTTTGGCCACTTTTGGAATATTGTGTGCAATTCTGATCTCCCTGTTGTAAGATAGATGTTGTGAAACTTGAAAGGATTCAGAAATGATTTAAAAAGATGTTACCAAGATTGGAGGGTTTGAATTATAGGGAGAAGCTGAATAGATTCGGGCTATTTCCCTTGGAGCAACAGAGGCTGAGGGCTGACTGTATCGAGGTTTATAAAATTATGAAGAGAATGGATAAGGCAAATAGACAAGGTCTTTTCCCTGGGATGGGCAAGTCCAAAGCTAGAGGGCATTGGTTTAAGGTGAGAGGGGAAAGATTTAAAAGGTTTCAAATGGGCAACCTTTTCACACAGAGGATTGTGCATTTATGGAATGAGCTGCCAAAGGAAGTGGTCGAGGCTGGTACAATTACAGCACTTAAAAGCATTTAGATTTGTACATGAATAGGAAGGGTTTAGAGGGACATGGGTCAAGTGCTGGCAAATGGGATTAGATTAGGTTAGGATATCTGGTCGGCATGGATGAACTCGATTGAAGGATCTGTTTCCGTGCAGGACATCTCTATGACTCTGTGATTGTTTGCACACATCATATGAAGCTTCATTGAAATCTGTCAATTTTAATTCTTTCACCAGATAAAGAAAGCCACCTTTCATTCAAGACCCTCTCAATCAAAATGTCTCCCAAAGCTCTTGGAGCACACGTAGATACTTTCAGATCTGTGGGTTCACATTAGTACCTAGAATGGTCTGAATGCTGTTTATGTGCCCATGTAAATCACAGGGAACATGTTAATAAACTCCAGGTCCTCACTATATTCAAAGCAAAGGTTGCAGAGCTGATTGGAGGGAATGGGAGCAGGCCTGTTTAGAAGTTGAGATTAGATATGTGAAGCCATGTCATGAGAAAACCTCAAAGCAGCTTCTGATTTTTGCACGACAAGCATCAGTTTCAGTGTAAGCTCTGGTAAATGTGACAGCTTGTGACACTAATACAGAGTCATCTGTGTAGGAGCTCCAGAACTGAGCTTGAAGTGACTTTGGTTGTGGATTGAAGGCTGCGTCGGTGGAACGATGTCCTGTCTGTTGTGTAAATTATCTCCACATCTTTGGGTAGTTTTGGTGGAGGTAAGGTGCAGCATTGTGCTACAGAAAATGGAATAATGATTGGTATGATGTCTTTCTTCACTGAGAAAGGGTCTGCAGTGGTTCAGCTCCTCAGGGTTACTGTTGTTGTGATTTAAGAAGAGAATGGTGAGAAATATCCAACAGCAACCATGTTCAAGGAGGATGCTCCATGAAGTCTCACAGCTGACAGAGTCAAAGGCATTAGTGAGATCAAAATGGCCATGTATAGCAGTCACTGCTGCTCCTTGCATTATACTTGGCTTTGCTGAGCAATAACGACTATGTTTATATTGCCTCTAGATGGTCAACCGTTACAGTGAAAATCCGTAATCAGCTGCTTGCTGCAGTGAGGAAGTAGTTGAATTGAAAAGAGAAAGTAAAATCTTGTTAAATTACCATCAAACATTCATTATCTCATTCGACAAAGTCTATTTGAAGATAGGAAATATTGAATTTTAAAATCTCAGGCAAACACTTCTCTACTAGAAATTCTTCCATTGTTTCTTAACACATCACATGGGATTTACGTCATCATTCCTCAGGAGAATTTTTTTGTCTCGATTTGGGAGCTTTGTGAAATAATCTCTTTGCTGTGAACTTTTGAGAGCTTTAGAAAAATAGATCTTACAGTCTAACAATAATCTTGACAATTTAGGTAACAGCATGGAATCATGATGGTATGTAATTTGATAGAAGTAGCAATCTGTTCCAACTCAGACTCCTACTCTTAAGTTTGATATTCCCATTAAGAAATGTCAAATTTCTCCTGAGGAAATTTTGGGAGTTGCTCCTCCTTAAGGACTATTACAAGAGACTCTCATAGCTATATCCAGTCAATTAATTCATAATCCAGCCTCCATATTTCAAAAACCAACAGACTTGATCCAACTGAGCGTATACAACAAGCACTGTTCCTTCTAATACTCAGGTCAAGGAGTTAACAATAGCAAAAAGTACAAGGCTCAGGAAATTAAAATAAGGGTGGAAATGCATTTTCAATTGTTTCTAAAATACTAAATTCCTTTCACATGTAAACAAATTATGAATAAAATAAAACTGTTTTACCTTCTGTAATTGTACTTTGAAAAACAAAATGGAGAACAATGGCTTAAAAGGAAGGTCAAAAGGTGTCAAGTAATAGGAGACAAAATAAGATTGTGGAAATTCTTCTAGATTTCTGCCAAATGTTCAAGGGAAAGCTGTGGAAAACCCATAACTAACTTATTTTGTAGACAAATGCTTAGGTCCCCACAGAAGCACAACTTCCATGATTTGTTTAAAAACCAGTACTAATGTAGGAAAGAAAAAAAATCTGAGTGAAGTACAGAGTTTCAGATTTGTGGTTCTGGGAAAGTAAAAAATAAAATAGGAAACCATACAATGAGCTGAGGATACATTTGCAAGTTTACCACTTGGATAATACAGTGAGGGAATCAACAGTTCACCTGTTGGGCAACTCACGTGACTTAGAACAGAAATCATTGTAGAATGGGTTCTACAATGGGCGAGCAATCTGCTCTATCTTTATATGGAACAATTAATTAAGATGACAAGTTACCTCTTACATTACAAAGATGTATGTTTTGGGATAAATCTTCTTGTAAGATGAATTAATTCTTGGAATTTACACAGGTAATTAAAGGCACCTGTTTCTCCTGAAAGTTGCAATGCCATTAAACTGAACGGGAAGTTTCATGTTGCTTCATCGTTGTGAGATAACAGATATAATGACCTGTACTCCTGATTGGTACAGATGTTATTTGTATATTCACTTTGACATAGATGATGAATTGATTAATCCTGAGCTGATTCCCACAGACATTGCAGGAAAATGACAATGACCATCATTGGTACAAGTGAAGCATATAATGTTTGAGGTCTGTCTTTAGTTCTCAGTCCAGATATCAATTACTTATTGAATCAACATCAGTGGTACACTTGTAAGTTTGAATTACAAATCACAAATAAGGCTTAGAATCAACATAGAAGCCCTACAATGTGGAAGCCGGTCATTTGGACCATCGAGTCCACATTGACCCTCTGAAGAGCATCCTACTCAGACCCATCCCCCTACCCTAACCCCTGCATTTTGCATGGCTAATCAACCCCTGGACAATATAGCAATTCAGCATTGCCAATCCATCCAAAATGCTAATCTTTAGACAGTGGGAGGAAACAGGAGCACCCAGAGGAAACCACACAGACATGGGGAGAATGTGTAAACAACACACAATCGCCTGAGGGTTGAATCAAACCTGAGTCCCTGGTGCTGTGAGGCAGCAATACTAACCACTGACCCACTATGCTGTCCCTTTGTTCATTTATTTGTTCACCATTTTTGTTTAAGCAGTGTTCAACCATGGAATAACAGTACATTAGTCAGATTGATAATCTGAACTTAATACTAGTAGAAAAGAAAATGTGTCATAGAATTCTGTGCAAGGTGCAATTTGTACCACTTGTACTTCCTCTGGTTATTTACTTATGGGACAAAAAATATTAGAGGGGAAACCATAAAAAGCACAAAAGACGGAAACACTACTATTCAAATCAGGGCACTCACATTCCATACACTTCACAAATGAGAATGTAACAAAGTCAGCTCTAGTTATTTAACTTAACAATATGAACATGATACAAAAAACAAAGAACTTCAGATGCTAGAGGTCTGAAACAAAAACAGAAACATTTGGAGAAACTCAGCAGGCAATATCTGTGGAGAGAAAGCAGAGGCAGTGCTATGGATCCAATGACTTTTCTTCAGAATTGATAGTGAACTCCATGTTGCCTTTTGACTTAGATCATACAATGCAAATGTAATAAAAATATTATTTTCAATCCAGGGTTATCAATACTTTTACCATATTCAGTATGCTCTTTTTCTACTTTAGTTCTTCAACAGCAGTCATGCTGGTGTCAGAATTGTGAAAATCATGATGCCAAACAATATCGAACCTGAACATTTGTATGTCTATAATTTAATTAAAATAACCAATTGGCAATCAATTATTATTGTCAATTTTCTGCATTGTGAAGATGTCAAATTATTTTTTCTATCTGTTCTATTGCTCAAACATTATCTCCTGATAGGATCTATCACCTCGTCATTATGTACCTGAAACAAAGAAGCTCAAAAGTGTATTTTTGGCCATAGTTAAACTTCCTTTAGCACTATATTGTGAACATTGGGTCCCTAGTCCTCCACCTATCAAGACGCAAGAGTAATTTTTGTGACCTCTGTTCTTATTTGTGCTTCAAATAGGTTAGTAGCAGGACAAAAACATGTATGAAATGAAATTAACTGACTTCTGGCAATGATTCTCATTATTCCAGTTTTCAAGTGGCGAGACAACTTGAAAACAATCATGAATTTCATTAATGAGGCTAATTAGGGTTACATGGCATTATTACATTCCCAAAACCATTTTTGTCTTTGCTCCTTATTATTTCCAGTTCTTGCCCCAACCACAGACTATGTTTGGTACAAGGTGAAATGCAACCATTTTCAGGGACATTTTATTTTAAAACACTTTGCTGTAAAATTGTGGAAAGCTCTGGGAGATGTTTCCTCATATTAGATAATACCTTCTTTCTGTTTAGGTAATTTATTATAGTACATTTCAAACAGTGAAGGGGTTTCTGGCATCAACTTCTTTTCTTCAGCAGAGGGCCTTCAGTGAATTCTTCTGAATAGAGGATGAAGAGAAGTTAAAATAAGTACAGTAGCAGTGAGAAGAAAACTGAGCTGCAGTTTCTATTGGGTAAATTTGAAATGATCACCATATCCAAGAGTTTACAATTGCAAGACAAAATTCCTTTCCTCTTTTTCCTCTCCCTCAGAAGCATACAATTCAGTGTACTCAGCAATGTCTGGAGCATAGAATTCATCTTTCATTTAAAGACTGAACCCATATACTCTCTGGGGCAAAATGGTGTTGACCCAATAAACAGGTAGAGCAATCACAATATGCAATTAACCGACACCAGTTCCTTTTATATCAGGTAGCATGTCAAATTCAGTGCCCTCTCCATTTGCATGATGCTCAGTGCAGTCAGCACAAATACACTATTGATTGTTTGCAAGCCTGAGCATGGTTAAGAACATTGTGAGAAGCTAGAATTAATTCAGACCAGCTTGAAGCCAATGTGCGCTTCTTAAAGGGGAATATTTTGACTGCAACTGGATGTTATTCTAATACTACATCTTACATGAGAAAGACAGAAGAATGGCACAAATCGTGAGATGCCACGCTCCAAGATTCTCTGATATTGCACTGATGACCTTGGTGGTGAAGGGAACATCTATATCTACAGGGAAACCTGAAGTTTACTGGACTTCCTCCAGACCAATGTTGTAAAGGCAGTGCAATGAAATAGCCAGTGCAAACATTCCAATAGCATAGTCTCCAAGATCTAGATACAATGTTGCAAAATGTTCAATGACATTACATAGGAGATTAAGGCCAGTGAAAGTATTTTGAAATTACAGACTTGCGCTGCCCCACCAACCCTGCCCTCTAATCTACAATAAGCATTCATTCACCTATCTGGACCATGACTTCCTCCCTGTCTGATACACAATCCATCTGGTGCCCTTCTGTTTGGTACTCTATCCATCACACCCACCTGGCATCTGACCCACCTTGCACACTACACATTTCGCTCATCTTGCACACCAGCTTGCCAACCAACAGTCACCTTAACCCCATACTTATTTTACATACTTACCTTTTCACAGGAGCTGTCAAAGTGGTTGACTGCTACTCGACAGTTAAACCATAGAACATGAAACAGTGACTGCTACCAAAGTGGCAATGGTTTCTATGAAAATCTTCCTTGCTGGTTTCGACAGTTCCTGACAGATTTGCAACTGGAGGTTTCAACCTGGAATCACCAGTGGAGAAGGCATTGAAAAGTAAGTGTATATTTTTTAATCCAATCAGGGTCAGAAATCCTATTTGTAACCATGATAGGAACATCTGGATGATAGATCTTGCCTGAGGCATTCATTTACAAGGGAGCTATATTGAAAAACAACAATATCTACCTTCTCCTTGGAATCCTCTAGACAGTTTGCAAATCCAGTCCTCTCAAGAAAGTAATTTATTTTTGTTAGGTACACCTCTGACAGTGCATATTCCAAGCTTCATGAAACCCTAACAACCTTAGATTTTACTCCTTTCCAAATGAGCTTGACATAGAATCATAGAGTCTAGAGCCATACAGCACAGAAACAGACCCTTCTGTCCAACTCATCCACGCCAACCAGATATCTCAACCCAATCTAGTCCCCCCTGCCATTATCCAGCCCATATACCTCTAAACCTTCCTATTCATATCTCCATCTAGATGCCTTTTAAATGTTGCAATTTGTACCAGCCTCCTCCACTTCCTCTGGCAGTTCATTCCATACATCTGTGTGAAAAAGTTGTCCCTTAGGTCTCTTTTATATCTTTCCCCTCTCATCCCAAACTTACACACTCTAGTTCTGGACTCACCCTCCCCAGGGAAAAGACTTTGTCTATTTAGCTTATCCATGCCCCTCATGATTTTATAAATCTCAATAAGGTCACCTCTCAGTCTGTGAAGCTCCAGAGAAAACAGCCCAGCCTGCTCAGCCTCTCCCTATAGCTCAAATCCTCCAATCCTTGTAAATCTTTTCTGAACCCTTTCAAGTTTCACAACATCCTTCTGATAGGAAGGAGACCAGAATTGCATGCAATATTCCAAAATCCAATAATTAATTTGATGAACTTAGGCACAAGGCTAGAGCCTCACATACTCACATTGTGATTAAGATTTCAGTAACTTTGGTACTTCCCCCAAGAAAGTGGGAGTACATGTATTTCAGAAGGATGTTGGATTTTTCATTTCAAAATTTGCCTTTAACATGAGAAAGTTAAATGAAAGGCCAAATCTTACAGCACAGGATAGCACTGAAGTTTTCTTTATGGAAATCCCTACAGTGTGGAAACAGGCCCTTCAGCCCAACAAGTCCAAAGAAGAGTAACCCATCCAGACTCATTTCTCTATCCTATTGTTCTACATTTACCCCTGACTAACACACCTAATCTACACATCCCTGAACCCTATGGACAATTTAGCATGGCCAATTCACCTAACCTGAACATCTTTGGATTGTGGGAGGAAAGCGGAGCACCTGAAGGAAACCCATGCAGACATGGGGAGAATGTGATCTCAGTTAAAATGGAAAACTGGTGTAAAGCTTTGCCTTTTATTTTCTGACTATTGCTTATGATCTGTACATTAATGTAACTATGTAAAGTGCAGAGAAACATAGGATAAAGCTTTTAATATCCACAAGAGGCTTTCTGGAGCATGAAAACTATATCTGCAATATAATTCATTACAATGGAACAATCTAAAGTGTATACATTCCTAAGACCATGGTCATAAAAAAAGCCACAAGTAACAATCATATGGACAAATCTATGACTCTGCGGACCAAAGAGTTTGCCAATAAAAACACAGACAAGGTCATAGTCTTGTTATAGAGCTTAGAGACATAGCCCTGGAAAGGAACAGTGCAGTAGCTTCCTTAAGCCACTGGAAATAGCTTTTAACCCTCAGACTAATCGTTTTACCCATACAGTCATATTTTATGTGTTGTAATTGAGAGATTACATTGTTTTCTATTATAGAGTATCTGTTAGTGACAATTAACATTTGATTTCACTTTTCTTTATAACACATGATTACCTCTCTGCTGCCTTTCCACCATAAGCATGTTATTTTCCATTTACCTCTTAGGAACCTAGCAACAACCATATACTTTGTTCACGAGTACTTTGTCACAAGTACAATGAAAGTGCTCACCTATTGAAAATAAGTACCTCATTTCAAATAGCAGACTTATGCTTCAGGGCTCCTATCTTAGAGAATATATGTACGATCAGTATTTCCTCTCCACTATTGTTTCTAAATTCATAGGGTGAACTAAGGCGGAAACTTATACGAAATTGAATGGTGTGCGCTTTGCAGGGAAATATGGCAGAATCATGCCATAAGCCCAGTGATGCCTATCTCAATATTGGGAGCAACTTCAGCTCCTTTTGACAAAGTTACAGTGGGGGGTGGTGGTTGAGGGGAGACTTTCATTAGGCAGCATCGAGATGTCTAGTAGGGGAGGTTATTATTTATTAATGATTTTGTTAACTCCATATCTCACCTCACTCCTATCATCGCAGCTGTCACAATCAAACTGGACAGTAACCATTCTTGAAATGGTTGCCGGAGCAGGTACCTGGCAACCTGAGTTCAATACTGGCTATGAAGACCCTCTATGTTGCTTAGCACAAAGCAATATTTCAAGGCTTTATATACGCACCAGCTGGATGCCCCCTTTTCCATGGACATCCAAAACTTGCCAATTGTTCAAGAACCTCATGACACTTCTCTGATCCACTTTTAAGGACACCAAAGGATCTCAACCCATCATTGGGGGTGTGGGGGAGTGACACATAATGCCATCGTGAAGGGAGTTCAACTATAATACCCTGAAATACTACTTGTAAACTCCCAAGATGGATCCCTCATTCAAGGCATTATGTATCTGATAAAGGACCTACGTTTAGGGTAACATAAGAACATAGAATGTAAGATGAAGGGCTTATGTCTGAAACATCAATTCTCCAGCTCCTCAGATGCTATCTGTCCAGCTGTGCTTTTCCAGAACCACACTCTATGACCAGGAGCAGGCGTGACCAAATCGACTCCTGGAGCCTGCTCCATCAAGACCATGGCTGATATTATCTTGGCCTCAATTCCACTTTCCCGCTCACCCTCCATAATCCCTTAACCTATAAATAATTAAAAATCTTTCTGTTCTTAAATGTATCAAGTGCCTTGTTGTCCATTGATACCTGGGATAGTGAATTGCACACATTTACAAACCTTCCAGAGAATTAATTTTCCTCCTCATCTCAGTTTTAAATCTGCCAGCCCTTAGCCTAAAGCTGTGACCTTTCATTCCAGCAGTGGGCTATTTCAGGAAATATGGCAGAATTGGGGAGCCTACTGAATGCCAACCCCTTTCCATTGCTGCCAACCCCCTCCTCCCATCTACCCTGGGATACCTACCCAACAATCACTTCACCAGTCAGCACTTGGATGATAAGGCTTTGGGTGTGTGGGGGACTGACAGCAACTACCATCTTCTCACTGGTGCTGTCATTCAATAAAGCTGGCAACTCTCAGTAGTTGGGATTTCCATCACTAGGGACCCAAACCTGTTCAATTAAGTGCCTGAGAGGGACTTATACAACAGATATTCCCCAAAAGAGGCAACATCAGACTCCTGCCATAAACCCCCACTGCCTGTATTACATCCTGTGCAGATTTCTTTGATGTGCAGAAAGAAACCAAAATAAGTTATCAGAAGGGTTAGTAGCCCTTTAGCTCACCAATGGCTTTAATGAAGGTTACATTTTCTCCTTAAATAAGCATTAACTTCTGTATGATCCCTTTTAAATAACCATTAACAGCTGTTTGCTATCATTTCCTCAACTACAATTTGAGATTAAGTTTTTATTTTGTAACCAGTGGGCATAGTTCAATATGATTTGAATATAGTGACAAAAGTCTCCATTCAATCTATATTCCTTTGAAAATGTTAAGAACAATGTTAGTAATGTGATATTTCCTGACATAGAACTATCAATTTTCAGACATCACTAACTTGACTACAAGGGGCTAATTGGAATTATATGTTGCACGCTACAATCAATTTTTGTGAACAATTTTAACTCAAAGTAGCACATTCTGTAAATATGCTGACTGGTACAGCAAATGACAGCTTTCATTAAGTTAGTTTTATTTGCAGTGATGCAAAGTTAGTGTTGCAAAGTAGTGATCATGTGAACAAGTCTTTCTGCAAACAGCAAAAAAAGCTAATTGTTCCAATGAGTAAAGGCTGACATAGATTATAGTTGTAACATATGTAAATTCAAACTGAAAACAGATGTGTCATTATCCCTTCACAGGAACAGGGGGAAATACAACTTGTTAACAAATTCCTTGAAATCATATTGCAGTTTCAACTGAAAAAGAATGGGAATAATAACAATAGGAATCTGATTTTCAACTTTGGTGATTTAATACTGGTCACTGAACAGAGCAACGTTTCCGTCAGTAAATGTCTTAATTCCAGCATTTACTAATTTAGCGTATGTTTAATTAGTAATTCTGTTTATTTCACATTGAGCGAGTGCTATCACAAGTGCACTGAATCAGATTTCATGAAATATGAAGTGTGATTTTTAATACAGAAAACAGTGAAAGCTGGTTGTTCTTTCATCTGACAACACTTCCCATGTGTGTCCCCAGACTGTGAAGATAATCGTGATAAACATCAAGCAGAATAGTCTTATTGTTCTTTTGACAGAGAATCTATAGGTGTCCAAAGAATCTATTAATAAAATTAACAGAAATTAAATGATTACTCTTTTTGCATACGGTTCAGTTAAGTTCTTGGTGTGCATTGTTACTTCAGAGAATTAAACATTTTTAACAACAAAACATGAAACGTAATCAACCAATGATTTAACCAGTACCTTTGTAGACATGTAGACCATATTTAATAGTTTTATTGGTTATTATGACAACAATAATTTTGAATACACGTACAAACAGATTCAAGAACAGCTTCTTCCCCACTCTTATCAGATTTTTGAATGGACCTCTTAAATGCTAATGTTGGTCTGTCTCTGCACCTTCTCAGCAGCTGTAACATTGTATTTTGCATTCTGTTCTGTTATCCTGATTTATTTGTATAGAATGATCTGCCTGTAATGTATGTAAGACAATCCTCTTCATTGTACCTCGTTACATGCAACTGGTATGAATCAAATCAAATCAAACTTACATTCATATAGCATCTTTAATGCAGTAAATTCATCACAGGCATTTCACAATAGATTATCAAACAAACTTGATCAAACAAACACATAACAAGGTACTGAGGTAAATTAAACTTGATGGGACATCTTAAAGGAGGACTGAGAGATTTGAAGTTTAGGAAGGAGTGCTTGTATTTAGGGTATAGCAGCTGAAGATATATTGGTTGAAGAATGTATAACCTGCGAAACACATTTCTAAAGCACACTTTTTCTGGATTTTTAAATAAAAATTAAAACAATTTCTTAATTGATTTAATAAAAGCAAAATATTGCTGATGTGGGAAATCTGAAATATAAACAGAATGTCTATTACTATTAATTTAATGATTTGACAATGTTTGGTCATACTTATGAATGAAAATGTTTTAGACTTAACATGTTCCGACTTGTATATCACTTGACTTGTGAACATACTCAGAAACTGGATCCTTTCATAATCCAGGGGTTGTCTATATATGGTTCTACTTGACATTGTTAACCATGAGGAGGGTGATAGCTTCAAGAAGATCCAGATAGGCTGGTGGAATGAGCAGACCGTGAACAGATCAAATCTGCAAGGAAATTACAGAGAGATGTAAACATCATTGAGTTACTAAAATGCAGGACTTTAATAACTTATACAGACTGGGATAGTGGTAATGTAAGGAGCAGAAAGGGATAAGTATTTCAACATTGCGTTCAAAACAATCTCCTTCAGTAGTGTGTGTTCAGTCCAAAAGAAAAGTTGTACTACTGGAATTGTTTCTTCAGAATGCGGTGGGTCAAATAAACCAAGTGACAGACACAGATCATTTTGATGACAGTGATCATTGTATCATAAGATTTAGGATTACAGTGGAGACTTTAACATCAGTCAATCCAGAATAAGAATAATCAACTGAGAGAGAGGGCTGACTCCAATGGGTGAAGAATGGAGCGTGACATATACTAAAGGGAAAAACAGGTGCTGAACAATAGGATATCTGCAAACACTAGATGGATCAAATTCAGTCAAAGTAAAGTCCCTCAAAAGGGAAAGTTGGAATAAATAAATCCAGGGCCTTCTGCATCACAAATGATATAAAAATGAAGTTAAGGGGGGAAAAGTGTGATGTTGACAGGTGTCAGGTAGTAAATTCAATTGAGAACCAGAAAATACAGAAGAACAATCAAAAAGCAATTATGAGAAACAAAGAGAGATTATGAATAAAGAATGCCAAAAACAAAAAAAGAAATCTGAAATTCTTCAACAAGTGTGTCAGTTATAAAAGGGTGGTAAGGGAGCTATAGGGGCCATTAGGGACCAAAATGCGAATTTACTCAGGGAGGCAGAAAGCAAAAGACACAAGGACAGATCTTAATGTAATTAAGGATATTAAAGGAAGTTAAAACGGATATTGTGGAGGCACTGGTAATAATCTTTCAATCTTCCTTATATTCCAGGGTGGCACTGGAGAATTGGAAAATTGCAAATATCATACCCTTGTTCAAAAATCTTTGAAAACATAGGTCCAGCATTTACAGACCTGTCAGTTTAACTTCAAAGGTGGAAAGCTTCTATAAAATAAAATGCAGGATGGCCTTTGTTGTCACTTGGAAAAATATAGCTGAATTAATTTGGAAGAGGCAAAATGGATTTGTTAAGGAGAAATTGATGTTCACCTAACTTGCTAAAGAGTTTTGAAGAGGCCCATAAAGAGAGGTGATGAGGTCATGGCTGTTCATGTGGTGTACCCCTATATATGGACTTTCAGAAGATGTTTGATACTGTACTACACAATACACAGTGATAATTGGTGGAATAAAAGGGACAATAGCAAAATGGACACAAAACCGGCTGAGTGATAGGAAACAGAGAGCAATTGTTAATGGATGTTTTGGGGACTGAAGGAAGGTTTGTCCTGGAATACCCAAGGGTTCACATTGGAACAATTGTTTTCCAGATCTAGGGCACAATTTCAAAGTTTATGGGTGGCACAATTGTAAACAGTTGGAGGTCAGTGTAGAACTTCAAAAAGATGTTGACAAGTTAGTGGAGTGGACAGGTAGGTGGCAGATGAAGTTCAATGCAGAAAAGTGTCAGGTCATGCACTTTAGTACAAAGAACATAAGGAGATAGTATGAAAAAAGACGTAGCATTGTGAAAGGGGCAAGGAAGAAAGAGATCTGGGTGTACATGTGCATAATTCATTAAAGTTGACGGTCCAGGTAGAGTAAACGTACAGTATTCTGGCCTTTATTAATCGGGGCATAAAGTACAAGAACAAGGAGCTTATGCTAAACATGGATAGATCATTATTAGAACTAAGCTGGAGTATTTTGTACAATTCTGGATGTCACACTTTGGAGACAATGCTAATGAAATGTACAAGAATGGTTGCAGGGATGAGACGGTTCAGTTATGGGGCTAGATGAAGAACGGGGAGAAGAAGGATGAGGGGAGATTTAATAGAAGTTTTCAAAATCATGAGTGGTGTGGACAAAGTGGCTAGAGAGAGGTGATTTCTTCTCTTAAAGGTTCAAAAACCAAAAGGCACAGTTTTAAAGTGTTTTACATAGGAAGTAATTTCATATTGTTAAGTGGTCAGGGTTTGAACTATATTGTTTGAAAGTGTAGTGGAGGCAGGTTAGGTGAATGCTTTCAAGAAGATACTGGGTGGTGAAAGCCAGCTGTTAGTCACTAGCCCAAAATGCTCAAAATCAATGCAAACATGATAGGCTGAATGACGTGAGTTTTTTTAACGGATCAAGTGTTTAGGATCCGGAATGCACTGCCTGTTCTCTTAGTACTCTCTCACTTCACACTTACCTGTCTGCTTGCAACATTCATGCCTTGCCTTCCATTGCATTGCATTATGTTAGATTGTTTTGTCTTGCAGTGTCAATTAGTGCAGCCACACAACCAAACAGCATGCCGTGCTGGTCAACAGTCCTCAGACAATGGGCTGAACATTTTGCAGAATGTTGTAGAGTGCTACATCAAACTCACACGTGCACCGTGTGCCATCAGCTTACATAGAACATGAAGTGAACTGAAGCCTCCAATACTAGTCCAGGGATAGGCTACCGTCAGACATTCTGTCAAGTGTCCTCATTCTGAGTATTCACACATCTGCTGCACAGGCAGGAGTGATGGTGTGTGGTTCAGTCTTCAGCTTGGTGCCTTCTAGTATCACCCTTTCTCCTTGTGAAGAAGGGACACACGGAGCGAGTGCCAGATTCCCCAACCCCAGTGGCAGTGCTTTCAGTTTTCAGGGTCAGTGGCAGTAGCCAGGCATGTGCACCTCTCCAGACTCTGAGGCTGTTGGGCCTAGCTCCCCGTGGCAGCAGCCAGATGATTGCATACTTGAGGAACCTGGGTCCCCGGAGCATAGGTGCATTCCTGCAGCTTCTGGGCGATGAGGTCCTTTGCATCCCACATTCCTAACTGCTGTTCCTGTTCCTCCCTTTACATGTGGAGGAAGCCCCTGACTGACAATACCACTGGATCCTGTTCTGCCTGGAAGTGAGCAGGGACCTGGTCTCAAGTAGTCTTCTGAGTAACTGCAGCCTGTGTGTTCCTTCCTCGGTCAGCCATGGAGCTGTCAGGATGTGGTGCTCACCAAAATGCACTCAAAAACACTCTAAACCTGATGCTCCTAACAAGGTATCAGTAACTGAGCTAGTGCAGGAGCCATCTTTGCTGCTATTCCTTCTGAGACCTCAGTACTCTCATCCTCAGTGGTTGTGGAGGCAGTTTCTAATGGAGCTGAGGTAGTAAATACCCCACTGATGTCAGCAAGGTAAGAAAGAGAAGGCATCACATCCAGTGGTTAGAAATGATATGCACCAACAACGGGGTTACAGAGATAGTGAGGGTTGCAATGGAGTGATAATTCCTGATGAAGGGCTTTTGCCCGAAACATCAATTCTCCTGCTCCTCAGATGCTGCCTGACCTGCTGTGCTTTTCCAGCACCACATTCTCAACTCTGATCTCCAGCATCGGCAGTCCTCACTTTCCCCATGGAGTGATAATTGGCAGGTCTTGGATGTCTTGGCATGGCTGCAGGATTATTCCTGGTCTTCTCCTTCCAGGGCCAAGATTCTCTCCTCACTGGGGCCATGGAGTCTGATGTCAGGCAGGTCTCCATCCATCCTGGTCCTTTCTGCCCTACTGTGAGCTGCTTTCCCCAGCACAGAGAATGGGAGGGATTGAATGAACTGAACAGGGGAGTGGGAGGCTTAAAGCTGTTAGTCTTGGTGTAGGTGGGCCAAAGATGGCGAGGTATCTCAAGGAAGTGAGGTCAAGGCATATTTCCAGAGGCCATACAGGGCTGGTGCTGTGGGAAGTTGGGGGAATTGAGTGAAGACATTGCAGACAATAGTGCGACTAACAGAACATGATTGTTGGTGCAGGAGCAGTAATAGGATGAGTGCAAAGTAGCAGAGAGAAGAGTGTAGCACTTAAACCAACAGAGTGAAGAAGGTCATTGTACTTCTTACACATCACTGGTTGTTCCTTCTCAACTGAGATTGCACTAACATGGGTAGTGACCTTACAGCAGGCTGTTGTGGCCTCCCCTGTCAATCCTATGAGAAAAGAATGCCCCTCATCTGGACCATCCTCTCCACCAGGACCTTACTAAAGTCCATGTAGATAACACATTCTGCTCTGCCTTCATCTATCTTCTTGTAAGCTCTTCACGAAACTTAATCAACTTTATGAGATACAATTACCCACACTCAAAGCCGTGCTGACTATCCCTAATCAGTCCTTGCCTTTTCAAATGGATGTGAATCTGTTTCTCAAAATCACTCCAATAACTTACCTACCACTGACTTTAGGCTCACCAGTCTGTAGTTCCCTGGCTTTTCCTTGCAGCCTTTCTTAAATAATGACACAATATTAGCCTACTTTCATTCTTCTGGCACCTCACCTGTGGCTGTTGATGACACACAAGGCCAGGGGCCTTGCAATCCCCTCCCTAACTTTCCACGCTGTCTAGGGATACACCTGCAAAATAGGACTAGTTCACTTTGAGAAATCTGGTCAGCATGGATGAATTGGACTAAAGCGTCTATTTCCATGTTGTATGACTCTATGACTTTATGATCTCCAAATTCCTGTCGGAGAATCACAGCACCATCTCTCACTTCTCCAACAAGTTCACACTTTATCAGCACGCAGGGCAGTTTCAGAATATCAGCATATGTCAGGGTGCACAGCAGTCTTTTAAATTTACTGTGGGCACCAGGGACATGGGTCATTTGGCAAACATATACTGAGTAGTGAGTTGTTCCCAGAATGACATGAGCTAGATAAGGCTAGAATCAGACATAAGGGATAACATTGTGGATGTATAAGCTGTTAATGAACATTGTAACTCAGTAGCTTGGGGATTCTTACCTTCTCTGATCACAAAAGCTGAAGGATCATCTTTAATAATTTCAAAAGGAGGACATCCACAGTCAGTACGTTTTTGAGGATACTTTATTTTGCTGTTTAAAATGACATTTGATCAAAACGAAGCTGAAAGATAAAAGTGAAGAATCTGCTTTGTTCTTTCTGGAATATACAGAATAAAAACCCAAATGCAACTTTGATTGTATAATCGAGTATCAAGATTCTTGTAACAACCTTCACAAATCCTCACTCTATCAATTATTTATGTTATTAAAAGTAGATCAAAGTTTGAAACCAAAATCAAAATATTTCCTATTTGTTTACAGAAGTCATTTAATAATTTGCTATTTAAAGAGCTTTTGGTGTTAATTCTACTTACAAAATAACAAAAGAATTATAATCGTTCACAACAAATGACATTGAAATATTTCTTCAATGGCTCAAAACATGAAAGCCTAGTGAAATGCCCTGTGAAGTTTCTGGAACATTCTGTTGCTTTTACGAGCTAACAAGTTTGATGTGGCCCTTCGTTTTATTCCATTCCAGGCTTGCAGCTGTTTTGGCAACAGACAAGAATCCCATAACAAATCAGATAAAAGCCCATTCTACAGAGAGGAATTGAAAACAGCAGGCCTCAAAAGGACTGCACATGAGATGCCTTGTTCTGGCTTTCAACACAACTGAAATCAGAAACACATTACCATAATCTGAAACAGCTCACTGCTAACACAAGACAGATGGTCCGTAATAGCCCATACAACATTAATAAATAAATTCCAGCATTAAAGACTTTGCAAAGTATGACAACATTATCTCGACATATTTATGACCTTCACTGTTATTTTTAGGGTCTGTTTGTGATGCTAGAAAGTAAATATTGCATTAATTTTAGAAGTGACCTAATAGAAGGCTTGGAGCTGTGCGTTACAACAAAGAAGTTTGAATAAATGCCAGAGTTTTAACAATGCCCTCATTTATGGATGAACAAAGAAGACTGTCATTAGTTAATTCCATGACAAGCATGTCTAAAAATAGAAACCTATTCCTTAGTACTTTAACATCTTAAATCATCGATGTGAACTGTCCATTCTTATAACATGTAGCTTCTAGGTCAGTTTAATCATGGGCCCGTAGACTTCTTCATTTATGTCATACTCCCTTCCCACACTCTGATGAATGGACAAATATTTGTCAGGGCAACAGGGTTAACTTTCCTCTTTTTCATCAAAGTATTTAGTTGTAGATCTTTTATCTCCACTTGAGGTAGAGTTTTACTTTGGTTTCAAATGCAAAAGATGATGTGCAGAGGTGCAGCATTCCCTCAGTATTGCATGGAAATATAAACTTATATTTTTGTGTAAAGAGCTCTAAAGCAAGACTTGAATCCAGAACTGTCTGCCTCAGAAGCAAGAGTGCTAATAATGGAAACATGGCTGACACAATACTATATAGTGACTACACTTCAGAGATGTAGCTTGAACTGTATGGTGCAAAAATGTATCTCAATTCAAAGTAGCAGTCAGAGTACAAAGGGCAGGAACTTGGCTACACAATGCTCTGGGAGGACCTGACCACAGGTCCTATAAAAATATTCTAATTATTTTCTTATTTTAATCTGATCGTCTGAATAGGATGCATGCAAATAAATTAATTGAAACTAAAAGCAATCCTTCAGATCAGATTATAATGACAGCAATAGTCCTCAATTTCTTCCATACTTGGTGACCTGAACAGAGGAAGGGAGAGGGTTGGGGGTGTGGGGGGTGGAGTTGATGGGGGAGAGGGGATTTGGAGAGAGGGAGGGACAGAGAGAGAAATCCATTGTTTCTTTCACACCAGGTGAAAAAAGATTTCGGAAGAAGATAGATTCCAAAACAAGAATTTAAATAGTTTATTATTTCCCATATGGAGCTAACTCGAATAGGGCCAATTGTCTAAATGCAACAGTAAAGTTATAGTCTTCTCTGCCCTGTCCTTTTTATATAATCTGAAATTGTCCTAAAACTTCCCCTAAGAATGTGTACCTGTTTAAGAATTCCTCAATTCGTGTCTCCTGTATTCTGGTTGCTAGTTGGAATTGAGGCATACATTTGCACCACATACTTTAAATACCCAATGCTTGCTATGGTTGTAACACTATCTTCTTCATTATCCATGCTATTTATGGTTTGAGCTTGGCTCATTTGACAGCACTCTTTCTTCTGCGAGTTTAATCAGCATTTAAGGTATGAATGCAATCCACTCTGACACTTTATTGCACAACTGGCAGAGGGCTGACTCATCAGAAATGTATTCTGTTGATTGAGATGTTAACCTAATACCCAAAATGTCTGTACATGTGGGAAATCATATCTCACAAACTGGATTGAGTTTTTTGAAGAAGTAACAAAGAGGATTGGTGAGGGCAGAGTGATAGACATGATTTATATGGACTAAGTAAGCAGTTTGACAAGGTTCCTCATGGAAGACCAGTTATCAAGGTTAGATCTCATGGGATACAGAGAGAACTAGCCAGTTGGATACAGAACTGGCTCAATGGTAGAAGACAGAGGATGATGGTGGAGGGCTGTTGTCAGACTGGAGGCCTGTGACCAGTGGAGTGCCACAAAGATTAGTGGTGAGTACCCTACTTTTTGTCATTGATATAAATTATTTGGATGTAAACATAGGAGGTATAGTTAGTAAGTTTAAAGATGACACCAAAATTGGAGATGTAGTGGACAGTGAAGAAAGTTAACCTCAGATTACAACGGGATCTTGACCAGATGGGCCAATGGGCTGAGAAGTGGCAGATGAAGTTTAATTTAGATAAATACAAGGTGCTGCATTTTGGGAAAGTAAATCTTAGCAGGACTTATATACTTAATGGCAAGGTCCTAGGGAATGTTGCTCAACAAAGAGACCTTGGAGTCCAGGTTCATAACTACTTGAAAAGTAGAGTCGCAGGTAGATAGGATAATGAAGAAGGCATTTGGTATGCTTTCTTTTATTGGTCAGAGTATTGAGTACAAGAGTTGGGAGGTCATGTTGCAGCTGTACAGGACATTGATTAGGCGACTTTTGGAATATTGCGTGCAATTTTGGTCTCTTTCCTATCAGAAGGATGTTGTGAAACTTGAAAGAGTTCAGAAAAGATTTACAGGATGTTGCTAGGGTTGGAACATTTTAGCTATAGGGAGAGGCTGAGTGGGCTATGGCTGTTTTCCCCCGAGAGTTGGAGGCTGAGGTGTGACCTTCTAGACGTTTATAACATCTTGTGGGGCGTGGATAGGATAAATAGACAAAATCGTTTTGCTGGGTTCATAGAACTAGAGGGCATAGGTTTGGGGTGAGAGGGGAAAGATATAACAGAGACCTAAGGGGCAACATTTTCACGCAGAGAGTGGTACATGTGTGGAATGAGCTGCCAGACTATTGCAACATTTAAAAGACATCTGGATGGTATATGAATAGGAGGGATTTGGAGGGTTATGAGCCAGGTGCTGGCAGTGGGACTAGATTGGGTTAGGCTATCTGGTTGGCATGGGCAGGTTTGACTGACGGGTCTGTTTCCATGCTGTACACCTTGATGATGCTATGACTCTATGACCAGGTATTGTGAGTCAAGCCATACATTGTGTTTTGTTATGCAACATATATATCATAAAGAGTGGCTTCTTGTTGAGACAGATGATTTGAAGTTTATTAACATCACAATTTACATTGCTATAATTCCACAGATTTACACATACTCTGGATTCCTTGCTTACTGATATTGTTGCATATTACATATGCTTAACTAACCAATGAAACACACTACACAGACACTATTGCACTGACAGCCTGACTGAAAATAAGACAGATATCCTTATACCAAAACGTCACATATTGTGATGGCATGTAACTCCTTTAAATGTACACTGTCTCCTTACTCTGGGGTCTATATCATAATATGGCATCCCCTTTATTGCTTTGAAAGAAAGAGAACCTGTTTTATATAACAGGTAAAGGGATCCATCTTTCTTCTTTCTTTAGCAGTTCCTCACATTTGGGGATGATGAGCATCCATTCCAGGGGATAGTGGGGTTAGGATCTGCACTGGCTGAATTGTCCAGTCCTGGAGCCACAGAATCTGCCAGAGGTGATGTTTGAAGTATTTGGCACCTTCATGGATGCTTCTTCTTCAGTTTAAGTGTTCAAGGGCAAGTGACTCCCATGTGCCAAGTGTGGTTTTGCATTAATTTAGGGAGGCTTTCAGAGTGCCATTATAGCATTTTCTCTGTCCTCCTAGAGATCACTTACTATTGTAGAGTCAAAGTTGATCATCTGGCCTGCGCATTGCAGATGGTCATATCTGACCAGTACCTTAATACTGGGGATATTAGCCTGGGAGAAGACAATCACATTGGTGCACCTAACCTACCAATGGATGTGCTTGATTTTGCAAAGACGGGGCTGATGATAATGCTTCAACGATTTGAGGCATCTGCAGTGCATGGTCCATGATTCTGATGCATATAGGAGGAAGGGGACCACAGTTGCTCTATAGACCATGAGCTTGGTGCTAGGTGTGAGATATCTCAGATTTTGAAAACTCTTTTCCTCAAGATACATTGCCTCTACACATTACGATTTGGAGGTGCCCATGTTAGACTGGGTGGACAAAGTTAAAAATCACCCAATGCCAGATTATAGTCCAACAGCTTAATTTGGAGGCACGAGTTTTCATCAAGTGGTTGTGAAATATAGGATTGTAAGATACTGAATTTATAGCAAAAGTTCACACTGTGATGTTCGGTACGCATGTGGTGGCTTTAACCGGGACCTTGGGTTCGTGTCAAGCTATAGGTGACCACACTGCACTCCGCACACGCGTGCCCACGCACATACGCACACACACACACGCAAACACTCCTACAGACCATACACTCTCACAGACCCTCTCATTCACAAACTCTCTCTCATATGCTCAAATATACATACCCCCCACACTCATATCCACACACGCATCCTCTCACAGACTTACACCCCTTTACATTCACACACATACATATATGCCCACACTCTCATAGACACTCAAATCTCCCCCCCCCCCCCCCCCCCCCCCAACCATGTAAGCTTCTGTAAATTCCTTTTTTTACATATAGAATCAGTCTAAACATTGGGATACTGACAAACTTTAACCTCAAACCTTCAATACATTGTCTGAGCTGACATGGCACCTATTGTTAAAGTTCACTTGAGAATGTTACTTTTAAAAAAGTTCTGAGATTTACATATGAAAGAACTGAAATCAACATGCCCATTTTAAAAGATGAGAGACTTAACAATCAATGCAAGTCTTTTTCAATATATCATTTCAGTTGCACCACACTGTAACCTTTTGCTATAAATTCTATGTCTTACAATCATAAACTCCACAACCACCTGATGAAGGAGCAGTGCTCCAAAAGCTCGTGCTTCCAAATAAAGCTGTTGGACTATAACTTGGTGTTGTGTGATTTTTAACTTTCTACATATAAAGATAATGTCTTAGCAGACATATGATTCAAAGAGAACTAATCCCTATTAAGGTATCCTGATTTGGCTGTATAACTTCACTCTGTGAATTATGGCAGATTGATAACTCTCATCTGACATGGATGTGTGGTTATTGTCTGATGTGGTCAAGTGATGGGCCCAAAACTGGACATTCTAATTGACCCACAGCCTTACAGAAAATTGGTCAAACTAAATTAAACAGCAGCCAGCAGCTATCAGCCACAGAGAACAATGAAATTCAAGGTCAAAGAGATTACAAAGTTTCAAGCGGAACCAGTTGTAACAGGGCGGAGGGTTGTGTACTGGAGAAGTATCAAACAGACATTCCAGCACCTTGACTTCCAGTCAGTCCCTCAGGGTGTGGACTTTACACCTCCCCAGCATGGCAACAGTGAAGGGTGTTGGTGTGATCCCATTGGATGCTTTGACTCCATGACTCCATTGCTTAAAGGCCACAGAGCATTCTGGAAGGTCCAGAGTGAGAAGGATAAAAATGCACAGCTGAAAACTACCCTTCAGTGAAGACTCACAGCAAGATTCATGCAAAAGACCATATGGCAACTTTAGAAGCCCCATGATAAGATACGCCCCTACCTGCCACATCCACCTTCATGGAAGAGAGCAGCCCCACATCCGAGAGGAAGGAGATTCTAAATACCAAGTTCAAATATGTGGATTGTTGTGAATAACATTTTCCTCGGACAGATATAGCTAGATAGCGAGTAAATATTGTGAGAATTTGGGAAATGCTTACCAAGTGTTTATAGTAAGGAACATTTTGTTAATAAAATTGAGTTGAACCACAAACTAAAACCTGTGCCTTTTTGTCCACCTCACTGACATAAGCACTTGGGGGAAAATGTTTTTAACACATAAACTGGTCAAAGTGTCCAAAGCATGGACAATACTGCAATGGTAACTTCAGTATCTGAGACATCATCATATGTGATGAATGATTGATGATTAATTTGAATATATTGTCTTTTTCTTTACGGGACTTGACTATTGCTCATTGCTGTATTGTTTCACCTCAGCTGAACACAAGAAAATTCATAGCTTTTCACAAACCCATGTTTGTATAGAAATCTCAACCTCTTATTCTTTGTTCTGTTTCAATACAGTCAAGAGTGTGGTGCTGGAAAAACACAGCAGGTCAGGCAGTGTCCGAGGAACAGGAGAATTGACCTTTCGGGCATGAGCCCTTCATCAAGAATCCCCAATACAGTCTGAGATACAGTCTGCATGCTCATTGATCATGCTGTTATAACATTTTCTCCCTTCTTTCCAACAGTATGTGATGCATTGGTGGTGCAAGTATGGAAGAGTAGAACTGGGTGCATCTGTCTTCCAAAAATGAGAGCTGCCAGTGAAGGTAAACCTTTGTCTTGAGGAATAACACTCAGATTTAACATAACTTGAAAATCTTGTCAAGTCACTCTACACTTAGCTATTGAGAAGTTTACTGCCCAGACAGCGCATTCTATGAGATTATTTAACAGAAGAAGGAGTGATATGTTGAACACCCAATTTCCTGTAAAGGTCTTGCAAGGCACAAATATATTGCAGACCATTGTCTGACCAAACTTACTGAGGAAAACTGCATGAATAAGGCAGTTAATGCACTAAGACTTGTTTATGTGCGGTCCATTTTCTATTATTTGAATAGCGCACAGAAGAGAATTTAGTGAAGTCATCAATCACCAATATGTCATCATGCCTTTGATATGGAAAGTGTCAGTGCCACTGTTGCACTACAGCTCAGAAGAAATGTTGAGTGGAAAAAGAAGTGCTCTCAATTGTTGACATTGATGGAATAGACATGTTTCACACAACTTGATTAGAAATTGTTAATTGATGTCCTTGTTTAAGTCAGGGCAAACTATTAACACATGCATCAATTTCTGTAATCTTTTCTGCATTGATGTGGCCTATAGGCATATGGTCTGGCATGTCTTGATGTAGACCTTGAGGAAGTATCACTTTTTTTTGCCTCTAAAGATTACATTCTTAGAGAATGCAAATTTGTCTCTGAATGAACATGCAAGCTGGGGACCAATGGGATGTATCAGGCAGCTGGTGATAATCTGAAATAGTTTGCTGAATTTATTCTGCTTGGCTGTGACCAAGTGATGAACTTGATGTTGTATTGTGGAATCTGGATTTGCAGGTTGATAGGTCTGTTACATTGTGACATGTGCCAATATGTGGATCCATGAATGCTCGTAGACCAATAATAGAAAATTTTACTGTCTCATTGATATGATAGGTTTCAGGTATCAATACTGTTGAGCTATATTGACAGTAAAGAGGGATAATGCCAATGCAATGGTTGCCAGACCCAATATAAAGATTTGGGTAATTATGAATAGATTTAACCACATTATACCCATATCCTGAGCACAAATCTTGGAAGATCTAGAAAGAGAAGATACTTGTAGATGCCAATCTTGATATTTAGTGCACTTCGTCCAATCCCTTTTGGGGTATGCTACTTGGATGAGGTTAAAGGTGCCAACTTTCCTGACAACATCTATGTGGCTTGTCAAATTGACCATATATACTGTTTGAATAGGGCCTATAGATCGTAATGTTGCAGATACTTCCTGGGCTTCACTGTCATTCTTTGATGTCATGGATGGAACTTTGGAATCATTATTAAATTGTTTCTTTGTTGCCTTTATTTCATATGTTGCTATGGATCATTACATTGTAGTTTAAGGGAAATTGGATTTCAGACAGATTTTATCCCAATGCTCTCTTAGCTTGCAATGTGACAAAATATTGGACACTGTTTTGGAGGGTGAGACAGCAACATTCCATATAAAATTTGTATGTTTTACTGAATCTGTTGATAGCTGCAATAATTATTTGGAATTCAAGCATCTGAAAATGCTGCTGGTCTACTGTAATTGCTTCAAACTTGTATTTTTTTTGTCAGTGCTTCATTCTTTGGGTTTGATTTAAAGTGCCATGCTGAATGATTTAATGAGTTTAGAGGCACTGAGCAGTTACATACTTTTTCAGCTAAATTACTTTGATGAAGTCATATTCCACACATTTCCATTGACGTCTACATATGAATTGGTTGATTATTTCACCTGGCTATTGTCAATTTGACATGAGCTCAAATCTGTAACCTAAAATTGATTTGAACTTGTAGCTGATCTGTAGCTGAAAAATATTGACAGATCTTCTCGGTCTCAGTTAGAGCTATTGAGGAATTTAACCCTTCTTTCGATAACTAACTGAAATTCTGACAGAGTGTCAATCACATGCCAATCCAGGTTCAGACACTTGCTTACCATCTTCACTGTGTTCATTGAAATGTCAGAAAGCAAATCTGTCTTGCAATACAGTGCAATTTCTTCTCATTTATGTCTATAATTAGCTCTCTTTACTCTCTTACTGCTTTCAAAGTAGTAAGCTTTAGACTGTAGATAGCATTCAAAATTAAATTACTAAATTTACTAAATTTACAAGGTTTTTTTGCTTTCAGCGATGCCTTTATTTCACTGAATCTCAATGGAAACAAGGAAGTGAATGTTTACTATGGTGAGATCCTTAAGTTAGTCTCTGGATTGAACATTATTGTCATGGTTGACTGTAAGCTGAAAATGTGTTGCTGGAAAAGCGCAGCAGGTCAGGCAGCATCCAAGGAACAGGAGATTCAACGTTTCGGGCATAAGCCCTTCTTCAGGAATGGCTGAAGAGCTTCTGTGCAGAGGAGATGACCTGGGGTGTGCAGTGAGAGAGGGACTCACTGGAATCCTTGTAGAGGGAGGAAGAGCGCTTCTTCAAGGAAGGCATCCTTGCAAGAGGATTCGCAGTAGGTTAAAATCTTCGAGCAGAAAGTGAGGACTGCAGATGCTGGAGATCAGACCTGAAAATGTGTTGCTGGAAAAGCGCAGCAGGTCAGGCAGCATCCAAGGAACAGGAGATTTGACGTTTCGGGCATAAGCCCTTCTTCAGGAAAGCTGAATCTTCAGGAATCTTCAGGATTCCTAAAGAAGGCTTATGCCCGAAACGTCGAATCTCCTGTTCCTTGGATGCTGCCTGACCTGCTGCGCTTTTCCAGTAACACATTTTCAGCTCTGATCTCCAGCATCTGCAGTCCTCACTTTCTCCTCCATGGTTGACTGTTAATCTGATTAATTTAATTAAAATTACTGATTTAAATAATAGAGAAAACAAGCGATTACAATTCCTTTGAAAATTGCAGAGATCAATCTGAACAGTGATAATTGCTTGGAAATTTCAGAGCTGCAAATCAGTGATTTGCTCCCTATTGTTTTTCTGGAGACAGTTTTCATCTGCACAAAAATGTGAATCTGGTGCATGATGACCAGAGAATGATTGTGCAGACAGAACACAAGATTTTCATATACTGTAACAGTTCTCAAAGCTGGTCAGAAAAGTTGCCATTCCACTGTAAAAAAAACTGGATCAATCATGTGTGTTCACATGCCATTCGGCTGCAGGAGGTGTTATAGATAAGATGATCCTACCCATATCTAAAAACAGCTACAATTCATTATTCCATACAGAAAGCAAAAAATTGCTGTTGGTGGTCTGAATATTCAATGCTGTTATGTGCAGGGTTTTAATGGAGGTGCTAACAGTAAAAGTGCAGACACAGGAATGCCATGTGGACCCATTAAATATTTATACATTATAAACAGCACTTTCCAAACTGTAACATGTTCTGACTTCACAAAATCTTGTAAAGCAGGATGTAATGAATCTTAATATATCCCCTGTCTAGTTTTTCAATCCTTCTGTCTTCCTTTCTTCCTGGAAAGAGTGGCACATGTTAACTACTCTTCAGTCCTTCAGCTAATGACAGTACTTCGGGCATGTGTTTAATGATCAACAGTTTGAGGAAAGTATTAGGCATGCATAATTCTTCCCTCATCTAATGTCCACACACTCGCTCTTTTTCTCCAGCTAATGCCCGCACTATCGTAGCTCACTGCTGTCACTCCATGCTTGGTTGGTTTAAGGTCAGCACAGATCACGGGCGGCACGGTGGCACAGTGGTTAGCACTGCTGCTTCACAGCGCCAGGGACCTGGGTTCAATTCCCGCCTCAGGCAGCTGACTGTGTGGAGTTTGCACGTTCTCCCCGTGTCTGCGTGGGTTTCCTCCGGGTGCTCCGGTTTCCTCCCACAGTCCAAAGATGTGCGGGTTAGGTGAATTGGCCATGCTAAATTGCCCGTAGTGTTAGGTAAGGGGTATATGTATGGGTGGGTTGCGCTTCGGCGGGTCGGTGTGGACTTGTTGGGCCGAAGGGCCTGTTTCCACACTGTAAGTAATCTAATCTAATCAATATTCTGGATCTAAGATGTTTGTGTGTGGCTCAATATATCCTTATGCAATTCTCTTAATACATTTTTAACAGCATCACATATATTGTTTTCATAAACAGTTTCAAACACTTGAAACAATAGCAGCTGCCTTAGGTGTAACCAAAAATAAAACAGCACACCAATAAGAGTATTTTATAATACAAAAAAGTCAAGGTGAACACAAAGCAATACTTCATGTCAATGTTTTTTTTGCATTTTGCAGTTAACATCAAACATGTGAACTAATAGAATTGTCATGAAACAATACTGTTCCTGAAATAACACAACAGCGAGGGCTGCAGATGCTGGGAATCTGAATTGAAATCAAGAAAATGCAGGAGATAACAAAAACAGAAACTGCTGGAAAAATTCAGCAGATCTGGAAGCATCTGTAGAGAGAAAACAAAGTTAACATTTTGGGTCAAGTAACCCTTCCTGATGGTAGCTAGAAAAAAAGTGGTTTGTATGCAGAAGATTGGCTGGGGGGAGGGGGTAAGGAGTAAACAATAAGTGGGGATAGATCCCAAAGTGAGAAGGACAGTTGGACAGACAAAGGAGTGGATAGTGATCTGGCTAGGAGGGTGACTACCTATTAACGGGGACTGTTAGTGGCTAACAATGGGTTGTGTGTAATAGCAGACTTTAATAGCAAGGCTTTCTGTATGGAGTTTGGGATAAGGACATGGGAGAGCTATGGCTTTAAAGTTATTGAACTCAACATTGTGTGCAGAAGGCTGCATTGTCCAAGTGGACAATGAGGTACTGAGCTTAGCTGGAACGCTGTAGCAAGCCTGTGACAAAGATGCTGACAAGGTAACAGGGTGGTTTGTTGAAGTGGCAAGCAAATGGAAGGTCAGGGTCTTTTTTATGGATAGAACATAGGTGTTCTGCGAAGCAGTCTATGGTTCATTTCCCCAATGTAGAGGAGACCATATTGTGAGCAATGAATGCAGTAGACTAGATTGCACACAGGGGAGGTAAAACACCACTTCATCTAGAAGGTATGTTTGGGCTCATAGATACTTAGGAGGGAAGGAGTAAATGAACAAGTGTTACACCTTCAGTGGTTGCAGGGGAAGTTGCCATGAGACTGTAAAGAACGTTGGGAGTGAAGGAAGAGTGAACTAGGGTGTCCCGGAGAGAATGGTCCTGTGGAAGGCTGACAAGGGAGAGAAATATGTTTCTGGTGGTGACATCTCACTGGAGGTGATGGAAAAAGTGGTTAATGATCCTCTGGACATGCATGTTGGTGGGACGGTAGTTGTGCACAAGGGGGGGCCCTATCGCCTTTGGAGGAGGGGAGAGAGGGGATGAGTGCTGAAATGCAGGACATAGATCGGACCCAGCTGAGAGCCCCATCAACAACAGTGCTGGGGAATCCTCAGTTAGGGAAGAAGGTGGACATTTTGGAGGCTCACATTTCGAAGTTGGCATCATTGGCATGTATGTGATGGAAATGGAGGAACTGGGAGGATGGAATAAAGATTTTACAAGAAGTAAGCTGTGAGGACGTATAGTCAAAGTAACTGTGGGAGCTAGTGGGTTTGAACTGGGTATTGGTGGCCACCTTAACCTCAGAAATGGAAACAGCTGTTGAGGAAGGGGCGGGAGAAGTCAGAGATGGACCAGCTGAAGGTGAGAGCGGTGTGGAAATTGGGAGTGAAATTGATAAACTATTCCAATTTCAGACAAGAGAGGGATGCGGTACTGATGATATAAATCAATATAATGGAGAAAGAGTTGTGGTTGGTGTCTGGAATAAGCTTGGAACAAGAAATGTTCCATGTTACCAATGAAGAGACAGGCATAACTGGGACCTATGCAGGTACCCACGGCCATTCCTCTGACTTGGAGAAGATGAGAGGTGTTAAAAGAGAAGTTTTTCAGTGTGAGGACGAGCCCAGCCAAACAGAGGAGGGTGGTGGTGGGTGGGGATGGTTCAGACCTTTGTCCCAGGAAGAAGTGGAGAGCCCTGAGACCATCCTGGTCGGGGATAAACATAGAGTCATAGAGATGTACAACATGGAAACAGACCCTTCAGTCAAACTTGTCCATGCCGAACAAATATCCTAACCTAATCAAGTCCCATTTACCAGCACTTGACCCATATCCCTCCAAATCCTTCCTATTCATATACCCATCCAGATGATTTTCAAATGTTGTAATTGTATCAGCCTCCATCACTTCCTCTGGCAGCTCGTTCCATCCACACACCAGCCTCTGTGTGAAAAAATTGTCCCTTGGGTCCCCTTGAAACTTTTTGCCTCATCCTAAACCTACACCCTCTAGTTCTGCACTCCCCCACCGCAGGGAAAAGGATTGCAGGCCTATATTAAAGAGAAGGTAATTGGAGACAGCAAACTGGAAATTCTGAAACTGGCATAAAACATCAGAGGAATTGTGGATGTAAGTGGGCAGGGATTGAACTGGGGAGAAAGATTGAGTCAAGGCAAGAAGACATAAGGTCTGTGAGGCAGGAGCAGGATGAAACCATAGGTCTGCCCGAACAGTCCTGTTTGTGGATTTTGGGAAGAGGCCGAAGTGACCTGTGCCAAGTTGGGGGACTATCAGCTTGGAGGCAGTGGGAAGGATGTCACTAGATGAAATGAAGTTGGTGACTAGTTGATACAATGGCCTGATGTTCCATCGTGGGGTCATGGACCAGGGGGAGATAGGAGGAGGTATCTGAGAGCTGGCACTCAGCTTCTGCAACGTAGAGGTCAGTCTGCCAGACAACAACAGCACCACCCTTAACACCAAGTTGAATTACAAAGTCACAGTTGAATCTGAGAGCATGGAGTGCAGTCAGTTCCTGGGAGGATAGGTTGGAAAGGGCAAAGGAAGCAGAGAAATTGAGGCGACCAATGTCACGTTGACAGTTCTCAATGAACAGGTTAAGTGCAGGTAAAAGGCCACAGGGAGGGCTCTCAGTGGAGGGAGAGTGTTGGATTCTGGATTAGTGGTGCTGGAAGGGCACAGCAGTTCAGGCAGCATCTGAGGAGCAGTAAAATCGATGTTTCAGGCATAAGCCCTTCATCAGGAATACAGGCAGTGAACCTGAAGAGTGTTGGAGTTGGGTGAAGGGCTCTGTGGGACAGGGAGAGGTCTCTTGTCCAAAGAAATGGCTGTGGAGGTGAAGGCAATGGAAGAAGAGTTCAACGTCATGTCATGCCAAAATTCATTCAGAGAGGGATAACACTGTAACCTTTGCTGAGTACAGAATGGAGAGCGGAAGGTTAGATGGGATGGTGAATATGTGTCAGGAGGTGGAGTTGGGAGAGGGGATGGAGTCAGAGGGAAGGGGAGTAGACAAAGGTTCCAGAAGGCTATGGGTATCTCTAAATTGTTGCATCTTATGTGCCTTGATGCCTGAAAGAAAAGAAAAGTTGCAACAAGGGAGCCTCTGAAATGTGCACCTTCTTCATCACCCGAGGATTCCACAGCCTTCAGCCAGGCCTCCAGGTCTTCTGCCTTCACCCACTCTCTTCCCTCCCACAAAATTCACCTGTCCTCACCAAGAATCCAAATCCAGAGGATCAATAACTGTCATTTTTGCCACCTCCAGTGAGATGCCACCCGCAGACACATATTTCAAACCCACTCCATTGTCTGCCTTCCATAGGGACCATTCCCTCCAGAACAGGCAGGTCCATTCTTCCTTCATTTCCAACAGTCCCCCCCACAGTCTCCTGACACCTTCCCCTGCAACTACAGAAGATATAATGCTTGTCCACTTATTTCCACCCCCCTCAGTATCCATAGGCCCAAACACACCTTGCAGGTGAAGCAGTGCTTAACCTGCGCTTCACACAATCTGGTCCACTGCCTTCACTACCTTCTCCTCTACATTGGGAAAATGGAGTGGACTGGGTGACTTCACAAAACATTTTCAGTCTGCCTGCAAAAAAGACTCCAGTTGCCTGCCACTTTAACACACTGCTGTTACCATCTCTGTCTCAGGCTTGATGCAGTACTCCAGCGAAGCTCAGTTCAACCATATTTTCCTCTTGGCGACCCTATAGCCTTGTGGACTCAATATCAAGTTTGATAAATTTAGGGCTTTAGCTCTCCCACATCCTTACCCCGACTCCCACACACTAGGGCTTGTTATCATGTAATCTGCTATTATACATAATCCATTGTTAGCCACTAACCGTTCCCATTAATAGCTATACACCCTCTTAGCCAGATTGTTATCCAATCCTTTGTCGATCCAACCTTCTTCTGTCTCTCTGGGCTCTATCCCCAGCTATCATTTACTCCTCACAACCTCCTCCCCACCCTACCTTCTGCATATAAACTGACATTTTCCTAGCCACCACCACTTCTGAGGGAAGGTCACTGGACCCGATTTTTGATTTCTGTCCATGGATGCTGCCAGATCTCCTGAGCTTTTCTAGCAACTTCTGTTTTTGGTTCTGATTTCCAGCATCCACTGTTCTTTTGTTTTTTTTCTCTGTAGAAAAAGTGTTTACTTCAATGAGATTTAAACCAAACAGGGAATCAGCGATGACTCCATGCATCTCTGCAGGCAAGGTTAAATTCTATCTTCCAGTTTTCTTAAATGCTGGGAGGTGTACTTTCAATGCTGGGAGGTTTACATCTCCCCTCTTCCTCATAGCTAAGTGGCCTGCTGAGGGAAGTTGCACACAGCTGTCTCCATAGACAGTTTGTCTGTTGGCAAACATAAGTATGAACCTACAGTCCATTGCTGTGTTAAGTATTGATGACAAGGTGAGTTTAATCTTTTTTAGGTTAACTGTCATCCTCCAGTATGCTGAAACATTTCAGGGTAATTTAGTAATCTGCACAAAATCTAAAACATTGAAGACTAACCAATGAAGGAAAGGAGAAAAGGGGAGCTTCAGCTTGCTGTTTATCATAAGGAACTTCACTGCACAACCCTTAGACCCATGTAGACTTAAAACCTGAAAAGCTACATAACCTGAGTACCAGGCCATGTTGCTGCTATGTCTCAGTTACTCTTACTATTTCCAGAACAGTGAGGAGGATGTATAACCTGAGTCATTCATTCGGGAGCAGGTTTCAATGAATATTTGACAATGCATCATTCTATTATGGTCTCTTGGATGTCTCTCACAGTTAATTTCCCAATTCTCATTATCCTCCACAAAGGATTGCTCTCAATGTCTTACCTTGTCTGTGTCCAGGGCATCTCCTTTGCTTACTGCAGTTGTGAAGGACACAGACTGCCACAACGATGTAGCCTATTGCATCTTGGCAACTGTCATGACCTCTGGTAGTCACATTTGAAATCTGATATTGCTGGTTACAGATGAACTGAACATTGATGGAGTGGAAGTAGATAAATTCTGATGATTGGTTACTCTCAAAGCAAAGTCCATTGTACTCCCCACCTAGGGGAGATGCCAGTGATGCTGGACAGTCCCACTGCCTGATCTACTGACTTTACTTGTTACTGTAAAAGAATGCCAATGTCACTGGAGAAGATGCCTCAGTGACATTCCAGATACATTTGTGGGCCAAAGATTGGGAGGTGATGTTTGCTGCTTAGATTGAGCTGTCAACATTTAAAATTCAGGGAATCAGGATGGGATGGATACTCATTACTTGCAAACACAAGTCCTGCTCCAATAGATTTTACATTTCAGTGATGATGATCTGAAATACCCTTAATCTGTGTCTGCCTCCAGTTTCTGAGAGCTGCAGATGATGAAAGCTGTACCAGCAGAATCGAGGTCTGGTCATCCTCCTCTGTCACCTTCTTCTCCCTCTGGAGACTGTGTGGGGGCTGTGGAGGTTGCTGTTTTGCCTGGGCTTGCTGACAATATTAAGATTGATGCCTTCTTTGACACTGTCAACACCTGTTCAACAAAGCTACGAGGGAATCCTTCAGTTGTGGGAATGATGGCAATAGAACAATGTATCTATCAATAATGATACTCCTGATCCTTCGCATCAATCACCATGAAGTGACATTATGCTTGGTACAGGCTTTGTCAGGAAGGCAATGTCATGTTTTGACATGGATCTCCAAGCTATAGAGCCTTACCCTGACATATGATGCAGATTCGAAGTGCTAATGCTGGCTGCATTGAGGAAATATCCACTGCAACAGCGCACCTTCCCAAACAAAGCCACAGACCATCACTGACTTGCATGCTTACAGTTTGGTGCGAGAATATGACAGTTCCAAAGCATTGCTTTCTAGCGTAAGGTATGAAAAATAATGCAGAAATAGCAAATCCAGGTAAAGCTTCTTTTGAAGATTGCATCTGCTTCTCTGATATGACAAGTAATTGTCAAGATTGCTTGAATCCATAATTTTTATTGTTCACTATTGCCAAATGAAATGCTTTTCATTTAAATCCAATTTGATGGCAAATGGGTGGCATTAACCAATCAATGGATGCATAATGCATGGCTCCACCAGGTCCACATATGTGAAGAATTATATGCTCTGCCCCAAAGAGATCTGTCAAGCTTCCCACACTCCCATTCAATCCTTTTATATTTCTGTTAATGTTCACTGTTCAACCTGAGCTTGTGATTTTACAAAGTGCCAAGTCATTGTTAGCCAAGCATTCTCCTCATGCTGAATCCAAAACTAGTGAAAACCAACATCACAGCCCACGTGCGTCCCCCCCATCCGACCCTCCTGCCATGCTGTACAAAGTCCCACTCTTCTATATTGAATTATGCAATCTCATTATCATCATTGCCTCAGTAACCCAGTCCAATGGAACCCTTGATATAAGCTTTCCACTTTCCTCAAGACTCCACAAACTGCCCCAAATAAGCCCTGATCATTAATACCTGAAACCCCCAGAAGTAACTGAGGCCTTGCCAACTGTCATCACTCCTGCACACGCCAGCAGTCCACAACTCTACTAACTTTTCAGGACAGCCCTGATTGAGCATAGCCCTCATAAATGTCCCTGTAATCTCTGGACTGACTACATCTACCTGCAGGACTATCCATGGTCCAATCTCTCGATTGCAATGATGCTGATATCTGACTCCAGTGGGAGCAAGCATCTGATTAATCACAGCCAACTCCCTCCAACAGGAATCAGGTGAGCCTCTTCACTGAGTGCGGTACTATAACCTGAGTAATCACACTCCCCCTTTACTCCACTGGTACTTTCTGACTTTCCTGTGTGGTTGGTTGCTTGATGTGAATGGAGTATTTTTGTTGCATATGCCACTGGTACATCCTGTAGGTGTGACATTGATGTAGCACAGTACCTACAACAACATATCCATCCCTTGATCATTCAATGCCCTGAAACATGATAAGCTGCTTCTCCCCCCACCCCACCACACTCCCATACCCCCACTCCACACTAAATGGAAAGCAAAGCCAGTGTGCCTGGCAACCTTTAAATAATTGCAAAGACAGTGAGTGCTAAAAAATGAATCTGAGAATCATAAGCTATATCCTGCCTACATGCCTAGATGCACCTGTGTCCTTGTGGCCAAAGTACTTGCAAGGCATAAGTGTCCCTGTGTTCCAAAGTGATTGCACAAGTGGTGTGTGAGTTGGCGTGTAAGCAGTCATTAGCATGTGGTGAAACTGGTGAAAGAGGTAGGTGTCTGTATAGCAGGGAAATGGTGGTGAAAGAAGAGTTGGATAAAGGCCCAGAGAAGCAAATGATAACCACTTTGACATTCACGTCAGGAATTAGGAGCCACTCAGTTTCTTGTGGAAGGAGGGGAATTGGGAGCTGCATAGAAATGAGGCAGAATTAGCTCATAATAAGATGTAAATGAGATAGCTGCTGTACATCAGCAACATTCAGAATTCACCGTTGAAGCCCTAAGGGGAAAACTTGAATTGTTTTTCTTGAAACTTGGAATCTGATTTTTCCATCCTTACTGTCCTTTCCAAGTTTTCTCATTACCGCCTTGCCACTCAAGACAGTGGAAAATGCCACTCAGAGTTAAGTTCAGGTTGATGATATTACATCAGAGTAGTGGCTGTTCTACTGTTCTGATGAAAAGACGGTGACATGAAACACTGAGTGAAATCTTATTGAGATGTTGTGTGCCTTTCCCATCAGCTGAGAGCTAGCAAGAGGCCAATTGCCATTTTTCAAGAAGACTCACCAAAGCCAGCATCAATCAGACAATAATGAGGCTGCCAGTGGGTCTTCACCTGAAACCAGATATTGAGGGTGGAAATCCAGCCGAGTGAGAGTTGCCAGCCATCAGAATCCTGAAGAATTTAAGCTCAGCAGTGTCACTGCAGTGGATGCTTCTGGAAGGACACCACCTACCCACTCCTTTCAGTCACCTAGATCGCTGGTACGTAATGGGGGGGGGGGGGGGAGGTGCGGGCACAGTTTGTGTCTTGAGCACTATAGGGGAAGTCATGCAGCGGGAAAGGCTGTTGGGGCATCCCCTTTCCTGAACGCAAATTGATTAATTTAGCTCTGGTTGTCTTTGATTAAGGAAACTGACCCTCCAAGGTGACAAGTGGCCCTCACAGTTTGACCTGTCATGTATGCTGTATATGATAGACCTGTTTATAGCTGGGTTACCATCAATGGCAGCAGGAAGAGGTCCTCATGCAGTCCTTAAGAGGCCACTTATGATCCTCAGTTGATGGCAAGGTGGGAAGGTCAACCGTGGGCCTTCATGCCGAGAAATTCTTTCCAGTGAAGGGGATGGGGATTCACATATGGTACTACTCCATTGAATTAAATGCCCTCCCATCTCTAAACCCATCACCAACGAGAACAGAACATAACACATATTACCTCCTTTTCTCTCCATTATTACTGACATGTTTGACACATCTTTGAATTTCAGTGTTTCAGCTTACCATTTTTATACTGAATGAGAAAATAGCAACTCTTGCTAAAGGAGGAAGCCATTCCTGAAAATAAATAACAATGATCAGATCAGTGATTTCTTTTCAGAGTAGCATACTATACCAAGATGCATTTTTGTTATCAAAAGAGTTTTTAATGTACATTAACATATAGTGGAGGGGGACTACCTGCTAAAATCTGTTTTTTTTAAAGAAGCTGCAGCACATTCATATTGCATTAAAAAATCATATCAAAAATGAAAAATAAGAGTTGCTGAACATTTGAGGTGTTTTGAGTGTGATGGCAGCATACTGCAAAGCTTTTGTGTTCTGTTTAATTTTGGTTAAAATCCTGAGTGGAAAATACTCCACAGATAAATCTTAGAGAGTTTATTTTATTAAATAACAAATATATTATTGCTATCACTTATTCCAGTTAATGTTGCTCTTGTGTAATTGGTGAAGTTTGAATCTGTTTCTAATTGTTGGCATTATAAAGGGAATAATAAACAACTCCAATTCTCATTCTACTTTAACAATTCATGAACATTCATGAGCCACCATTGATTGCTGTAGTCTGGACAATAGAAAAACAGTTTGTTGCTCACATTAAGAGGATTGGCAATTAAGGTTATCTAAACCTTGACAGCTATATGATCATACAAAATGCTTGTTTCTATATTAGTGAATGTAAATATAACTCTAGAAATCTTAGCTTTTACCTATGACTGTATTTTGGAGTATAGTTTCTAGTTAAGCTGAAATGTTCACTTTAAGAACCATTTAATTTAAATCAATGTCAATAATTCAATTACTAATAATAGTGTTAATGGAGCAGAATCTAATAACTTGGCTTGTTTGATATTATCAAATGTACAAAAGCCTTCTAGGCAAACTAGGCAGCATCTGCTGCATCATTTGCCAAGGTCAGCTTCCACACCAAGCTTTGCTTACGTTCCGCTTCATTGCTATGTCTACATGCATGACTTTAATGGTATTCATTACCATTACCTCAACACTGTTAGGAGGTCATGTTGGGACTGTACAGGATGTTGGTTAGCCACTTTTGGAATATTGCATGCAATTCTGGTCTCCTTCCTATCGGAAAGATGAAATTTGAAAGGATTCAGAAAAGATTTACAAGGATGTTGCCAGGGTTGGAGGATTTGAGCTATTGGGAGTGGCTGAATAGGCTGGGGCTGCTTTTCCTGGAGCATCAGATGCTGAGGGATGACCTTTTGGAAGTTTAAAAATCATGAGGGCATGGATAGGGTAAATAGACAAAGTCTTTTCCCTGGAGTGGGGGAGTCCGGAACTAGAAGACATAGGTTTAGATTGAGAAGGGAAAGATATAAAAGAGATCTAAGGGGCAACTTTTTCACACAGAGGATGGTATATGTATGGAATGAGCTGCCAGAGGAAATGGTGGAGGCTGGTACAATTGCAACATTTAAAAGGCGTCTGGATGGGTATATGAATAAGAAGTGATGAGAGGGACATGGGCCAGGTGCTGGCAAAAGGGACTAGATTAAGTTGGGATAGCTGGTCGGCATGGACAAGTTGGACCAAAGGGTTTGTTTCCATGCTGTACATCTCTATTACTCTATGAAAGCTATTCTGCCTTCTTCCCACCTGAAAGGTTACTTATTCTCCATGTCATTCTACCCAGTGCTTTTTATGGACATTACATCTTCCCAAATCTGATATCAAAATCAGGATGTTGATATATTACAGGATAGGCTGACACAACGTTTTGGCTCCAACATTACCCATTCATTTCAACTCAAAGTAATCTGAACAGGCATTATGACACAGGGATAGTAAGATAAACCAAGTCAGCCACTATCAGTCAATTTGCAGCCCTTCAAACATTGAATGACTTTGAAAATTGTTCAATTGCTGCCTACACAATTTGACAAATAACAGATCTTGGACACCAAGTTTCTAACTTAAACAAAAAAATGTACAATTTATTATTAAGAATGTGACTTTAGGAGAACAAACATAAAATAAAAGGCAAACTAATTAATGGCTACAATCGGAGCCTAATCTTCTTCTAATATACACTCCCATTCACACATCAACAAATTGAATTAAGGGATAAATTAAAGATAAGAATCATTATTTGTGTGTTTGATAATCATTTCATGAAATCCTTTGTATTACAGGCACGTAGGACAATATGTTTTGCTTGATTTCCAAAATGTCTGATTGATGCAAGCAAATTCCACAGACTTTTGTGACATTTACTTACTTGTTGGAAACTGGGGTCCTTTTTCTCAAAACTTTCAACAAATCAACAACTAGAGAATTACTAGAGACAGCAGCACCAAAACCAAAACCAATCCACCAGCTTCTAAAATAAAACTGTTTCTTGCCCAGAAACTCAGTTACAGCCTATTCACTCTGTTATCTCTTTCGTTTTCAATGTTGTCTGTGATTGGCTGGTCAGTCCCAGGCCTCCCTTGATTGACCAATTCAACATTCAATCAACTGCCAATCCCTGAGCATTACACATCAGTCTGCATTATCTTTCCATTACAGTTCCCAATAGCAAACATCAATCTTTTATTATCTTTTTTTTTGTTTTGAAACAAACTACTGCTCAAAATTCAAAGTTCGATTTTCAGCCACAACTCATAATTCAAAACCAAAAATGAGGAAAGTAAAAGAAACATATTGATGATCTCAACACAGGCAGTGTTCTGATTGTACAGTTATGCATACTATATAATGTATAGGAATTCCTTTATTTTTCTTTGCCTAATGTATCTACTATTTCTCACAACATCAGCCAAACAAAATGTTGGGCCACAATAAGCAATTTTTGTGGTACTATTGACACTATAACATTCTTTTTTCAGTAATATCAGAATGGTTAGTGGTTAGATAAATCTATCAAGAGAGTTGCAATCTCAGATTCTAATGTTCTATTCTTGAAAATACCGATAATGATTCAAAAACACCCATGATTATGGCTACATAATTACCACACAATTCAATTAAGTATTTCCTACAAAGTTTCACATATGTCCCAAATGTGAAGTTAAGTTCCCTGGATTCATTTTACCTTACTCTTTCCCTAAATTTTCAAACATAAGATTTGCGGGCACTTAGGAATTCATGTTTTCTGCAAAATAGTCAAGATTCAGCCAGCATCAGGTCAGAGATACCAAAAGCTGTTAACTCAGCATTATGTATATTACATTTATTCACAATGTTTGATGACCTAATAGCTTATTGTTCCTAGTAAATTGTGTCCACAAGACATATTTTCTTTAACATACTTCTGTTATTTTCTTTCAAGTGAGTGGGATTTTTCAGACATTAGGATTGGGCAGCGAGACTGTTAATAATTGCAGAAGAACACTCACAAAAACTTTTGAAAAATGCTGGAAGAAAGTAGTTACTTAAAAGAAATCAAATCTTTTAAGCAATCAAACTGTCCAACATCATTACCTCTGGAGCATTACCTTGTCCTTTCCCCCGAAAACCCAATGTTTTCCCTATTTGTGCTGACAACATCCAATTCTACTTCATCACCACCTCTCGTGACCCCTTCACTGTCTTTGATTTGTCACGTTGCTTGTCCAAAGTCCATCATTGAAAAAGCAGAAACTAGTACTAAATAATATTGAGAAAACTGAAGTTATTATTTTTGATACTCATTACAGCCTGAACTTCAACTACCTTACTCCATCCTGTGTATACATTTGGTCTCTTATTGAAAGAAGGATATATGTCCGATGGACATTGTTCAGATGCTGTTGAAAAGTGAAAGATGGGTAAATGTACCTGGCTAATCTTGACCAGTTTGTAGTAACTCTTTTAAACTCAGGCGCATTGCGCAATAAGACAGCCAAAGGGACAAGAGTCTGGGGAAGGTCCAACAGAACATCATTGAACATTTTATCAAGGGAAAGCAATATTTATGAGATTATAATATTGCACTTTAATTAAACTCTACCAATCTCGTTCACAGGGTTCTTCAGTAAACAGTCTCAAATCTAGTCTGGTTATCTACATCTGACACATGCTACCAAGGATTCTCTACACCCTATTCACAGGACTTTACCACTGTATTTGAACTGTTTGTCTGAAAGAATTGGTAACAGCTGTTCAAGAAGGCTGGGACAAGATGTTCTTCTATCATTGAGGTTTGGCTGATGTTTCAGATCTACAGGATTTGTATGCATGCTATCTTAGCAGTTTCAGGCCTCTCTGGTTTTGATGGGAAGTTGATAGTACAAGGCCTGGCTGCATGAATATTGTCTGTTCCAGTGCTACAGTTTGTATTTTGTGACGAGGTTTAAACTTGGCTTTCACACTTCGAGATCTTATCCATGCTCATGAGAAAATGTCAACATCACTGTAATAATCCTGGTTGTCATGGGTCACCTGACCACAGAGGAATGAGCAAGTTGTCTTATGAAGGAAGACCGAACAGATTTAGTTTTCCACTGAAGAGTGAGGGGAACTTAATTAAGTGTATAAAATCCTAAGTGGTCTAGATAAAGTGGATGTGGAAAGGATGCTTTATAGAAATATTGACAATTGGCTCTGAAGCAGGGCATTTTGTCCTTTGAATCTGCTCTATCATTCAATACAATCCTGTTCCAGCTTCCACCCATACTTCTTGATTCATTTAGCTGTGAGAACTACATTTATCTGCTTCTTGAATCAATCAATGTTTTGCCTCAACTTTCTATGACAAAGAATTCCTCAGGCTCTCCACTCCCTAGGTGGACACATTTCTCCTCATTTCAGACCAAAGTGGCCTACCCCAAATCTTTAAACTGTGACTCCTGGTTTGGGACTCCCTAGTCATCGGGAATATCCTTCCTTGTTTACAGTCCTGTTAGAATTATATAGCTTTCAATGACATCCCCCTTCAAACAAGTCATGGCTATATGTTTGTCAAACAAGTCATGGCTCTCTTGACCAGTTTCCTGCCTTGCACACTCCATAAACTAAAGTTCCTCAAAAACTCTTCTGCTTGTGTTCTTATGTCCTGTAGTAGTTTGTTAGAAATATTTTTATCTTTATTTTGAATATCTCCAAGGTCTTGTTCTTCATTTGCTCTGTAATCTTTACCAGGCCTTTAATCCTCTAAAACATTCAATGCTGATCTCTTATGCATTCCAATCACTGCAGCATAGTGCAAATGCCTTGTGGGTAGGCCATACATTCTGAAATTTCTTCCCTAAAATACACTGTGTTTCTTTTTCACTTCCTCTCTGCAGGGCATCCATGTTCCTGGCCCTGTCTCTTCCTTGCATGAAGTAGGCAGATCTTCCTTGAAGCAAGGTAGCATGATCTCATGATCTACTGAAGTCCTAGTGGAGCTCCCAACTGTTCCACTGGCCTCCAGCCAAGAGTCTTGCAGAATGGTGAAGCAAATTTGATCAACATATTTAACTTCAAGAATACTTCAAACTCATAGTAAGGAACCATGAAGATTGAATTATGTGGAATAATTGGATAAATTACCCATTATTTACATTAGATGACTGAAAAACCAACGTAATCTAGAATTATTACACTAGAGTCATGGAGAGAACAGTTTTTAGTATTTAGTTCTCAGTTTGTTATTCAAGCTGGAAGATTGGAATCTGCAATTATTTTTCTTGAATTTTAATGTAACTTACTGGCAAAAGAAAATTAGGAATGCTTATATAATTTCCCCAGGTATTAAAGGTTATGACTGGGGCAACATCACATGCCAATAGTGGAAACGGTTTTCATACCTCTGAATAGATTCAGAAATTAAAATATGCTAAGCTGATTGACATGTATTTTGAAATATAGAAGTGAAAATATTAACCTTTCTCAATAACAATACACACATGCACACACACTGGCTAAAGAGAAAAAAAGGACTTTCTTTGCAGAGATCAACTTTCAAAATCTTTGGCCATGTAATTGTTAATTCTTGAAGAATAATGGATGAGGAATCAAAAACTTCCAAATGGCTTTCAGTTTGGTACCCCACTATACTTAGATAGGTGTCACTGGGCATATGTGGTTGTGGCAGCATTATTTCAGAAGCAGTCCATTCAGGAGAAGTGAAGAAAATGTCTTCCAGGACACTCAAAGTTTTTCAGGATGAGATGAGTGAGTTTTGCTCTTAGCAGGCTGTACAATAGCTGCTCTTTCCAAACAATATTTAAAAGAAAGCTTGCATGAGCCACAAATGCAGATATGTAAATTCTGTGTAAACAATTCCAAGCAGTTCCATGGTCCAGAGGGCTCTGGTTATATACTTGGCTTAATATTCTTTTCCAGCAAATGGAAGGTCCAAAATGTTGTTACTTTAGTGTTTTGGCATCTCCCAGTCTTTCAAACTGATGAATTTTCACAACCTTTTAAACACAAGCTCTCAAAAAAATATTAATAGTGGAAGCACCTTCATAACAACATAAAGGAGCTGCAGATGTGTACCATGCGTGCCTTCTATTGCAAGGAAAAGATTACAGAAACGCAACCTTTGCAATGTTAGTTCCCTGACAAAATGGTGAATCCAGGCCTCTTAAGTGTCCAGAAAGACTAACCAACCCCTATATAGATTACTTATCTCATCAAATAAGCGTAATGACAGGAATTGTCAGTTAGGAGCATGACTAAATATATTGGCAGGCACTAAGTGTAGACACAGCGTTAAAAAGTAGCTGGAGACAAGGATAATTGGATTTTTATCATCAGTTAACTAATAAACACTGTTTGTATACATAGGTTTCTGAGTTTATTTATTTGCCTGCTTTCAGCATTTGGAGTTTGGACAATGAAAATGTAGATTTTTGTCATGATGAAACTTGGCAGGAGTTTTCTCTAATGAAAACCTTATGGCAGTTTTCTGACTGTCTGGCACTAATGTCTGGAGTACAGGAAGACATATCTTACAAATTGAACAATAATAAAATTAAAATATTTTCTCTTTGTAAAATAGTGGTTGGGGCCAGAACGTGTTAAAATCCATTTGCTTATTTGTCTCTCCCATCATTTGTGGGAGACTGTAAAATTTGTCGGTCAGGCAGCACCTATGGAGAGAATCAGTTAATGTTTCAAGTCAATGATCATTCATCAGAGAAGTTCTTATGAAAGATTTTTGATGTGCAATGATGACTCTATTTCTCTCCACAGATGTTGCCTCACTGGCTTAAAGCATTTACAGCATTTATTGTTTTATGTTAGTTTCCCAGCATTCACAGCACTTTACTTCAGTAAAATGATTAAACTAGATGGTTTTGGTTTCTGTTTGCTTCCATTGATAGGGATACTACTCTCCTCCGTGAAGCAACTGTAGTGGTGTTAATCCATCCCGGTAACGTGGGAAAAAGCACTTTCTTCTGACTGGAGTATTAAATAAAACCTATTTTCTTAGTTTAAGGGTGTTGCAGGTCTTCACCTAGTCATTGACTTTTATTCCCAATGCCTCCAAGGAGGCATACAGCCATTTGGGGTACTAATGTCATATGTCTAGGTTTATACACCCTCTTAAGTGAGTATGTGTGCATGGCTAGATGTGTCTTGTATAAAACTTTAATTTCTGATTGAGCCTTTCTGCTGCTTGTTTGATGCACCTTGATGAATAGTCATGGAAACTTTCGAGATAGAAACATTGAACAGTTTATTACATTTCCTTGACAGCATTTACATGAGGCCATCAGGCCCTAGGGACTTTGTTAAGTCAGTGATTCAGGTTCAGATTTTTTTTCAGTAGTTTTGAATGATACACACTGTCTAGAGGTATCTTGGTATGTGAATGAATTGACTGGACTCAAAAACTTGTTTAGAGATTTCGACAGATTTGCCTTACAAGTGAAGTGACAATTTAATGACATCAGAAAATTCTGGTTGCAAAATCATTTTTCTTCATCATCTTTTTGCATGTGAAATACATCATGCGTATGACAAATTACAGACCTTGCAAAGGTAACCACAACTGTTTCAAGTATGAATTTAATTTCCTATAACTCACGCTTCATTAGCTGTTAAAATCTACAAGTGCAAGATTTGCCACAAAACTTTGTCAATTTGTAGAAACCTGGCAGCAGACTATGGCCTGTGTATACAAGGAGGCCACAGAATCCTACATTAATTGGAATTGCCAGGAATACGCCAACAACTGCATCAGCACAGCCTTCTGGCTGGAAGTGTTGACTGAATTCACAGCTTTAAAATCCAGAAACAATAAGACACAGTAAGTAACTTGCTAATGCATGATTTAATGAAGTAATTAATTGTTTGCATAAATAAGTGCAATTTATTGGGTTGAAATTTCTTCCTGTGGTCAGGATAAAGTTTTGTGCTATTCAAACCACATCCTGCCAGAAATAATCCTCTGATCTGACTTGGCCGTGTCAGCCCAATTCATGACCACAGGACATGCTCACTCTCCAATGAAGGATGGCTTGACAGCCAAATGGAGATCCTTTAATTTTGCAAATCAGAAACCTCACCATTTGAAGTCCTCTTTGTTGGAGAACCCAGAACAAGGGGTCATTTTCCTGTTAACTTTGCAATTCTCACAAACACATTCTTTTCAGATTTAAAAGACTGATTACTGTCTTGTTTAAAGACTGATGACTTTAGTTCCTTTCCTGAGATTGTGAAGTCTGAAAACCTGTTTAATCTGGAAGATATTTCAGCTCAAGAGCATCTTTATGGAAGACTGTTTTCTTTCTCATAATATCCCGGATCACCGGACCAGGCAGTTTTCACTTAGTGTAACAATCTTGAATCCCTGAACCAAACATTCTTTTTTCTTGACCATGTCCTGAATCTGTAGATGTTGGTTGTGCTGACTCAGCGGCCGCTCCCATGGAGTTTTTAGCACCAATCCTCATTCTGTGTGAGCAAATTTGTATTCACATGCTGCAGGTAAAGCTGGACTGAAGTGTGGAGACTCTTCTTCAAACTTGTATTCAAATCTTATGATTATAGAATGACTGAAATCAAAATGATTGTTTCGTCAGCCATAATCTTTGAGGGTTATTCCATGCTTGGCGCAATCTCTGTTTCTGGTTCTAAGGATATTTTCTGGGATGATAAGAAAATTAAATCTTCTCACCAAAACTACTGTGAGCATATCTGAGTGTCCCAACTTGCGAAGGAGATATTAGCTTTGGAGAGAGTAACATCATTGATTTATAAGAATGATACCTGGACTTCAGGGGTTAAATTGAGGGGAGATGCTAAATGAATATTTTTAGATTACATTAGGTTCCCTACAGTGTGGAAACAGGCCTTTTGGCCCAATCAGTCCACATCAACACCTCCAAAGAGCAACCCACCCAGACCCATTCCCCTGCATTTACCTCTGCACCAACACTATGGGCAATTTAGCATGGCCAATTCACCTAACCTGTACATCTTTGGATTGTGGGAGGAAACCGGAGCACCCAGAGGAAACCCACGCAGACACGGGGAGAATGTGCAAACTCCACATGTACAGTTGCCTGAGGTGGAAATTGAACCTGGGTCCCTGGCACTGTAAGTCCGTAATGCTAACCACTGAGCGACAATGCCGCCCTAATATTGGACTTTTATTTTAAAAAGGCAGCAAGGGGAAGCCTGAAGACTATAACCCAGTCAGTCTGACATCAGTGGTGGTTAATTGTTAGAGGAGATGCTGAGAGGTAAGATTTACAAGCATTTGGAGAAGTAAGGGCTGATTAGAGATGACAGCATGGCTTTGCCGAAAATAAGTTATGACTCACAAACTTGATTGAGTTTTTTGATGACATAACCATCGTGATTGGAATGAAGTTGGCTAGGTGAATCTCATTGAGTATGAGATCCCTGATTGGGGTTGTTGACCTGGGCCAATCAGGAGCCCTGGGCAACAGGAATAAACTGAGCTAGTTGCCCCTCTTCCGCGGTTACGTTAGGGCCCGGGTGTCCTTGGAGAAGGAGCACGCGGTGTCCACCAACACCCTGGAGTTGTTCAGGGAGAGGTGGGCGCCGCAGGGAGTGGAGTGCATCATTTCCCCCTCCAACTCTATTTTGATTTAGTCCCTGCCCTCCCCTTCACTGTTTTGATCACACAGCATTGCCCTTTCATGTGAAGGGCACTGCTCGTCACAGGCCACTCGGGTGTTTTCCTACTTTTCCTGGTGGTGGAAATTAAATAAAGATTTGTGCACTTTATGTCTCTCACTGTGTCTCACAGCTGCACACACACACACACACCATGGGTGCTGGGAAAAAAATAAGCACTACCGCAGTTAGGCGGTAGTGTGGGGGTTAATTTAAAAAAAGAAAAAAAAAATAAATAAAATAAACATATAAACAGGAGTCTATCAGCATTGCCCTCTGATGTGAAGGGCACTGCTTGTCAAAAAAGAAAAAAAAAAATAAAAATAAAAAAAAATTAAACTGAGCTAGTGAGGTCAGTGTAACTTATTATGCACATCTAAATAAAGAGTGACTTGGTGACAGGATACCAGCCTTTGTGGAGTTACTCCATTAACCAAAAGACTGATGAGGGCAGAGCAGTAGATGTTGACTATTAAAACCATTGACAAGGTTCCACATGGTAGACTACTTAGTAAAGTTAGATGACATGGGATTAAAGGAAAGCTTGCCATTTGGGTGTAAAATTGGCTTGATGGTAGGAGACAAAGGCTGGTGGTGGAGGGTTGCGATTTTTAGAATGGAAGCCAGTGACCACCATAATTCCACAGAGTTCCGTTCTAGGGCCACTTTTTTTTTATCATTTATATAAACAATTTGGATGAGACCTTAAGATGCATGGTTAGTAAGTTTGCAGACAATGGCAAAATTGGTGGTATTGTTGACAGTGAAGGAGGTTATGTCAGATTACAGAATGATCTTGATCAATTGGGTCAATGGGCCAAAGAATGGCAGATGGAGTTAATTTGCATAGATGTGAGGTATTGAATTTTGGTAAAACAAACAAAGGCAGGACTTGTACAATCAAAAGCATGGCCTTGGGTTTTAGGACAGAGAGACATAGGAGATCAGATGCATAATTCTTGGAAGGTTGCAGCACATATGGACAGGGTGGCTAAGAAGGCATTCATCATGTTTGTCTTCATTGGTCAGATCCTTGAGTATAGGAATTGAGACATTATGTTGAGATTGTGAAGGACATTAGTGAGTCTCCTTCTGATGTACTCTGTTTAGTTCTGGTCACCAAGTTACAGGGAGTATATTATTAAACTGGAGAGTGTTCAGAAGACATTTATCTGGATGTTACTGGGAATGAAAGGTATGGATTATAAGAAGAGGCTGGATAGGCTGGGACATTTTCACTGAAATGTAGAAAGTTGAGGAGTCATTTTATAGAGGTTTATAGAATCATAAGGGGTATAGATAAGGTGAATGGCAGGTCCCGTTTCCCTAGGGTTGGGGATTTCAAGACCATGGGACATAATTTTAAGGTGAGAGGAGAAAGATTTTAAAAAGACATGGGGGCAATTTGTTTTATATGGAGAGTGGTTCATGTGTGGAATAAACTTTCAGAGGAAGTGGTAGATGTGGTACAGTTGCAGTGTTTAAAAGACATTTGGATAAGTACACAAATAAGAAATGTTTGGAGGGATATGGGCTAAGTTTGAAGTTTTGAAGGAGTTTCATAAATGCCTAAATAATGCTATCTTCAACTTTTTTTAAATAGTGGTCACTAGAATGGTGAGGAGGGCTATGTCTACATTATGCAGATTGATGAATCAGATTGCAGAGCTCTAAGATGCGGAGAAATCTGGGTGTTCTAGTGCATGCATTGCAAAAGACAAGTATGCAGGTACTGCAAGTAATCAGGAAAACTAATAGGATGTTTTATTCTACTCCAAGGGGAATTGAATGCGAGAGTAGGAAGGCATGCTTCAGTTATGCAGGGTATTTGTAAGACTACATCTGGAGTAACTGTGTACAGAACTGGTCACCATACTTACGTTTGTATGTTCTTATATGACAGAATATAGAGTTATATTTACAAGCTTGCAGAAGACTGTGATAAAACTCTAAGAAATTGAGTTCTATGTGGGAAGATGGGGTTCTGAGAAAGAAAAATAGTAGTATTTTCTTTAAAGAGCAACGTGCAGAGCTATGAAGAAACAAAATGACTTAAATGTGATTTTGTTGCAAATAAGTAACTTAAAGCTAGTGCACAGAGACAAAAAGACAAATGGAATGTCAGAATACAGAGGAGAATATGAGACATTTCAGCTGTGTAAACTCTATCAAGGGTATTACATTCCCTCCTGCTCCTTTTGTCCCTATGAAACCTTTTTAAATGAATGAACTTACCTCTTATTGGCTTGCATAGCTTCGTGGTGCTGGATTTAGTGAGAAGTATAACAGCAGGCGCCAATCGGTCCAACTTTGAATGATATCATCAGATGTCAACTTTTGAATCTAAATCAGGCCCTTGCCTGACAGGAGCAAGGGCCTCATAACTGGACATAAAATGCATATGGAGGCCCATGTGCAATCCATGAAGGTCACATTACCAATATTTTAACTGTCTGTGGATCTGGTCTTAATTGGTTGCAGAGGGATAAAGTTAGAGAATTGGCCATGATAATACAAGTGAAGTGAAAGGGATCAGTCTGTGGAAGAGGTAGGATTTAACTGAGATTTGCATCCAATTGTCAGTCAGAAGTGATGATTGGATGATCCATCGCAACTTCCTCCAGTCTTCCAGTCAGATTCCAGTCTTCAGCCAATTCAATCCACTCAAAATGATGTCAAGAAATAGCTAAAGCTACTGGATGCTACAAAGGTTATGGGTCCTGACAACTTTCTGACAATTATATTAAAGACTTGTTCTCCAGAACTTATCACTAATCAAGCTGTTCCAGAATAGCGAAATCATTGTCTTGTATCTGACAATGTGCAAAATTGTACATAAAAACAGGACAAATCCAACCTGCCCCATCAGTCTACTCTCAATCATCAGTAAAGCAAGGGAAGATGTCATCAACAGTGCTATCAAGCAGCACCTGCTCAGCAATAATCTGCTCAGTTAAGCCACATTTGGGTTCTGCCAGATCCACTCAGCTCCTGACCTCATCACAGCCTTGGCTCAAACATGAAGAAAAGAACTGAATTCCAGATGTGAGATGCGAGTGGCAGCCCTTCACATCAAGGCTACACTCAACCGAGTGTGGCATCAAGGAACCTTTGGAAAGTTTGAGTCAGTGTCAATCAACAGAAAAACTCTACACTGGTTGTGATCATATCTTTCACATGGGTAGATAGTTTTGGTTGTTAGACGTCAGTCATCTAAGCTCCAGGACATCTCTGTAGGAGTTCCTCAGGATAATGTCCTAGGCCCAACCAAGTTCAACTACTTCATCAATGACTTTCCCTCCATCAGAGATTCAAAAATGAAGATGCGCACTGAAGATTGCACAATGTTCAGCAGCATTCATGACTCATCAAATATTGGAGCAGTCCATGTTCAAATGCAGCAACACTTGGACAATATCTAGGCTTAAATGATAAGTGGCCAGTAACATTTTCACTGCAAGAATGCCAGTCAATGGATATCTCCAAAATGAGCCAATCTAACTACTTCCTCAATGATATTTCCATCACTGAGTTCCCCATTATCATCATCCTGGGGATCACCATTGACCAGAAACTCAACTAAACCCGCCACATAAAACAGTAGCTATGAGAATGGCAGCAAGAAACTCACCGTCTGTCTCCCCAGAGCCTATCTATCATCTCCAAGAAGTGTAATGGAATACTCCCCAGTTGCCGAGCTGAATACAGGTCCGAAAACACACTCAAGAAACACGACATCATCCAGGATAAAACATCCCCCTTGATTAGCACCACATGCATAAACATTTACTCCCTTCACCAATGATGTACAGCTGCAGCAGTGTATCATTCACAAGGTGCATTGCAGAAGTTCACCAAAATTCCTTGGACAGCATCTTTCAAACACAAGATCTACCATCTAGAAGGACAAGGTCAGCAGATACATGGGAGTGCCATACACCTGCAAGTTCCCTTCCAAGCCATTCATCATCTGCATAAGTGTGTCAAAATCCTGGAACTCCTCTTCTTGACAGCATTATGAGTGGACTACAGCTAATATACTGTAGCAGTTCAAGGAGGCAGCTCATGACTAAATTCTCATTGACAATTAGGGATGAATGATAAACCCAGCAAGCAATGTCCAAATCCCTGAAAGAGCAATAATATATCAAATTGTATTGATTCTACTATTGTACATTGTTAAAATAATACAATGGCATTTATAGTCATTTTTACTTCCCAGAAGACCAGCAGTTTTTCGTAATGAATTTCCCAGTCACAATCAACCACATTGAGGACAGTGGAAGGGAAAAGCAAATGGGCATCAAAGCAGGGGTAAGTTGAACATGGTGTGGGAGAGGGAAGGTCAGACATTGGTGGAGGAGAGGAGGAAGCTGCAGTTTGGAAGAGGAGTGAGAGATCAAATGAGACCGGAATAAATTGATCAGAAGGATTCTAGTTGGAAGGGGGCTTAGTGCTAAGGTAAGCTTAAGGTAACGGATACCTACCAATTCTTGCCCAAACTCTGTGTTGCAAAGACCTGATGGATCCAACTGTCCCCATTTTTGTAGCTGATCGATTTATGAAAAGATATTGAAGTTGTGTTTCAGATTGTTGAATTTTTAAAACCTCTGTTGTCTGTATTAAGAAATTAAAATTTCCTCATTGTGATTGCAAAGAATGAACAAGAGGTTTTAAATTACCTACTGTGAATGACTGTCATTTTCACAAGCGAACTAGTAAGCAATTTACATTGACTCCCATTTAAAAATTCTAAAATACCTAATATATCAAAACTGACCCAGTAAATGGCTTTAAAATGAATCCCAAAATATGTCTTCAGAGGTTATTATCCAATCATCAAATCACTCTTTATTTACATGTGCATAGTCCGGCTTCCTCAGAGTCCGCTCTCAGAACCTCTGACATTCCTGTTTATTATTTTTTTTTAAAGGGCAATTCTCCTGTTTATATTTTTTTTCATTTTTTTTTATTAACCCCCACACTACCGCCTAACTGCGGTAGTGCTTTTTTTTTCCCCCAGCACCCATAGTGTGTGTGTGCAGGTGTGAGACACAGTGACAGACACAAAGTGTACAAATCTTTATTCAATATCCACCACCAGGAAAAATAGGAAAACACCCGAGTGGCCTGTGACAAGCAGTGCCCTTCACATCAAAGGGCAATGCTGTGTGAACAAACAGTGAAGGGGAGGGCAGGGACTAAATCAAAATAGAGTTGGAGGGGGAAATGATGCACTCCACTCCCTGCGGCGCCCACCTCTCCCTGAACAACTCCAGGGTGTTGGTGGACACCACGTTCTCCTTCTCCAAGGACACCCGGGCCCTAACGTAACCGCGGAAGAGGGGCGGGCAGTCGGCCCTAACGACCCCCTCCAACATTCCTGTTTATATCTCTCAGACAGGGCTCCCTGATTGGACCAGATTAACAACCCTAGTCAGGGAGCTCATATTCTATGACCTTATTAAAATCACTACATTTCTCCCTTCAAAGTCCGCCGACATAATTGTGTTCTTTTTCTCTGAGTCTATCCTGAGGTATGTTCACACTGGGTCCAATTCCTTTGATCCAGCTTCAGATATGAGTAGTGTGTACCAGACAGTAGCCTGCCTCTTTTGCCCCAGCCATTTCGGAAAAGATTCATCCTCTTCTCCAGGTGGTAAGGTGTTGAGGTTGCAATATCTGCTGTGTCCATCTCAGACACCTAGCTTTCTTCAACACTAGATAGAGGAGGAGAGACCATAGGCTCTGACAACCTTTCATGCTGTTCTGAGGAGTCAGGGCATGCTTTACTGTTGCAGCTTGCTTCTTCAGGATTTGGAGATGCCAGTGTTGGACTGGGATGTACTGTCACTGATGAAGGAGCGTCGCTCCAAAAGCTCGTGTGCTTCCAATTAAACCTGTTGGACTATAACCTAGTGTTGTGTGATTTTTAACTTTGCTTCTTCAGGATCTCCTTATCTACCCAACTACATCACAGAGCCAGATGTCACATTGACTGTGCCTCTTACCTATGCAGAGCCATTTCTGTGGTTTAAGCACCAAACTTCATCCCCTGAAGTGAAACTGTCTCTCTCACTTAGTAGAGTCTTGTGTCTGATATTGGCATTCCTGATTCTGTTTCACCCACACTCCCAGGTCCAGGAAGCTCAGATTTAACCTGGTACGGAGTCGTCTTCCCATTGGCAACTCTGCTGGAGCTGTCCTGTAGTTGCATGAACAGACATTTTAGTATTGAGTGAAGTTGTAGGCTGTTTCTTTAATTCTACCTTCAAAGTTAGGCCGCTTTTTCTGCCAGACCATAGGGCAATGGATAGTATGGAGCTGTTCATAGATGCTAAATGCCATTTGACTTTCAGAAATATTCAAAATCTGTGCTGGTAAATGACGGCTTGTTGTGTGTGACTAGCACTTCTGGGAGTCAGTGTTTTGCAATAGATATTTGTAGCTTTTCTATTGTTGCCCCTGTGTTTGATGAATGAACTTTCTCATGTCCAAACACTTTAAGTGGGCATCCACAATGACTAAGAACATTAAGCCCATGAAAAGACCTATACAGTCGACATATATCTGAATCTAAGGTTTTCCAAGCTATTCCCACAAATGTGGGAGAGCTGCTGATGGCAGGTTTTATCTTTATCAGCATTTTGACACTGCCCCATCAAAGCAGATATGTCTGCATCCAATCCTGGCCATCAGACATAACGTCTCATCAACTTATTCATTTTTGGACACCCCTGAATGACCCTGCTGGAGTTCAGCCGGTATCTGGTGCTGACCTTTGCTCTGGATAATCACTCTTGCTCCATATTTAGTGCAGTGATGTGGTCTTGTCGGGTCCAGAAAGGTTTTTAATTCTGGTTAGGGTGGCCATTTTGCTTCCCCCATCAGCACCAGCTCTTTTACTTTTGCCAGGACCAGATCTATTTTGCATCCACCATCTGATATTGTCAGCGGTGGCCAGAAGGGTGTTCAGATATTTAAAACCATTATGGATCTTTCATTGGCAATACCATAGGTGGTGTATCTGCCGCTGAAAATGTGTTGCTGGTTAAAGCACAGCAGGTTAGGCAGCATCCAAGGAACAGGAAATTTGACGTTTTGGGCCAGAGCCCTTCATCTGGCCCGAAACGTCGAATTTCCTGTTCCTTGGATGCTGCCTAACCTGCTGTGCTTTAACCAGCAACACATTTTCAGCTCTGATCTCCAGCATCTGCAGACCTCACTTTTTACTCGTGGTGTATCTGCCAGCAGGATGTGGCTCAATGCATTGCCTTTGGTACTTGGCCTCCCGAATGGTGTTCCAACGTCTAATTATACACACTTAGAATGAGAGCCCACCACTGAGTTTAACATGAAGTTATGCGTGGCACATCCTTGCCCTCTTTGAGTAGCCCTAGCAAGGGTTTGAGGTCTGTTTCTATTGCAAATTTACATCAATAAATGTGTTGATGGAACATTCTCACACCAAAGATGACTGCCAAAACTTCCTTCTCTACCTGGGCATATTTACGCTCTGCATCAACCAAAGTCCAGGAGGCATATGCTATGATGCATTCCTCTCCACTGGGCCATCTGTGAGCCAACAATACCCTGATACCTTATGAGGAAGCATCACGTCAACACCATCTCTCTTGGGATTATAATGTACCACTACCTTAGTCGATGATAGCTATTTCTCCACTCCCCTAAAGTCTATGTCTTGGCTACAAGTCCATTTCCAAGGTGAGCCCTTATTCATTAGCAGGTGTAAGAATGCCAGGATAGAGGCCAGGTTATGTATAAACTTCTCCTAATAATTCCTCAGTCCGAGGAAAGACATAAACTCTGGTACATACATGGGAGCCAGGCATCTTTGATCACCCTCACTTAATCTTCTAGCAGCTGTAACCCAGTTTTGTCAACTAAGTAGCCCAAGTAAGTTACTTGGGATGCCTGGAACACAGTTTCCCTTCTGTTCTCAAACTGTTGAGTTAAACTGATAATGTCTCAGAATTCGAGGAGGTTTAGCATCATAATATTCCTTAACTGAATCCATCAGCTCTTGAAAGGTTTTATATTTGGTTCCTCAGGAAAAGTTAGGTCTCTAATAACCGAACAAGCTACAGGTTCACAAGATGTCAGGAGAATTACTCATTGCTTTTCATTTGTCCGGAAAGATAATGCATTCTTTCTGCTTACTGGGCCCAGTCTTCAACAGCAGAATCAAATAAGTCAAGCTACCCAAATAATGACATGATGCCAGAAATGTTTCCATCAATTCAAAGATGATTGATACAGGTAAATTTCTTCAAAAGCATATGTTTTCTGTCGTTGCCAATGAAATAACTTCACAGAGGCAAGTATCATCAATCACCACTTATTTACATGTGCATAGTACTTGACACTGGTCCAGCTTCCTCAGAGCCAGCTCTCAAAGTGGGCAGAACGTCTGACACTGATGTTTATATTTGTCAGCCAGGACTCCCTAATTGGAACAGGTTAACTGCCTCAATCAGGGAACTCATATTCTATGATGCACTTGGATGACCTCATTATAGTCATTATTAATCCCTTATTGTTCCATTTTTATTTAAGTTCCTTGCCTGAAGACGTTGAATGACTTTCACCCATCAAACAAAACTACTCTAGTTCAAATAAATTCAGAATTTAGATCATTTTATTATCCTATCTTTACAAAGTTTCATGAAAACTATACAAAAACAATTGCACAAGCTGACTGAATAGTTAATCTCTCTCTCTCTCTCTCTCTCTCTCTGTCTCTGTGAAATAATTTACCAAATATGTGATGCGGAATGTTAAGAACTTAAAGCTCTTTTCTTTACCAGTTGGTTTATAATTTGTTACGAGTTGTTAGAGTCAATTATTTTTGATTTTGTGAATAATTGTAATACTCCTATTGATATTTTTAGGCCTTCTGATGAAAGATCGTGGCCATTTATTGAGAAAAGTGGCTGTTTGATGGACAGCCCTTTCTATTACTAATTTATTATCCAGTTGAAATAATAATTTGTAACACTCCATTGCTAAAATTATACTTCAAATTCTCAGCATTCATATTGAGTGATAAATGCTTTATCAGATGTCACTGAAGCCTGATTTTTTTCAGCATACTGAAGGTCCTTCATTAAATCTAATAAACCTGGAAGTAAATTGCATTTTGCAGAACTATTTTTATAGCATTTTACAAACTCCATTTGGATCATGGTCCCAATTTACTTTTCTCCGCTGAATTACACTCCAGCCTCTCTAAATGTATTTCTTTCAGTCACATTCATATTGAACAGTAATTTAGCTCTGAAAGCAGCATTCATCTGATTTTGTCTCTGCAATCATTGTTCCAGATGAGCGTCTTCTCAAGGACAAATTTAAAAGCACTACCAGAACCTCTCATGTAACATTACATATCTGAAGTATCAAAATGCACTGTACTCTGCAGCCCCTTTCTTCTGCCAGCCACTTGTGTTCCTTGCTTTCCATCTATTCTATCATTCTTTTCTCTGTAACGATTAAACATGCATTAACCAAGTGCAACTGAATAGATCCTCATATATTTTCTACATGTTTTGCAGGCATAAGAAATAGAAAATATATAAAATAAGGATTGTTTTAAAATTATTTTTGTATTCCAAAAGCAAATATTAGTATGAATTGTTATTCGCTTTGAAGAATATAATATAAATATCTTTTCAGACCAAAGTATTTCCAGACAATTGATATCTAGTTTCTATTCTACTAAAATTAACTCAACTAATAAGCCTATAAAAATTCCTCATGTGTAACAATATTATGAAGTGAATGGGAAGAGATGGATTTTGTGATTTTGCAACATAAGACTTTAAACTAAGCCAAATGAAATTTTAATTAAGTAGAATACATTTCAGGAAAAAGTGAATCATCTCCTTGAACAGGTACAAGAATCACAATGCTCAATAAACATGTGTTGGTTTGTTCTGATGCAAGAAGCAAACTTCGCTCTAGCAATTCATTTAATGTGGAACCAGCATGCTATTGAGTGGCTGCCTAGCAGACATAAGTAGGCGTGGATAGCACAGATTCAAGCTAACCTACACTATGTACAGTCAGTCTGTATCTCTTACAGGAGTGGAGCAATGTAGCAGAATTAGGAGGCACTAACTCATTCTTAGAGGGAGTGTGACTTGAAAAGACACAAGAATAGCACAATGTGGTAGAGAATATGCTCCAATGTTCACCAGTGCAGCACTAGAGACCTTGGTACAGGAAGTGGGCAAGGGGCAGAGCTCCTCCACAAGCAGCCCAATCTGACACCGTTAAGACATACCATTGTTACACATGAGCATTTAGAAATGCATAACATGATCAAGCAGAATCAGGATTACTCCATGAAGGGAAAATCATGCTGAACAAATTTATGCGAAATAGTTGAGGAGGTAACAAGCAAGATAGATAAAAGGGAAACAGTGGCTATAATTAGGTTTTGGGAAGGTATTTGATAAGGTGCCAGCCATCGGGCTACTCAATACAGTAAGGGCACATAGTGTTGGAGATAGAATATCAACATGGATAGAGGATCAACTAACCAATAGAAGATAGAGAGTGGGGAAAAGTGAAAGCATTTTCAGGCTGGCAATCTATGACAAGTAGCATGGGGATCAGTGCTGAAATAAATGGGAAGATAAACACACAATGATATAAAAAGTCTGCAGAGGTCTATAGATAGGTTTAATGAATGGGCAGAAAATAGCAAATGGAATATTTTGTGAGGAAATGTAAGGTTATGCATTTTTGCAGGAAGACTAGAGAAGTTGAAAAATATTTAAATGAGAAAACACTACAGAAAACTGCATAATTGAGAAATTTGCATAAATCATGCATAACTCACTAAAAGTTATCATTCAAGTTCAATGGGTAACAGGGAAGATAAAGAGAATGTTGGCATTATTTCAAGGGAATGAAGTATAATCATTTTACGATAACTATACAACGAACTACGTCATAGATAAAAGACTGAACAGTTTTGGGTGCCTTATCTAGGGAAGATATAAAAGCATTTGAGGCAGTCCAGAAAATACTCATTAGGATAATACCAGGTTTGGAGAGGTTGATTTACAAGGAGAGGTTGAGTAGATCTGGACTAAACTCATTGGAAGATATACCGATGAGAGATGACCTTATTGAAATATAAAGATTCTAAAAGGACTTAACTGGGTAGATGCAGAAAGTTGGTTTCCTCTTGTGGGAGAGACTAGAACCAAAGGGAACAATCTCAGAATAAGGTATTGCATGTTTAAGAGGAGGAATTTATTCTCTCAGAGGTTATGACTCTGTGGAATTCTTTCCCACAGAGGGCTGATGAGGCTGGATCATGAATTATATTCATGGCTGAGATAGACAATCTGTAAGGGGATCGAGGGTTATGGTGAGAAGGCAGGAAAACCGAGACAAGGATTATCAGGCCAGCCATGATCTCATAAAATGGCAAAGCAGACTCGATAAGCCGAACGGTCTAATTTTGCTCCTATGTCTCACTATTCCAATGAGCCACCACATACTGCAGCACAGCCGAACTTTGGAAAACAGAGGAGAACCACCTATACAATGTATTCAAGAAGAACGGATACTCAAAAAATACAGTCCACGGATTCCTCAGGAACAAACCACGACAAGCAGACCTAACACAGCCAGAAACCCTAACCACCTTACCATACATCAAAGAAGTCTCAGAAATGACAGCCAGACTACTAAGACCCCTCGGAATCCTAGTAGCACACAAGCCCACCAACACTCTCAAACAAAAACTAACAAATTTAAAAGACCCAGTACAACCCATGGACAAAACCAACGTCATCTACAAAACTCCATGCAAGGACTGAAACAAACACTATGTGGGACAAACAGGAAGAAAGTTAGCCAACAGGATACATGAACACCAACTAGCCACAAAAAGACATGACCCTCTCTCCCTCGTAGCCCTACACACGGATGAAAAAAAACACCATTTTGACTGGGACAACACATCTATCCTGGGACAGGCTAAGCAAAGACATGCAGAGAATTCCTAGAAGCCTAACACTCCAACCACAATGCCATAAACAAACACATGGATCTAGATACCATCTATCAACCCCATCCATTTTGACATCACCAAAAACCCCAGGAACCCCATCCAGGACAAACATATAAATAGAAAGCAGGAGACAACTTCACTTGGAAGTTGCCACTGATGATGTTACTTAGCCAGGTAATGAAACGTCTGGATATCAAACCTACAGCTCAGCGAGCAAACCTACACCCTAAACCTCAACCTGAGCTACAAACCTTCACAAACCTTGCATGTCTTATAGTCTCTGGTCTATCAAATCCACATAAGAATTATGTAGATTTCAATAAGTTCACTCTTCTAAACTCCAACGAGTATGACCTAACCTATTCAATCTCTCCTCACACAGTTCCTCCATATCTAGGATAACCTTGTGAACCTTCCCTAGATTGCCTCCAATGTATATTTTCCCTTAGATAAGGAGCCCAAAACTGTTCCAGTTTCTAGCCCTGGTCTGACTTGTATCTTGAATAATTTTAGCAAGATCTCCTGATGTGTATATGTCGTTTCCTTTGAAATAAAAGTCAACATTGCATTTGTCTTCCCTATTACCCACTGAACTTAGGTGATAGTTTTTTGTGATTCATGCATGAGGTTCCCACTTCCCTCTATGCTCTAGCTTTCTGTAGGCTTTCTTCATTTAAATAATATTCAGCCCTCTATTATGCAAAGTGCACAACTTCACATTTTTCCAGAAGATCTTCTTTCTGCCAAATTTTTGCCCATTCACTTCATCTGTCTATATCCTTCTGTAGACTCGTCACTTTCCCCCCTATTTTTGTGTCAACCTCAAACTTGACTATTGGGCATTCACTTTCTTCATCCAAGATATTGATATATGGCATAAGTAATTGTGGCCCCAGCCTTGGTCACTATGGCACAACACTAGTTTCACGTTACCATCCTAATACAGCCCTCCCATATCCCACAATTCTATTAGTTAGTTAACTCTCTCTCCATGCTACCTCTATAATACAATGGACTTTTCTCTTATTGAGTAGTCTAGTATGTAATACCTTACCAAATTCCTTCTGAAAATTCAAATATATTAAAACCAATGTTTCCCCTTTGGGTAACCTATTTGTTTACTCCTCAAAACTTGGATTAAATTTGTTACCCTTTGTGGTGCCATGTTGACTCTGCTTTATCATATTATGTATTGCTAAAGGTTCTGCTATTACATCCTTCATAATAGACTCTTTACGTTTCCCTAACAATGGATGTCAAGTTAACTGGCCTATAGCTACTTGTTTTCTCTCTACTTCCCTTTTAAAATAAAAGTGTTACATTGGTAGTTTTCAAATTCTGTGGAAGATTATTACCAGTGCATCCACTGTCTCTGTAACTGCTTCTTTTAATATCCATCTCATGGAGGGAGTTCTTGGAAAGTGCATCAGTGGAAAAGTACAAGAACATAATAATAATAATAGATGAAACAAACCATGCAATCTTTTGAGCCAGTTTTATATTTGATCTTCTAACTCAGCTGCACTTCCCTGCCCAAATCTGTGTCCATTGATTTCCTGAGAGAATAAAACATCTGAATATATTAGCCTTAACTATACACATTTACAATGCTCAAGAGTAAACAATTAAAAGACTCATAAAACTTTGAAGAGATTTCTGTACTTCTCAATGATCAGTCTCTTATCCTGAAACTGTATCCTGCACATAGGCATTTAATTACACGGACGAAAAAAAACACCATTCCGACTGGGACAACAGTCTATCTGAGCAGATGCATGGATCAGAACATCATCCATGAGACAATTACTTCATCCAGTCTATCTAAGGTCCTTGTCTTCTGAAATATTTCTGGAACTAATGCAATGGCAAGGGGTAGTCTGTTACAGTACAACCTCCCAAATGGTGGAGTGAAAGTTGTGAATAACTTAGAGTCTTTATCAAGGAATAGTCGCCAACAGAAACAGGATTTGCATCCAATTTCATGAAGATTGTACTCTTTCACAGTTTAGGCTTAGTTATCAAATACAGATGACACTGATCAAAATGTGTGTTTAACAATTTTGTTCAGTTGTGTAAGATCTATGCTAATTCCATTCATTAGTTGTATTTTTGGATTGGCTCTGTTTTCAAGGACCACTTGATAGTTCTCTCACAAATGAATTAAGCCTTTGATTCCAATGGAGTCAATTTCTTCCTTTACTTCTGGCAAAATGAATGAGGAAATTTCTGCTGAAAACAGAGTCACTTGCTTCATATCAAGGTAGAAGGTAATGTGATATGTTGATTTCAGTTTTCCTGTATACAGCTGTGAAAATTTAGCTTTGAAGTTTTTAGTTTAATCTTCTCAGCTTTTAAGATCCTCTATTCTGCAAAGCAGATCAAAGTCAGTACTGGTATTGCAGTTTTTGAGTGAACAACTCTGCAGCTGTATTATTTATAATATTTCGCCTTTCAGAATTGGAAGGTTGCAATCAGCTGTCCTATGGCCTCGAGTTCTATACTTCTTGACCAATATAATCTTTTGTGTGATGCCTGAAGAGACTTTACTTTCAATGTTATGACAACTTTGGTTTTTGACTGTAGACTAAAATTTGGGAAAAATACTGATTTAAACTAAGGAAGCTATTTCAGAGAATGTTTACAGGTTTAAAAATAACAAGTTACTATGTCACATTGTGAACTGTATGTCCATGTGTTCTTACTGGAGCAGTGAAGGACAATTCCAGGAAAATTGCCTATGTGTATTCCGGACAATTCTGCCCAGAGATAGCTTTTTGATTGCCTTTCAATTGGTACCAGTTGTTGTGGGCTCAGGAGGATTCACTTATCACAAGCTCTTGATTAGTTCCTGGGTATGTGGTCTTGTGTGTGGACCAGACAGCAAAAACATCTAGCCTGCAAAGGAAAATAAAAGCAAGTCCCAAGCACCAAGCACCTTCAACTGAGCTGCTCTCTTTGCAAGTTTCCTCAATCTTCTCAAAGGCAATTAGGGATGGGTAATAACTATAGGCCTAGCCAGTGATGGCCAGATCTATAAACAAATGAAAGAACTATCGCATTACTTGATGCTGTATGTTGTAATAGATTAGTGAGGAGAATCAATGGCATTGCAGTAATTTCTAATAAATCAAGATAGAGACATTTTGACAAAACAATGGACATATTATACATAAACTTCCAAAAGAATTTGATAATATATCATGTCAATAGTTAATGGAAAAATTAAATATTTGAGAGTGTGTTGCTGGAAAAGCACATCAGGTCAGGCAGCATCCAAGGAGCAGGAAAATCGATGTTTCGGGCTGGAGACCTTCATCAGGAATGAAGCTGGGAGCCTCGGGAGGTGAACAAATGGAAGGGGGTGGGGCTGCCAGCTCAGCACTGCCCTCATGACCTGTCTCACCTATCAATCTTCCTTCCCATCTATCCTCTCCACCCTCCTCTCTGACCTATTTCCTTTACCATCACCACCTATTGCACTCTTAGCTACCTTCTCCCCAGCCCCACACCCGTCCCATTTATCTCTTTACCACGAGGCTCCCAGCCTCATTCCTGATGAAGGGCTCCGGCCTGAAATGTCGATTTCCCTGGAGTCATGAGCCAAGTGGCAAAGGAATTGTCTTATGGTCCATTTCTCAGCATATAGGTAGAGTTAAATTTTGATAAATCCATAATTCATTTAGCGAAACAGTTTGCTGTTGGTTTATTATTATACTTGGATCAGTATTTTCCACACTTGAATTAAATGCAACCACAATTCTTCCAAGGATTAATTCAGCAACAGGAAATGTCAGAAATATGTAATATAATTGTATGTTTCATTTTGACATATATACATTTCTTCAAATGTATTGCAATGAAACTTGGCAATGGATTATCTAAAGTTAACATGCTGAGCATAAAACTCTACTTAGATCAGCATTAAGCATGCAAATACTTTATTTGCATTACAAATTTAGTATACTGTGATTGCATTAGAAGTGGACTTGCAGGTTTGAATTGTGTGCTGGTATTATGCACCTGTTTATAAGGGTTTTCATGTATAACATGATATTGTGCCAATTACAAACCATAAGGGGACATCATTGACAACCGCTTTGACAGGTAATAGGATGAAAGTGAGTCTTGATGGAACTGCTGCAGTATGCCAAGTCAAATATTGGAATGCTTATCCTACTCCCCGGATGCTGCCTGACCTGCTGCGCTTTTCCAGCAACACACTCTCAACTCTGATCTCCAGTATCTGCAGGCCTCACTGTCTCCTAGCAAAAAATAAATACCATGGTATTGAGGTTGACATGTTGGCATGAACAGAAATTTGACGAGCAACAGGAAGCAGAGAGTAGGAAAAAATGGCTCTTTTTTGGGCTGGCAGGATGTCACCAATGATGTGCCACAGGAGTGTTACTGTGGCCTCAACTCATTACAATTTATGTAAATGATTTGGATGATGGGACTGAAGTTAGGCTATTTAAATCTGCTAATGCCACAAAGATAGGTAAGGAAAAGAGTTTTGAAGAGAACATAAGGAGCCTACAAAGGACAGGCTAAGTGAGTGTCTGAGATCTGCCAAATGCAGTATAATATGAGAAAGTGTGAAATTGCCCATTTTGGAAGAAAGGATTAAAAAACAGTATATTATCAAAATTGTGAGTGGTTGCAGAACTCTGAGATCCAGAGAGATCTGGGTCTCCTAGTACATGAATCATAGAAAGTGACTATGGCAGTACACCAAGTGATTAAGAAAGCTAATTGAATATTATGGCTTATTGCGAGGGGCCTTGAATGCAAGAGTTGGAAGGCTATGCTTCATTTATACAGGGCATTGATGAAACTGCATCTGGAGTATTGCATACAGCACTGATCATTGTACTTATAGAAGTATGTTAATGTGTTGTAAACAGTTCAGAGAAGGTAGACTAATATTTGGAATGAGTGAATTCCCTTATGAAGAACATTAACCTGCTCATTCTGTATCCTCTGGAGTTTAGAAGAGTCAGAGGTTATTTAATTGAAACATATAAGATCCAGATCAAGAAGCTTGACACCATCCAGGACAAAGCAGCCCACTTGATTGGCACCACATCAACAAACATCCACTCCCTGCACCACCGGCATTCAGGAACAGCAATGTGTACTACCTACAAGATTGCTGCAGAAATCCACCCAATCTCATCAGACAGCATCTTACCAACCCATGACCACTTCTGTCTAGAAAGACTAAGGCAGCAGATTTTTTGGAATCCAAAGATGTGAAGGTTAGGTGAATTGGCCATGCTAAATTGCCCATAGTGTTCAGGTATATGTAGGTTATGTGCATTAGTCAGGGGGTAAATGTAGAGTAATGGGGAATTGTGTTTGGGTGGGATATTCTTCAGAGTGTCAGTATGGACTTGTTGGGTCCAAGGACACGTTTCCACACTGTCGGGATTCTATGATTCTGTGATTCTACCACCTTCCTCTCCAAACCGCTCACCATCCTGAGTTGGAAATAAAATATCATTCCTTCACTGTCACTGAATCAAAATCCTGGAATTCTTCCCCTAACACCATTATGGGTCAATGTCAACCCACAGGTAGACTACAACGGTTCAAGAAGGCAGCTCACTACCACCTTCTCAAGACTAACTAGGAACAACAATAAATGTTAGCCAGCCAGAGACTCCCATATCTCATAAATGAATTAAAAAAAATTCTTGATCACCAAAGGGGTGAAAGATTATCAATAATATACAAGAATATAGGGTTAATGTTAAAATCAAAGTGGTCATGACTTAATTGAATGTTGGAGCAGGCTCAAAGGGCCGAGTGGCTGATTCTTGTTCCTTGTGTAAGTTTGTAAATAAAAAAACAATCACATGGGAAGCACAAATATGGGATAGAATACAAATAAAATGCTGATGAGTGCGAACGCATAAATGCTGGCTGCATTAGCAGAAAGCCTGCAGTCACAGTCAAAGGTATGAGGGAGTTTGGATCTGGTTTTATTTGATCCTAACCTTTGTACTTTAGAAATGATGATCAATTCATTTCCCACACTTTTGGACCTCAGCATGAAGCATTGCTTGATGACTGTCATTTCAGTTTCCAATGCAGCACAATCGGCTCTGATTCAATCTTCAATACATTCCTTAATCAGCCAGACCTGGTATTATGGAGTAAACCCCCCCCAATCATCAAGGTCCATGGAGAGGTCTTAGAGAAGGTTGACCACCTCCAATACCTCAGAAGGATCCTGTCAGCCCAAGCAGCTATTGCTGAAGAGAGACAAGCAGGAGGCTGGAAGAACACAGCAAGCCAGGCAGCATCAGGGGGTAGAGAAGTCAATGTTTCTTCTTCAGAACTGGGCGTGGGGGCAGGGGGAGCTGCAGATAAAGGGGTGGGAGTGTTTAGGTGGGGAAAGGGGCTGAAGTGTGAGGTGGTCTTAGGTGAGCACAGGTATAGGGTGCGACCTGGTTGGTCGATGAGAGAAATGAATCCAGTTGTTAACTGGAAGGCAGTGTCAATGGAAGGGAGGGGGAGGGGCAGGGAAAGGGAGTTGGGGGATGGAAAGGGAGGTTATTTGAAGATAGAGAACTCAATGTTGAGTCCTCCGGACTGTAGGCTGACCAGGCATAAGATGAGGTGTTGTTCCTCTAATTTGCAGTTTGATTCACTGTGGCAATGGAGGCAGTTGTGGATGGTCATGTTAGAGAAGGAGTGGGTAGGGGAATTGAAATGGGCCATCACTGAGAGGTCAGGCTGGCTCCTGAGGGCCTGGCTGAGATGCTCGGTGAAAAGGCTCGGAGATCCAGTATCATTTCCAGGGAGCCTCCGACTGCCTGACAAAAAGGGTTATCAAGAATAACTACGTCAGATCTGACAACAAGATCATGGTTTACAGAATGGTGGTGATCCTCACCCTCCTATGTGGCTCTGAGACATGGACTGTCTGCAGCAAGACCACCAACACTGCCTGTGCAAGATTCTGTGAATCTGCTGGGAAGAAAAACTCACCAACACCAGCATCCTTGACCAGGCCAACAATCCTACTATCGAGGCACTGACCAGTCTTGATCAGCTGTGATGGGCTAGACACATCGGCCACATGACCGACATGTGACCCCCCCCAAGCAGTTGCTGTACTCCCAGCTTTGAAATGGCAGGTACTTCAGTGATGCCCTCAAGACTGTACTGGTGAAATGCACCATTCCTGAAGACGCCATTCCCAAAAATCACTGGCCCATGCCCACCCAAAGAGGAGGAAGAGCATCTGGGAAGGCATCAAGTATCTCAAGACTCGCTGTTGGGAAAAAAATTGAAGCCGGGGAAAACAGCGAAAGGAATCGCTGCCAATCTACTGCCCCATCTGCCCCTTCCTGTGACCACCAACTGCCCCAAGTGTAACAGAGCCTGCAGTAGCTGAATCTGTTAGTACAGGCACTTACAGACTCACCCTAAGTGTATAAGAGAGTAATTTTCATCTGTGAGGGAGTGCCTATGATGATGATGAATAAACCCCCTGACTCAGTATCAACAGCTCAGAGCAGGCAATTCCTCCGAAATGGAGAAATTAAGTTATATTATTGTTTGCCTCCTTTTTTTTCGTCCTTTTCACTTCCCTTCCATCTTAACTGTTCACTGTATTCCCTCACTGGCTGAGGTTATTTTGAAGGATTCTCTTTCTCAACCTTTTCCTTCAGCTGTGGCATGGTGACCCTCAGGTTAAGTCACCCCCCCCAGTCATCTCTCTCTAATGAGAGAGCAGTCCAATGGTTCAGATAGGACTATGGCAACTTTACCCTTTATCTCTGGTGGCAAGTATTGTGTCCTCATGTTGTATAGGTTAAGCAGAGTACAGCAGATTAACGGAGTCATGACAGATTCTCTAGCAGGTGCTGTAGGGCTCCTCCACAGTGGATCCAGATTGTGGAAATGTTACTTAAACACTCCAATGATCTGTTTGACAACATTTGTGCAGCAACGTGCTTCTCATTATCTGCAGGCAGGGCTTGTGTTTGGTGATTGAGCCCTGGAGTCATGAGCCAAGTGGCAAATGAATTGTCTTATGGTCCAGTGACTGCTGACTATTTCTCAGTATATGGGTAGAGTTAAATTTTGATAAATCCATAATTCATTTAGCGAAACAGTCTGATCTTGGTTTATTATTATACCTGGATCAGTATTTTCCACACTTGAATTAAATGCAACCACAATTCTTCCAAGGATTAATTCAGTAAAAGGAAATGTCAAAAATATGTAATATAATTGTATGTTTCATTTTGACATATATACATTTCTTCAAATGTATTGCGATGAAACTTGGCAATGGATTATCTAAAGTTAACATGCTGAGCATAAAACTCTACTTAGATCAGCATTAAGCATGCAAATATTTTATTTGGATTACAAGTTCAGTATACTGTGATTGCATTAGAAGTGAAGTTGCAAGTTTGAATTGTGTGCTGGTATTATGTACCTGTTTATAAAGGTTTTCATGTATAACATAATATTGTGCCAAATACAAACCATAAGGGACATCATTGACAACTGCTTTGACAGGTAATAGGATGAAAGTGAGTCTTGATGGAACTGCTGCAGTATGCCAAGTCAAACATTGGAATGACTAAAGTTCTTATTGATCAGCTTAATGTCAGTCATCATCCAACAGTGAAATAAAAATCTAAGGATGTTTTCAAAGTACTATACTATGGCAGTTGTAATGCACATTTCGTTCCAAAAATACAACAATATGGCCTTTGAGTGACTTTACAAGTAAACAGCCTCATTTTACTAAAGCTGTTTTCAATTTTATTTCAAATTCACGAATTCAGTTTGTGATTTTAACTATATACTCTCAAAAGAATGAAAATAAGAATAGCATCCCATTGCTGGCACCAAACATCAAAATAAGTTAGGTGTCAGAAAATTCGAAGAATGATGGTTAAAATCATATTTTCACAGAAAGAAGTGATGAAATCTACCAATATAATTTTTCATCCCATCTTTTAACATGTCTGCACAGACACATAAATCAGCCGTTTTCTCTTCAGTGGCCATAGTTCCTGACTGCACTTGAGGTGAACCCAAGTTTCTTGCTGAAGTGGCTGCTGTCATCTTCCCTATATGCCCGTGTTCCTCCCGAACTAAATGTTTTGACTAAAGCAACTGCAATAAGCGAGTGTACTGAGTGTCAATTATTCCAGCTGATCTCTTTCAAAAATGTTGGTTGGCACCCTGATGTGCTGCCTACCTTTCATGCCTTTCTACAGTTCCAAGTTATTTCAAATGATTCATAACTCCACTGACATGGAAATTTCAACTATGCTCAGACAAATTCCAGAAGGTTGACATTGAACATTTAGTTTCAAAGAAAATTAGTCTCAGCAGTGCACTATTGCAGCAAAGCATAGTAAAATAAAAGAGACTTGAGAATTTATAAATACAATAAAAATGTTTTGAAAGATTTCACCGTATAAAGTGGATTGCTGCAAAATGTAGTGAAACTTATTCCATTTGAGTACGTTATGGTTATGTTGGGTGTTGCATTGCATGTTTGGTCTTGAAGTGAAAGGCTTTCAAGGGTAGCTAGGAATATGGAGTTGGATTCATATCAGACAAAGATATATCCATATCTTCTAGAATGGTAGAACAGGCATGAAAGGTAAAATGGCATATTTCTACTCCAATTTGTATATTAATAATTCTAATTCATATTTATGAACAAATTCTATGCTATATCTTTATTCTTTGATAACATATCCACATTATTATGCATCAGAGAGCGGAATAATACAATTTATACAATAACAAGTATGTATTCATTTACTGCACTTATATTATTCTGTCAATATTGATGTGATTCAATTTGTATAAAATGTATATGCTTCCAATCGGCCGTAAACCATAATTTATTACTTCTGTGAAAAAAAGTTGGAGTCCTCAATTACTTAAACGGTGCAACAAGTATTCATTAAGCATTTGCTACTAAAATAAATAATAACTGTGTTTCACACGGAAAAATAAACTGAGCTAAGTTACAAATGTAACTGTTGATTACCAGAAGACCATAAGGCATAGGAGCAGAAATTAGGCCATTAGCCCATCGAGTCTGCCCCATCATTCAATCATGGCTGGTAGGTTTTTCAACCCCATTTTCCCACTTTCTTTCCATAACCTTTAATTCCCTTGGCAAACAAGAACTTATCTACCTCTGCTTTTAATACAATGACCCGAACTCCACAGCCTTCGAGACAGTAAATTCCACAAATTCCCCACTCTCTGGCTAAAGCAGTTTCTCCTTATCACCATTCGAAAGGGGCTTTACTCTAAGGCTGTGCCCTCTGGTTCTCATCTCTCTCGCCAATAAAAGCATCTTCCCAATGACCACTCTGTCCAGGCCGTTCACTATTCTGAAAGTTTCAATCAAATCCCCCCTCATCCTTCTAAACTCCATCAAGTATAGTCCCAGAGTCCTCAAACTTTCCTCATACATTAAGCCTTTCATTCCTGGGATCATTCTTGTGAATATCATCTAGACCTGCACCAGAGCCAATACCCCCTGAGGTATGAAGCCCAAAGTTGCTCACAATTCTCTAAATGTGGTCTGACCAGAGCCTTGTAAAGCCTCAGAAGTACATCCCTGCTTTTATATTCTCATCATCTCGAGATGAATGACAACATTTTATTTGCCTTCCTAACTACCAACTCAACCTGCAAATTTACCTTAAGAGAAACCTGGACTAGGACTCCCAAGTACCTTTGCACTTCAGATTTCTGAATTTTCTCCCTATTTAGAAAATAATCCATGCCTCTATTCTTCCGATCAAAGTGCATGACCTCAGACTTTCCCACGTTGTATTTCATCTGCCACTTCTTTTCCCACTCTCCTAACCTGTCTAAATCCAAGGTTCCATGTGTCATCATTTTTCAAAGGGATCTATGGTGAGCAGTAAGGTGAATATAGAACTGGTGTCATTGTAGAACACAGAAAGTAGCAGTGGAAAGATATCTTTCTGACTGGAGATCTGTGATCAGCAGTGTTCCAGAGGAATCAGTGCTGGCACTCCCCGAGAGAAATGTGAATGACTTAGAGATGGGGGGAGCTCAGTTAGGGCTCAGAATTCGGCTTAGTATGGCACAATGGCTCAATAGTTAACACTACAACCTCACAGCACCAGCAAACTGGGTTCAATTCCAGCCTTGGGTGACATTCTGTGTGGAGTTAGCTCAGTCTCCCTATTTTTGTGTGGGATTCCTCTAGGTGTTCTGGTTTCCTGTCTAAAGATGTGTAAGTCAGGTAGATTGGCTATGATAAATTGTCCGTGGTGTCCAGGGATATGCAGATAGGTGGATTAGCTGTGGTAAATGTAGGTTTACAGGATAGTGAAAGTCTGCGTGGGATGCTATACGGAGGGTCGGTGCAGATTTAATGGGCCAAACAGATTCTTTCCTCACTGTAGGAATTCAAGGCAATCATGAGTTGCAAATAGTGAGGAGGATTGAGCAGAACATAGATAGGCTAGAGATTTGGATATGGTAGATTGATTTAATATGGGTAAATGTGAGCTGACGCATTCTCGAAGGTTTAATGCAGGTAGGAAGAATGCAGTAAATGACAGAACTCTTAGTGGCATTAACATACAGAAAGTTCTAGGCATACAAGTCCACAGCTCCTTAAAATTGGCAACGCAAGTTGAGAAAGTGGTCAAGAATGTATGGCATGCTTGCCTTCATCAGTTGGGGCATAGAGTACAAAAACTGCCAACTCTTGTTGGAACCGTATGGAACTTTAATTCAGCCACATTTGGAACATTGTGTAGAGTTCGAGTTGCTACAATATCAGAAGGGTGTGGGGTCTTTGGGGAGGGTACAGAAATTGTTTACTAGGATATTTCATAGTTTGGAGGGTATTAGCTATGAGGTGGAATTGGACATATTAGGTTTGTTTTCACTTAAATGACAGATGGGGGAAAACCTGATATAGGTTTACAAAACTATGGGAGACATAGATAGAATGGATAGTCAGAGTTTTTGTCCCAGGGTAGAGACATCATCTAGTAGGAGACATAGGACTAAAGTAAAAGTGGGAAAATTTAAAGGAGATGTGAGAGGCAGGGTTTTTTTTAAGCAAAGTGCGATAAGCATCTGGAATTAGCTGCCAGAAGGGGTGATAGACACAGATGCTTAAGAGGCATCTTGACAGATTTATGAATAAGCAGGGAACAGATGGATATGTACCATGTACAGGCGGAAGATTTTTAGGTTAGAGAGATATCTTGTGTCAACACAGTCTTGGAGGGCTGAAGAGCCTGTTCGTGTGCTGTATTGTTCCTTGTTCTTTGTAACAGTGAGCTGTAATAATTGTAAAGCAACTCAGCTGGTGCTGTTCGAATTTATTTCTGTTGATAAAAAATGCCAAGGAGTTTTCTTTTTTAAGCTTGCAGTGGCATATGCTAACATTTTATCGTTCAAACATATATTGGTGTAATTGTTAATAAGAGCAATATGTGGGGTGTTTGTCACATAACAGATACTGTCAATTTCTCAATTAGTTAGCTGGAAAGCAGTCTACCATAGACTAAAGAACAGTGCTCTCTAGTGGAATCATAAACATAGTTCTATTTGTCCTCTCACTTTCATCAAATAAATAAACAAAAGTAAAATACATACTGTTTCTCAGAAATATCTGACTTTTTAATTGAAGTATTATTTCTTATTTAACAATTTTAGAATGACACTTACTATTAATTCAAAGATGAAATATTCTTGTTCACTATATCTAAAAGATAGAGATAAATGCAGCTATTAAATTAAAAATATGAATCAGACATAAATTAAGTGGCCTTATACTATTCATCTATAAGTTCTTGGTGAATTTTAATTTTCAATTTCAGTTTTCATTTTCCTGAAAAAAAAATGTGAGAATTGGCTTCATCCATCCATGAAGAAAACAAAATATTATTTAAAGTAGTCATTGCTTCATTTTTAAGTACACAAGCTCCACTGACAAGTATTTCTTCATTCAACAGCAAAGAACACTTCACAACTACATTATAGAGAAAGTAAAATGAAAACTCTCCTGAGGTTTAAGAGTCCTGTGTAAACCTCATTAACTTTTAGGAAAACTTCCATTTACTTCTTATCATTGTGCCATGGAAATTCTTCATTCACCTGAAAGGAGATATCCTCCCTATATACTCAAGTAATCGTCAATTTCACGAAAAAGTCGACACCTATGTTTGGTCAAAACATCTGGAATTTTCCATATATCTTGTGTAAAAGTTGACTCTAGTTCTTCACAAATAACAGGTCAACATTTACGAGTCAAAGTATTATCCTTTATATAAATGTGACGATGAGATAATTATATCATTTTCATGCAATTATTTGGCATGAAAGTTTAAGATGCATCAGGTCAGAGTCAGGTCAGAGTCAGAGTCACCTTCCTTTGTGTGTAGCTCAGCTGAGCTCAGTTTCCCTGCAACACTCATGGAATACAGTTATTTTACCATAATTTGTTGTGTTCTGTTTCTTTATTCATTTCGAGGTCAATTGGGCTTCTGCTAATGATACAATATAATGGAATATAGCATGAATTCCAGTCCTTCAAAACTAGTATCCATGTGATAGTCTAAAAATCTTGACTTTTACACGAGTATATGCAGTATGTGGTTTTGTGAAAATTGGCACCTTTTGAGAAATCCAACAATATTGCACTAATAGGTCAAATGGTGTACTTAAGTAACTGGAGTGTAACTTGAATTGACAAGCTGTGGTTTAGAATTGAAGGTGCTATAACTGAATGAAAGCAGACACTCCAAAATGTAATCATGTAAAGAAGTTGCAGCATGTTCTGTAATAAACAATAATTAAAATTCGTATAAAGTATTCTCTTTGATTTTAGGGCTCTTCCTATCTAAGATTGGAAGGAAAGCATTATTTGTTATGGTTTTAACATAATAAGTATAATTCCACCATTCAACCTTTGATTACAAAACTCCATCTTCAGTGTTTTCAGAAGGAGTCTGCATAAAATTGGCTAACTAACTAATGCAAAGTCAAATATTTATTGACAAGGGACATTGTTATCAGGTTTAATCAAAGTAACATGAAACACTAAAGTTTCTTCCTTTCATCGCTTTTACCTTCCATCATTAAGGGAAACATACTGAGGGAGAGACACACTGTGAAAAGTGTTCCCTGTTGCAGGATCTCATCAGTTGGGTTCAAAAATCTTGAGGAATTATTCAGAGAAACACAATGATTTTCTTTCCTTTATCCATTATATTCTCTTGGTAGAAGATTTTAGAATCTAACATAAGCAAAGGTCAAAACATGGATATTTTCCAATATCACTGGGGATCTGGGGGTGGAAAACATTGCACAACATAATGGCAAAGCATCACTGCTAACGTCACTTTGCTAGTTTTAATGTTAATGCTATATTTTCTTCTGAAGAAATCATGCCTCACATATACTTCTAATTTCTCTCCATTCTCCAGTATTTAATATCTTTCAGTTTTATCGTGTAGTTGTGCCACATATCATTTCCTCTAGATTGGACAAACTTGCAAGTTGTTTTCAATGTTACATTATGAACAAAATAAGACTAAAAGTAATTTTAAGAAAGGAAAACACACAAAGCAGACCCATGGGACCCTCTTATGGTAGAGTGGTAGTGTCCATACCACTGAACCAGGAGGCTCGATTCCAAGTCCCAGTTGCTCCCAAGGCATGTAATAACATCTCTGAGCAAGTTGATCAAAACAAAATAGGGTTAAATGTTTTAAAATAGCAGACGCAAGGTATCATCTTGTGGTGCAGTTATAATGAGCCTACCCTTGAACCAGGAGGCTGTGGGTCAAGTCCAACCAGCTCCAGGTTTATGTAATAACATCTCTGATCAGGTTGATTATAAGAATAGGTTAAATAAAAAAAATTATAAAGCAGACCCATGCTGGGGTTCGTGTAGTGCAGAGATACTGTCCCTACTTCTGAGCCAGAGGGCTGGCTTCAAGTCCCATGTGGTCTAGAGGTGTGTAATAACATCTCTGAATGGGTTGATTGGAAAATATTTATTGAGCTGACCCAAGGATTGATTTGCAGAACTGCCTGTCCTAGGCCAGGACTAGTCAATGTAAAGTGTTCAACAATCAATGATGTTCCTTTCCAGCTGGACATCCTGAATTGTTACATTTATCTTTCCTGTGCTTTGCTATATTTAACAAGACATACGATCTTAATTCAGACCAAATTATATGCCATATATTTGGATTCTAGTTGTACAGATATTGACTTTCTAAAACTTCAAGATTCTGTGCTAATGAATACACCTTATTCAGTTCACTGCAGGTCCTTGACAAATCTTATCCTGAACAACAGAAAAGTGCCTTGATTTGTTGACTGTGGTAGGGTGAAAAGGCAGGCCCTGAGTTGACCTGTCCCAGGAGAGAATCAAACACTTTTTGTTCACGTAAAACTGATACACATAGTAACCATCCAGCTAAAAGAGCTATCCAGTCTCCACAATGTACATGTACCATAAAGGAAAAACAAATCATTAATAACGTTATGTTTAAAGGGCTTTGAAAGAACAATGATTAATAGAGGATTCAGACAAATGGAACATTTCATTTTTCAAATGAAAATTGGTCTATATCCTCAGGTTTCCATTACTGTGACATATTGTCAATCAACCAGCCTCCAAAATCATCCACAGAGGAAGGAAAGATTCAGGGAAATGATTTTATATCATTCACCTTACAGGAAAAGAATCACCAGTAAAACAAAAAGATATAATTTCTTCCATGGGTAGGTCAACTCTTAATGTAGCACGCCCTAAATGTTGGCAACTATAAGGCCTGCTTGGTTTGGTGTGTTAGAGGGAAAACCACATCCCAGTCCACCTAGAAAAGTTAATAAAAGTTAATTAAATATAGTTTATTGCAAGTTACATTGACATGGTATACAGTGTTTCTGAGACTTTAAGTAGGATCAAATCTTAATGTTTTGAAAACTTAAGCTGTTCTGCCCATGAATCCCAATAACATCATCAGATGTGTGACAGATAAAACATTCACTTTTAATAATGGGTCATAGTAGATAGTGTTCAAGGCACTCCTAAATATTATCAGTTCAGACTCTTTATGCAACAGTTCCCTCGATCAAAGATTTTTCCTGTTATTCTATTGTACATTTGTAGAGATAACTATAGTTACCATAATTCCAACTACCTTCAAATTTGTATCGTTACATGTTTAACCAATCTGGAAATGTCACTGTTCTCCCAGAATGTATATCTTTGGATCTGGAAAATTGATAGTGTGCTGGGTGGAAGACTATTGACTTTGATTCTCTTCTTGATAGTCTGAGGTCTGTAGTTCCTTTTAAACTGCACAATCTTTCATACCTTGGAATTCCTTCATCGAAGTCTTCCCTGCTGAGAAGGTAAATGTTCCTCAGCAGTACATGAAGGATATTTAATCTCTTGGATCTTCTTTGTAGTGGATGTCTTTCATACTGAAACACACAATTTATTCTTTGCAGTAACTAGAGTCTCTGAAAAAGGTAACTTCTTCCTTTCAATATCTTGAATCATGGATCATTGGTTGTCTCTTCTATTTTGTGCCTTCCTTGTACTTATACTGCTTTTGGTTATAGATATTGTTTTTGGATAATATAGTGACACTTGTATCAGTGTCTAACTTGAAATTCATGGGAGGACCATTCACATAAATATTAACTTTTCAAAGCCTGAGATCTGAATATCCCATTTACTCCAGGTATACTTCAGGTTTTATTTCTGCTGCAGACTGATCTACTTCATTAACCTCTTTCTATGGGTAGATATTTGATTTCACACTTTTCTGAAACTGTCTTCTACTCCTGCACATTTTCCAAAAATCAGCTATTGTATGACAGATAAAGCATTCACTTTTAATAGCTGGGAACTGTCCATGTCTGTGAACTCGACTCGGGTTTTTAGCATCCAGTGCCCATTCTGTTTGCTGCATTGGTTTCTTATGCATGTTGTTTGCATTTTTATAACTTCATAATTGAAGAGGTTCTACAGATCTCCTGTGCCAAGGTTGATCTACTTCTCTGAGGACTGATTTGTGTTGCTTCCAGGATTCTGCTCACTTATCATCTGAATGGTGTTGTCTAGAACTGGACCTTCTGGGGCTGTAAGAAATCTGACAAAGATTCATCACCAATCCGTTCAACAATTTTGTGTCATGAATTTTGACTTCAAGTCACCAGAGTCACATTTTTCCTCTAATATATTCTAATTAATATTATTTACAAATTCATCTGTAATTTCACTGGGTGCAGAATTCTGCTATGAAATCTCATTCTTTCAAGAACTTTAATATTCTGAGGTCAAAATTATTGCAAAGGATTTCAAGGCCTCTAAAAATGCATCTCTTGCTTCTTTAACCATTTAGTGAGCGAAAACGTCATTAATGACATTCCTGTTTTATGTAGAAGTATATTTATATGTTCAGCTTCTGATTTAGTATCTATTTTGGAAAGTTTTTTTTATAATCAGAGGACTGTAATAGATTTATAGCTCTGAATGATATCAAGGGATGCAGCAATAGTATTTCCATGTGCTATTGAGGTAATTGATCAGCCATGAATTGGAATTTCAGAATACACGTGAGGTGTTGAATGATGTGTTGGGGCTGTCATGTTCCTTTGTCCCTATTCTGTATTTCAGAAATCACTTGCTCCAAAATTTTATATATTTTATACATTTTCTATATTCATTTCAGGGACATGGGCTTTTGCTGATAGGGTCAGCATTTATTACCCGTTTCTAATTGCTCTTAAGAAGGTGGTGGTGAACTATATTCTTGAACAGCTGTAACACATTTGGTGTAGGCACAGTCATAATGCATTTAGGGAAGGAGTTCCAAGATTTAAGCCCAGCATATCTGAAGGAACAGCTATATATTTCCAAGTCAGAATGTTGAGTGGCTTAGAGAGGAATCTGCAAGTATTCTCATGTATCAGTTATCCTTGTCATAGAGTCATAGAGATGTACAGCACAGAACCAGACTCTTCAGTTCAACTCGTTCATGCCAACCAGATATCCCTACCCAATCTAGTTCCACCTACCAGCACTTGGCCCATATCCCTCCAAACCCATCCTTTTCATATCCCCACCCAGATGTCTTTTAAACGTTACAATTGTACCAGCCTCCATCACTTCCTCTGGTAGCTCATTCCATACACATACCATCCACTGTGTGAAAATGTTGCCCCTTAGATCCCTTTTACATTCTTCCCTCACTCCCTAAACTTATGCCCTCTAGTTCTGGACTCCCCCACCCCAGGGAAGAGACTTTGTCTATTTATCCTACCCATGCCCCTCATGAGTTTATAAACCTCTATAAGGTCACCCCTCAACCTCCGACTCTCCAGGCAAAACAGCCCCAGGCTATTCAGCCTCTCCCTATAATTCAAATCCTCCAACTCTGGCAACATCCTTGTAAATCTTTTCTGAACCCTTTCAGATTTCACAACATCCTTCTGATGGAAAGGAGACCAGAATTGCATGCAATATTCTAACAGTGGCCTAACCAATGCAACATGACCTCCCAACTCCTGTACTCAATACTCTGACCAATAAAGGAAGCATACCAAATGCCTTCTTCACTATTCTATCTACGTGCGACTCTACTTTCATGGAGCTATGAACTTGCACTTCAAGGTCTCTTTGTTCAGCAACACTCCCTGGACCTTACCATTAAGTGTAAAAATCCAGCTACGATTTGCTTTCCTTGTAGGCAGTAGTGGTCATGAGTTTGGAAGGTACTGTTTGATGAGCCTTGGTAAATTTCTGCAGTGCATCCTGCAAATCGTATACACTGTTGTCACTGAAAATCGGTGGTGCGGGGAGTGGACATTTGAAGATGTGATGTCAATTAAGTGTGTTACTTTGTCCTGGATGGTATCAAGCTTCTTGGGTGTTGTTGGAGCAGCACTTATTCAGGCAAATGGGAAATATACCATCACACTCCTGACTTGTGCCTTTTAGATGGTGGGTAGGCTTTCAGACGTCAGGAGGTGAGTTACTCGCTCCGTCCTAGCCTCTAATCTGGTTTTATAGTCACTTTATTCAAAAGGCTGGACCACTCTGATCAGTTTTGATCAAAGGTAACTCGCACAATGTTGTCTATGCTCTATTTTGCCCATCACTAACATATTATTTCGGATGTCATGATTATATATTTTCTTCATTTACAAAAACTTTTACTTCGCACTAATAGCAGTTTTGCTGCGCTTTGGCACTGTACTGATCGGTCTTCTCACATGTTACATCTGAAATGCATTGTTATAACATCCTGTGATAAATAAGTCTAATTAACCTTGTGATGTTCCTGCACAAGCTATCATTATAAAACACAGCAATCATTATTAAATCTGGTCCTTTTGGTATAATAAAATGAGTGTTGGATGGAAGCATTTCAAGACATAATAATTCAAAAGTCTTGCAAAAATTAAGTATGTAGTTCTTGCAATTTATTATGAATTTGATGCATTAAATTTTTCATGGTTTGTTTCTTGCTGCCTTACCGACACCGCATCAGGCCCCAATTGTGAAATGCTTCTCTGTGTATACTCCAGAGCACTACCTTATTACCCACCAGCTTTAACAAATGCACAACATTTTTAAAAGCCATTAAATGAAAATTTTATTGCTATAATACTTTTGAAATACACACTTCAGTTATTCAAAGTTATTTGGAACAAAGTCACTGAACATTAATGTATGGAAGGGATTAAAGAAAACTCAAAATAGCTGATGATTAATGTTACAGATATATCCTGTACATGCTCAAATTGCACAATTCATTCCATTCTATTTCTGAGCATAATCAAACTGCAGCTTTTGTGTGAAGTTGAGGTCTTCAACCAAATACATTGCTGAAGGAACCTAATGATATGAATTCACAATATGAAAGTTAGTGAAAGCATTTGTGAGAAGCAAATGACCAGATTATTAATTCAGAGGGCAATGGCATGTGAGTGTTTTCAGGATGAGGTTCTAACATATGCACATAAAAACATTGGAGCAAGAATGGGTCATTTCGCCCCACGGGTCTACTACAACATTCAGTGAGATCATAGCTAATCTGTGGCCTAACTTCATATATATCCACTTTTGGCTCATACTCCTAATACCTTTGTTTAACAAAACAAATCCACCTCAGATTTTAAAGTAACAACTGATCCTGCATATGCTTCCATTTGTGAATGAGAGTTCCAAATCCTTACCACCCTCTATGTGTACAAGTGTTTCCTAACATCTCTCCTGAATGGTCTGGCCCAAATTTTTAGACTGTGTCCCCTAGTTCAGAATCTCCAACCAGTGGAAATAGTTTATCTTTACCTATCTTCTTGTTAATATCTTGAAGATATTAATCAGATAACCCATAAACCTCCTAAACTGTAGGAAAACATGTCTAATTTATATAATCTATCCTCAAAATAAAACCCTTGAAGTCCAGGAATCATTCTTGTAAATTTACATTCTACCACCTCAAAAGCTAACCTTTCCTAAGGTGTGGTGACCAAATCTGCTGACAATGCTCCAAATAGAGTCTAATCAAGGTTTTGCATAACTGCAGTGTAAAGTCTCTATCCTTATATGCCAATTCTTTCAATATAAAAAACAGATTTTGTCATTTTTCTAGTTTGTTTTCTAGATCTGTACATGTCATTTTAAAGATCTGTACACCTGAACTCCCAAGTGTCTTTGGATATCCACTGTATTAATCTTCATACCATCTAGATAGTATCCAAATCTATCCTTTTCAGGGTTAAAATGGATAAACTCACACTTGCTTACATTAAAATCCACCTGCTGCAGTTTTGTCCATTCTATCAATGTCTATCAATGACCCTTTGTAATTTAATGCTACCATCTACACTGTCTACAATGCCACTTTAATTTGTGACAGCAGCAAACACAAGGTTATGGTAATGGGTTGAGATCTGATACTCCAAAGAATCAAAATCATTTAATGTCCAATTGTCTTGGGCTCCTTTATCTTAGTAATGCCAGATACCTTTAACCTGAGTTTGACATATCTAAGACACCAGCTGGATTCAGCACCATCTGAGGTTCTCTAGCTTCCTAGCCATTCGAGTTGGATTATAAAACTCTCTTTCCTAGAAATTTTCTATCAATCTGAATTTCTGAAAACTTCTTTTGATCATGCAAAGAAGCTTTGGACTGCATTCCCAATGCCCCGTGATCCCAGAACCGCATATTCTCACACCATGAGATGCCTCTCTGTAACGCACTTTCATCACAAAACCTGCTCAATGTTCCCAGGAACCTCTTGAATATTGTTGTGGAATCACAGACTTTACTTTTCAGTCATCCAATTTGCTCGCCTTCCCTAAATACAGCATTATTTCATAAAAAAAGACAAAAAGATATTTACTTCTATGCTTGCAACAAGATCAATCTCTGCTCTGATTTACTCAATCTGTAGCTGAAATCTTTATTTCAGCTTTTGTGGTGTGATGCCTTCGGTATATTCTCAAATCAGAAATGAGTCACCTATTAAGAGAATGGGGATAATCAAAATGTGGAGCTGGCTTAAGGAACAGACATTGTGTGTCCTTGATATGTATGCCCCTGTCAGGCAGAAAGGAAGTGATAAGGTAAGGGAACTATGGTTTACTAAAAAAATTGCATCTCTTGTTAAGCGGCTTATGTGACACTGAGGTGAGATGGTTCAGATGAGGCGATGGAGAGTTACAGAGTAGCTAGGAAGGATTTGAAGAGAGAGTTAAGAAAAGCAAGGAGGGGACATGAGCAGTCTTTAGGAGGTGGAATAAAGGAGAATCATAACACTTTCTGTAGGTATGTGAGGAACAAAAGGATGACTAGGGTAGGAATAGTGCCAGTCAAAGACAGAAGTGAGAAGTTGTGTGTGGACCCTGTGGAGATCGGAGAGGTGATAAATGAACATTTCTCACCTGTTTTCACTCAGGAAAAGATTGAGATACAGGCTATTAGACTAGAAATAATTGAGTTTAGTAAGGAGGAGATGTTATCAATTCTAGAAGGTGTGAAAGTAGATAAGTCCCCTGGGCCAGATGAGATTTATCTGAGGATTCTCTGGGAAGCCAGGGAGGAGAGGGCAGAACCTTTGGCTTTGATCTTTGAGTCGTCATTGTCTACAGGTTTAGTACCAGAGGACTGGAGAATTGCAAATGTTGTGCCCTTGTTCAAGAAGGACAGTACAGATGACCCAGGTAATTATAGACCAGTGAGCCTTATGTCTTTTGGAGAAAAATATTTGGAAAGGATTAAAATAGATAAAATTTATAACCATCTAGTAAGCAACAATCTGATTGGAGATAACAAACATGGTTTCATCAAGGATAGGTTATGTCTCACAAACTTCATTGAGTTTTTTGAGAAGCTGACCAAGCACATAGATGAGGGTAGGGCAGTTGACATGGTGTACATGGACTTTGATGAGGTTCCACATGGTAGGCCTTTGGAGAAAATGCAGAGGCATGGGATTGAGAGTGATTTAGCAGTTTGGATTAGAAACTGACTTTCTGTAAGAAGGCGGCGAGTGGTGGTTGATGGAAAATATTCAGCCTGGAGTCCGGTTACGATTGGTATGCCACAAGGATCTGTTTTGGGACCACTGTTGCTTGTCATCTTTATAAACGACTTGGACGCAGGCATAGGTGGATGAGTTAGTAAATTTGCAGATGACACTAAAGTTGGTGGAGTGGAGAGTGTGTAAGAACATTGCAAGATGCTGGGGTACTTGGATAAACTGCAGAATTGGGCTGAGAGGTGGCAAATGGAGTTCAATGCAGATATATGTGAGGTGATTCACTTTGGGAAGAATAATAGGAAATGAATAGTTTCTTGGTAGTGTGGATGTGCAGAGGGATCTTGGTATCCATGTACATAGATCCCTGAAAGTTGCCACCCAAGTTGATAGTGCTGTTAAGAAGGCATACGGTATGTTAGGTTTTATTGGTAGAGGGATTGAGTTCCAGAGCAGTGATGTCATGCTGCAACTGTACAAAATGCTATTGCGGCTTCTCTTGGAATACAGTTACAGGAAGGATGCAGAAGATTTGGAAAAGGTGCAGAGGAGGTTTACCAGGATGTTGCCTGGTCAGGAGGGAAGGTCTTATGAGGAAAGGCTGAGGGACTTGGGTCAGTTCTCAATGGAGAGAAGAAGGCTAAGAGAGGATTTAATCGAGACATACAAGATGATCAGAGGATTAGATAGAGTGGACAGTGATAGTATTTTTCCTAGGATGTTGATGTTGGCTTGTACGAGGGGGCATAGCTGCAAACTGAAGGGTGAAAAATTGAAGACAGATGTTAGAGGCAGGTTCTTTACTCAGAGAGTGGCAAGCGCGTGGAATGCCCTGCCTGCTAATGTAGTTAACTTAGCTACATTAGGGGCACTTAAACCGTCCTTGGATAATCATATGGATGATGATGGGATATTATAGGTGGATGGGCTTAGATTAGTTCACAGGTCAGCGTAACATCGAGGGTTGTTTATCCAATCTCATCTCTGTGAATTTGCATCATATTCTCATGTTCCAAAATAACAAATCTAAAATTGTATTTGTGATCATCAGATATTATAATTGTCTCACTCTTCTGCAACATTGCCCTGATATAGATCTCAAATTTGTCATCCAATGCTCTCAGCCGTTTGGCTCCCCATCGACCACTGAGGATTAAGCTGACTGGCATCGCTGTCCTACTTTCTGACATTCCAAATCTGAAAGTGTCCATTCTATCCAAGTCTTTAAAGTGTCTTTAAAACCCATATTGTCTAGTAACTCTTATCCCTATTTCTACAGGTGCATAATTTTATTCTCCGTGATATGTTTCTTTCTGTTTTGAAGGAGCTATGTTGTTTATATATTCTAAGCATGAATAAAAATGACCAGTAGCAAATATCTGAATGTAGAAAAACTTTCTGTCAAACATCTATGCTCCAGAATGTGATTTTCCTTCACAATAAATGTGCTGCCAAAGTTTTTCATTTTGGCACCATTAGGAACAATGAACGAAAATGTTCAAATCAAACAACAATGCATGCTGCATGAGAAGAGGGTGCTGACTGGTGGCAGCTCAACTCGGACTGGTTAAGGCATTGCAATGTTGAATGCACCAGGGAAGAATTGTCTTCAAGCTTCTGAAAAGGTGCAATATGTGCTTATACATTTTCTGTTTGTGACCCTCAAGTTCAACCAAGCAACTACCCTACAAATTTATTAGACTTCCTGGATGGTGTAATGAGCAGCCATGGCACCATAATATAGATATTCAGTTGGTCACAGAGTCTAAATGATATATGTCACAAGTACAATAATTTTGTATTGAGAATACATCAGCCTCTGTATTGGACTAGGTTTCTCTGCAAGCCTCCCACATGTATGGCAAGAGTGTTAATAACTTGACTATAATTTAGAATTAAATGTCCTATTTTGAGTTAGAATCCTTTTGAGAATTGGTCTTGCAGAAACCATTTTTCAATGTGATAATGTCACTCAACATTTTGTAAAACTAACAGTAAGGAAACAACTTGCTCTATAAGAAACTAAGACAGTATGTGGACATGGACACATCCAAGCTCTGAACCACATGACATCAAGATTGCTGGCAGGTTATACAAAACTGCAAGTAGTTTCTATTTAATCTCATTATCTTTTTTTAAGTAGCTTGGGGTCTTGAGGTCTGCATTAGTATCCTTAGCAGCAAGCTATATTCTGATCTTTCTTTGCAGTGATCTGCCACCTGTAGCATTCTATCTCCTTACACAGATACCTGCATAATTGTCTGGTGAGTCACTATGTGAATATCCCTTATCTAACCTAACCTCCAAAACACACATGACACCAGTCTTTGTATGTCATGCAGTGACAATTGGAAAGTGAAAGATAACAGGAGAAGAGAGTGCTTTGAATAGTAAGGCTACAGTAGTTGCAAATGTAAAAGAGACTAATTATGATAAGAAGTAGGATTCTTATCTTGATAATTTTAAAGTAGTCATACAAAAACTTTATGTAATAGAAACCATATCCATGAAACTAAGCTTGTTGCATTGACTTCTTCCCTTTGCTGTCAAAGGTTTGTCAAATCCCTTCAAAAGGCCCTTCCTGAATACACAGCATATTGTGTTAATCAGTACCCTATCACATAATGAGGTCCCAGCAGCTGATCCCAGAATTTTATGTGATTCATGCATATGGCAGACAGGCATTTTTGGATATGATCTAGTTTCTATCCATATGCCAGTCCAACATAGAGATAGAGAAAAGATAGAGATCCATCTATCCCACAGGAAAAAGCCTAGGGTTATCTTCAAATCAACCAGATATGTTTCATAAGCTAAAAGTAAATTCTACATACATTCATATCTTCAATTGCAGAATATCTCAACTTCCAACACTAGGTAGATGAATCCACACTTTGTCTTTTGACATATTACATCAACTTCATGAATGGTCAATATGAAGATGATTTCAATTGAGAGGATCCTTTCAATATTGGGTCAGTTTCATTTTAATAAAAAGAGACTAACAAGGAATATGGCACACTTTGAGATGTAATGGCTTCAAATTTGCAGGCACTTACTGCTGGCTATATTGTAAAAGTCACTCAGCATGCATATGTCAGATTTTTCATGTCACATAGTACGTGGGAGGCACATATTTTGACCAATTTCTGAAAATTGTCTATTGCAAAGAGCTTTACTTTTAAATGTTTACTTCTTTTCAGGTTTTGCATTCGTACTAAAGGACCAGCTATGCAACTAAAAAAAAACTAATATTCAGCCTGATTAAACACTGCCTCTATGGATATTTGTCTATTTGGTTACACATAATAATGATTGTTATTTTCATCTTTTATTTAATCAATGTGCTTTCTAGGATAGTTGTATTTAGGTTAATCTGAAAATTTAAAACTAATAGGCCTTGAAATTATATTGTGCTAATATCCTTTTGTTCAGCATATGTTAGAGCTGTGCATCCTGGGATTTTCCTAATTGACTTGAAGAATCAGGGAGGAATCTTAAGCACTATAAATCTTTTTTCTTGATTCTCCTGTAAATTAGGGGCAAGGATGGTTTGTGTATTGGGCTTAAATCAGCCAAATATGAGGTGAACATCTGGTCTCTGGTCATCACTTGATTTAATCACAGCAGTGTTTTAATGTGTTAACACCTCTATTGAAAAGGAAATCCATGCAAATTGGTAAACGGATTTATCCAAAAATTTTCAAATTCAATTTCAAGGCCTAGTGTTTCTAAATCTGAATTAAGTCACTTGATTTAAAATAAATGAGTCAAACGAGGAATATTTTACTGGCACATGTCTGTCTGTAATCCTGAGAAGCGTTCAATGTAACCAAATTCAAATATTCTGCATCATAACTGGACATCCAATGTTACAATCCATGGGGATAGTTGACTTTACATCTATGACGTATTTGCCAGGAGATAGCTAATGATTGAGATGCCAATCACAAGAGACAAACTCCTGAGGATTGGAAATCATTTTAATTAGAAAAATTGCAAGACTTATTTATTGAAGAAAATGTGAGACTGTGATTTGAACTGATGCATTTCAGGTATATGGATTTCATTGATAACAATGTTAAGTTTATTCTTGACAGAACAGGAGAATAGTGCTGAATATAAATCAGGGAGGAATGTTCCCAGTACCAAAATTCAGCCCAATAAGAAATCACAGTCCCAAATATCCATATGCTGTTCATATGACGTAAGAGAACATTGCTGCTCAGGGATATTTATCGTTGTGAGAATCTGTCGATTCCAATTGATAGGTTTACATCTGACAGGTTCATATTGGAAGTTCATATTGCAAAACTACATCGTGTCAACATCCAATTCTATTTTTCAGCCACTACTTATATTTTTCTGATGAGACCATTATTTTGGTTATAGGCATATAGTCCTGCCTCTATTTAACTCAACTGAGTGCTAGAATATCACTTTTCACTATCAATGTAAGGAAAATCCTAATCCTAATGATTGATGTTCACCATCAATCCCTGAATCCTCCTTTGTTTACTCCCTAGGTCAAACATCAGCTGACCATTGCCATATACTCTCATTCTGAAAACACAATCAGGATAAGATACAGTAAGTTAAAGCCAGAAAACTCAATCAGTTTGCAACTTTTATATCAAAAGTAAACACTTTGAATAACAGTAGATAGTAAACAGATTACTGATAATCATTATTAGTGCTTAAATCCCTTTATAGTTAGGAGCTGTGATGAATGCTGAAGAAAAGTTGAAATAGACAATTCCTTGCTAAAGTTAATGCCTCTGCTTAATAATGACTAAATATTCTCCATTGCTTGACAGCAATGTATTAAGAAAACCAGCTGTCATTCACAAAATTGGTTGAAAATGACATTTTTGGTGAAAATAAGCCTATAAAATGACCTGTAGAAGATCTATACTTTACAACAAGAAATCATCGTATATCTCAATCAAAATAACTTTATATTTTCAGTTAAAAAAACAACACCAGTTCAAGTAGCTTCTGTTTCCTGAAATAATATTGTTTTGGAAATCTAAAAAGCAGTGCGATAAGAGTAGCTATTGAAACTGTCTCCTTAGAAATGTGCAGCACAAACCCTTGCTAATCAGACAGTAGAAGGGATGTTTTGACGCAAAATGAACTACTGTCAGTCAGCAAGTCTGTTGTTTACAAAGAGATTGCTGCATAATTACAGCTGTATTGCTCCACAACTTGTAGTTCGGTATTCACTAATAGACAGAACACATGGGCTTTGATGTAGAGCTCTTAAAACAAGACAATGCAAATGACATTTACTGGAGATTTTTTTTCATTAATGAACAGTACTTCAGGGAGTGTAAAGGCAAGTGGCATATAATTTCTGAACTATTTAAATTGCTAATTAGATCTGTATAGGAGGTGTACTCCTAATGCAGACAATTACTACAGCTCATAAGTGTTTGCCTTACGGTTGCTAATTACTGCAGAAGCCAATTAATTGCTGTTGACGTTTGTATTCTTTTGCATATTGCCAGTTAATATTTACATTTATAATGAAGACAGAATTGGCAAACACTATGTCACTTTGTAATGAACAATTTCAGTATCTAAATAACAAGCATATTATCTCATTGTGCCTGAAGAGCGTAGATGATTAGCATAAGGTTTGTGTACACTCTGATAACATTACTTATTTTAACAAGAAAAGTGTCATTGTAGTGTAATACATTCTAGTTAAAGAGCTCAGCAGCTTTGATAAATGTCATTTTATCAGCATTTTAAGCTGACAAACTATCCAAGATTGCTTTCATTGTAATACTTTCAAATGAAAATTTATTGAAAGCCCGCGAACCCAGGCATTTACTACATAAGGATGGCTTCACTCAAATGCGCTCTAAAATGTGCTATTGACTTATTAACTCTGTGAAAATCTTCTAATTCTCTGGGGGTCAAAAAAACATAATGTTTGGAAACCTGAAAGAAAAGCAGAAATACTGACTTCATACAACAGGCCCATCAGAATCTGTCAAGTCCGAAGACCAGTTAGCATTTCAGATGTGGAACAGAACAGATGTAATATTGATCCAGTCTTCCCTCAAAGCATAAATACCCAGAGCTTCCAGTTTTCAAATAGTTGGGACATCTCAGAAGTCCACATGTACAAACTATACAGTAACTGCCCAGGAAGATTAAACTTCTGATGGCCAATTTCCTGGCATTCGGAAACCTCTGAAAACATTACCAATTCTGCATTAGAGTTGATACTTTGTACAGTTATGACTTAGCAGGAAAAGCTATTGGCTAACTAAACTGTAATTCCCAATCCAGTCACTCACACTGAGTGCCTCTGTCTTACACTGAACGTTCCCTGAACACCCATCCTTATTACGCTCCTGTGCAGACACCTGAAGCACTCTCCGCACTCCACCCAACCTTTATATATACCTGATGAAACCACTCCCAACAATGAGCACATGATCTCACCACCCTCTTAGTTTAGGTACCCACCCAAATGCACCTTATCCAATCAAGCCCCAATTCCATCCCACCACCCCCACCACCTTCAGGCATCTGATCTGCCTTGTTTTGTCACTTGCTTAACTGATCCATCTTCCAATCTATCTCAACACTCACCTGCCATATCTCCCCCCTTACCTACCTGACCACCTAATCCCTCACTCAACTGGCACACTACTCCCTTATCAATCTTGCACTTGCCTTGTCTTAGTATGTGTCAAAATGGAGATTTGTAAACATTTTATCTACTGAAATATGGTAGCTATTTCTGTAAAAAAGGAGGCATGGTATCTGCATGGTTGATTCTGTTATGATGGATCCTGTATTAGACACTGGAACATTTGTCTGACCAGATAGATTTTGGCCCAGATTAAAAGACCAACCCTATACTATCTTTCTCTACCACTAACACAGTGTGTACCAATTACATGATGCACTGCAGCAACTCACCAAGGTTCCTGTCACACAGGTTCCAAATCCAAGATCATTAACACTAGGAAGAGAATGCCTTTGGCACTCCAACAGTCTTGCTATTCCAAACAGATCATATCCAACTCTCAGCTTCTCACTGCATTCAGTACAGATCATCTTTACACTTACATTACAGATGATGAAGCGATATTGTGTGGCTTCCATGGGATTCTGCAGTTGTACGAATAATGGTTGACCTTCAGTCAGCATTGGCTTGTTGTCATGTCATTGCTTCTAACTTTAATATCATTGAGATATCCAAGCTCAATTTGCATGCACCAGTAGCTAGTTGCAAACAACATTCCCACAATTTGTTTTTTTGGCACTCTGGGATCCATGCAGGGCTATGGCTTCCAGAAGCCAATGCATTGACTGTCAAAATGTGTAGACCCTCCCAGCTGAAATGTTAGAAAATGCCTTTGACCCATACCTGACTCCTAAAGCATTACAAGTGGATGTTGGAATTAATGCAACTTAGGTGTAGATGGAGTTTGCCTAAACCTGCTTCATGTATTTGTAGTTTCAATTCCCCAGCTTCCAACAAACATTGATCCCATGCTTTTCCAATCAAAATGATACTTACTCTGCCCACCCCGAAGATTGTCCTAGCCATTTTATAGTCATATTTTGCACCTGCAGAATGAAAAGTAGGCAAAAGGAAGCTCATGATGACATCATCAAACTGTGATCCACCTGGTCACTCTCTAAAGCCTCATGTCTACTTTTCCCACTTACTATCCTGACAGGCCATTTTTCACCCATTGCCTCACTTTTGGACACTCACGACATTGAATTTCACCAACATTTGCCCTTGCTGCTCTGAACCTGACATTATAGCTCAATACTGCCCTCTTTGGTCTTGTACAGTCCCCTTGTGAAGGCCACAGTGATGGTCCCTGACATGGCTTTTCCCCAGCTCCATGACCTACCAATCCTTCTGATGCAGTTTCACTAACCCTCCATTCACCTGGCAATTCCCCACCACTATTCTTGTTCTCGGCTCTGGAATTGCCTCTGGATTCACTTCTCCCATTTGCCTCAAATCCCCCATCCCATCTGTTGGTGATCCCTCTAAATTCCCTACAGGCCATCTATTGAAGTCCAGAAAGACAGTTGGACAAATCCTCAGGAATGCATTTGCATTGAAATCTGGCTGATTTTAACGAGCAGCCCCTACTTCTGAATGCTGTGTTTGCAACTGATAATACATGTTTTCCCTGTCTGCTAGTGATGGCTGTCCATTTCCAAGACTGTACTGGGATAGATCCCCTGACCATGATTGCCCGCATGGACAACTGACTGGAGTCAGGCTGCAGGAAAATGTGTGGCTAGAATCAGGACACCATAAATGATCACGGACCACCTTTTAATGGATGGGGGACGAGATCCCACTAGTTTCCAGCATGATCATTTAGTTGAATCAAAGTTAAGTGTGTTTGCTGCACAGACGGTTGTTGATGCCTCCATATGCTATTCATCAAGTTGCTCCCCAACCCCTGACCGATTCCTACTGACAAGCATGACAAGTCACCTGATTGTCTGCACTAAATCACATAACAATACCACAGCAGTGATAGCCTTTGACTGGCTGAAGTGCCAATACTTTAATAGGCCAGGTATGACATTAATACTGCACTAAGGTGAGTGAGCACTAAGAGATCAAGTGGGCATCCCTAAGATGCAGCCTGGGCTATTCTGTGAGTTGAGTACAAAGTATCTCTGCTGCACCTTGTTACTGCTAGTTGCCAGTGCACTTGGCTGCAAGTACTTCCTCAGCATCTTGCTAAGTGGATCAGTGAGGTGCTACAATGTGTGTTAGAATTAGGAAAATGTTGAGTTTTCTCGGTCTAGCTTGTTTGGTATGATAGGAAGCTGACTGTTATTGTGGTGACCTGGGCTGCTAACAGGACATTTAACATGCAATAGTACCCCTTCATTGGCATCTTGCCACTGCCTAGTGCAAACCTCACCACATCACTTGCTTGACCCGTAAATAATGGAGCGAGATGTTCCCAATAGGCTTCAGGAGATCTGCCATCTGATTTTGCCACAAATCTGATCATAGCCCATGTTGTTCAATGTCTTATAAGATTCTGTTCACACAATATGGCTTTCAATACCAGGTGGGCAGACTCTTTGAATATGCCTCAGATGGGGTCATGGCAGAGGTTTGTTCATACACTGGCATTGTGTAAACATATAACCTTACAATGGAGCCCTAGCTCTATTACAGTTCCTTTCATAAGGGTTTCCTTGTGGTGCAGTGGCAGTGTCCCTGCATCTGGACCAGAAGGTCAATGCCGAAGTCCTATTTGCTCAAGAAAGTATGTAATAACAACTCTGAACAGGTTGTTTAGGAAATATCTGCATCCAATAATTCAAACCATGCCAAATCCAGGTTGCTTTAAGACTGTAATTTGTACTTGCTAATGTGGAGGAGGCACCATCCTGATCTGTCACATCAGGACGTAGTTTCTGATTCCAATTCCCCTTTCCTCCTTTGCAGGACTAACCAGCAATTTCATTCCAGGCAGTTGCTAATTAGGTGTGTGATGGGGGAGCACAGAAGCCAGTAGACCATAACTTTGTGTTCCATCTCCCTCATCCTTATGGAACATAAAATCTGGCTCATAGTCTCAAGATAAGGGACCTTTCATTTATTTGGGATGAGGAGAAATTTCTTCACTCAAAGAGTTATAAATTTTTGGAACTATCCACTTAATTGTTTTGAATGCTCCAACATTGAACATCTATATAAGGCTGAGATAGATAGATTTTGGGTGTCTCAGGAATCAAGCAATATGGTTGAGTGGGCAGGAAAGTGGAATTGAATCCTTAGATCAGTGCTGATTATATTGAATGGCAGGTCGGGCTCCAGGGATAGTATGGTTGACTCCTGATCCTATTTCATGTCTTCTTATCTTCTCAGAGTTTGAGTGGTAAAAATGGTGTCACTGTCAGACTGCTGCCAAACCTTGCAAAGTCTGAATCAATCTGTACAAAGGCTGGAATAGCAAAGTTTCCAGCAGCTGCTGAGGAAAGTGTTAGCTTCAACCGGTCAGATATTCACCCACATAAAGAGATTTTCTGCTACATTTATTACCAGCTTACACCAGTTAAACTTCGATTAGCCTAACAGTATCTTCTATTTAGTAACAAATGCAAATAAAAGCCAGTGATTGCAGCTTGTTACTTTCTTTAATCAAATTATATGATTATTTTCAAGTTTATATATTTTAAAATATAACTTATTTTCAGTGCTGAAAATGCAACCATTTGCATGAGTACCTCTGCAGGTATACATAGTTAAATGACTACCTTCCACAATATTTTTTCAACAATGCATCCTAAGTGCACATTGAAAGAAAGAAAGAGAGAGAGAAAGAAAGAAAGGAAGATTTATATATTTGCTTACCATGATACCAAGATTTTCTAAAGCACTTCCCAGTCAGTTAAGTACTTTTGAAGTGACATTGCATGTAAGAAACACTAATGAAGTCACAGAAAACAAAATCTCACAGAAAGCAAAAAAGTGAACAGTGAAATCCTTTTTTAAGGCATATTGCACAAGGCTCTAACGATGCTTCCACTTTTCTTCAAGTAACACTTTGGAATTAATACATTTAGCTAAGAGAGCTGACATACCCTTAAGTTAATGTTTCATTTGAAAGATGGCACCTCCTGAGTACAGCATTCCTGTTCACCAAGATGTCCATCATTTTGAGGCATGGAATTTAAACCAACATCCATGTGTCTTAGAAGCAGGTATAAAATCAACTGAGCTGATGCTGTCATCTCCTCCTGCATCACTACAATGATCCTGCCCTCATATTTTCCAACCTTTCTATGTTGTGTAGAAAGCTTGCAAAGCTAGTGCCAATTAGTACTGAATTTAGGGCAGTTTGTGCTGACTTGTGTCTACTGGGAACTGGATTGAAGCTGCCAGAATTCATTTCACTTGTGACCCGTAACATACGTCAGATGTGTCAAAGGAGATCTTTATCCCTTCGGTCTGGGGTGAATTCAAATCCAGGTCCCTGGAGTGAAAAGAATTGCATTCTAACAAAATAAAATAGAAGTGCCCACCCATTCCATCCAGATCAGAAAGGTATGTGGAACGACGTACAAAGCTGTAGAGTACTGAAACGCAATTGCACAAGTTCTGTTTGTTTTTGATGTGAAGCCCATTACCACAGATGTTTCGGTAAGGCACCATTGCCTGATAACAAGACCTTACATTGTGCAGCCTCAATTTTTTTCTTTCTTTCTCTGGCACACAGATTGTTAGTATTCAATGAAAGAATAGTGTCCGTTGTTGCTAAAGGGTGAAATAGCAAAAGAAAATCTCACTTCTGTATCCTGGTTTCAGTTCACTAATAGGCATCCTCTTCTGCCAAAGACAAACAACATTCACAAACAACATTTGGAAACAAAAGCCCCAGCACAGATTTATAGATACGTACACATGCACCTTGGCCTGGATTGGCCTTTGGCACCAACCTTCACTGGAAGCAATTTAGAGAGACTCGTCTGAATAAACACTGAGATGGTAAGGCCATGGACTGAGAGTAAGAAAAATCAATGGCTCAAGAAATCAGTTCCAGAGATCAATAGAACATATTAAGGATCACACGTTTGTGAGGGCATTTAAAGAAGAGTGTAGTTTACAGTTCATTTCGCAGCATTTGTGAAGGAGTGAATAAGTACTGTCAAGTGAACTGCACTGTACTGTGCAAAATTTTAAAGCTGCAGTGACCCATTTTGCTGACCAATTTCAAAACTACCAAGTTTACATTTTACAAACTGTCTAAGGACTGCTCCTAAACTCAATTCCACTACCTTGTGAATTAGATATTTTATTAGTTGATTGCTTTTAAAACAACATGAACACTTTCCCTTATTTATTCACTTAGCATAACAATGTGAATTTCTTGCATTGGATAAAATAACAGGAAGAACAAAAATGTTATTGTTAAAAGAGTTGACATGTATGAATCCATTTTTGCGGTATCCACATGGCTTAGTGGTCTCTAGGTTGGCAATTTTTTTCCTGTTGTGGAAGTCTCATGCCAGTGTGGAGATCCTCTGCAGTGGTGGTTTCCAGTTATTCCAGCATTCATTATTTTAATTGGCTTTCCCAAAAATGGAATTAATCTGAATAAAACTTTGCCTTGATTTTGACTTTTTTTCTTCTTGTCTATGGCTTATGTCATTAATATAGGTGCCACAGTTTGGCAACTTATAAACCTTTTTACTTTATTTTTCTAAAAGTACACATGACAATAAATTGCTATTTTATTCTATTCTATAGTATTTTATTCTATTCCACCAGTGTTCACTCAAAAAGTGATAAATAGCACAATTATTGTGGAATCTTAAAGTTTTGTGGTTTTGGTATATTACATTTGTTCCACTTCTCTCAACCGGTGTCATTTGCTTCATTTTCTTTTTTTCCATTTTCAGAATTACTCAAGTTGACCCAAAGGGTTAAATCATCTAAATGTAACCTATCTATGTCCAACAACAAATATTTACACTGTCATTGGATATTTTTTAAATGCGCCTTTAAATTGAAAATAGTAATTTGACTGCATGCTCTGAAAGTGTTGATGCTAACTAAATTATGGTATAAACAGAACATTCCTTTTCATGGATTAAAAGATCAAGACCCACTAAACTGAACTTCTTGTGTAAGAGCTACAGAAGTCCCAATGTGAAATATTAACAATTGGACTGCCTCTGATCTCCTTCATCTAAGCCTAGTCCCCACCTAAGTTGGCAGGGTGTGAGCATGCAAGTACCATACATCTTTAAATCAGAATAAACTGAGCGGGCACAATCTTCCATTTTCAACTAAACCAATCCAGTTAATGACCTCCCTTAGACATCCAGCTGAATATGTATTCAATTGCATAAGGGACATCCATCATTCAACCTCATGAGTGTTATTTAAAGACCTATTCATCCAACTTCCAAAAGAGGAACCATTGAGTAGATGGCAGAAATTTTTGATCATCAAGGTGTCCTCTCAGTGTGCATGCTCAAAAGCCTTCTACTGTATGTTACTCCATCAAACTTCATATACAAGACCCCTGTAACAGAATATATGTGTGACCTTACCTTCCCGAGATTTGATTTATGATCTTTTCTTTCCTTTTTGCCTGACTACAACCCACTTGTGCCTGATGGTTTGCCAGGTGCTGACCCCAATTCTATGCTACCCTCTAAGGTAAACACACAGTCTGTCTCTGAGCTGTTGACTGCAACTATTAAATCAAGCAACACTGCTTCTTCCTCAGCAGTCTGGCATTACACTCTGTCTTCATTATGAGACTGCAGTGGCCAGTAATATATCAGTTCTTGAGTGTCTGAAAATAGAAATACTGAAGGGGAGGATTGGGGGAGGTAAAGTGGGTACTTGGTCAAAAATGTGGGTTTGCAATCACACCATCTGCTGATTTCATTTCATGCCAGACACTAGGAGAGAGAGATGTGATTTGAGAAGGTAGGGAAATACCAACATCCGGAATGATTTTTGTGATCACAAATACAACATCCTAAGTCATAGACAGTCCTACAAAATGAAGTACTGTCTTGTTCAGAGGGTTCAGGTGATGCAGTGGTATGTGTCCTCTTCCAGTTCTGCTCTGTCTCCTATTAGGGGTCAGCATGTCCTGCAAGAAGGAGAGGAAATATTGGCATGTTGTAATATGTTTGGATAATGTGCTGCCATAGTTGATTATTTGGAGGCATGTGGAAGCAATGAGAGGAGGATGTGAGGCTGGAAGTATTGATAGATAGAGTTGTAGAAATGTACAGCATGGAAACAGACCCTTGGGTCCAACTCGTCCATGCCTATCAGATATCCTAACCTAATCTAATCCCATTTGCCAGCACTTGGCCCAAATTTCTCTAAACCTATCCAGATGCCTTTTAAGTATTATAATTGTACCAGTCTCCATCACTTCCTCTGGCAAATCATTCCATACAAGCACCACCCTCTGCAGGAAACAGTTGCCCCTTAGGTCCCTTTGAAATCTTTCTCATTTCACCCTAAGCCTCTAGTATTGGACTCCCCCACCTCAGGGAAAAGACCTTGTCTATTTATTCTATGTCCCTCATGATTTTATAAATTTCTATAAGGTCACCCCTCAGTCTCCGATGCTGCAGGGAAAACAGCTTATTCAGCCTCTTCCTACAGCTCAAATCTTCCAACTCTGTGAGAATGAAGTGGAATATCTGAATGCTAGAGCTGAATGTTGAGATTTCAATGTTGCTGATGGGAGAATGATTCGATTATGGTTTATTGAGCAACAAATTATTTTTTTCACAAGGTGTGGGCATCTCTGGTCCCAAGCCAGCATTCATTGCCCACCCTAATTTCCCCTGAGATGGTCGTAGTGAGCTGTCTTCTCGAACTGCTGCAGTCCTCGGGATATTTGTCCACCCACTGTGTTGTAAGAAAGGAAGTTCTAGAACTTTAACTGAGTGAAAATGAAGGAAGAGCAACAGTGGTCTACGTCTGCATGGTATTTGATTTGGAGGGCAATTTGCAAGTAGTCGTGCTCCGATGAATCTGCTTCCCTTGTCCTTTTGAGTGGTCGATCTTGTGGTCTTGCAAGATGCTTTTGAAGGAGCTTTGATGAGTTGTGACAGTGAAACTTCTAATTGGGACAGCATATTATCCCTTTGTTTTGGTGATGAAGACAATGAACATTCAAGGTTTTTGATGGGGTGCCAATCAAACAAATTGATTTGCCGTGATTAGTGTTAAGCTTCTTGAGTTTCTTGAGCATGAGATATTGTTGGATTGTGAGTTGGGGATGTCAAGTAAAGATAAATCCATTAACATTTACTGTCAAAGTGGGGTATTGGACTTTTTGTAGCACTACTTCAATTTTCTTAAGGTGGAATTCTGGACAGTAATATCCCTGACTATCAGTTCCCATTTCTTTCTCAGAGTATGCTTTGAGACCACCTTCAGGAACATTGCATTTCTCCACCTTTCCAGTTCCTATACTAATTGCGCCATTAGGCATTAGAGACATGAGTGTTTCTGCTGCATCAGAACACCTGCAATGCCCCTCTCTCTCTTGCTTGTTGTTCCATTTTCTGCACTTTTATTTTTCTGAGCTGTCCATAGGCAATATTCAGCAACTTCATTTGAATGAATGTCCGTCTATTTTAAAATGTTCCTTAAAGACCTGCAGACCAACTGAAACACGATTGCTATGCATGCTGCCTGGTCTCCATTTACTGCATGGACAGTGCTCAGCTACACACTGAAATCATTTAGAAGAAGCAGCATGAGGTCTGTCTGCTGCTGCCTCAGCAGGAATAGGCACTGAGTGATTGCACATTCCAAAAACAGGCCTAAATAAACTTTCACACAAATTATCTTGATCACTAGCACAAAGTCAGTTAAGTGAGACATGAAGATGTTCCTCCTAATCTGGACTGGTGTGTGTGCTGACTTATTGGCAAAAAGATAAGAAATGACTGACCTAGCGTGACTTTATGCTTTCTTGATTTGGAGTTCATCAAGGATACTAACAGACAGTGAGGTAATTGACACTAGATGCTCTGACCAACACTAACGCACATATCACTCAGATTAGTCAAAATAATTAAGATTTTTTTATTAGAAAATTTAAAATGCACAATAATGTTTTTGATAGTCTCAGTTCTTACATGACTTGCACTTCTTCAGTTCCATGAGATGTTCTTGAAGGAGTTGTGGCTTTGTAAAATTAGACTGTCTCTCTAATTTTAACATCCAAGTTGCAGAAAATAAAATGAAACAACTATTACAGAAGAATAGAATCATAAAACACAGAAAATAAGGATGTATTTTGGCCCATTGAGTCTCTACTGGCTTTGCTAAAGAGCAATCCAGTTAGTTTCTACATTTGCTCATACATTTTCTTCCCTTTCAACAATTTATTCAATTTTCTTTTGAATGTTGCTGTTGAATCTGAATCCAGAACACTTTAAATCCTAATAATTCATTGCACAGAAGCATTTTCCTCATATCTAATCTGATTTTTTTTACTCGTCATTAATGATTATTGGCCAAGTAGTCATTGAAAGAGTTCACCCTGGACCAGCCGATGATCACAATGGTTAATGTTGAGAAGTTTGGCATTGTTATGTGGTACAGCGTCTGAGGAAGTCCTGACTTGTGAACATGTGTGGTATTTTGCTGAGGGAGTTTAAACATCTAATGGGCAGAATCACACTGCTTGGACCACTCCGAGAATGTCTCTGATACAATTTTAGTGTCAGTGCTCTCCGCTTGATACCCAGAACTTAGCCAAAACATTATCTCAGGACACTCACGTTGTTAATCACAGACATAGGGATGGGTTGGAGACCTCTATACTTGCACTCTTTGGAGCTTTGATGCAAAAAAAGACTGAACTACTTAATGTAATTAACTAATCAGCTCATCTCCAATAACATTTATTTACTCTGCCTAAGGCTAGAAGAAACAAGCTTAACTTTCTTTCCTGAATTTAATTCTTAGCCCATTAAAAGTTAGTTAAATGCTTGCTAGAGAAAACCTTTAGAACAATATTGAGACTTAGTAACTCACCACACACTGAATTCACTCTTTCATGGAGCTGGACCACATTTCATACATGCACAGTTCACAGAATTAGTTGACATTTAAAGCATTGGTTGCCTTTACTCAAGTCAGATTTTGTAGATCGGGCATATGAAACTCAACAATTGCAGAGTAAGCCTGACAAGAGCAAATCTGAATACTGTACATTTCTTCTAGTAGCAAAGGTAACCTTTTGAATATTGTCCAGGGTAGCTTTTACTGGAGGTCAGATTTCATTAGAGGGAGGTAAGATGGCTTTTGAGGAAGGTACAATAACATTTTCAATTGTTAAAAGGAGCGTGAATGTGAACAAAAGTCCATAAATGATTTAACTGACAAGTACATTGAAACTGTTGATACACCTTACAAACGCAACTGTCAAAGGATCTGTCAAAACTGTCAAAGGACCTGTCAAAACTGTCAAAGGACCTGTCAAAACTGTCAAGAAAAACTGTGAAAAGTAACTGTCAAAGGGAGTTGTTCAGCTGTCAGAGTATTTAAAAGTTCCATTGTTTAAATCATCAAAAAGGTTTGGAGTGCTCACAAAAAAATCATGGCTTGCTATTTTACTGAAGGGTTTACTGGATTACTGCTTCATGACTTTATTTCACAAGCTCCTTATTAAGACAATGGGTAGCTACCACTTCAGACTTCATTGATGGCTTTAAGAGATTATAAATTCTTTGAAGTGAGATTAAAAATTACAGCTCATGTTGCTTTAATGGATAAAATGTTTGCTATTTTAAGATTTTTCCCTGTATTATGCAATTAGGAAAATTATCATTACAGCAGTGTAAATAAGGGTTGCATCTCAGAACTATGTGGAAGGTGACTATGTAGGGATTGTGCAAGAAATTTAATCTTTTAGTGGGAAAATAATCAATGCCTAAAATACTCTAAAAATGTTTCTAACTCTGAATTAGAGTTTTTGAAGAGTTCTGACTCACTTACCTGAAAAGTTAACAAAAACAAGGAATGCTGAAGAAACTCAACAGGTCTAGCAGTATCTGTGGATAGAGAAAGAGTTAATTTTTTCAAGTACAATATGACTTTTGTTCAGAACTGAAAGGTGTTGGAAAGGTGTTATACTTGTAACTGCATCAGAGGAAGAAAAAGGTGAAAGTTGGTGGCGAAGGGTACAAAAGGTTATTAGTGGAAGTAGAAAACAAAAAGAGATATAAAACTTGCATAAATTAAAATGTGAAAGAGAGAGAATGAGTCTTCTTTAATAAGAGCAAAATATGCAAGACTCAAACAAGATAGGCTGTGAGGATAGGGTGGTGGACAATGGAAGGAAAATGGAGAACAGATATATGCAATCATATTCTAAAGATATGGAATTCAAAGTTGGGACCTCAAAGTTGCATGGCGCTTAATCAGAAAATGAGGCATTGTTCCTTAAGCTTGCATTATGTTTCATTGGAATGTTACAGCAATTCCAGGAGGAATGTTAGCATGAGAACAAGTTGGTTTATTAAAATGGTAAGGAAGTGGGACACCTACAGACAGAATGAATTCTGTTTTTCCTCAATGTAGCACCTGCCCACCCCCACCCCTTCATGCTGAGACATATCTGATACTGAGAGGGTTGGCAGGATAGATGTTGAGGGGATGTTTGTTCTTATAGGAGGGTGTAGAAGTGATTAAGGTGGAGGTGAGGAAGCATTTTGTCTTTTAAAGCATGATTGAGCAAAGAACAGTACAGTTTGAGACAGGCCCTTCAGCCCACCAAGACTGCACTGCCTTTTCAAACTAAAGACCTTTTCCCTCAATGTGGTCTGTATCTTTCTATTTGCTATCTATTCATATATCTGTCAAGATGCTTCTGAATTGTTGCTATTATATCCATCTCCATCACCTCCTCTGGTAACACATTCCAGGCACTTACCACCTTTTGTGAAACAAAATGCCTCTCACATATCCTTTAAACTTATTCCCTTTTAAACCTGTGTCCCCTCATAATTCCCATGTCAATCATGGGAAAGAGACTCCCATTATCTGTTCTATCCATGCCTCACAATTTTGTAAACTAGTGTCAAACCACCCCTCAGCATTCAAATTTTTTATCTTTAAATTTCATATTTTTGCTTTGAGTTTCTGAACACAAGACATTGAAGTAAATTAGAAACAACAGCAGCATAAACACTAGAGTTATTCACCTATACTTCCACCTAACCTGCCATTCCCTAGCTAACCAGATCTTAGTGTATTTGGCTATTGTCTATTTCTAATCCAAGCTCACGTTTTGTTCTTTATGCCCATGTCTATAAATTTAATCAGTAACCTCATCTGTTAGGCTATTAGATGTATTTTAAATGTCTAAGTGCAGAATATTATGGTATTTGCTGAATTGAGTTTGATTTTCACTTCGTCAAAGGAATTCAGGAGCTTCCCTTTTATTGTTAAAGTTATCTGTTGCTTCCTCGGTGTTGTCACACAAATAATCTTGAATTATAGTGTACTATATGTAGTGATGATACAAATGTTGGTGCTTGAATGAATTAAGGAGCAACTCTCAATTTTTTAAAAAGCTCAGTTTATAGTAACTGTGAAAGTGCTCATTTCTCAGTTTCTTGTCACATGCAGTCCTATCCTCCTATCAGGCATCCTTCAATCTCTTGTTCTGCATCTGCTTCTCCTTCAAACTCAACTGATATCAGTCTATTCACCTCTCCCTCACCACTCCAAGATTATTGAATGATTAAAAAAGGATATCAGTGCACAGTGACAAATTTAAGTGAAATGCATTTTGATTTTCTCCTCTTGCATCAGATGATAACCACTAACTCTTACCCCTTTTCTCAGCCGTGGCCATTCTAATTCTAATTATTGAGGCCTGCTAAAGTGCTTGGCACAATTGTAATTTAGAACTGAGAGGAGCATGGTATTATTGAAAAATGGAAGTCAGCAGCAGGAATATGTTCCTGCCGACAGCTATGCATGTTTTGTTTTACTTAATAGAAGTCTTTTTAGAAAGTGGTTGCTTCCAGAATTTAGGCCCTAACATTCATCAAATCTCTGCAATGGGAGCTGATATAGTGAAGGGTTCAATGTTTCCCAAGTAGGTTAATGACATACTTCTGTCATCATAGATAGACCTCTGAATCACTCACCTGAAGGACAGTTTTCTGTTTATCATATCAACAACTTTGCACCCCATAGTTGCTCAGTTGATGAATACTGTTATTTCATGCATCTGAAACCAGGCTGAATGACATCTCTCTTTTCTGACACACTTTGCCTTACTGATGGCCACTATCTATTTCATCAAGAGCTAAATCAATCCTTGCAATTGTTCAAAGAGTCAAAGCCCTGTGAAAATCCAGCAACAGTGGAGTTAAAATTATAATGCTAGATTTATAATTCTGTTTCTCTCACTTCCTACCTACCACCATATCACCCACCTGAAATAGATAAGATTCCAGGGAATGGAGAAAGGCCAGAAACAGTGGAACTGATTGGTCTGAACTGGGCTTTCCCCATTGAAAATCCAAATAAAGTCTAAGCCTGCAAACCCTGTTCAAACAGAACAGCTTAAATCCAGTTGTAAAACAGTCAGGGGTGTTCTCTTGAAATGTTTTCAAGTCACTAAAGCCAACAATCACCTGGAACCATGTGTTTTCCAAGAAAATCTTTACTTTTAAAAAAAATAGTTCCAATGTGCCTTTACATTGACCTTTTAAAAATGCAGACATCGCCAAAAAATTTCAAACTCAAATCCATAAATGGCTTTTTTATAATCAGTGCATTGAGTATATACCTTAACCAATTAAGCTTATCCTTGCCAGGATCACAGATAATTTATTGGATAAAATGTTGGACAGTGAGCTCACTACATCAAGACAGACGGAAACCTGGTCCACCTCAATTTAAACACCACTGTTGTGTCATGTGAAGAACCCCAACTGCATTTTCCAACATAACAAATAGAGATATACAACAAAATCATTTTGGTCAAAAGGATTTAAATTATTGCTCCTGCAAGGAGCTAACTAGTGTGTTCTAATTTTGCATCCATTTCCAGTGCTAAGTCAATATAACTAACAGGATTGTGTTGCAGCTTTCTCTCCATTTAAATAGTACTTTCAAAATGAACAACTTCACATTTTCCCACATTATGCTCCATTTGCCAATTTTTTGCCCACTTACACTATCAATATCTCTCTGCAAACTGCCTTTCTATCTAGCTTGCAAGATAATATTTTAATGAGGTCCAACAGCAAAAAATGGACTGGGGCTACCATTCTAGTTTAACAGGAAGATAACTCTTGAGTTCCTCTTAGCTGTCCTACTACATAACCAATCCCCCTGATGCTCTATCCTCATGTCCTCTGTCATCCTTGCTGCCAAAACTTACAATTCCACCTCAGTCATTGAAGTTCCAGTCAAAATATGGGTAATTCTACTTCAATGATGGTGGACTTGTGAATGACTAAGACTTATATGATCCTCATTTAGTCTAATTAATTGCAGACACTCATTTACCTGATTATAAAAATAATCACATTTAAGCAATTTTCTGTTGCTCTTTTTGCCTATGATACCCCTAAACTCTAGAAAGGCCCCAGTAGTTTGGAAGGTAACAAGTCAACACCACTTTTCACAGAAGCAGTGAGGAAGAATGCTAGAAACTACAGTCTAATTGGCCAGACATCAGTCATTGGAAAAATGCTGGAACTCTTTATTTGGGAAATGGTAACAGGGCACTCAGACACATACTATGATTAACATATTTAACATGATATTATAAAACACAAATTTAATTTCTTGAATTGGATGTAACTAGTAGCGTAATTAGTAGGTAACTAATGGATTTTTGGATTTTCAAAACGCACTTGAAAGAGTACCATATAAAAGTTTATAGGTACATGGGATGGAGTGTAATACATTACCATACATAAAGAATGGTGAGAGGACAGAAACAGAGTTGTAAGAAAGGGACAATTTAGTGCTATGCAGAAAAGATAAGTGTTGGGTCTTTAGCTTTTTACAACTTACATTAACATCTTTGATGACCTGATCTTAGTCAAAAGGAAAAAAGAAGCATACGATAAGTCTAGGCAGCTACAAACTGACAAAGCCCTTGAGGACTATAGGGAAATGAAGAAGGAACTTACACGCGGAATTAGGAAGGCTAAAAAGAGCCATGAAATGTCTTAAGCAAACAGGGTCAAGGAGAATCCCAAGGCTTTTAATGCATATATTGGAAGAGGATAGCAAGGGAAAGAGTAGGCCCCCTCATGGACAAAGAGGGAAGTTATGCATGGAGCCACAGGAAGTGGGAGAAATCCTTAATGAGTACTTGGTATCGGTATTCACCAAGGAGAAGGACATGATTGATGCTGAGTTCAGGTTTGATTGTATGAATACTCTAGAGAATGCCAATATATTGAATTAGGAAGTTTTGGATATCCTAAACTGCATTAAGGTAGACCAGTCCCCAGGGCCAGATGGGATCTATCCCAGGTTCCTGCGTGAGGCAAGGGGAGTAATAGTTGGGACATTAGTAGATATGCTCACACCTTTTTGACCACAGGCAAGATTCCAGAGTACTGAAGATTTGCCAGTGTTGTTCCCTTGTTGAAGAAAGGAAGCAAGGATAATCCAGGAAACTATAGGCTGGTGAGCCTGATGTCTTTGATGGCAAAGCTCTTGGAAAAGATACATGCACCTTTGAAAGAAAAAGGGCAAAGAGACAAGGTCTTTTCCTGGGGTGGGGGAGTGCAGAACTGGAGGGCATAGGTTCAGGGTGAGATGTGAAAGATATAAAATGGACCTAAGGGACTTTTTCACTCAGAGTGTGGTGCGTGTATGGAATGAGCTGCCAGAGAAAGTGGTGGAGGCTGATACAACTACAGCATTTAAAATGCATCTGGATGGGTATATGAATAGGAAGGGTTAGAGAGAAAGGGGCCAACAGCTGGCAAATGAGACTACATTCGGTTAGAATATCTGGTCAGCATGGATAAGTTAGACTGAAAGGTCTATTTCTATGCTGTATATCTCTCTGACTCTATGACTAGGTTAGTGACAGGCAGCATGCTTTTGTACAGGGAAGGTCATGTCTTACCAACCTGACTGAATATTTTGAAGAGGTGACAAAGACAATTGATGAGGCAAGGATTGTGGATAATTTTATTTGTACTTTAGCAAGGCATTTGATCAAGTCCTACATGACAGATTGATACAAAAACTAAAATTGCATGGAATTCAAGGTTGACTGGCTAGATGGATACAAAACTGGCTTAGTCGTAGAACACAGAGGATAACGGTGGAAGAGTGATTTTTTAGAATGGAGACCGGTAACTAGTGGTGTTCCACAGGAATCAGTCTTCAGTCCTCTGTTGTTGTAGTATATATCAATGATCTGGAGGAAAATGTGTGTGGCTTGATTAGTTAGTTTGCAGATGACACGAAGATTAGTGGAGTTGCTGATAGTCCTGACAATTATGAAAGGATACAACAGGATATAGATAGATTGGCAACTTGGGCACAGAAATGCCATTGGAGTTTAGTCCAGATAAATGCAAGGTGATGCATATTGGAGGATCAAATTTAGGTGTGAATTGTATTGTAAATGGCAGAGCACTAAGGAACATTAACATACAGATGGATCTTGGCATGCAGGTCCACAGTCCCTAAAAGTGGCAACTCAGGTGGCCAAACTGATTAAGAAGGCATATGGCATGCTTGTCTTCATTGACTGGGGCACGGAATGCATGATTTGGCAAATCATGTTGCAGCTATACAAAGCTCTTGGTCGGCCATATTTGGATTATTGTGTGCAGTTTTGGGTCACCACACTACCAGAAGGATGTGAAAGCTTTGGAGAGAGTGCAAAGAATGTTCACCAAGATGTTGCCTGATCTCAAGGGCATTGGCTATGAGGAAAGATTAAAAAGACTCAGATTTTCACTGGAAAGACTGCAGCTGAGAGGAGACCTGATAAAAATCTACAAAATTATGAGAGGCATGGATAGGTGGAGAGTCAGAGGTTTTTTTCCCAAGGGTTGAAGTTTCAATTACAAGGGGACATTGGTTCACGATGAGAGGGGGCAAGTTTAAGGGAGATGTGCAAGGGAAGTATCACATAGAAAGTGGTGGGAGACAGGAATGCATTGCCAGAAGAGGTGATGGAAGCAGGCAGGTTGGCAACATTTCAGAGGCATCTTGATGACTACATGAATCGGGAGGGAATTGATATGGACCGAATAAGGACAGTACGTTTTTTTTTAGTTTAGTTAGGACATGATGGGCTTGAAAGGCCAAAAGACCTGTTCCTGTACAGTACTTCTCTTTTGTTCTTTTAATACTTACTACATTGCTATTTGTGAAAAATTGCTGAACACAGATAGGATGTGGTTTTTCCAACTTTACCACAGTGAGTATTCTTCAAAGTACATAGTTGCCTGTAAAGTACTTTGACGCATCCTTTGACACTGAAAGGTACTACATATAAATCTTTCTATCCCAGATGAAGTGACCCAGGATAATATATCCAGTTTTGCTATTGACACAATGCGATGTGGAAAGGTGAATGCTTTCTGAGTTTCACTGAGAGTGCAGCTTAACTGCTTTTCAGAAATCAGCTGGAGAAGGAACTGCAGTGATAGATAAGAACTCATGTAACTGATAACAGCATCAGCAGAGAAAACATTATTTTTCAGACGTCATTAGCTGCCTGGTAAGAGGGGGCAAGTTAAATGTGATAGAATGGATAAAAATGGCTTATGGAATATTGGCCTTTATCTCAAGCTGTTTGGAATTCAAATGTCAGATGGTGATGGTTTAGAGAGTTCTGTGTGCAACTTTAAGGACAAAATCTCGGGTAGTTATGTTGGCCCACGAAGGAGTACAGTGCAGATTCACCAGAATTATTACGATAACACATAATTCTATTATAAAGTGAAGTTTGACAATATTTTTCTGTATTTGCTTGAGGTTAGAAGAGGGAGAGATACCAACAAGTTCAAGTGACATGGAGATCACTTGAACTGACACTCCCAAACACCAGCTCAGCAACTGACATTTACTTGAAGCAGTAATACAGAATTTGGATCTACATGCAATGAGTCACTGCACTGAAGTTGGGTGCTGCTGCATCAGGAGGAAATGAGGGTACAGATGCCAGCTTCCGGCAGGTCATGGTCACAGAGTTTGACTGCAAAGGACACAGATGAACATCTTATTGTGACAGTAAAGGAACAATGCTAATGAGGTTGCATACTGACATCGTGGCTGCATTGGCTTTCTTGTCAGGCAGCCTCCCATCACAGTCAAGACAGTGTCTCGACCTTGGCAGAGTGCATCATACAGAGGTTTCCCTCTCCACAACTCACTGTTATGCTGTAGATAAAGAGGCACTGCAATGGCAGCCCCCATAACTGTTGCAACATTGATGTGAGTGGGTTACATATTCCTTGGCCCACCCTGTGCAGATTTATCATCACTCTTTGTCAAGTTGACGTACCTACAATAGCAGAATCCCTTTGAAATGACCTTGTATGCATTTTGTTGTCTGGCTCTTTACATAATACTCCTGATGACCCAAATGAAAATAGAAAGAGAAACTCAGGAGGTTGATTTTGTAGCTGAACATTTAACTTTTAATGATTGATGTGCAAATTCACTGAATAGACTTGCTTGGTTCGAATTTGAGCTGTGGCTGCCACATCAGCTGGCAGTGCTGTGAAGTGACGATGTCACCAGTTTATTTACTTCAAATGGTGTCTACCCGAGTGTCCTTGTCAAGGTGCTGCTTACATTGACTATGATAGATGCAGCCTGTGGGAGCTTCATGTACCTACAGGAGGGTCTTCATGTTAAGAGATTGAGATTAGATTTAGATTTATTGTCAATTTATCTAAAAATACATCAAAAAGTGATTTTTTTTGGGTGCAAAAGGCAAAGTATCGCTATGCTCTGGTGCCTCTTGAGTATAATGCAAGATTTTACTGCAATAGAGTTCACCTTTCCCTTTTCTTCTTGTTACCTTCCGCTGCTCCTCCTTTCGCTGCTTGACATCAGCAGGAATCCCTCTAATGAGCTCTCGGTTAGGGGCCTACCTCCACCATCGCTGCCACTTCCAAAACTGCTACATCTGAGCTGGAGCCCTGAACATTGTCTCAGGCTTCCTGCTCCCCTCTGACATTCCTGTGGACACTGCTGCTGGTCATTGGTCACCAGGACCCTGACTCCGGGCTCCTCCACCACCAGTGCTGAAGATTCTGATACCTCAGCACCAGAGTCCCTAACTTGTTCTCCTGCGCAAAAAATACAAGGAAGCTGCCATGGCACTGAAGTTGTACAAGATAGTGTGGATGCAGCTGGCAGCAATGCATGACACCCATGAACAGTAGTAGTGTCACCTCCAGCAGTGCTAATGAGCTGAATTTGGATCCCAAAGTCTCAGGTCCATAACCTTTCATCAGAATAATACTTACCTTAAACTGAACCTTCCAACATCCTTGAAACTTTATCAGGGCTTTGCTGGAATAGTTATATTCATGCAATATACATCAAATTAATGATTGCAAACATGTTGAATGAAAAATCCCATGTGTTAACCATCAAGTAATAATTTTATCATTTTCATTATTGAATGTGACATTTCTGCAAGTAGGCTTAGAAGAGATCATTATGTAATCTGCTGTATTATTTTAGCATCATTACATTTTATATTTCTCACAGGTTTTATGAAAGATCAAATGCATATTTTGAAAGCTGTTAATAAAATTCTATACTCAGAGGATTAATAGTGCAATCTGTACGAGTCCCAGAGGTACTAAGCTCTTTATCTATTGTGCACAGTTTCTGCATTATATTTGAAATACAAGGAAAATTGGCAGCATTGTTTTTTTGTCATTTTAAATGAAAATAGATTTAAAAAGCAAACTAGGTTTCTACAATACATAATAACAGACCATTAATAACATCCGGTCTCTGGGTCTGTTTACTATTTTTTGCTCTCTGTGTCAAATCTTCCTCAACATCTTGTTATAGGCATGAAATAAGCTTCAGTTGGATTAAGAAGTTTTCTATGTCAAAGCCCTAAGGGCAACTGATTATAGGTTTGACCTTTTGAGATTCCCTGTATTTCCCACTTAATCAGTGCTGGAATGAGACGGGTGCTAAGTAGAATCCATAAGATCCCTGTGGGAAAAGTGAAGGTGTCTAAAAATAATGAGTTTCTCCACCCTTCTTCTGAGCTATATTATCAGAAAAAGATAACAGGATTGATGTAGCCCACACAAATGATGAAAAGGGCTCCAATCTTTTGCTATATATAAAAAAAAACAGCCTGTTCTGCTGGCTGGAATATAAATTAAGGTTTTGCACAGACAAAATTCTCTACTTGGCCTTTTTATTTCACTTTATCAGCTGTCTGACTGAGATGAGGCCTGGTGAGAATTTTGACGCCTCACAGTCTGACTGTAATTGGTTCCCTGTTGCCTCTGAAATGATAGGAAATTGGGATCATCTCCATTTTGTCTTGTTAAAATGACATGCTCAGCAGTGTAGATTTAATCTCACTAAGTGCCATGGTTTTGGTCATCAGTCAGGCTCAAAGCAGCTGAGGCCTTTGCCAAGCATTCATTCTCCTTGTTTCCAACCCTGTAATGACAAACAGCATCAATAATAGATGTAATTAGACCCTCAATATAAGACTGAATGAGCCTGCGAGCATGCCCTCTTCTCGGTCTGCAATCAGTGCACTACATTTATAGTGTCTGAGGCCACTTATAGCAAGATCCGAGACTTAGGGAACATCAATCTTAGCTAGAGACTTTCCACAAAGGGAGTAATATTTCCAGACTCCTAAGTTTTCATTTAACACTGTCAGAAAAGAAAATGGATAGAGGTAGTGTATAGTTTACATGCCAGTGTAATCCATGCCCACTTCACTAAAGTGCTGCTGTTAAATCTTTAATTACTATTGTATGTTTCTGATCCTGTGATGTAAAAGAGGGGAACTTCTCTGCATAAGCTAAGTGCAAATTAGTGAGTTAATATAATACTTATGCAATGAATGGCTCAAACACAATATTGCACACATTCAAAAAACCATGAGAAAGAGATAATTTTCTTTATTAAACAATATCTCAAAAATATTATAACTAATGTTATCATACATTTATTTTCAGGCCCTTCCATAAGATTAAAAGATGCAGAACGCGGTGCTGTCAATATAACCTGAATATGACTGCTGGGTCCATGCTGTGAGAGTAGAACAGACAACTAATTAGAAGCCATAAACAGTACAATTCCCATCCATCTCCTGCACATTTCCAAGTTGTTTTAAAGAACTGTTATAACCGAGATAGGAGGACTGGTCTGTCAATGTAGTCCCACCCTCATGGGCCAAGACATAAAAGAAAATTATTTTACCTATGATATCTCATAAATAATCATTATTTTATTGATATTAAACTTAAAATGAAAACAGCTATTAACCAGGTCTCTTTAACAAGCAAAGAAAAAATTGATTTATTACAAAATGAAGCTTGTTAAATAAAGATGGGGAATTGGTTAACACACAATTTGTGATGTAAAAATATAAATGATCGCCTCTTTAAATAACCCAGAAAACACACAAAAATGCAAATGCATACACATGGACTTCAGTTTAATGGAAAATAAATGGGCTTTTTTCATTGATAATTAATTCATTCATCACAGATAATCCTGCTCAGGAAGTACAATACTAAGGTGTTCTTTCTGACACACTTCCAGAAGAACCCTCAGGTTCCTCCCCAATCTCACAGCAAAGGTATTTCAGAAACAGGAGATATTGAACTGAACTTATTGTTCTGTACTAGTCTTTCTTCACTGAAAATCCAAACAAAGTTGAAGTCTGCAAACATTGTTTAAACCGAACAGCTTAAATCCAGTTGTAAAACAGTCAGGTGTTCCCTTGAAATGTTTTCAAATCACTAAAGCCAACACTTGATAAATTCCAATGTGTCTTTTTATTGTCCTTTAAAAATGCAGATACTCCGTGAAAATTCAAATTCAAACCCATAAGTGGCTTTTTTAAATCAATGCATTGAATAGCCTAAGACAATTAAGCTGATCCTTGGCAGGATCATAGATAATTTATTGGATAGCAAGCTCACAACATCAAGACAAACAGAAATCTGGTCCACTTCAATTAAAACACCATCGCTGTGCCATGATTCAGCCAATGTGAAGAGCCTCAACTACAGTTTCTAACCTAACAAACGTAGAAATATGACATAATCGTTCATTATATCCACACAGTTGTCTTTACCAAGTTTGAAATAATTCCGTGGATGTCTGCTTTTCTTTCATATATCTTCCATTAAGAGATCCTTCCACATCTATTAAGATATCATTTGAATAAAGTGGCTCAATGAGCTATCAGCAAGCTTCACATGGTCAGGAAGGAGAGATCCCATCCAGAGTGAGACGCAGTGAGTAAATTGTTTGCGGAATTTGGAGGCAACATGGGAATTTGTTGCAGAGGGGCAAGATATGCTTTTTGCATGTTTTTTTGGCTCATTATCTGCGAGGTTGTCCTTAACAGGATAAATTGAAGCCCAGTATCAGGGCCAGAAGAGTGACATCATGGGTAAACTGTGAATTTATTTACTGGTGATACCTATTAATTTGACTGTCTAGAATCATAAAATCATAAGTTCAGAAATAGGCTATTCAGCTCATCAAGTTTATACCCTCTAGCCCCTTACCCTATCCCCTTAAGCCCACATTTATCATGGTAAATCCACCTGGCCTATACATCTCTGGACACTATGGGCAATTTAGCATGGCCAATCCGGCTAACGTGCATATCTTTGACTGTGGTGGGAATCTGGAGCACACATTCGAAACCCACATAGACACGGGGAGAATATGCAACCCTTACACAGCCAGTCACCTAAGAGCGGAATTAAACCTGGAATCCTGGTCCCTTAGTAGTGCTAACCACTAAGTCAATGTGCTCCGCTGGTTATACATTTATTATAGGCCTATTATATGTTAGTTTCAGATTGAAGGTAACTCGCAGAAATATTTACAGGTTACAAACTAAAAGACCAATATGAAATTTTAAAAATCAAATTAAGAAATAAGAAATGAAAATAGACATATCAAGCCAGGCATTGCGTTGTAACGGCATGATGTGGAATCCGGTGGACCCCATTGTGGTTCACAGTGACAATAGTGGCAAGTGTTGGCTACTTGAGGAACTGCATCTCAGAGTCGATGAACTGGATTTTGAGCTTTTAAAACTGCAACACATCAGGGAGGGGGAGGCTTACCCGGAACTGTGTTTCAGGGGGCAGTCGCATCCCTGAGATTAACTGCCTTAAATTCAGTCAGTGGTCAGAAACGGGAGGCTGTGACTACAAGCAAGGCAAGTACAGGGACCCAGGAGGTAGTGCTGAAGGAGACTCAGCCCTTGAACTTGTCTAACAGCTTTGAGATTCTTGTTCCCTGTGTGGATGAGAATGGAGGCTGTAGGGAGGTTGAGCAAACTGACGATAGCACCATGGCACAGGGAGCATTCAAGCGTAAGGGGAAAAAAGAGAAATACAGTTGTAATTGGAGATCATATAGTCAGGGGAGTAGACACTGTTCTCTGTAGCCAGGACCTGGAGTTCCAAAGATTATGTTGCCTGTCTGGTGCCTGGATTCTGGATAGAATTGGCCATGCTAAATTGCCCAGAGTGTTAGGTGCATTAATCAGAAGGAAATGGGTCTGGGTGGGGTACTCTTCAGAGGGTCGGTGTGAACTTGTTGGGCCGAAGGGCCTGTTTCCACAGTACAAGGGATCTAATCTAATCATCTCATCTGGGCTGCAGAGAGGCTGCAGGGAGACTTGGAGTGGGAGGGGAAAGATCCAGTTCACATAGGGACCAACAATATAGCTAGAAAGAGGAAAGAGATTCTGCTGGGGGAATATGAGCAGCCAAGGGCTGAACTAACAAGCAGAGCCAAAAAGGTAATAACCTCTGGATTGCTACCTAAACCACAAACTAATTGGCGCAGCATCAACAAGATTAAAGAGGTAAACATATGGTTCATAGATTGGTGTGGGAGAAACAGGTCTGAATTCATGGGACATCGGCACCAGTGCTGAGGAAGGATGGAGTTGTTTCAATGGAATAGGCTCCACTTGAGTCATGCTGATACAAAAGCCCTGGCAAATCATATAACCAGGGCTATGGATAGGATTTTAAACTGAATAGTGTGCTGGATGGGCTCACTTACATGAAAAATTATGGCAAAAGTTAAAAGGGGGAAGCGGGCTCAGCAGAGATTGTTAAAGTTTCCAGAACAATAGTAGGACAGAGAGTACAGAAAGGATCAGTAATCTAACTTCAAGCATTGCAGTCACATGAGAAGACATCTACGTGGACCACTACAACTGGATCTTTCCCCTCCCACTCCAAGTCAACACAGAACTGAGGGTGCTGTATTTAAATGCGTGCAGCATACAAAACAAGGCAAATGAGCTTGTAGCGCAGATTGAAACTGGCAAGTACATTGTTGTGGGTATCACAGAGACATTGCTGCAAGGGGATCGGGGCTAGGAACTAAATATCCAAGGATACTATGACTCTATGATACATGTCCTATTGAAAGGGCAAACGAATTGGCTGAGGGGCAAGGATTGCCTTATTAGTAAGGAATTAAACTACATCGATAGCATGAAGCAATATAGAATTGGAAGACCTTGGATTGAAGCAGATAGAATTGAGGGACCGCAAATCAAAAAAGACTCTAGTGGGAGTTATTTACAGTCCACTGAGCAGTAGTTGGGATGTAAGGAAGAAAATAATCAGGAGATAGAAAAGACATGTAAGAAAGATACTACTATAATAATCGTGGGTGTCTTCAATATGCAGGTGGACTGGGAAACCAGACAGCTAGTGGATCTCAAGAAAGGAAATTGTGGAATGTGTACAAGATGGTTTGTGATAGACACTAGTTGGGAACAGGCAATTCTGGATTGGCCTGGATTGTAGAAATGGGGTAATAAAGAAATGGCAGAGGAACTGAATAGATACTTTCCATCAGTCTCACAATGGAAGACAACAGTAGCATTCCAGAGAGAGTCAGGGGGCAGAGGTGAGTGTAGTGGCCATCACTAAAAAGAGGATAATAAGGAAGGTCTGAAGATGGATATATCACCCAGACCAGATGATCTGCACCCTAGATTTCTGAAGAAGATAGTGGGTGGCACGGTGGCACAGTGGTTAGCACTGCTGCCTCACAGCGCCTGTAGACCTGGGTTCAATTCCCGACTCAGGCGACTGACTGTGTGGAGTTTGCACGTTCTCCCCGTGTCTGCGTGGGTTTCCTCCGGGTGCTCCGGTTTCCTCCCACAGTCCAAAGATTTGCGGGTCAGGTGAATTGGCCAAGCTAAATTGCCCGTAGTGTTAGGTAAGGGGTAAATGTAGGGGTATGGGTGGGTTGCGCTTCAGCGGGTCGGTGTGGACTTGTTGGGCCGAAGGGCCTGTTTCCACACTGTAAGTCTAATCTAATTATTGGTGTACTCCAGATTGCACTCTGGGTTGATCTTTTGACAAAAATGCCAAACTGCTTTTCCTTTAAGACTAATGAACTGCATCACAGCTATGACTTTAACTCTGGTTGCTTAGCAGAACAGTGAAGATTTGATAAGAGAGTCACCCACCATCATCTGCTCCCTTCCCTATATTCAAACTGGTTTCTGTGTTTGCATGCTTTGAAATGATGTAGTGGGTTTGAGGGGCCAAAAAATCTATTTTAGCTCTTAATTCAAATGTCGTATGTATGTTGGTGAGAACAATATTACCTTGGAACAGCAGTATACTCTAAATATATAGATAAGATCTAGTATTGATTCATACTTCAAAAGTGTCCTCCATTAAAATATTACACTATGAAATATCATGTGTCCATAAAATAACATCATAATTAACTTAATGATCCAATCAAATGCCCATTTAACAAAATATATATCTGTTAAACTGTGCAAAAGTATGAATGAGGAACATGTCACTAGTCTAAAGTGGAACAATCAATTTATTTGGATTTGTTTTCCTTTTACTGTCCATTAACCAGTTAAAGAATAAAATGTATCCCTGCAATTGCCCCAAAATAATTTCTTACTCTGTGTTGTCATTGTATAGAGGAGCACTCAGATAATTGTTCATCCCAAACAGCCATAGCATGTTTCATTGCTTCAAAATCTACAGAGGTGGCCACAAGAAGTGCAATGATGAGGGGTTGGTGGTGGACAGGGCGATGTAGTGAACAGAGATGCCTAGCCTGTAGTTCCTACATCAATCCAAACATACACTGGAGCCCTCCTAAGGTGAAGTTGGAGGATCCAACTTCTCTCCTGCTCACACCTGCTTTAGAGTAGATCCAGGTTTAGTCCTTCACCCTCAACAACTTTTCCTTCATCTCGTCCCATTTCCTCCAAATCCAGGGGTTGACCATGGGCACCTGGAGGGCCCCAGCTATGCATGGTTCTTTGTTGGCTATGTTGAACAGTCCCTCTTCAGTACCTACACAGGCACTGTGCCCCAACTCTTCCAGATGAAGCATCCTGCATCCAGGCTAAACTGAAGAATTTCAATTTCGCCCACAACTTCCAACCTACCTTCAAATTCATTTGGTTCATCTTGGACATTCACTCCCCTTTATTGATCTCTCCACTTCCATTTCCGGTGACAGCCTCCAGATGGACATTTACTACACACCCACACACTCCCATAACTACCTGAACGACACTTCCTCCAGCCCAGTATCCTGCAAGAACTCCATCTGTTCTCCCAATTCCTCCACCTCCAGCACATCTGCTTGGACAAGGAAACATTCCACTTCCAAGCATCCCAGATGTCCACCTATTCTGAACAATGTCCTTTTCCTCCCTCTGTCATCAAGACAGCCTTCCACCGCACTACCTCCATTGCTCATTCCACTGCTCTAAACCCCCATCTCCAAACACAATAGGACAGAAACCCCTTATCTTCACCTACCACCCCACAAGTTTCTGCATCCAACACACCTTCCTTAAACACTTCTGCCAACTCCAACTAGACCCACCACCAAGAACATCTTCCCCTCCCCATCCCTCTCTGCCTTCCTCAGGGACCATTCCCTTCAACAGTCCTTAGTTTGTGCCACTCTCCCACTAACACCCCCCAAACCCCAAGGTACTTCCCCTTCAACCAGAAACAATGAAAAACCTCCTCCTCACCTCCACTCAGGGCACCAAACAGTCCTTCCAGGTGAGACAGAAGTTCACTGCATCTCTTCCAACCTAGTTTACTGCATCAGATGCTCCCAAAGTGGTCTTCTCTACAGTGGGGAGACCAATCGTAAACTTAGGGAAAAGTTCACTGAACATCTCAGCCGGGCCTGGAGAGGCTGACTGGATCTCCCAGTCACTGCCCGTTTTAACTTACCTTCCCACTCTCTTTCCAACATGACTAATCTTTGCCTCCTCCACTGCCACAATGAACCAAACAGCAAATTGGAGGAACAACACCTCATCTTCTGCCTGGGCAGCTGATAGCCCGGAGGACTCAACATTGAGTTCTCCAAATTCAAATAACCTCCCTTCCCATTCCCTTACTCCCTTCCCAGCCCATCCTTTCCACTCCTCCCTGCCACCAACCAGATTCATTCCTCCCATTGACCAACTTAGTCACACCCTTTACCTGTCTTCACCTATCCCCACTTCACCACCCTTCCCCCACCCATCCCCAGTCCTGAAGAAGGGCTACACCCAAAACATTGCCTTTTCCACCTCCTGATACTGCCTGACTTGCTGTGTTCTTCCAGCCTCCTGTCTGTCTACTTTGTCTACCACCCATGTTTGGAGCCGATTCAGGTTAAGTCCCTCAGGATACCTTTTCGACATTGGAAGCACAGATTGAAATCCAAAGTATCAACATTCCAGCCTGTTTTCCAGCCTTCCACCACATTGCTATTGGAGTCACAGTGGAACTGTGCAAGAATATACATTAACGTTTAAAATGTAATAAGATTTTTAACCCAATAAGCAAAGAAATTCAATTCTGACAAAAGAATTCCTGAAGTTTATGTAGGACACTTTTATTGACTGATATGGACACAATGGGCCAAATCACCACTTTCTGTGCTGTAAGCGTCTTTGGAGTCTACCTGCTATTTAACATTCCAAATACTTTTCAGCAGATCTACTACAATTACCAACTTATGAGACTATAGTTTGGAAGCAATTTTGAAAGCTTACCTGAAAATTCCTCTAAGACAAATTCTGTGCATGAGAAAGAAATTCATTGTGGAAGTGATATAGCTGGATTTTTTGATTTTTCACATGTTAATGCGTGGTGGTAAGTCAGATTCATGGTGTCCACTCTTCCACACCCCAAGGTAATTTTTTTTGTGTGGGGCCTTTCAGCTCATCTATTATCCAATGTTAGCCTTTTTCACGGAAGTGTGGGAGGTTGAGGGGTGACCTTACAGAAGTTTAGAGAATTATAGTGGTATAGATAAGGGGAATGGCAGCTGTCTTTTCCCTACAGTGGGGAGTTCATGACCATGGGACATATCTTTAAGGTAAGAGGAGAAATAATTGAAAAAGACGTGAGGAACAATTAGAGAGTGGTTCACGTATGGAATGAACTTTCAGAGGTGGTGTTGGATGCGGGTACAGTAACAATGTTTAAGACACATTTAGATAATTACATGAATAAGAAATGTTTGGAGACACAGGCTGGTAGGATTAGTTTAGTTTGGGATTATGGTTGGCATGGAGTGTTGGACTGAAGGATCTGTTTTCATGCTCTATGAATCTTGACTATGACTCTATAGACTCTATAATAGATAAGCAAAAATCTTTTCCCTCGGATTGGGGAGTTCAAAACTAGAGGGCATAAGTTCAAGGTGAGAGGAAAAGAATTTAAAAGGGACCTGATGAGCATGTGTGGAATGAACTGCCAGAGGAAGAGCTGATGCAGGTACAGTGACAAGATTTAAGAAACATTTGGATAGGTACATGAATAGGAAATGTTTGGAGGGATATGGGCCAAGCACAGGCAAATAGGATCTGTTTAGTTTGGAAACGTGGTCAGCATGGATGAGTTGGAGAAAAGGTCGGCTTCTGTGCTCTATGACTCTATGATAATAAATCTCATGGCAACTGAGGCAAATTATCTTGCCACAGCCTGGACTTTCCAGCTTCCACGCTTCCAGCACCAGACCTAAATGCTAGCTGCATTCCTCCTCAGATACTACAAGCCAGTAAGGGCGGCACGGTGGCACAGTGGTTAGCACTGCTGCCTCACAGCGCCTGTAGACCCGGGTTCAATTCCCGACTCAGGCGACTGACTGTGTGGAGTTTGCACGTTCTCCCCGTGTCTGCGTGGGTTTCCTCCGGGTGCTCCGGTTTCCTCCCACAGTCCAAAGATGTGCGGGTCAGGTGAATTGGCCAATGCTAAATTGCCCGTAGTGTTAGGTAAGGGGTTAATGTAGGGGTATGGGTGGGTTGCGCTTCGGCGGGTCGGTGTGGACTTGTTGGGCCGAAGGGCCTGTTTCCACACTGTAAGTCTAATCTAATCTAATCATCCCTTGCACAGGAGGGAGGTGATCAACCCTTATCACCAAAGAGAGGGGCCAGAAGGAAGCAAGCTCACTCCCTGCTTGACCAGTGTAGATCTGGAAATGTTGGCAGATGAGATAGTGGAAAGGAGGACAGACACCTTTCCAGTGGACAGCCACAAGAGACCACTCCACTAAACATAGCCGCTTGGACCGAGCACGTGGATCTCTACAGGTCCCATGTGATGACGGATGTGCCTCAAGAAGATCTTTTACAGGCTGCTAAGTAGGCTGGGTTTGTTTTCCCTGGAGCATCAGAGGCTGAGGGTTAACCTTATACAGTTATGTAAAATCATGAAGGGCATGGATATGATAAATAGACAAGGTCTTTTCCCTGGGTAGGGGAGTACAGAAGTAGAGAGTATAGGTTTAGAGTGAGAGGGGACAGCTATAAAAGGGACCTTAAGGACAACTTTTCCTCACAGAGAGTGGTATGTGTATTGAATGAGTTGCCAGAAGAAGTGGTAGAGGCTGGTACAATTATAGTATTTAAAAAGCATCTGGACGGGGATATGAATAGGAAGGATTTAGAAAGATATGGGCCTAGTGCTAGCAAATGGAACTAGATAAGTTTAGAATATCTGGTCGGAATGGACGAGTTCGACTGAAGGGCCTGTTTCCATGCTGTACATTTCTATGACTCTATGCTAAGTACCAATATCTTCTCTCTACTAAGTCATGCTGAAATAGCCAACACTCATTCTCACTTTGCCACTGCTCACGCATCTCACCAAGGCTGGTGGGCTACAGCTCTCAAAATTACGTGCATCATAATCACTCAAGGGTCTTGCACACATCATCCTCCCAATCTATCAATTACCAATTCAATAGGGACACCTCATCACTTCTCCTTGCATCTACTTTTGTCAAGCTGAATCTTCCCTTTATTAAAATAAAATAGAGCTGCATATCCTGGAGATCTGAAACAGAAACAGAAATTGCTGGGGAAACTCAGCACATGTGGCAGCACTGTGGAGAGAAAACAGAGTTTATGTTTCGAGTCCAGTGATGCCTCATCAGAACTGTTAGTAGCTAGGAAAAGATGGTATTTATGTTGAAGGTGAATTGGTTTGGGGAAGGGTGAGCAACAGGTGGAGCCCAGAGAGAAAAACAAAGAGAGATATGAAAGGAGTAGGTAAACAAGGAGATTATGGATAGCACAGCTGCACAATAGAAAAGCTGAATAAGAGATAATTAGAGCTAAGAGTAAGAAAAAGGGTTAGCTGTGCTAAATATAATGTGGTAATGGGACTAGGAGTATGTGGTAATGGATGACTTTTCTGAAAGCAACATAGATCATAACAGGGCTGGGTGATGGGTGGGTTAAGATCATGGAAGGATGGAATCAAGCTCGAGTGTTGAATATGATGTTGAGTCCTGAAGGCTGCTGGGTCCCCAAGATATTGTTCTTCAAGCTTGCGCTGAGGCTGACTAGAAAACTGCAGCAGGCTTGCAATCTGATCTGTTGGTCAAGGAACATGATGGTGTATTGAAGGGTTGGCAAAGGGTCATTTTTGCAGACACAAAGTAGGTGTTCTTCAAAGTGGTCACTCAGTCTTCATTTTATCTCCAAATATAGAGCAGTGAACATATTAGACTGGATTGAATAAAATGCAGGTGAACTGCTTCTTCACCTGGAAGATGTGTCTGGGACCTTGGATTGTCAGGAAGATGAAGGTGAGTAGGCAGAAAGTAGGTACACTTTCTGTGATTGCATGGGAAGGTGCTGATGTTGGGAATGATATACCCTGGATGGTAAACTCCCTGCAGAATGCTGACAAGGGAGGGGAGGGGAAATATGTGGCTGCAAGTCAAGGTGCCAGAACATCTGGTTGACACTCTTCCAAAACACAACCCTCGGACTGGTTGTAGGTGATTCTACCTTAATTTCCACAGTTCTCTGGAGCCGATAGATGCTGTTTAATTTAATTTGGCCAGTTTTCCAGCAGGTCCAGTTGCTCTCGCTGTGTGTCAATTTAGGATGTCCAATTTAGGATGTCCAATTTGGTTTGTGGTCACTCAAGCACAGACGTGTGGCAGTTATATACTTTTTTGGTACATAACAGGATGTGAAGATTCTGCACAGTGTGATAATTCATGAATCAGCAAATCGTAGACAATTACAATTAAATGTTAATTTGATAAAATGAATAATGTTTTGAAAGCAAACAAATATAGCCATTGAAAATACAATAATCTTTGACCAAATACAGTGATTTTAAAATTTCAACAATGATCATTTCCTGTAAAATTGCTATATGTGGAAAAACTATTTATAAAATATAAAACTTTTGTACATTGAGATTTTAGCAGATGATTCATCATGGGGAGCTGACTGAGATAGAGTCATAGAGATGTACAGCATGGAAACAGAGCTCTTGGTCAACTCATCCATGCAGACCAGATATCCAAAAACAAATCTAGTCCCACCTGCCAGCACCCAGCCTATATTCCTCCAAACCCTTCCTATTCATATACCCACCCAGATGCCTTTTAAATTTTGCAATTGTACTAGTCTCCACCACTTTCTCTGGCAGCTCATTCTATACACATACTACCCTCTGAGTGAATAAGTTGCCTCTTAGGTCTCTTTTATATCTTTCCCCTCTCACCCGAAACCTATGCCCTCTAGGTCTGCACTCCCCCACCCCAGGGAAAAGACTTTACCTATTTATCCAATTCATGCCCCCCTTGATTTTATAAACCTCAGTAAGGTCACCCCTCAGCCTCCAATTGTCCAGGGAAAACAGCCCTGGCCTATTTAAGCTCTCCTTATAGCTCAAGTCCTCCAACCCTGTATCCTCCATCCTTATAAATCTTTTCTGAACCTTTTCAAGTTTCACAACATCCTTCCAATAGGAAGGAGACCAGAATTGCATGCAATATTCCAACAGTGGCCTGACCAATGTCCATAAGACCATAAGACATAGAAGTGGAAGTAAGGCCATTCGGCCCATCAAGTCCACTCTACCATTCAATCATGGCTGGTGGGCATTTCAACTCCACTTACCCGCATTCTCCCCGTAGCCCTTAATTCCTCGAGATAGCCTGTATGTCCTGTACAGCCGCAACATGACCTCCCAACACCTGTTCTCAATACTCTGACCAATAAAGGGAAGCATACCAAATCCTTCTTCATTATTCTATCTATCTGCGACTCCACTTTCAAGGAGCTATGAACCTGTACTCCAAGGTCTCTTTGTTCAGCAACACTCCCTAGGACCTTACCATTAAGTGTATAAGCCCTGCTAAGAGTTGCTTTCCCGAAATGCAGCACCTGACATTTATCTACATTAAACTCCGTCTGCCACTCTTCAGCCCATTGGCCCATCCGGTCAAGATCCTATTGTAGTGTGAGGTAACCCTCTTCGCTGTCCACTACACCTCCAATTTTGGTGTCATCTATAAACCCACTGACTGTACCTTTTATACTCACATCCAAATCATTTATGTAAATGACAAAAAGTAGAAGACTCAGCACCGATCCTTGTGGTACTCTACTGGTCATAGGCCTCCAGTCTGAAAACAACTCTCCACCACCACCCTCTGTCTTCTACCTTTGAGCCAGATCTGTATCCAAATGGCAAGTTCTCCCTCTATTGCCTGAGATCTAACCTTGTTCACCAGTGTCCCATGGGGAACCTTGTCGAACGCCTTACTGAAGTCCATATAGATCACATCTACTGCTCTGGCCTCATCAATCCTCTTTGCTACTTCTTCAAAAAACTCAATCAAGTTTGTGAGACATGATTAGCCATCCACAAAGCCATGTTGACTATCCCAATCAGTCCTTGCCTTTCCAAATACATGTACATCCTGTCCCTCAGGATTCCCTCCAACAACATGCCCATGACCAAGGTCAGGCTCACTGGTCTATAGTTCCCTGACTTGTCCTTTCCACCTTTCTTAAACAGTGGCACCACATTTGCCAACCACCAGTCATCAGGCACCTCACCTGTGACTACTGATGATAAAATATCTCAGCAAGAGGCCCAACAATTACTTCCCTAACTTCACACAGAGTTCTAGGGTACACCTGATCAGGTCCTGGTGATTTTTCCACCTTTCTGTGTTTCAAGACATCCAGTACTTTCTCCTCTGTAATATGGACATTTTTCAAGATGTCTCCATCTATTTCCCTACAGTCTATATCTTCCATGTGCTTTTTCCACATTAAATACTGACACAAAATATTCATTTAGTATCTGCCCCATCTCCTGCGGCTCCACACAAAGGCCGCCATGCAGACCTTTGACTGGCTCTAATCTCTCCCTAGTTCCCCTCTTGTCCTTAATGTATTTGTAAAAACCCTTTGGATTCTCCTTAACTCTATTTGCCAAAGCTATCTCATGTCCCCTTTTTGCCCTCCTGATTTCTCTCTTAGGTATACTCCTACTGCCTTTATCCTCTTCTAAGGATTCATTCGATCTAACCTGTCTATACCTGACATTTGCTTCCTTCTCTTTCTTAACCTAGCCCTCAATTTCTTTAGTCAGCCATCATTTCCTATACCTACCAGCCTTTCCTTTCACCCTAACAGGAATATACATTCTCTTGACTCTCGTTATCTCATTTCTGAAGGCTTCCCAGTTTCCAAATATTCCTTTACCTGTGAACGTCTGCGCCCAATCAGCTTTTGAAAGTTCTTGCCCAATACCATTAAAAGTGACCTTCCTCTAATTTAGAACTTCAACTTTTAGATCCAGTCTATCCTTTTCCATGACTATTTTAAAACTAATAGAATTGTGGTCACTGGCCCCAAAGTGCTCCACCCCTTCCACCTCAGTCACCTGCCCTGCCTTATTTCCCAAGAGTTGGTCAAGTTTTGCACCTTCTCTAGTAGGTATATCCACATACTGAATCAGAAAATTTTCTTGCGCACACTTAACAAATTCCTCTCCAACTAAAACCTTAACATTATGGCAGTCCCATTCCATGTTTAAGATATTTAAGATTATGGAGGACATGGAGAGATTGAATGGGAAGCAGCTATTGGGGGGCAATGATTTCAGTCTCAGGACATTACTGTAGGACTTCCTCAGGGCAGTATCCTTGGACGAAGCATATTCAACTACATTATCCATGACCCCTCGGTTGAAGGGTTCATAACTAGAGGACATCATTTTTAAGTGAAGGACAGGAGATTTAGAGGAGATTTGAGGAACAGATTTTCCCAGTGGGAGCAATGTACTACCTGGGAGGGTAGTTGAGACTGCAAACGTTACAATGTTTAAAAGCAATTGGACTTGCACTTAAAATATTTTAATATTCATAGTTATGGGCCAGGTGTGAGAATGTGGGATTAGTATTGATAGATGGTGCAGACTTGATGGGCTGAAGGGCGCCTTAGAGAATTTTCCATAGAATCCCTATAGTATGGAAGCAGGCCATTTGACCCATTGAATCCACATAAACCATAGGAAGGATATCCCACCCAAAACCCACTTTCCTCTAGTAACCTTGCATTTCCCATGGCTAGTCCACCTAGTATGCACATCCCTGGACTCTATGAGCAATTCAGCATGGCCAATCCACCTAATCTGCACATCTTTGGACTGTGGCAGGAAACTGGAGCATTCAGAGGAAACCCATGCAGACGTGGAGAGACTGAGAAAACTCCACAGACAATCACCTGGGAATGGAATCAAATCCAGGTCCCTAGCGCTGTAAGGCAGCAGTGCCATCCACCGAGCAACCATGCTTCTCTTCTGTGCTGTGTGACTATAACTGTAGCTCAATTGCTGATGATAGTCCTTACTAATAGATTAGATTAGATTAGACTTACAGTGTGGAAACAGGCCCTTCGGCCCAACAAGTCCACACCGACCGCCGAAGCGCAACCCACCCATACCCCTACATTTACCCCTTACCTAACACTACGGGCAATTTAGCTTGGCCAATTCACCTGACCCGCACATCTTTGGACTGTGGGAGGAAACCGGAGCACCCGGAGGAAACCCACGCAGACACGGGGAGAACGTGCAAACTCCACACAGTCAGTCGCCTGAGTCGGGAATTGAACCCGGGTCTACAGGCGCTGTGAGGCAGCAGTGCTAACCACTGTGCCACCGTGCCGCCCACGCTGTGCCACCGTGCCGCCCACGAAGATGTAGTATGGCAGCTACAATATTAAATACAAGAATATTGGTAGAACAAGATTTTTGATGATTAAGAGCCTTTCAAACACTATTACTTCTCATGTAAAGGTTCCAATAAAAAAGATTAAAATGTTCCTGTTATAAAAGCTGCATTAAAGCCAAGCACAAACTTATATAAATATTCAGTGCAGAGTAATCTGAAACCCTGAACATGGTCCAGGCCTTAGGATATGTGGATAGGTCACAGTTCGGCATCTGAGGAGTCATGAATGAAATTGAACATGGTGCAATAATCAGCAAACTTCACCAATTCGGACCTTGAGATGCAGGGAAGGCCATGGATGAAACAGTTGAATATGATAGATCCAAGGATATTGCACTTAAGAAGTCATACAGTAATCTCCTGAGACTGAAACAATTCCTTCCAACAATATTCGATTCTGAAGGGGTATGATAGGGTATATACTTAGACGTGTTTTTCTACTGTCTGGGGAACTGGGAATGAGATGGCATAATTTTAAGATAAGGGGCTGATGCAACTGAGATGAAAAGAACTTTCTTCACAACAGGTTTATGTAGGTAGCATCATTAATTATGTTTACGATTGAGAAGTTTTGCTCTCTCAAGGAAGCAAGGTGTATGGGGAGAGGCAGAAAAGTAGAATTAAAGCTGGTGATCAGCTATGAGCATATTGATTGACCAAACAGGCTTGAAGGCCCAAGCTATACATTACTGCTCCATTTCTTATGTTCATATATTAAGCAAAAGCATCTTTCTTTATGCTAGGTTCCAACTGATTTCCATTGGCTTCCTTATAGCTTGCATTCCATGATGTCACACTCAGTCAAATAAGACCATGACGTCAAGGCTTGTCATTCTCATTGTGTCTCTGGAATTCAGCTCTTTTGGCGTGATTGGACCAAGACTATAATGAGGTCAGGTTTAATGGGACTTCAATTCCCTTGATGGAACAAATATTCAATTGATCAGTTGTTTGGTATTTGAATAGTGTGGAAAATGTGTTGCTGGTTAAAGCACAGCAGGTTAGGCAGCATCCAAGGAACAGGAAATTCGACGTTTCGGGCCAGAGCCCTTCATCAGGAATGAGGAGAATGTGCCAGGCAGGCTAAGATAAAAGGTAGGGAGGAGGGGCGATGGAGATGTGATAGGTGGAAGGAGGTCAAGGTGAGGGTGATAGGTTGGAGTGGGGTGGGGGCGGAGAGGTCAGGAAGAAGATTGCAGGTTAGGAGGGCGGTGCTGAGTTGAGGGAACCGACTGAGACAAGGTGGGGGGAGGGGAAATGATTAGTTCAGTCTGGGTGTGGTAACTTGGAGAGAGAGAGACTGAATGGAGGCCTGCTTTAAGAATGGGACCACTCAATTTAGAAGTATTATAACTAAGGTTCTTGAACACAGATAAATTACTATATCATCTCTGCATAACTCAGAGGCTTAAAACACAACAGCTAGCAACAAGGATGATGGTGATTATTTTCAATTTACTAGTTCTTACTCCTTCTTCTCTAGGAGATCCACTTATACCTTGGGGTTGTTAGGTTTTAGATATCAAGATCTAATCCATGATTTTCGTGACGGTCTGTCCAGATGAAACCGTAGTCAACAAGAAAGTGAAACTCCTTTATTGTTTCAAGTGGATGACCAATGAGTATTCAAGTGGCTCACAGAACACTGGTCCACATTTGTTATGGCAATCTATGATTAAGGAAATACTTAGGGTCAAAGATAAGTCTAAAGATTGATTGCATTGTGTCTGGAAGGTTAGGGAAATGATGAGCCCATTAAATAATATGTTGCAGCAATTAACTTCTGCATGCAAATTTAACACAAAAACTAATGAACTAATTCACATCTAATTTAATGAACTATGGTCAGTCCCTTCTTGGACAATAATGATTTAATATTGGGAGAAAAACAGAATGGTGGCAATTCAGCTTTAATCAGTGATGTGAAATTTAATGAATTTCCACAAAATTGCACACTTAAACTCCAGGTTGCAAATACAGTTTGCTGAAACAATTCAAACACAGTTGTAACAGCAAAACAGATCTCAGCAGGCACAGCCAGGTACCCATACAATGTTGCTCAAATCTGTAGAAGCAATCTTTAAAAATTCACAACACCATGTACAGTGAAAGAGAGAAAATATAACTTATGCTTAAAGTAGAATGGTTTCACAAACAGATGTAAATCAAAGAGGAAGAAAGCTTCATCAATTTAACATGTGGTGAAATATTTTTCTGAGTGAAATACAGCTTGTGCATGTCCTCACAAATGATAATGCACCAAGTCATTTTCAGGAATACTCAGTTGAGATTGCAGACATCTCAGTGTCCCTTCTTATTGATGTTAGTGTGAATGTGTCAGTACTGAGTAAGAAACTCTACTGTTGCTAGTTTTTGCAACCTTCTCACACTCCTGCAACAGATATTCCTCAAGCTTACAATTTCACATTAATCCAGTTTTGGGACTGATCAAAGTTTCACCATGTTACAAAACTGTCAACCTAGACAGATTTATGTCCTACCAAACCAAAGGTAGAATTGTACAGGGTAAATCATTGCAAGAGGCTTGACTTCAAACTTGAAGGACCTAACTGAGGCACACATGAACATGATCAGTGACAGTGAAGACACATGCCACTATCCTTCTTTGATTACTGCATTTGGAAAAATTAAGGAGTGTGGTCATACTCCTGGCATTAACACATCAACTCCTCTGGCTTTACAACATTTGATATACTTTTCACATGGATTCCATGCCAAAGTGTCATACAAGGTAAACCAATGGGGCAGATGGTATAATTGAGTGATACAACCTTGCACATTAAATCTAGTCATTGCCTGGCAACAAAAATGGTTAATTTGGACCATGTGTTGATGTCTAGTTTGTCAACAAAGCTTTCGTTCCAGACAAATATCCAATGTTTGTAATTCAAGAATTAATGAAATCATTTGAATTGAATTGAATTTATTGTCATGTGTACCGAGACACCATGAAAAGCTTTGTCTTGAAAACAATACAGGCAGATCACAGAGTTAAGTAGCATAAATAAGTAAATAATAGGTAACAGCAGCAAAAACAAAACACAGGTACAGGCGAATGTTCAGAGTGTGTGAGTCGATTCAGCATTCTAACAACAGTAGGGTAATAGTATGCTGGCCTTCATAACAAGAGGGATTGAATATAGAAGCAAAGAGGTTCTTCTGCAGCTGTACAGGGCCCTGGTGAGACCATACCTGGAGTACTGTGTGCAGTTCTGGTCTCCAAATTTGAGGAAAGACATTCTGGCTATTGAGGGAGTGCAGTGTAGGTTCACGAGGTCAATTCCTGGAATGGCGGGATTACCTTACACTGAAAGACTGGAACGACTGGGCTTGTATACCCTTGAGTTTAGAAGACTGAGAGGGGATCTGATTGAGACATATAAGATTATTAAAGGATTGGACACTCTGGAGGCAGGAAACATGTTTCCGCTGATAGGTGAGTGTCGAACCAGAGGACACAGCTTAAAAATATGGGGTAGACCATTTAGGACAGAGATGAAGAGAAACTTCTTCACCCAGAGAGTGATGGCTGTGTGGAATGCTCTGCCCCAGAGGGCAGTGGAGGCCCAGTCTCTGGATTCATTTAAGAAAGAGTTGGATAGAGTTCAAGAAGAAAGTGAGGTCTGCAGATGCTGGAGATCAGAGCTGAAAATGTGTTGCTGGAAAAGCGCAGCAGGTCAGGCAGCATCCAAGGAACAGGAAATTCGACATCTCGGGCATAAGCCCTTCATGGATAGAGCTCTCCAGGATTGTGGAATCAAGGGTTATGGAGATAAGGCAGGAACAGGATACTGATTAAGGATGATCAGCCATGATTATATTGAATGGTGGTGCAGGCTCAAAGGGCAGAATGGCCTACTCCTGCACCTATTGTCTATTGTCTATTGAGACTGTTTCAAAACCAGTTGGTGCGTGTGTTCAGGCTTCTGTAGCTTCTACACAATGGTAGAGGTTGTAGAAAAACATTGGCATGGTGGGATGGATCTTTAAGAATGCTGGCAGCCTTTCCTTGACAGTGGGCCTGGTAGATGGATTCTATAGATGGGAGGTTGGCCTTTGTGATTGTCCAGCTGAGTTCACCACTCTCTGTAACCGCCTCTGATTTTGATATAGTTGCCATACGAGGTGGTGATAAATCCAGACAGAATGCTCTCGATGGCACACCTATAAAAATTGGTAAGAGTATTCGCCATCATGCTAAATTTCCTCAGTTGCCTGAGGAGGAAGAGACGTTGTTGGGCCTTTGTAACCATTGCATCCACATGAAGAGTCCAAGAAAGCTTGTTGTGGATGACCACTCCCAGGAGCTTGACATTCTCCACTCATTCCACCTCTGTGTTGTTAATGTGTAGGGGGGCATAAGTAACATCCTGCCGAAAGTCAATAATGAATTCTTTGGTTTTGCTGGCATTGAGAGTTAGGTTGTTCTCAATGCACCATGTTTCCAGGTCTTCCACCTCTCGTCTGTCAATTCAATTCAATTCAATATATGAACATGGGTTTAACTTGAGTGCCACATCTACTGATTTCCTGACCATTCTGAAAGTTGACAGAAAAAGGAAGGAAAGAACACAGCAGCAAAGTAGGAGAATCAATCAAACTTAATTTAAGAGAGAGTGCAGTACATAATCAGTATACACAGCTGTTTCTTACCAGCCAGTAGGAATTTCTTCATTCTCAGTACTTTTACATTTCTACATTTTGGAGGCTTACTGACTTAAATCAGGATAGGTAGGACCATGGCTGTCTTAGTTTGGACCTTAGGTAGGGAGTAAAATGGCCATTTTGTGAAGCTTGACATATGAGACAACCAATGCCTTACAACTTCCATTGCTCAAGAAATTGTTTCAATGCCATAGAAGGCCCTATGTTCTCAATTCAAGTTTATCCATTTAAGCATTCCAAAGGATTGTTTCTTTCAGCTTGTCAGATATTGAGGAACACTCAACCTATTTGTTGACACATTATCCTGAATGGGACAAAGTAGAACACAATCAGCAGTTATCAGGCTTAGAATTGACTTACAAAACACAATTTGATGCTCAAAAACACATCTACAACATCTAAGATTAATGTTTTAAAGTATAGAGTGACAGCTGTTGGAGTAAAGCTTACACATGAAAATATCAAAGTTATTTTACACTTGCAACTCCAGCTACTATGAAGAGTCAGCAAGGTGCCTTGGTATTACCAGCCTTTATTACAAATTCACACAGAAATCACAACGCTCCTTTGGAAGCTACTGTGCAAAGATGGAGTATATTGAAGAAGTTATTCAGTGTATAGATTAGGTTTTCTATTCTTGTGGAATGCTGAAAGACAGAGTTTAGCAAATTTCTGAAAATTATCTCTCACAAACTTGAACTTTTTCTTTCAAGCGTGTTGACTTATTTTGACTTGAGTGCATTTTTGCTGAAGGATCAGCTACAGGACTCAACCCCCAAGTGACTAATATGTAACTCCTCAGCTCATCTGTCGCTTTTAACCACTTCTTGTTGAGCCATGACCTGATGTGTTAACTTGCACTGTCAGCTTTTAAATCGTTTGAATTCTTGCTGAAAAATTGGCTACACTTGTGAAAGGCAGATGGGCTTCAGGGATTTAGGAGGCAAAACTCCCTGCAGAATTCCTAGCACTTGATGTGCTGTTGCTGTCAAACTACTTGTATTGTTTCTCCAGCTAAATTTCTGATCAATGGTAACTCCCTCCTGCGTGTTTATGATGGAGGTGGTTACACATGGCTACAAAAAGTCATAGAGTATTGGACAGTTTCTCTCTTGTTTAACATGGACATTACCTGGCATTTTAAGGCATAAATTTTCCTTGCCACTTATTCGTACAAGCTTGAATGTTGTCCAGGCCTTGTTATATTCTTGCAAGGATTGCCTCATTCTCTACACACAGCAATTATTAATGAGCATCTCCACTTCTGACCACATATTGAAGGGAATGTCATTGAGGAAATACTGAAGATTTTGGACCACCTGTGAGGCTATTCAATAAGTTACAGATGAAATATCATTTGCTGGCCCTAATTACCATTTTTGGGATCTGTTTACCAAATGTACCTTGTGGGCAGAGGGTCTGGGATGCTACCAGATGAGTACTTGGTGAAGAGGGAGGTGATAATTTCTGGTTCAAGACTGGGATTGAGAAAGGGACACAGAATTATAAGGAGTCTAGGAAGGAACAAAGCTTGGAAAAGAGGAAAAGAGTTAGTAGGGGAACCATAGAGATGATTAAGGTGAAGTAGGCTTGGAAGGAAGGAGATTGGGAGGTCATCAAAGAGCAGGGAACATAAGGTCCGATTGTTGAAATGGTTAACAAGGTGGCTATGTCGAGCTTTTGGGTAACAAGATGTAAATTGCTGAACAGTCCTTGCCTCCTTGGCCACAATATTTCCACAGTCAAGGAAGTTTGGTGATTCAGTGGCAAAGTTAGAAAAGAGATAAAGAGACTAATTTTCATCTTTGAAGCAAGAAATACAAGGTGGACAATTTCCCAATTGTGCCATTTCTTCCTCTCTCCTGGTACAGTCCATCTGGCTCACTATTTAACTTACACAACATTTTATTATGACATGGAACATTGACTTTCTGAACTTCGATGAAACGTTTTCCAACTTCTGATGAGGTTTCCTCCAGAGCTCATGATAGCTAACAACCGATGTGAATCATGGTGTCTTCAGAAGCCAGCCTGACTCCATTGAAATCACATGGGCCATCCCAGTATGTGAAGGTCTGAATTGTTGCATTGAGACTAACTCACCAAACCCTCACCCTTTTTATGTTGAAAATTCCCAGTGTTGGGAATGGGGAATTGGGCGGGGAGGCAAAGAATCACAAAATCAGTTCCTTTCTGCCTTTTTAAAACTGTCTGCCTTTGTTCTGACATGGACAGTGGCATGAAAATGTGGCTCAAAATCAGAGACACAAAGCCTCAATAAAATGTATAAATGAACGTGTTGCGTCCTAAGAACAGACTGGTCAATCACCACCATCCCTGTCTGCCCATCACCAAGGCAGCCTGGTTTACCTTCACTTAAAGGAGAAGTCATAAAATCCCTACGGTGTGGAAAAAGGCCCTTCAGCCCAACACGTCTGCACTGACCCTCTGAAGAGTAACCCACCCAGACCCATTCCCAAATCCTACATTTTATCCCTGACTAATATACCTAACCTACACATCCCTCGACACTATGGGCAATTTAGCATGACCAATTCACCTAATCTGCACATTTTTGGATTATGGGAAGAAACCAGAGCATCAGAGGAAACCAACACAGACACAGGGAGAAAGCGCAAATTCCACACATACAGTCATCCAAAGCTGGGATCAAACCCACGTCCCTGGTGCTGTGAAGCAGCAGTGTTAACCATTGAGCCACGATGCCAAGTGGGTGGGTCACATTGAATTAGGTTTGGGTTTGGAGGGTTTTTTTATTCCCAACTCATTTTGGTGGTTCAAATTACTTCAATCAATTCTGCCAGCAGAACGGACTTAACTAGGATACAGGAACACCTCCTGTGCAGATATTGCATTGCAGCTGATGGAATAAAGATAACTGCTGAGAACAGAAACATATGATGGGCAGATTGCTTCAGATTCATGTGATTTAAATGGCTTAGTGGTGCCTTGAGGGAAATTAAACTATTTGATTTATTTTTCTGAGCACAGGTATTATAAAATATGATGTTTTCTGAAGGAAGTATTTATAATAAAATATAACAAAGAGAAGTTAGTATTTTCATGGACATTTTCAAAATGGAAAGATTGCCAAATTTCTTGAGGTTAATGTCATTTTTACTAATCAGAAATCATGCATATAGCTGTCTATATAGTCTGGATGGTTTTCAAGCTGAAAGGGATGGGAAAGGGATGGTTATTCACAACAAAGATAATTTGGATCTATAGCATGCCAATAATATAATAAAACATCTCAAGATGTGTGACTGGAGGTTATAACATGCAAATTGACACTGAACTTCATAAGGAGACATCCATTAGATAAGGAGACATAATAAACCAGAGGTCTCACTGTGGCATGTGGTGAAATTCAGATTCAAATGATTGATGCATCTTGAATGAAAAGTTATTCTGAATACTCGTAATCCTGAAACTATCAGGTTGTTTTCCAAACCTATCTGGTTCACCAATATCCTTTAAGGAAGGAAATCTGCCATCCTTACTTAGTCTGTACTACATACAACTCAAGATCTATAGCAATGTAAATGACTGAAAATTGCCCTCTGAAATGATCTAGCAAGGCACTCAGTCATTATCAAACTGCCAGGACAAGTCAAAAACAAGAAAATTGGATTGAGCAGCTGCCATTGACTGAGGCATCAAAAGGGCAAAAGGCAAACACAGTTCACCATGCAAAGCTTTCCTCCCTAATGTCTGAGTACTTACACCAAAACTTTGAGGGCTGTCCAACAGATTTGTAAGCAGAAACTCATGTTTATCAAATTACACCTTCTAGTCTATGGAGTTAACTCGAATTTTATTCAGAGATTAGCATGTGTGTAAAGGGCCATATCAAAATGATGTCACGTCGCACGGAATTAAAGGCTAAATTTGTATGGTTCCAAGATATGTCCCTGTTAACATCCTTTGTGTATAGTTATGTTTTTTTAAAAAAACATGGTAGTGTTCACTTAAGAGAAAGCGCATGCAAAAGCTGAAAAAAGCATGGGAGAAAGCAACAGCATGGAATGTGGCATGCAGTAAGAAAATCTTAATCATTGAGTAATAAATACCTGTAAATTTGAAAACTTGACAGTGGACTAAACACATAAGAGGGGGAGGCAGCAAAATAGTAAGAAACAGCATTGTAAATGCGAATTATATAAAAGTTCTGTCTTTACTAAACCCTCTGGAATGCAGACAGGACCTGATCCAGGCCATGTATTGGGTACAATGGCTCTGATGCTTTAGCAGGTAGCATACTGTTTCAGGACTCAAGCCAGACAAAGGTCAGGTCAGTGTATTGAATGCGATCAGTGACAGTCCTGATGCTATTCTCAATAGACAAGGTATACCAGAAGAAACTGCAACATATAATGATGTAATTAAAGCATTTGACTTTTATTTTAAGGTGAAACCTCAATGTAAACAAAATTTAATTGATGCAACCAAGAGCCAGGGTAAAACAATAAATATTTTATAAACAATTGATACAGCCTCATGGATAATTGTCAAAACAGAGCCTAGAAAGAAGGGGTCATTCAAGACCACCTGGAAGTGGGAATACAATCTGAAGAAGACTTTACATTATCACTCGCTTGATAAGCTGAACTTGACAAACCTCATATCTTTCCCTCTTTTAAAAACTTTTAAAAATATTGGCTGCCCATCTACCCCCACCAACTGGTAATATTAACAATTGAAAACTAGTTACTTATTTACAGATGGTAGACAGGCTGCTATATTCAGCACCTGCCCACCCTCCGTGTTATGAGGGTGAACTTGGAAGTCAGTGACAAGACGGTGGGTTAGCCAGCTAACTAATTTTACATGCACCACCCACTCCCACCATCCCCCCAACACACACACACACACACACACACACACACACACACACACACACACACACACACACACACACACACACACACACACACACACACACACACACAACACAGCCATTACTAAACGGTGGAGCAAGCCTGAGGGACAGAATGATCTGCCTCTCATCCTATGTTCCATGTAATATCCAGCCTCAAAACATCATAGTTTGATTCCATAGCAGGAAAGTTGATCTATGTCTTCCACATAATTAATTTCCCCTGTTTCCATGTCTCCCACTTCCAGAATCAGGATAAGAATTTCCTTGATGTTTCCCTTCATTGAGGAATCTAAAACGAAGTGATGTAGTTTAATAAAGAGGGTTTTTTCATTTTAGACTGAGGTTTAGAAGGATTGCTTTTTTCATTAATTTTGGAATTCTGTTCCCATAAAGAGGAAACTGGATTGTTAAATGTATTCAAAGCTGAGTTGGGTAGGTTTCTGATGTACAAGAGAGTCAAGATCTATTGGGGGAGTAGGCAGGAATGTGAAATTAGGACTGCAATCAAATCAACAATTATCTTAGTTAATGTCTACTTCTGTTCCTACTTTTTATGATCCTATGATTTTATTTTATGGACTGCAATAGCTCAGGAAAGTGGCTCTCAAGGACACGTAGGTGATGAGGGAGGTGATGGTCTAGTGGCATTATTACTGGACTGTTAATCCAGAGACTCAGATAATGGTGTGGGCACCCAGGTTCACATTGATGGCAAATGGTGGAATTTGAATTCAATAAGATAAAACTAGAATTAAGAGTCTAATGATGGCAATGAAATCATTGCCAATGGTCAGAAAAACCAATCTGGCTCACTAACGTCTTTTAGCAAGGGAAATTGGCCATTCTCACCTGGCCTAGCCTACATGTGACTCCAGACCAACAACAATATGGCTGACTCTTAACTGTACTCTGGGCAAGTAAGTGGGGGGGTGGGGCAACAAATGCTGGACTAGCCAGTGATGCTCTCATCCTCTGAATATATTTTTAAAAAGGCATATGCAATAAATTCTGGCATTGTCAACAATGTTCACATCCCAGAATCATTAGATAAATTGTTCTTCTGGGCTTCCCACAACTAAATTGTCATCCATCCCATTCATTCCCTACATTCTCATATATATTTGGCCTGATGCTAGTGCAAAAATGAATGACCATTTTGTTGGGAGTCACACATGACATTAATATTTCTTATCTACTTGTCTTAAGATTCGACCGTGCATCGTTATGGCTGTGCTGATAACTTACAGGATTTTTTTCTTCTTAGTACCGTTCGATAAAATGATGCACGATGGAGGTGGGGTTTTCTCGCTATGATTTCCCTTATTAAGATTATAAGTTATGTTATTGAAATTGGGGTTTCAATCTTCACCATAGAAAGACAAATGTGCCTTTTCTTACTGTGATTTATTTTGTTCCTTGGTGCAAGATGACAATAAGAAGTTCAGATAAAAGATAGAGAACCCACAGAATCAGTAACAAAAGAAAGGAAAACAATCAAGGAGAATGAAAGAGAGAAGAGAAGGACTGGAAAAACAAATATAATGGAGATAGATGGAAAAAAATATAATGTACTGCCACCTATGACCCTTATGATGGGTGTGGTTTCCTTTTTTTTAACCACATTTCTACTTCTGGTGTGAGTGAAGGCATCATGAGTCTATTTCAAACTGTGGTAAAACTTTTGTTTTGTCCAATGTAGAAAGCTTTGAATATAGTCTAGCATTTGTACTGTATAAACAGATCAACAGGCCACAGGAAATGGGGATGACCTTAGTCAATGCAGTACATAATATCCACATAGTAAACATTCAAAATATAAAACTTAGACTAAAATTATGGCCTCCTATTGGCACATTTGCAAACATTATTTGCACTTATTAACTTAACATGAAGGTAACAGCTTCCAATTCGTTGTGTTGCAATTTTACCAGTGAATATTGTACGTCAATCATAGAACAGAAGCTAAGTACACAAATGGCCATTGTTATTGTGTTTCTGTCAATAAAAGCAACATTAAAGAGAAAATAGTATCACCCACGGTGCCTTGGAAATCTTTAATTTTCACTTTTCTTTAAAACATAAATGACAGTTCCCAGGCTCATTGTTCTGCTAATATTAACAGTCATTTTATGTAATTGATATTGACCGCAAACTTCTTCTTTAATTCCTGAGTGCCGGATTAGAAGTCTCAATGTATCAATGGTTGCTTTCCAACTCTCCTGGCCTTTTTAGCATAAATACAACTCACTCCATTTTTAATACACTAAAGCCCTCCAGGAAACAGCAACAAGACTGTATGTACTGTTGATGCTTCAATATACCTGCTGCTTTAACATTAAACGAGAAGTGTTATTAATGCTGTAACTAACAGTAGTTGTACAGCTCTAAATACTCATTCAAAAGGTACAAGTTAGGATCTTCAGAAGTAATTCATTTTTTATTCACATTGCCAGAGATTTTGTTTTTGATGAAACTGTAAAGATCATATAACTTTGAGTCCTTTGACCTTTGTTATAATTTTTGTTTCTCTAAAATTGCTTTTAAACTGAGTGTGGCTCTTTTATTTGAGTGCCAAATTAAAGGAGAACATTATGGACCACCATGAAGTGAGGGGTCACAGGGAGGAGAAGCAAAGGCAGAGAGTCTCACTCTTTATGAGTCTGGATAGTTGAAGAAAGCATTGAGTGACTTTGAACAAAAGACCATCATTGAGGGTACATGTCCAAACATGCCAGGCCCACTTGATTGTTAACTGAAGAATATGAATTGTCAGCCAGCCTCCATTGCCATGTCTGAGAAATCTCATGCACGTTTCCTTGCATGTTCAGCCATAGCTCAAAGTATCTGAGCACAATTCAATTTCAAATGACTCCCACTATTTCTTGCAGCTGCACTGTCCCTCTCCTTTAAGAGCTGTAGGTTGCTTTGAAGCCATGTCAGCTATGATAATATGTCCCTGGCTGATGTGTGCAGCAAATGACCAGTGTGCATAGTGTTGACTGCACACAGCAGTGAAATTAAAGAACACACATCCCAAATATACAATGTTGCCTGGACAGTAAACAACCATGGAAAAATGTTAGAGGCTGTTATTAAAAATGCTATATCAGGGCACTTGGAAAAGTTTGAGGTAATCAGGCAGAGGAGAAAGAAAGGACTGCAGATGCTGGCGATCAGAGTTGAAAGTGTGGCGCTGGAAAAGCGCAGTAGTCAGGCAGCATCTGAGGAGCAGGAGAATCGATGTTTCGGAGATAAGCCCATCATCAGGCAGAGCCAACATGTTTGCTTGAAAGGGAAATCATGTTGAACTAATTTATTGACATTCCTTGAAGAAGTACCTCATGCTGTGGGTGAAGATATACAGGTTAGGTGGATTGACCATGCTAAATTGCCCATAGTATCCAGGGATATGCAGACTAGGTGGAGTGGCCATGGGAAATGCAGGGTACCAGGGATAGGGTAGGGGGCTGGATCTGGGTGGGATGCTCTTCAGAGTGTCAATGTGGACTCAATGGGCTGAATGGCTAGCTTCCATGCTGTAGGGATTCTAAGATCTAAAAAAAGGGAAACAGAGGGGATAGATTTCCAGAGGGCATTTCATAAGGCACCACATCAATGGCTATTATAGATAATAAAAGTTCATGGTGTTGGTAATATATTGGCATGGAAAGAATATTGGCTGGTTAACATGTCAGACTATACAGATGCTTTTGGGGCTGGTAGGATACTATGACTGGTGTGCCACATGGGTCAATGCTGGGGCCTCAACAATTTACAATTTATATAAATTATCTGGATGAAGGGACTGGAAGTATGTAAGCGAACTTTGCTGATGATACAAAGATAGGTAGGAAAGTTAGTTTTGAAGAGGACAGAAAGACCCTACAAAGGGATATAAATAAGCTATTGAGTAGGCCATGATCAGGACAATGGTGCAAAATGTGAGAAAGTATGGCATTGTCAACTTTGGAAGAAAGAATTTTAAAAAGCATATTATCTAAATGGTGAGAGGTTACAGAACTCTGTGATACAGAGAGATATGTGTGTCCTAATGCATGAAACAAAGGTTAGTATACAGGTACACTAAGTAATCAGAAAAATGATTAGAATGTTATGTTTTATTATGAGCTGAATTGAATGCAAGAGTACGGAGATTATGCTTCAGTTATACAGGGCATTGGTGAGACTGCATCTGGAGTACTGGTCACCATATATACAAAGAATGTTAAAGCACTCAAAGCAATTTAATAAAGGTTTACGTCAAATACTCAGAATGAGCAGATTGCCTTTTGAGGATAGGCCTGTATCCTCTGGAATCTACAGGAGTCAGAGATGACTTAATTGAAACATATATCTTTACTGTGTGGATGCGGAATGGATATTTCCTTTGGCGGAGTAATAGAGAATTAGGAAGAAAGTTTAAAAATAAAGGGTCACCCATTTAAAACAAAGATGAGGGAAAAGCAGAGGTTTGTGAGTCTCTGGAATTCCCTTTCTCAAATAATTTTTCACTATTATTGAGGCAGGGGAAATAGATTCTTGATCTCCAAGAGGATGAAAGATTATCAAGGATGTGCAGGAATAGAGAGTTGAAGTTGAATTCAGATCAGCTATGATCTTATTAAACCATGGAGGAGGTATGAAGGGCAGAGTGGCCTGCATTTGTTCCTTGTGTCTATGATCATATTCACTCACTCAGATCTCAAGTCTATATTCGGTGTAACTCAACACCATAATCATCCTTGTTTAAAATTTTGCGATAAATATGTGTAAAAATGAACATTCTTGCATGAATGCCATTATCTTTATGAATTTTATTGTTTATAGTGAGACAACAATTATCTGGTTAACATTTTGAAGTGACTTTCTTAAGTATTACATTGATGATAACTTTGACCCTGTTATCTTTAAAGGTTGAGTGGTAATGAAGGATTCGGGTTCTGGTGCATAAAGTGACAGAAGAGTCATATTCAACATTAAATGTCCTCATCCATTGCAGTGTAAATGCCATGGTGTTCACTCATGGTTATACATTTAAAATTATTGACTTAGTGGATAAAGTTTGCCTAATTATAATTCTATATTCAGAGCGTATGGTTAATTGAAGAATTGCTTCCAACTCATATGTGCATACATTCTACAATGAAGAATGAGTTGCTCAACTATAATAAATAAAGTACAAGTCATACAATTCTTCATGGTGTCTCACAACTGAATTATATTGTAAATGTCCCTACTGGAATAGACAACAGGTTCCAGCTTAACATAATAATGGTACATTTCATATTTCTTTTAAGAGATACGGGGCAATGAGTAATTAGACCTGAATAAAGATTTTTTTTAAAATGACATAGGATAAGTAGAATTAAGTTTGCATAAATGAAAAGTCAACTGCTTTTCCACTGCAGACACAAAGTGGAAGTTGACTGGGGATAAAAATGGCGGTGAGGGTGTAAATCCAGCAATCTTTTTGTAGGGCTGAACATTAGCTGTGACATGGCAAAGAGGAATAGTTGAGAGCCTGCATACACAGTTGGAAACAATTGGTAAGCTATTAAGTTAGTTGCTAAAGCAGTAACTCCAAATTATGTAAGACCTAGAAAGTTTTCAAAATCATAGTGGCACAGTACAGTCAGCAAGGTTTGGGAGGTTACTTTCAAGGCAGACCTGCTCTGGATAGAGTCCAAGTAATCAGTACATTTTCTATTTAATATGGACTGGAAAAGGAAGTGCTGGAGCTGTACATGGAAGGTGAGCAAGAAGACAGGGTATACTCATTAGCAAGTTAGGGACAACTTAAAACTCTAATACCACTGGCATATTCAATCAGGCTCCCAAGAGGTATTCCAGAAGAAAGGAATGCAGCTACTAGATATATGTGAATTCCGGAACACCTGGAAGCTCTCAAATCCGTGTTGCAGCAGTTGTGTAAGACACGATAGGATCACTGGGCAACAACGTCAAACCTTAGGATTGAAGGGGAAAGATGAGGAGCAGCCCTGGGCTGGGTAAGCAATAAGCTTTCCTACCTGGAGATGTCCGTGCAGCCCTTGCTGTCCAAGCAGATAGTGAACAACCTCTGTGCCTTTCTTAATGACCACAAACAGATTAACTCATTAACAGACTTTTCTAGTAACACTGAAGATGCCTGGATTCAAGATTAGTGTGGTGCTAGAAAAGCACAGCAGGTCAGGCAGCATCTGAGGAGCAGGAAAATCTATGCTTCAGGCCCACTTCTGCCATGAAGGTGCCTAGACCCCACACAGACTTCAGCTTATGGTGCTGCTACTGACCTCCGTAGAATATCTCAATTGTTTCTCACCACTGACTCCACGCCATCACAGATGCTCTCTTTGCACTTCATTGGTTTCCTGGCAGATGTACTTTGTGTTTGTGAGGCTGCAATGGGTTTTGCATCAATAGTTGCCTTACCCCAGGTCCTGGGTTGACAAACCTGAAATATTTCCTAACACCATTCCATCTCTCTCTCCAAGTGGTGTGTGAATGCACAAAGACATTTCAGCACATCTATTCATGCTTTCCTGGTGGCTGCCATGATGCTGTTATACTGAAAAGGTCAAGTTTACCCAGATCTTATTAACAACCACCCAAAAGTACATGATATATTCTGAGCAATAAGGGATATCAGATTACTCTTATGTTGCACAACAAACTAATTTTTCTGCATTACTGAATTCTACATTTCTGCATTCTCCAAAACTCTGGTGATTCTCGGAAGAAAACTGTTGGAATATCTGTATGTGTGAAGCATGTGCAGCATAGATTATAGTGGACCTAAACTTCTTCAAAATTCAGCATGTCTTTGATTTTCTGAAAGGTTTCTTCTTACCTAAGTACAAACACAGATATAAATTAGAAGGGGGAGTAGACCATTCAGATCCTACCCTGCCATTCAATAAGATTATGTCTGGCCTGATCATAAGACCAAATCCACATTTTCACATACCTCTGGTAATCTTTCAACCCCTGGCTTCACAAGAAATGATCTGCTCAAGGACCATGTTTTTGCAACATTTTCATGAAAAATGTTCCAAAGGGAAATGGGCAACCCTACTGGAAACAAAACCCCTCAGGACTATATGTCTTTCAATCATGACACATCTTACGTTACACATCAGAGATACCGAACAAGCCTGTCCAACCTTTCCTCATACAACATTGCACTCATTCTAGTCATTAGTTCAGTAAGTATTCTCTGAACAGTCTCCAACACATTTACATCTTCTTTCAATATGATGACAGATACAGTGAAAACTGCTATTGATGTAGTCTCACCAGTGTTGTCTTTAACTGAAGCATACTCTCCTTACTTTCATATTGAATTCCATGGTGATAAATGATGGCATTCTATTTGCTAACCTAATTATTTGCCGTCTCTCTATTCTAACTGTTAGTAATTCATGCATGAGGACACCAGATATCTCTGCATCTCAGAGCTCTGCAGTCTCTCACCACTGCAATAATATGCTTCCTTTTATTTCTTCTGTAAAAATGGACAATTATACATTTTCTCACATTATTCTTAATTTGATACATTTTTGCCCACTCACCTAAACTATCTATATCGGTTTGTAGTCTCTTTATATATTCTTTACTGTTGGCAAATATGGCAGCCACTCCTTCCACCTCTTCATTAAATCATTGATGAAGTCACTCATAGATAAGTTGATATTCCAACACTGATACTATAGCATGCTATTCATTATAACTTTCCAGTCTGCAAAATACTTAATTACACTTAATCTCTACTTGCTGTTCATCAACTAATCTTCTATCCATGCCAATGTGTTACCTTATCTATCGTGTGATTTTATTTTCTGCAACAATCTTTGACGTGGCACCTTATCAAATACCTTTCAAAATCAAAGTACAGTGCATCCATCAGTTCCCCTTTTATTACAGCATATAATGCCTTTTCAAAGAACACTAAGAGGTTTGGTCAAATATGATTTGTCTTCAACAAAATTATGTTGATTCTGCCTACTTACCTTGAGCTTATGCAAGTGTCTTGCTATAACTTACAAAGTTGACAAAGTCTGATGACATTCTAACTAGGTTGGCTTCTACATTCTCAGACTTTTTCAGAATTCAGGTTCTGTCGCTACCTGGAAGTTTGCCAGGATGGGATCCATTTTTAGTTGTAACATTTCTGAAAGAAATTCTGATGACAATTTGTCTTGAATTAGTTCTGAATCTAAATCTCCATTACACAAAATTCTGCCAATGTGTAAAGATCATGAATAAAGCTGTCAATAGGTTCTTGCGACAGCTGTGTTCTTTTATTAAATCTTCCTCTTTCCATTATACAATAATAGGCCCTTCATGTAAAGTAATTTTAAAATATTCTTACAATATTATCAAAGATATTGGTTTCAGATTGGTAGGAGTGTGCAGCAAGTAAGCATTGCTGTAGGGTGGACTTGGAGGAGGGAGAAAAGCATATGACTGTAAGTGAGGCAGGTTTTGGGATCTAGAATTCAGAGGAGTCTAAGCCAGTGCTTTTATTCCATAGAATTGTGGTTTTTGCTCCAGATTTGGACAAGGACACAGACTGCAGGCAGGTGATGTCCTAGTGGTTTTACTACTGGGCTATTATTCCAGATACTAGGTAGTATTCTAGACACCCAGAATCAAATCCTACTATGGCTGCTCTTTAATATTTTAGCGCCTTTTGGTTATTTTCTGTTGTTCTTTATATTTTGACAAATCACCTGACCTGCTTCTCACCTTTGTGCTTTTCCTTCATTTGACACTTTCCTGAACTTGTTTAGTAGTATGAATATGCTTATTCTGATTACTCTAAAATACCCCTTAGATAGCTGCCTCTGCTTCTTTATTGACCACGCTCCCAGCTCAAAACCTATCTGAGCTAGTTCAGCTTTCATTCCCATATTGTCGCCCTTATGTAAGATTAAAATATTTGTCTTACATCCAGTGTTCTTTTAAATGGATGTAAAACTTAATTGTATTGTGTTCACTGCTAACAAAAGATACCTTTTGTACTGAGAGGTCATTAAGTAATCCTGTCACATTACATAATACCAAGTCTAACATAAACTTGCTCTCCAGTTGGATGTAGAATGTACTGCTCTATAAAACTGTTTTGAAAACAGTCTATGAACTTTCCATTAAGCTACTGTTGCCAGTCTTGTTGTCCCAGTTCATTTGCAGTTTAAAATCAAGTATGAGTCGTGCCATCCTTTTCTCATAGTTCCATGAAAATCTGGCCCATGATGTGAAGACAACGCTAGCCTGGTCTGAAGTCAGTGCCATCTCTGGGGTGCAGAGGAGTAGCCAACAATGCCGAAAGAAAGACAATGAACTCTCTTCTGCACCAGGGTGGGCGCTACACTCTTCTTTCAGCTCCTCATACTCATTCGATCTCCATGAAAGTTGTACATTTGGATTTAAAGTAATCTTCCTCTCCCATGATGTGAATAATAAAACCAAAACTTTACGTGAGTCACTTTTATTTTTAAAAAATGATTTCCGAGGAGAAACGGCTTCTCCAATTATTGCACACACAAATATGGAAATTTTATGAAAAATATACAAATATATAGAGGAGGCCACCTATCACCTCCATCCCCACCCCCACTCACCTATAGTACTCTATGCTATTTTCTCTCCACCCCCATCCCCCTCTCATTTATCTCTCCACCCCGGAGGCTCCCTGCCTCTCTTCCTGATGAAGGGCTTTTGCCCGAAACATCGATTTTCATGCTCCTCGGATGCTGCCTGACCTGCTGTGCTTTTCCAGCACCACTCTAATCTAGACTCTGGTTTCCAGCATCTGCAGCCCTTGTTTTTACCTATTTGACCCTCAGGCCTGTTCTGCCATATAATATGATCAAGGCACATCATCCAGCTGAATATTCTCGTCCCAACACTTCTCCAATATCCCTTAATCTCTTTCGCCACAAGTGTTTGATTTACTTCCTTGAAAATATGTAATGTTTTGGCCTCAACTCACTTCCTGCATCTAACCTGCCTCGGTGAAAGTGAGGACTGCAGATGCTGGAAATTAGAGTTGAGAGTGTGGTGCTGGAAAAGCATCCAAGGAGCAAAAATTCCTGATGAAGGGCTTTTGCCTGAACCATCAATTTTCCTGTTCTTCAGATGCTACTTGACCTGCTGTGCTTTTCCAGCACCACACTTGTGACTCTAACCTGTCTAGTCCTCTTTGAATTTTATAGGTTTCTATGAGATCACTCTTCATTCTAATAAATTGCAGTGAATACAGTCCTAACCAATTCATCTCTGCTCATACCTCCCATTCCCAGGAATCAACTTGGTAAACCTATGCTGCACTTGCTCTACAGCAAGAACATGCTCAGTTAAGGAGACCAGAACTGTATATAATATTCCAGGTGTGGCCTCACAAAGACACTATATAATTGCAGAAAGACATCCTTGTTTCTGAACTTGAATCCTTTCGCTATGAAAACAGCCTATAGTTTGCCCTGCTGCAAAATCTCACTGCTAAGGTAAGTGCAGTTTAATTTGATGCAAAAACATGATTGAAATTGCTTCAGCATGTGACTTTGGCTGAAGGAAAGTTTTTAAGAGAATAAGTACTTACTGAATTCCTGAAATAATCCTGAAAATGCTTAATGTATGATAAGCAGGACCTATAACTTTACTCTGCTGGCACTAATAAGTGGTTGAGAGCATCCAAAGTTAGTGGCTGACATAAGTGTGGACATTTTAGACAATGCAGACATATACTGGTGAAAATAAAGAGAGAAATGTGGTTTTAAAGTTCTAACACAACAATGTTTCACCCATTTAAAAACATTGTAAAGTAATACTTTGGGGTATATTGCAGTGATATAATTCTTGTTGAAAAATACTATTACAACCATCTATCACTTATATTGTAGAGCAATAAGATTCACAGCTCTTATTGACTTATTTATTTTCTCCCAAAACACCACTACTAATAATTCATCTGAAATTACCGAAATTGAGATTGATAGACCCTTTTTTTAAGACAGGTTAAATGGATGGAGAATTAAGAAGTAAAAATGGAAGTTAAGGTATGGAATACAGTTCAGGCCTTATATTGTTGAATGATGGAATCAGTTTCAAAAGTTATAGGAGTGCTTCAATTCTTCCATTCTTGTATTTTAAAAAAATGGCATGTAGATCAGCTCTTTGGAATAGACATGTGGATGGTGAATCCAACTTTATTAAAATCAACATAGTCATTTGAAGTAATCTCATTTGGTTTGACATAAAAACAGTTTTGCCATTCCATAATCAGACACTCTCATACTCTAGGTGTACATGACACTTGAGAAACTTTAATAGGTTAATGGTTGAGAAAATGGATTATTATTCAGACATTTTTCTCCCCCTAGATTTCCAGCAACCATGATATTTTACTTTGGAATTGAATGTATTCTTTATAAAGCACAAAACATTGTGTTAATTGTGAAATTGCAGAGTAGCTTAAAGTAATATCAGCATTTTGCTTAATTTTACTTAAATTATTCCATTTAGTAAAATATGTTTCATTATGAATACCTAATAATAACTTATCACCCGTGGCTGTCAAATAATGAAGTAATATTTCAAAGCAGTTATATTGTTCATTGCTTCCTGAATTCTGTCTTTAAAAGGAAGACTATTGGAAAGAGGCAAACTCTCTACATGTATGAACCAATAACAAATAGCACACAATATCAAGACAGAAGCTCAATTCTCAATTACAGATACTTTCCAGTTTTCCAAGAGAGTTTAATACAAACAGTACAATACTTAATAACTGGGCAATATTGAACAAGCATTGCATTTGATGAGAATAGATTGGTTCAGGCAAAACACATTGACTTGTCAATTTGAATGTGCAGCTGTGAAATGCTGTTCAATTATGTCATACGCGAGCATGGCAATTTTTTAAAAACAACTTCGTTTTTACACCATTTTGGGAAAGGAAGAATCTTCATCTTTAATATTCTTTAATAGTCTGTTGCCACATCTTTCCAATAATGCAACTCGATCATTTGGGATCCCTTTTCTACTAGAATTATTGAACTGAGGCAAACGTGGGACAACTCGTAAGAATTAGAATCACAGAATTGTTACATGTCTGCACTTATTCTTCACTTATTTCCTTCTCTCTGCAGAGCTTTATTTTCTCTCTAAGCCTTAATTGAGCCTTGTATCATATATCAAGGTTTAAGTCATGAATATATATCAAGAAAAGCAAGGGTCCCAACATTGGCTCCAGGGAGCTCCACTACAAACCATCCCAAAACAGCTGTTGACAATTATTTGTGGTTTCCTATTCCTCAGCCAACTTTATATCCTTTTTTGATGCTTTTTGTTTATTCACTCATGGGTCTTGGGTATCACTAACTGGTCAGCATTTATTGCCTGTCCCGAGCTGCCCTTGAACTAAGTGGCTTACTAGGCCATATTAGAGGACAGAGTCAAAAAGGGTGGTGGTGCTGCAAAAGCACAATAGATCATGCAGTGTCCAAGGAGCAGGACAGATTCATTTTGGGCATTAGCCCTTCATCAGGATAGTGGAGAGGGAAGGGAGCTGAGCGATAAATGGGAAGGTAGGGGTGGGGCTGGGGGGAAGGTAGCTGGGAAGGCGATAGGTGGATGCAGGTTGGGGAGTGAAGGTGATAGATCAGTGGGGAGGTTGGAGCAGATAGATGGGAAGGATGATGGACAAGCAAGACAAGTCAAGAGGGTGGTGCTGAGTTGGAGGGTTGGATCTCTGATGAGCTGTGTGGGTGGCAGGAGTGCTTTGTCAGGGTGGAAGATTTGGAAACTGGTGAAGTCGATGTTGATGCTGTGTAGTTGAAGGGTCCCAAGGCCAAAGATGACACAGTCTTCCTCCAATTGCTGGTTGGCTTGGATTTGTTGGTGAAGGAGCCCCAGTACTTGCATGTCTTTTGTGGAGTGGGAGGGGGAGTTGAAGTGGTCAGCCACATGGAACATTTCTGGGACACACACGCCAAACAACCCTACTGCCCTGTGTCCAACCATTTCAATTCCCCCTCCCACTCCCCAAGGACATGCATGTCCTGGGCCTCCTCCATCACCAAGTCCAACCCACCCATCAACTGGAGGAAGAACATCTCATCTTCTGCCTTGGGACCCTTCAACCACATGGCATCAACACTGACTTAACTAGTTTCCAAATCTCCCCTCCCCACCTCATCCCATATCCAAACTTCCAACTCAGCACCACACTCTTGACCTGTCCTAGCTGTCCATCATCCTTCCCACCTATCCGTTCCACCCTCCTCACTGACCTAACACCATCACCCCCCTCCTGCCTCTACCTATCACCTTCCCAGCTACCTTCTCCCCAGCCCCAGCCCCATCCCCTCAATTTGGCTCTAAGCCCCATTCCCCCTCCACACTCCTGATGAAGGATTATGCCTGAAATGCACTCTCCTGCTGCTCAGATACTGCATGACCTGCTGTGCTTTTCCAGTGCCACACTTTTCGAGTCTGATTCTCCAGCATCTGCAGTCCTCACTTTCTCCATTTCAGATTACAACTGAGAGTCAACCACATTGCTGTGGGCCTCGAATCATGTGTAGGTGAGACCAAGTAAGGATGGCAGATTTCCATCCCTGAAGGACATTCGTGAGTCAGATGGGTTTTTCTAACATTCAACGATGGTTTCATGGTCATTAGTAGATTTTTAATTCCAGACTCTTAATTTCAGTGCTTACCCTTTTATTCCATGAGCCATTAATTTTCTTGCAAATGTGTTGTACACTACTGTATTGGACAATGGAAGACTATATTTACCAAAGGCATCGTCTTCATTTACCTTCACTGTTAACTCTCAAAAACCTCCAACAAGTTAGTTTACACAGTTTTCCCTTAAGAAATCAGTCTGTGCAAATAATAATTAAAGGATATTTATGATATTGCTTTGCCTGCAATCAATGCAGAGGCATCACGTTATTTATTTTTGATGGGTTCACACCTCAACTGAAGTAGCAGATATAGCACATGAATATCCATAGTGTCATTTCAAAGATTTTACATCGAGCTGTTCTATCTCAAACTTTAGTGCATTAAAATGTTTAACACAGCTACGGTCGATGTTTCCAGCAGGAACCACTGAAGTACTCCAGTGACTCTGACTATGTGAGACAGCTGAACACCTCCTCCAATATAATCCTAACACTGGTACCTCACAGAGCTGCATACCCATCCCCTTACTATACTCCGTATACACTCACAAAAGTGTGGCCAAATTCATCCCTAATTCCATCTACAAATTTGCTGATAACACCACCATAGTGGGTCGGTTCTCAAACAACGACAGAATGTAGCAAAGTGGTAGACAGCTTAGTGGCATGATGTAAAGACAACAATTTCTCCCTCAATATCAGCAAATGAAGGAGCTGGTCTTTGACTTCGGAAATGGAGAGAAGGACACGCCTCTGTCTGTATCCATGGAGATGGTCGAGAGCTTCAAGTTCATAGGAGTAAATATCAATGACCATCTATCCTGGTCCATCCACAATGACACTACACTCAAGAAAGCACACCAACACCTCTACTTCCTCAGAAGGCTAAGGAAATTCAGCATATATATGACGCTTTACCAATTTTTATAGATACATCATAGAAAGCATCCAATCACAGCTTGGTATGGCAACTTCTTTGCCTAAGACCGCAGAGAGTTGTGAATGCAGCCCGGTTCATTACGGAAACCATTGACTCTGTCTGTACTTCCTGCTGCCTCGGGAAACAGCCAACATAACCAAAGACACTTCCCACTTCGGGTATACTCTCTTTTACCCCCTTCTATTGGGCAGAAAATACAAAATTTTGAAAATACATTCCAACAAATTCAAGAACAGCTTCTTCCACATTGTTACCAGACTTATGTATTGACCTCTTTCATATATTAGAGTTGATCTTTCTCTGAACCTTCTCTGTAGCTGTAACACTATACACTGCATTCAGTTATATCACACTGATGTATTTATGTAATGTATGTCTGATTAGGAGGCAAACAATACTTTTTATTGTATCTCAGTACATGTGACAATAATATGTCAAATCAAATCAAAATTAAGTCAGTCAGCCTAAAAGAGTGCAATCTTAATGAACAAAATGTAATTTATTTTGCAATTGCTTGCAAACAATGCTATGGTATTCATATATTGGATTGTTTGGACATTGTCCCATTTGTAGTAGACTATTATGATGACAATGATGCAAAGTTCTTTCTGTAATACAGTTTTCCCTAACAAATAAAGGCTCAACAACCATAAAACCATAAGAAATATGAGCAGGAGAAGGCCATGTTATGCTGTGAGACTGGTTCAATTGGAACATAACTGATCTTTCACATTTTCGTAATTGTTTTAGCCATGTCCCCATATGGCTGGCTTTAGTTTCCAAACATCCACCCATCTTCAATATAAAACTCACAATGGAATTCCTGAGAGTTTAGAATTCCAGAGATTCATAATCTTGTGAGTGAAGACATTATTCTGTTGACATTGTAAATCAGCTAAACCCTTATTCTGACATTGGAACCCTGTGTTCTAGACCTTCCAACCAGTGAAACATCCCCTCAGTATCTATCTTGTTAAATCTTAATGAGATCAAAGTCCACAAACCTCCAGGTCACTTCAAAATATTAGTCCTTAAATAAACCACATCTACATTTGAATTTATAAAACTTGTATTATAATCAGTCAGGAACAAATTTTGCTAATACTCCTTTAATTGGCAGGAGAGCATCACCAGCACATCTCATCCAGTCTTGCTTTAATGTGTAGGTTGTAATCATTTCTCTTCGACCAACTGAAATAAGTATGCAGTTTAATATTAATGATGCTAAATACTCATGCAATTACAATTTTTCACATGAATGTTAAGGTTAAAAAGATATGAATGTGAGGTGTTGAATTTAATTCATTTTCCCTCTTTTATTTAGTTTTGGCACAATAATAACAGATGAAAATGAAGAGCTCATACCAATCAATCCACACAATCTGCCTCACAATGTGCTCTTATGTTTCCAACACAGTATACAGGCCTATGGTGCTACAGAACAAGGAGAGATTTGTATTTATATTCCTACTAATGATTGATCTGGGATTATAACAGCCAAGCAGTGCACCCTCTGGGGCCAAAGCCCTCCTCTTTTGACATTTGACCTTATTAACAGACTCCGAAGATTCAGTCTGGAAAATGGATAATTGCTTTGAGAATGACCAGAGAAAATAAGGCACTCAATGCTTCGATACTAATTATCTGACTGAGGACTAACATGAACTAACTGCACTCATTTCCAGTAGATTAAAGGAGCTACAGAACATAGCAATGAGATTGAGAATTTTAATCAATTATAAACTGAGTCTGGCAAGTGGAGGTGAAACTGCAGACTCCAGCTTTAGCTCATCTGTATGTAAACCACAGAATCCTATCTGAGCCTCTCTTGATTATTACTTGCAGGGGAATGTAACTGTAGAACAAATGCAGAATACTGCTGCTGCCAGACATCTTAAATAAAAACAGCAAGTGTTGGAGAAATTCAACAGCTCCAGCAGCATCAGTAGAAGGAGAAACAGAAGTAACATTTTGAGTCCATTATGGCTCTACTTTGGACTGGGAAATTGAACTCTGGATGCAGTCATGTAAAGATTTTGACAGCAAATTTTATTTGGGCAGATTACCTGAGGGTGTTCATAATTCAGATAACGATTCCAAAGAAAAAAGTGCCCTTCAAGGAAGAAACAAAAGGAGTAAAAATTATAAGTTAAATGTTAGTCGACATTAGATGGAGCATTCCTCATAGCAATGCTATCAAACAATCAAAGTCAACTTGAAAACCAATCAATATTCTCTTCTCACATTGTCTCTAACATTGGAATTCTTGCAAATTGTCCTGCTGATTACAAGATGAAAAGCTTTGACCAAAAAGTGTGTTACATTTTTGCAATACTCTAATTTTGTACTACTTAACCATTAAACCCTAATAAAGCAAAATATTGTGTGAATGATATGTTATTAAACAGCAATACAATAGAACCACATACACAATGAAGTGTGTGCTCTCAGCTATAAGTGAGATCTTTGTCTGACATCATCTACTGGATGAATGGAAGCTTCTGCCAAGTAAATATTAGGAAGATTAAGGCCATTGCCTTCTGTCTCTAATGAAATCAATTCCCTAGCAATTAATTTACTCCCCACCTGCCAACTGTTTGAAATCAGACCAGACTGTTCGCAAATTTAGTCTTTTGTTTTATTCTAAGTTGAGATTCTGACCCCATATCTGTGTCATCAACAAGAATACTTAACACCAAAAGTCAAAGGTTCTGAATCAGTTAAGTATTGCTGAGAAACGACACACTTCTTCACAGTTTTACACTCATCAGGACAATTCTCACAAACACAAATAAAGGGAAGTCAACATTTATACAGTATGACAGGAGAGCGCTAATTGGGAGAATTTGATATGGTCAAGCATTGTTTTCGAGAATGTGGCAGTAAATGATTAATAGCTCATTTCCTAGTTTTGTTTAGATTTTGAACCAGGCAGATGAACTTTTCAAGACTGATGGTTAGAGATTGCTCGTTAATGATGACATTCTGTTTATAACTTCCTTTGTGTATCAACTTACAAAGCTTTCACTCAAGACCACTGATGATAGAAAACGTTAAAATAATGCCTGTATTCACATCAATTTTAATCCAAACCAAAGATTCATATTGTATGTGAGCCTAATGTTTCATTATACTATAGTATAATTTCTTGGTGTACTTAGCTTACTCTAAACAACCTAGTTGTAAATAATTGTGCCTAAAAATTTGAAATATAAATGAAAAAGGACTTTCAGTCTTCCAATTCTTAGCTCAATATTTTTTTCAATAAAATTATTGAGTTCTCGGGTTACCTGTGATGGATTCTACACATTGCCTCATTTTTCCCATTTGCAATTTGTGTCATGATTTTATCTCACTGGCCCTTTGTTGAACTGCCTTCTCTTCCACACTGGACACTGAGACGCTTAAAGTGATATCAAGACTAATAGCCAAAAGCTTGCTTAAGTAAGTAGGCATCAAGGAACCTCTTAAAGGAGGGAGAGATAGACAATGTGATAGAAGTTTAGAGAGGCAGGCTGAGTTTAGAGCTTAAAGAACAAAAAGAATTAAGAACAAAAAACAGGAACCAGCCCTTCAGCCACTAGAATTGTGCTGACGTATGATGTCTATCTAAGCTAAACAATTAATACCTCTACACTGTCTGTATTCCTCTATTCACTGCCTATTCATATATCTGACAAGATGCTTCTTACAAGTTACTATTGTATCCTCCTCCACCACCTCAACTGGCAGCGCATTCCAGGCACTTATCACAGTCTGTGTAAAAAACCTGCCTCTTACATCTCCTTGAGACATATCTCCTTTTACCTTCACCCTATGTCTCCTAGTAATTGACATTTTTCCCTGGGAAAAAGACTCTGACTATCCATTCTATCAATGCGTCTCATTAAATTGCAAATTTCTATCAGAACACCCCTCATCCTTCAACATTCAAGTGAAACAGACTTAATTTGTCCAATCTCTCCTCATAGCTAATACAATTCAAACCAGGCAATCCATTTCTATACCCTCTCCAAAGCCTCCTGGTAGTGTGGTGACAAGAACCATACACATCATTCCAAATATGGCCTCACTAAAGTTCTACACCTGCAACATGACTTTCCAATTTTTAAACTCTATGCCTACTCTACTTCTGGGAAGGTGAGTCTAATGGTTTAAAAGACTTACTTCAGGCGTCGGGGCCTCCATTTGCCATAAGGTGCAAGGGAGGAGCGAAGGACTTCTGGGAAGGTTTTTAAGTGGGCGAGATCTAAACCGGAGATCCTACACCATAGGGCCTTCCTCGCACCCACCTCCTCTAACCTTACTAAGAGTCTGTAAACTAGGTAAGTTTTTGGGTTTCTCTTTTTTTTCTTCTCTTCCTTTGTTTAGTTCTGTGCAGGCTTACAGAGTAGCAGGATATGGATGTTAGGGCAATTGCATGTTCTGCCTGCAGAATGTGGCAGGTGAAAGACACTTCACATATCTCTGCCGACTACATCTGCAGGAAGTGCACCCAACTCCAGCTCCTCAAAAACCGAGTTAAGGAACTGGAGCTGGAGCTGGATGAACTACGGATCATCCGGGAGGCTGAGGGGGAAAGTGAGAGGATGTACAGGGAGGTGGTCACTCCCCGGACACAGGATAAGGACAGCTGGGTAACTGTCAGGGGGAGGAAAGGGAACCGACAGTCAGAACAGGGATCCCCAGTGGCCGTTCCCCTTAGCAATAAGTATACTGTTTTGGATACTACTGATGTGAACGGCCTACCAGGGGAAAGCCATTGTTGTCAGGTCTCTGGCACTGAGCCTGGCACTGTGGTTCAGAAGGGATGGGGGGGAAAATAGAAAAGCGCTAGTGGTAGGGGACTCAATAGTTAGACGGATTGACAGAAGATTTTGTGTCAGGAACGGTACTCCTGGAAGGTATGTTGCCTCCCTGGTGCCAGGGTCCGGGATGTCGCCGATCAGGTTTACAAGATTCTGAAGGGGGAGGTTGAGCAGCCAGAAATTGTGGTACATATTGACACCAATGATATAGCCAGGAAAGGGACTGAGGATCTGAAAAGTGACTACAGAGAGTTAGGTTGGAAGCTGAAGAGCAGGACAAACAGAATAGTGATCTCAGGTTTGATATCGGTGCCACGAGTTAGTGAGATGAGTAACAGTCAGCAAATGCAGCTTAACACGTGGCTGTGAGGCTGATGCAGGAGGGAAGGCTTCAGATACCTAGACCATTGGGATGCCTTCTGGGGAAGGTGTGACCTGTACATGAAGGACAGGTTGCACCTGAACTGGAGGGGCACAAATGGCCTGGGTGGAAGATTTGCTTGTGTGGTTCGGGAGGGTTTAAACTAGTTTGGCAGGGGGGTGGAAATCGGAGCCACATGTCTGAGAGGGGGTCAGTTGCAAACTGAACAGTGACAGGATATATTGAATCTATCAGGAAGGTTTTTCACGCGATGAAACAAAGGGATCGATTAAAGTGTGTCTGCTTTAATGCAAGGAGTGTCCAAAATAAGAGTGACGAACCCAGAGCATGGATCAGTACTTGGGGCTACGATATTGTGGCCATAGCGGAGATGTGAGTTTCACAGGGGCAGGAATGGTTGCTTGATGCTCCAGGGTTTAGAACATTTAAAAAGAACAGGGAGCGTGGAAAAAGAGGAGGGGGTGTAGTATTGCTAATCAGAGAGTGCATCACAGCTACAGAAATGAAGGTTTGTCCACTGAGTCAGTATGGTTGGAAGTTAGGAACAGCAAGGGAACAGCCACCACATTAGGAGTTTTTTACAAACCACCTAATAGCAGTAGAGAGACTGAAGAACTCATAGGCGGGCAGATTCTGAAAAAATGGAAAAGTAGCAGGGTTGTTGTATGAGTGATTTCAACTTTCCCAATATCGACTGGAACATCCTAAGTGCAGATGGTTTGGATGGAGCTGTTTTTGTCAGGTGTGTTCAGGAGAGTTTCCTTACTCAGTATGTAGACAGACCGATGAGGGGAGAGGCCATTTCGGATTTGGTTCTCAGCAGCGAGCCAGGACAGGTGTCAGATCTTGCAGTGGGAGAGCACTTTGGTGACAGTGACCACAACTGCCTCACATTTAGCATAGCATTGGAGAGTGAAAGGAGCAGTTACCGAGGGAAGATATTTAATTGGGGAAAAGGAAATTATGATGCTATCAGACAGGAGTTGGGAAGTACAGACTGGGAGCAATTGTTCCTCAGAAAGGGCACAGCAGGCTGTGGAGACTACTTAAGGAGAAGTTGTTGCGAGTGATGCACAAATTTGTTCCTCTGAGACAGGTAAGAAGGGGTAAAGTTAAGGAACCTTGGATAACAGCAAAAGAGGAACTTCTTGTCAAAAGGAAGAAGGCAGCTTACGTAAGGTGGAGGAAGCAAGGATTTAGCATAGCTTTAGAGGATTACAGGCTTGCTAGAAAGGAGACCAGAAATGGACTGAGGAGAGCCAGGAGGGGAACAAAAAAGGTAAGACGGATTAAGGAGAACCCAAAGGCATTTTACTCATGCGTGAGGAATAAGAGAATGATCAGGGAGAAGGTAGGGCCAATCAGGGATAGCGGAGGGAACTTGTGCGTGGAGTCTGAGCAGATAGGGGAAGCCCTAAATGAGTTTTTTGCTTCGGTTTTCACCAAGGAAAGAGACCTTGTTGTAAATGAAAACTTAGAGGAGCTGGGATACAGTCTTGACCAGATCAAGATTGATGAAGTTGATGTGCTCGAAACTTTGGAAAATATTAAGATTGATAAGTCTCCAGGTCCAGACCAGATTTATCCTAGGCTGCTCCGGGAAGTGAGAATGGAGGTTGCTAAGCCGCTGGCAAGGATATTTGCCTCCTCACTCTCCACGGGAGTCGTACCAGAGGATTGGGAGGAGGCGAATATTGTTCCTCTTTTCAAGAAGTGTAATAGGGAAATTCCTGGCAATTACAGAGCAGTCAGTCTTATGTCTGTGGTCAGCAAAGTCTTGGAAAGAATTCTGAGGGATAGGATTTATGACTATTTGGCAAAGCATAGCGTGATTAAAGACAGTCAGCATGGCTTTGTGAGGGGCAGGTCATGCCTTACAAATCTTACTGAGTTCTTTAAGGAGGTGTCAAGACAAATCAATGACGGTCAAGCAGTGGATGTGGTGTATATGGACTTCAGCAAGGCATCTGATAGGTTTCCCCATGGTAAGCTCATTCATAATGTCAGAAAGTATGGGATATAGGGAGATTTGGCTATCTGGATTCAGAATTGGCTGGCTGACAGAAGGCAGAGAGTGGTTGTAGATGGAAAGTATTCTGGCTGGAGGAAAGTGTTGAGTGGGGTCCTGCAGGGCTCTGTTCTTGGGCCTCTGCTCTTTGTAGTTTTTATAAATTACTTGGATGAGGAGGTTGAGGGGTGGGTTAGTATATTTGCAGATGACACAAAGGTTGGAGGTGTCGCGATAGTATAACGGGCTACTGCAGGCTGCAGCACGACATAGACAGGATGCAGAGCTGGGCTGAGAAATGGCAGATGGAGTTCAACTTGGATAAATGCAAAGCGATGCATTTTGGAAGATCAAACCTGAATGCTGAATATAGGATTAAAGATAGGATTATTGGCAGTGTGGAGGAACAGAGAGATCTGGGTGTGCAAGTACATAGATCCCTCAAAGTTACCACCCAATTGGATAGGGTTGTTAAGAAAGCATATGGTGTTTTGGCTTTCATTAACAGGGGGTTTGGGTTTAAGAGCCATGAGGTTTTGATACAGCTCTACAAGTCCCTGGTGAGACCACACTTGGAATATTGTGTCCAGTTCTGGTCACCCTACTATAGGAAAGATACAGAGGCTTTGGAGAGTGTGCAAAGAAGGTTTACCAGGATGCTGCCTGGACTGGAGGGCTTGCCTTATGAAGAAAGGTTGAATAAGCTTGGACTTTTCTCTCTGAAGAGAAGGAGGAAGAGAGGAAACCTGCTTAAGGTGTACAAAATAATAAGATGAATGGATAGAGTAAATAGGCAGAGACTTTTCCCCAGGGCAGCATTGACTGGTATGAGGTCATAGTTTGAAAATATTGGGAAGAAAGTATAAAGGAGATGTCAGAGGTAGGTTCTTTATGCCGAGAGTTGTGAATGCATGGAATGCGTTGCCAGCTGTGGTGGTGGAAGCAGAGTCATTGGGACATTTAAGCGACTGCTGGACATGCACATGGACAGCAGTGAGTTGAGGGGTGTGTAGGTTAAGTTACTATATTTTACATTCAGATTAAATCTTGGCACAACATCGTGGGCCAAAGGACCTGTTCTGTGCTGTATTTTTCTATGTTCTATGTTCTAATGAAGGGCTAAAGACTGTTACTGAAATGGGGAGTGATAGGACCATGGAAGGACTGGTAATGAAGGATGAGAAGCTAAAAATTGAAACAATCTTGGACCTGCAGTCAATGAAGTTCAGCAACAAAAAGGTGATCAGTGAAAAAGGCTTTGTCTAAGTAAGTGATTGAGCAGCATAAATTTGATGAGCCAAGATGAATGAAAGATGAAATATCGGAGGAAAACCTGCCGAAAGGCAACTGGGATAGACAAGTCTAGAAGTGAAAATGGATGAGGGATACAGCAACAGGATCTGATCTAGAGACATCGCATCTGGAAATGTAAACAGCTAGTCTTGTCGATGGTGTGTTATGTAATCTGGAGGTTCATTTTAGTTTCACATTCAGTGACATGATTGTGAACTGTCCCAAACATCAACCTGAGAGAGAGGGATAGAGGGGGAGAGAGAGAGAGAGAGATTAATTTGGCACGGAGGGAACAGAGTTTGTCATGTGTGTTAACCCAAGATTTAGTTAGAGAAAACTTCTGCACATCCTGCATTCTGCACTGAACTTTGACAATGTCTCAATTTAAAGTCAGTGGTGAGGTAGAGCTAGGTGCCAGCATATGTTTGGATATTGACACTATATTTTCAGATAATGCTGAGTGGCAACATATATATGAGAAATATAAGGGGAAAGAAAAGATAAATCTTTGGAGGACTCCAAATGTTCCCAGTGTGGGAGCAGGAAGGGAAAGTATTGTAGATGAATACCTTGCTATGACTGTTAGATAAGAATAGAATCAGGTGAGTTCAGATCCATAGAGCTGAATGGTAAATGTGTTGGAGGAAGATGGTTGTTTGTATTATTGTAACATGTTTCAGACTGGTCAAGAATGATGAAAATAATTATTATTTTGCTATGTAAACAGAAATCACTGGAAGATGTGGATGGTGGTGGTGGTATCTGAGGGAAGAGAAACAGAATTAACATATTGGTCTGAATGTTTTGTTTATTTGGCTAAGTTCAAATTACAACAGGTTTCTTGGAGAGTGTTCACAAAGAGGCTTGGTGAGATTTCTCTCCACATCTCACCAAACTCACCTCATTAATTACCCACACCGGCCTGTGTTGGCCCTCTCACCTCTGATGCTTTCTGTATCATACCACAGGCGAACAACTCACCACTCAGCGGATATCCACCAGAGGACTGGCATCTCTTGTGCACTTAAAAGACTGCTCTGCACCTCGACAAGGTGTTGGTAATGCAGTTTAGCTCAGTCCCAGGAAGTGTAGTCAGGGGTGAAGATCTGTGTTGTCCTCTGGATTCCACACTGCAATGTCTGCCTGAACTGGATGCTCCTTGGCTTTGATAATGACTTGTCTACATTCCAGGGCTTGCCATCAATCCTGGTTCTCCTTGATCTGCCGTTGTCTTCTTACGAAAGAGCCTCATTAACCAACATCCAACAACTGGGCACATGACGTTTGCTGGCAATGACTTATGTTGGGAACATAAGGATCTTAGCTCTGAGAATAATCAGTGGTGGCATGCTGTGTGGATGAGAGATGCACACGCTCCTCCATGCAGTGAGAGATGCAGTACCCTTGTCTGCAACAATCAATCAACTTTCCATTATATTCAATAGATACCATTCTTAAAATTACATGAAAACAATATAGTAGTTATTTCCACCTCCCACAGCCTTCTTGCAAATTTCAAAGATTATAGGTCACTTCTGGTCAGCATTTGCCTTTTTTGTCATTGTTGTTACCTTTGTATCATTGAAATACAAATGTTCAATTTGCAGGGAACAGTGGTGTGGCTCAAATTCCTGTTGACCAGCATTTGAACCCCAAACACCTCACTCTGCAAATATTGAAAATTGTTGATGAAATTATTGCAAATAAATTCGAGCTGGGGTCTGAAAATACCTGTGTCATGTATTCACCTCTTCAATGTTCCAGCACCCTTGATCCCACCCTAGTCATTGTTCCAGCCACCTTTTCATTACATTTCATACCTAAAAAATGGCACATGATGGTGGGGATGTGGTGGCACCTGAATCACCCAGTGCCTCCAAGTCACATTTTACCTCACACCGTACCAACAGTCCATTTCCATACACTCACTGCCTGCACTCCATGCAGAGATCCATCACAGTGAACTTTGCCCACATCTGTCCTTCCTGCCCCCTAAGCCTTGACATTCCACCTTAATGATGCCCAACCCAGTTCTCCACACACTCTCTGTTGTGATCACAGTAGCGACAGTTGACAAAAGTCCCCTCCTGTTATCTACTATGATCTCTAATGTCGTTTTACCCACCTACATACATGGGAAAGTTGGTTTTGATTTTGCAAGTTAATCACTTCAGATCAAGGAAAAGGGTACCACAGGAGTTTATCAATGTAGTGTCCCAAACCCAATTATGTTCAACAGTTTTAGCAATAACTTTGCCTCCATCATATGGTCAGCAGTGAGAATGTTCACTGAAGATTACACAATGTTCACAACCATGCACTGCTCCTTAGATTCTGAAACAGTCTATATCTGAATGCAGCAAGATCAAGAAAATATTCAGGTTGGTCTGATAAGTGACAAGTACCATTGGCACTGCACGTGCACACCACAATGACTATTTACAACAGTGGAGAATCTAATCATCTCCCTTGACATTTAATATTAGCAACTAAATCCCAATTATCAACATCCTGTTGGTTACCATTGCTCAGAAACGGAACTAAACCAGCCGTATATACACTGTGGCTATAAGAACAGGTCAGACACGGTCACAGGTATTGCCGCAAAAGTGCGTGCTCTGAAATAATCCAACAAAGGTGAAGAACTTGGGAGGTTCTGCTTCCACTAAGTTAACCGTTATCCTGAAAAAGTTAGATCATTGAAACCCTAGGACTAGATCTTAACAGAAATTGGCTAAGTTCCATTTTTTTGTCACGTTTGAAAGGTGCTTCTTTCCAGAAGGCCTGATGAGTATCTCACACTCTATTGTCCCAAACTTACTTCATTCACCATGTGCTCCGACCCTATAACACCCAGGTCACTTGATTCTCCCAATCTCTACAGGCAACTGCCAGGATCTCCCAGGATTCCTGGCACCGATGCCATCTTTAAAATGCCATTAAACACCCAGTGAAGTTCTGAAAGTCCAGAGCTGCTCTTCACAGTCCCTGTGAATTCTTTTGAAGGTAGACAAGGGTAAGTCGGCACCCCACTTTGCAGATAGGACCTTGAGGATGGAGTGGTGCAGAGGAGGGCTGTCTTTTCCCACAGAACCAGCAGATAAGGTCACGACAGCAGACAATACCAGCATGGTCTAAGGTTGCCATCCAGGTAAGTGTGGTCTCAACCAGCCAGCAGTGAGGGTAGTGGAAATGCCCCAGTGACTGCCATGTTCTGAGTGGAGCTCCTGAGTAATACCAGGCAATGTTGACCACCATGGCACAAAACCATTCTTAGAAGACAGAAAAACATCATAATACAATATTAATGAGAAGTTCATAAGATAAACTGTTTCGAAAGGGTTAATAACATTAGTGGCAGATATAAACCAGGTAGAAATGCACTTTTGGTACCAAAGAGAAAAATTCCATTAATTACAAGGGAGATTTTGGAGCCTTATTTATCGAAACCGCCTGTCAGAGAAAGACTAGAATCTCGAACTGCAAAGTTGGGAGTTGCGCTTATTGTCGTCAGGTTAAGGGAGGTTAAGTCACAGTTACAGTCAGATCAGTACCTTTAAGGAAAAATCATAATCCACGTCGCATGACACACAACAATGATTGTCCTTTGTGGTTAATATGTGATGCGTGAGTGTAGAGGTTGTCGTACAATCTGGATAAAAGTAAACAAAGGAGCATTAAGATTCTCAAGTCAACTCAAAAATGACCTCAGATTCTTATGTTTTCGAGATCTCAACCAGCACTTGAGTCTGTATCTCATCTTTTAAATATAATGGCTAAGTACAATTTCTTGTACTATCATTATAAAATCACACATGCTTCATCTCAATATTTTTAAAAAATTAGTTCTGAAGAATGGACAGAAAATCTAAATATAAATAAATCCTTACCTACAAAAGATTGTTTTTGTCTTGTCAATAATCAGCCTGGTAGAGCCTCAGTTACTGACATCTCCCTACTAACAGGGTCATGGCAGCTTATCAATATAAGTAGCAGAGAGACATCCACTTGGGAAAAGTGATTTCTGAGTAATTTTCTTGCTATTCCATATGTGCACATTGGTCTGCATTCACTATTCATAGAATCCCGACAGTGTGGAAGCCGGTAATTCAGCCCCTTGGGTGGGCACCAATCCTCTGAAGAGCATTCCGCCCAAACCAACCTTATCCCTGTAACCCTGAATTCCTCATGGCTAATCCCCCTAGCCTCCACATCCCTGGGCACAATGGGCAATTTATCATGGCCGACCTATCTAAATGGCACTTCTTTGGTCTGTTGGAGGACACTAGAGCACCTGGAGAGAATGTGCAAACTCCATACAGTTGCCTGAGGAGTGGAATCAAGCTTGGGTCCCTGGCACCATGAGGCAGCAGCATTAACCACTGAGCCACCATGCCACCCAGTTTAATTTATAGGTACTAAATGATGCAAGAATTGGTTAGACAAAACAACAGCTTTTCTCTCTATTCGAATACTCACATAAACACTGAAAAAAATTTACTTTAATATCATGAGATACAATAATGTTATTCCAAAAATTGCTGCAAATGCGCAATCTATTTCACATTGCTTCTGTTTCTCTCTTCCTATCAGTCTTGAACTCTCTCTCTCTCTCTCCCAAAACCATCTCACTCATTCAGGCAATTGATTCTTTGGGAGCAATTTTGACTTGGGGTGATATTGTAAAAGAGGTAGTATCAATTTAATTGGACATCTCTTGTTATTACTATCTATTGACTTTTTCCTAGAAATCAAAATTATTAACAACATTGCAAATCATTGTTATTGTTGCATTTTGAGTAATTTGATTGGTTTGTGTTTTCTTATCTTTTTTATTGGGACTTTTTCTCCTTTGGATACTTAAAAACAGTTAATTTTCCAACAACTTTCTTCAGTTTTGATTTGCCCTGTCCTACCTCTTTAGATCAGATTCACTGCTGTTTTGGAATGCACTGCCAGCAATTATAATGGAGATTCAGGCATTCAAGAGGATGTAAGGCAATTATTTAAAGATGAAAATATGCATGGTCAAGGAGAAAAGGCAGCATTGGCACAAAGTTAAAATGTTCAGGAGGATGGTGCCATCACAATGGGCTGAATTTCCTCCTTCTGTACTGTAATAATTCTGTGAATAAGATGAAGAAGGTCAATTATCTACTCTGCCAAGATAAGTGCCACCATCTTCTCTCTGCAACCTCCCATGCTATCTCTACTACTTCATTCAGCTCCCCCCAAGTCTCACACCTTATCACCCTCACTTTTGGATGTATTAATTCCCCGATTCTACTAACCATCATGTCCATGATCATTGCACTGCCTACTCACTCACTCAGAAGACTTTGTTACTTTTTCCTGACCTGAACCAGTCCTAAGAGCTCTACCCACTTTCATCTAACTCAGTCTGACCCTTTCTCTCATTCCAGGAGAAAATGGACAAGTTGTGGTTCACCCAGCATTCAACATCTCACCCTCTATGATGCCAACAAGGACATGCCCTACTCTGCCTCTGAGGAAGAGAGCATTGATGCCTCAAAGGAAACACTAGCAAAGTTGCCTCGTGTACTTCCACCGGCTCAGATACTGACACCTTGGTGAATATATTATCCAGAATCATGTTGGAAGCACCTGCTGATGATTTCACCGCTGCTACATCTCTGCAACTGGTTGCAGGAGTAAAGCCCCAGGTTGCTGGCTCTCAGGAAACTGCCAGTGATTGGGCACCTACTCAGCCCCAAGCAGGAGAGGAGTCCATGATGCTGGCAATTAGCGATGTTATACACAAGCAGACATAGGGGCAGTGGGTAGGTTTGTCAGAGAAACTGGGAAAACTGATACAAAGGCTGCAGGATTTGCAGGAATCCTGCATAATGGTTCGGACCTTGCTTCCTCAGGCATGTGGTACTATGGCAGCATAGTGGCCTAGTGGTTTGCACTTCTGCCTCACAGCGTCACAGACCTGGGTTCGATTCCAGCCTCGGGTGACTGTCTGTTTGGAGTTTATACATTTTCCCCGTATCTGCGTCGGTTTCCTACCACAGTCCAAAGATGTGCATGTTAGGTAAATTGACCATGCTAAATTGTCCACTGTGTTCAGGATGTGTAGTTTACGTGGAAGAATCAGGAGAAATGTAAAGGAATGGGTCTGGGTGGGATATCCTTTGAAGGTTTGGTGTGGACTTGTTGGACTGAATGGCCTGTTTCCACACTGTAGGGATTCTATGTGGGTATCTGGCTACCTCCATTGGCATGCTCGCGCTTCCCATGAAGATCCAAGTCAAGTGGTGTCAGAGGCTGGTGGATGTACACACAGAACTGTAGTCCATTGCTCTAGTCAGTTGATGTTTGTTGCCAATGTCAAGGCAGCCAAGAGATGAGGGATCTTGAGCTCATCCCAGGTTCTGCTACCTCACAAGGTGTTAGTGTAATGCCAATAGACACCCAACCAGAGGAGTCAGCAAGTAGACCCCCTTCCCAACCCCCTGGGAATCCCCTCTCACAATACTCCAGATGTGTCCTTCCACCTGCCTATCACCTCTAGCCCTGCCGAAGGGTGCACCTTCTTTTTCTAGGCAGGACATACATAGCATGTTTGGATCCTGTGGACGCAAATGTCCCTGTCGTCACCCATGAAAGCTCCAAGGCCAATGGTCTGCACTGTTAGGCAGGTGCACTTCACCCTAGCTATAATCTGCAGAATGGGATGATAAGAAATATAAAAGGTACATCATTGTTGTTGGAGGACTCATCATTGTAAATTTATAAACTCAACACCATTCCACTGCCAGACCTGACAAAATCCCTCACCAGACCTAACACTACCCTTCCTCTCTGCTGGTACTGACTCCATTCCACTCACTCCAGGATTCCCCCATCTCCTATCAGCCTCAACATATTTGTATCCTGCCAGCCTCACAGTAAAACTGCGCTGGTCATGAAAGCACCTCCCCTCCCCTCACTAACAACAGACCCATCACATTGCATCCTTCATATTTTAGAAGGAAACTGAAACCAGACTCCTGGCTATGCGGAGTTCAGTACTGTTGGCAAAAATGGAGCAATGATTTGTATGAGAGGATGGTGGTAATTGGTTGGCAAGTAGACTCTGATTGGTAGATGCTGTGCAATGGAGAGTACTGCAGTGAATGATGAATGACAATTAAATACCAAGGTTTATTTAGATTTTAAATCAGATCAGTTGACTCAGATTGGTCAGGACTGTGATAGTAAGTGTATCAAATGAACCACATGTACATGCACTGTGCCTGTTTCAACTTGACAAACTGGGTGACAGCCAGGAGCTGGTTCATTTATTGCCACTTGCTAACCAATCAGCACTCTCCTTTCATGTCATATCAATGTTGGTTTTCCCTTTTATTGGTAATTCTTCCTAATTGTCCTGATGAGGATAAAATAGAAAGTTTTGACAAATTGTGACTTTTTTCAGAAATACTAACTTTAGAATAGAACATGATGTAATGTGTGGCTGAGTTCTCCAGTATATTCAGTAACTAAATTTTCTTGTAGGTTTCCACACTCCACTTTCATAACAGCAGAGCTGCAGAAACTGGGGGGATAATGGTATTTCTGAGACAGTATGGTTACTTATAAGGGTAAGCAGGACATCCCGTGCAAAAATATGTTCCTTTATTGCCTTTGATTTCTAAATATTTATTTTGTATTTCATTCAAAGGTTAGGGTCAGGAGAATTAGATTTCCGCAAAGGCTTTGTCTGTCATAGACATTCCTCAAAACATTCATTAAACTTGGCACAACTTTGAAAAATATTTAAATTATTCCATAGATTTAAGAGGATGCACTGAAACATATGATTTTAAATCTGTTTAGCTGGCTGAAGAATTGATTATGTTTGTGAAAAGGCAGTTATGTATTGAGAGCTCAAAAATGAAATACGTATACACTGAAATGTCAATATTCATCAATAATAAAAATGAAAAAAAGCCGTGGATGCTGGAAATGAGAAACAAAACCTAAAAATGCTGCAAAAGCTCAGCAGGTCTGGCAGCATCTGTGGAGAGAAATCATTTCGGGTCCAGTTGTTTCATCGATAATATTTTGGCAACGTGGAATTAGCACACACAGACAAGCAATTGGAATGAAGTTCACTAACTACCTATAATGAATCCAAGCAGTTTAGTATTGTTGGCAAACTTTATTGGGTAATCTCAGTAACACTGTAATGAATGTTAACATAATAATTAATCATCAGCTCAAGACTTAGCAAAATACTGAATGAATTTTTGTTTCCAGAAATAAATGCTCACTCAGGGGGCCTCTTGTGTTGCAATGGTAATGTCCCTACCTTTGACTGGGAGGCCTAGGTTCAAGTCCCACTTGCTTCCCAATGTGTGTAATAACATCACAGACAGGTTGTTCACAAAAATAGGTTAAATTTTTAAAAACTCACCAATTTCTATCATATTAACATGCTGATAGTTTTGTTGTTTTACCTTGAAATCCTTGACATAATGGAGGTATTTAAAATTACGAAGTGGATAGATAGAATCGGCTTGAGAAATGACCAACAAAATAGGAATAGGAGTAGGCTATTCAAACCCTTGAATACATTCTGCCATTCAATTGGATCATGGCTGATCTGATACTCCTCACACATGCTTTCCTACCTGTCCCCATAATCCTTGATTCCCCGATTGATCAATAATCGATCTTTTTCTGCCTTAAATATTCACAATGGCTCTACCCCGCAGCCCTCAATGACAAGGTGTCCAAAGATTTCTGAGAGGGAAATCATCCTTGTCTCATTCATAAATTATCACCCTTAATTCTGAGACTATGACATCTTGTCCTAGACTTTCCCAAGAGGGGAAATGTCCTCTCAGCATTCATCCTAACAAACCTCTTAAGATTCCAAAGATGTGCAGGTTAGGTAAATTGGCCAAGCTAAATTCGGAGGGTTGTTGTGGACTTGTTGGGCCAAATGACCTGTTTCAACACTGTCACGATTCTATGATTCTATGATTTCTATATGTTTCACTGAGGTCACCTCTTATTCTTCTAAACTCCATTGATTGAAATGTCAGCCTGTTTAACCTTTACTTACAAACCAATCCATCTGTACCTGGCATCATCCAAGTGAAACTTCTCTGAACTACCTCCAATGAAATAACATCTTTCCTATAAATAAGGGGACCAAACCTGTTCACAATACTCCAGGTGTGGTTACACTAGCACTAGCACAGTTGCATTAAGACTTCCCTACTCTTATACTCCAATCTCTTTGAAATAAGGGCTTATATTCCATTAGGCTTTCTGATTACTTGCTGCGTCTGTGTGCTGGCTCTCTGAGTTTCAGGCACAAATACTCCCCAAGTCTCTTTGTGTTGTTGCTTTCTACAGTTTTTCTTCATTTAAATAATATACTGTTCTTTGTACTCCCTTCCAAAATAAAAAAAAGCTTCGCATTGTTTCACATTATGCTCCAGTTGCCAATTTCTTGCCCACTTATCTAATTTATCAATATCTCTCTGTAAACTACATTCCTCTCCCAACCTGCTTTTTCACTTATGTTTTGAATCATCTGCAAACTTTGGCTACAGTACATTTGCTTTCTTCTTCCAAGTCATTAACAGACATTGTAAACAGGTTCTAAAAGTAGGGTTCATAAATGTAAGATGATCATTAATAATTGCAATCAAGAGGTCAGAAAAAAATCACTTTTGGAATGTGGAAATTATTACAATATGTAGTGAATGGGATAAATAGCCTAGATACATTGTAGAAATAGCTAGATAAGTGTATGATGGAGAAAGTAGTTGAAAGATCGATAGGGTAAGTGGATTCTCTTTTGGAATATAGACATCAGAACAAGCCGAAAAATTATTTTTGTTGTTAAATATGTTTAACTGTGAAATTTGGAATATTGGATATTTATTCAAATTTGAGGTTTTCATCCAGTAAGTGATATGCCAACTATCATTATCAAATAAAGATCCAACATTAGCTCTAACCGGGCAAATATTCTGTGTCTATCTTTATCATTTGGAGATTGGAAATTCCATGAAAAATGTCAAAGCTTCTGTGTTTTACAGAAAGGTTCAAGTGAATGGGTGATAAACATAGACATACTTGAATTATTGAATTTTCTATTGCTTTCAGTGATATTTATAGGCCTATTCTCTGACTTAGTGCTTCCAGTGAAGAACTTTGCCTGCTAAAATTGCATGGTTAGTATTCAACCATGAGGTGCCTGATTTCTCAGCAGTGTGATTGGAAAATTATTTGCTGAATTATTCTCAGATTGATCCAATGTACCTATCCATAGCAATTTGAAATGACATTGGCAGAGGCTGAGGATCAGGCCTGTTATTTCTTCCCATTATCAATATCAAGCAGTTCATCCCCATTGCAGAAAGGTGCAAAATATCTTTAGAGTGAGATTCACATAACAACATGTCACTTGCCCCAGGAAGGTTAACACAGAACCTGGGAATCATGTGAATGGTTTGTAGCGTGTGTATTATCTGTTATTAGTGTTCTAAATAATCATGTAATGAAGATGTATTTAAATAGTTTGCAAGAACATTTGAGAGTTTATGGCTTCTTTCACTTTTTCAGTGGTGAGTTTTGTGCCCTTTACATTAAGAAACACTTGCAAAAAATAAAAAGAAATATAAACAAGTGTAGGCCATTTAGCCTTTTCAATATTTCATAGAATCCCTATAGTGTGGAAGCAGGCCATTTGTCCCATCAAATCCACACTGACTCTCTGAAGAACATCCCACCCAGACCTATCTCTTGCCTTATTTATGTAACCATGCATTTCCAACGGTTAATCCACCTAGCCTGCTCATCCCTGGACACTATAGGCAATTTAGCATCTTCGGACTGGGGGACAAAACTGGAAGAAACCCACACAGACACAGGGAAAAGGTGCAAACTCCACACAGACTGAGGGTGAATTCAAACCCATGTCCCTGGCACTGTGAGCAGCAATGTTAACTACTGTATCACCATGCTGCCACAAGCATGATTTATTGAGATCCTGCCTGATTTAAAAAGGCCTTCACTCCACTTGCTTATCTACTACCCATAAACCTTTGATAATCTTGAGAAATGAATCGCTTTGTATTTCAGTCACAATATCAAAGTAAGAAAACAAACTAAAATGGAAAGCAAGAAAAATGTGCAATAACTACTGCACAGCTCTAAGGCTGATCTGACCTGTCTTATGCCAAAATGTACGCTCCATGGGAACTTTCACACATCCTTCCTAATGCAATTCTCTCAACACAACCTTCAGCACATCTATTCCCTAAGGTTGTCACATGACATTCTCACACTCTCTAGATTTATATTTTAAAATTCCCTATTTGATTTGTTAGTTATTATCTCATTTTTATGCCCTCTGGTTTTTCTTTTCATAGGAAATAGAAGTATTTTCTGTATCCAAAAATTTCTAAAATTTTAATGACCTCTTCTCAGTCACCTATAAACCAACTTCTTTCAGGATCTATTTGCAATTAGATAGTAACTCCTACCAATGGTATGGATTAAATGTTTGCTGCTTTTTTTATGTTGGGGCTATAAGAAATAACTTTCTAATAACAATGAAATATTAAGTAATATATTGTATATTGCAGAATTGGTTCTCTCCCTCTCTCTCTGTCTCATCCCCTCTCTCTTTTATGAAGAAAGTGTCCATAACAGATTGCAGGGCTAACAAATACAGGGCAGCGCAGGCCTATTATCACTGCCAAGGCCATTTCTATAGCACAAGATCTGAAACAGGACGTTCCTAAACCTGGTAAGGTTGGATGGCATGATATTGTGTAAACCACTGTCTAAGTTAATGTTAAACAAGGGTATCCAACACAATAAGAACAGGAGAGCTATAGCCTCCAGTTTCAGAGATCAAATGAATCTGACTATTTGGCTGATCCAAAACTAGTAAACTGCTCTCCTGTGATGGATCATATGCACTTAGTCCTTATTTAACTAATGCAACATATCCAAACTATTGCTTTTGAATAAGACATTTTGAAATCACATTTTTCCACCCACCATCTCCCTTTTACATATAATCCATGAAATCTGTCTCAAATCGTAGAGAAGAAGAGTGTGGTGCTGGAAAAGCACAGCTGGCCAGGCAGCATCCGAGGAGGAAGAAGGGATAAGCCCTTCATCATTGGGTACGGCTTATGCCCAAAACATCGATCCTCCTGATCCTCAGATGCTGCCTGATTAGCTGTGCTTTTCCAACACCACAGTCGTCAGCTTTGATCTCCAACATCTGCAGTCTTTACTTTTTCCTATTCAAATCTTAGAGAAGCCCGTCATTACATTTAAGAATGTTCATTGCGATTACAATGAAGGCATAATATCTTTCTCAGAACATTCTCAGTTTATCATTTGTTTTTGGTCAGACAGAGAAGTGCAAACAGCCCTGGAAGCTGATAATGCATCGCAAGAGACCTTGGCCATTTGGGAAATACACAGTCATCATGATAATCAACCTCAGAAGCTCATTCCTTAGTTCTTTCACACAGTTGTGTATCTGAGAACCCTTGTTTTTGTGTAAGATATGCAGAACTCCTGGAATTACTCCCCTCAGCAGAATGCTCTGCACAATAGAGAAGACCTATCTTTCCCTGCATTGGACACTGCCACCATGCTTGTCAACTCCTGCATAAAGTCGCTGTGGGGTTTTTTTATACTTCAGATAGTCAGCAAGTATTTCTCTTTGCATGTCAGCACCATTGAGATTGTTCTCACAATGTTCACAATGCTTTAAATGTAGACAGCTGATACCTCAAGGTTCAGCTGTGATAAATCAACTATTGCCTTTGAGTGTGAACAGTGCCTTAACCAATAGCCATTCCTCATCTAGGCATTGGCTGACTCAATCCCCAGGATTTTCATTATCTATTCCTCCTGCTATGTCTCCTTCTTTAACTTGTCCTTTTCAGGAATTATGCACAATCTGTCTTCACATGATATGTTTGTTAATGTCAGTTAAAAACTACATAACTTGACAACTTTTTGTGAATTTCTGTATGTTTTATGGAACTTGCATGAAGGTAATGAGGTTTTAGCAGGCTTAAATGTATTGCAGGATAATGTATCTACTTAATTGAAGTCTTTCTTGTGAAGGTGTTATTACAGTTCATTTAGTACGCTGAGTGTTCCTTTGAGAAGATATACAAGTCTATATTTCGAAATCACATTCACACTTGCTGATGTTATGAGATCATTAAGCATTTTTTCCTACATTGACGTTGAGTGCTAGGAATTAGATATCTGCCACCTCCTTTGACATGGTTTTGGTTGCTATGATTTTGTATAGTTACCTTAACATACTCTCTCACAATTCTATTATTCTGTCCACCCCCTGCAATTTCCTACTCCTACACCTCTAACCCACTGTCTCACCAGGTTTCTTCATTTATTCATGCCATGTTCTGAGAGATTTCTTATTCTCTTCTTCCAACTTCCTTTCTACTTCTTGCTTTTTAAATTTTTGCATGCTGGTACTGTTTAAAGAACAATATAAATGCAACAGTTATGACTTTACAAGGACTTTCTTCATTTCTCACTGGTCCAAGATTCTCTAGGTCTTCATATTTTAAGTAAGCTGTTATACACCTTTCCTCAGTTGCTCAACAATTGTTTATTCATGACCATAGATTTCTGATGGTACAGTCTTGAGCCAAATGGGTGGATGAATGGAACTCTACTTATAAGCTAGTAATGGGTTTTTGAATTACAGGACTTGTGTTCTGTTCATTTATCATATGTGTATATAAATGAACATATACACAAAATTTGTTGGAACTAGGATGCTGACTAATCCACCTTTCAAAACATAGAAAATTTGTTGACATGCCCAAGATCCCAGAATCTTATCCATGCATTTGGCAAGGTGCCACGTAAATGACTGATCCAGAAAGATAGGTACCAGGGGGTTAAGGCTACAGCATTGGCTTGAATAGAGGATTGGCTAACAGAAAGCAAAGAGACGAGGTAAATGGATCCTTCTCTGGATGGCAAACTGTAACTAGCGGGTTGCTGCAGGGTTCAGTTTTTGGATCTCAACTATATATATATATATAGGGACAGAGTGTAATATAGCAAAATTTGTGGATGATACTCACATAGTTAGGAAAGCAGGCTGTTATGAGAAGAGTTTACAGATGGGTATTGATAGGCTAGGAAAATGGGCCAGAATCTGGCAGGTGGTGTATAATGTGGAGTTATGCAAGATTGTCCATTTTGGCTAGAAAAAAAAAGGGATAGATTATTATCTAAATGGGAAGTAGATTCAAAGTGCATCAATACAGAGAGATCTGGATGTCTTTGTGCATGCAAGACAGCAAGTGGGTATGCAGGTGCAGTAAGTAATCAGTTTGGCAAATGAAATCCTATTACACAAGTAAATAAGTATTGTTACAATTATATAAGGCATTAGTGAGACCTGGAGTATTGTGTCTAGTTTTCATCTCCTTATTTGAGGCAGGATGTGATGGCAGTGGAGACAGTTCAGAGGAGGTTCGCCATGGTTGAAAGGGTTGTCATGTGAGGAGAGGTTGAATAGCTTGGGCTTGTACTTGTTCATGTTCAGAAGAATGATGGGGATCTTATTGAGATAAATAAAATGCTAAAGAAGATTGATTAGATGGACATTGAACAGAAACTCCCCTTGTGAACAGTCTTGAAGTAGAGGTCATAGATATAGGGTGAGAGGAGGTAGGTTCAAACCTGAGGTGAGGAGAAACTACTTCTTTCAGTCGTGAATCTGTGGAATTCCTTGCCCCAGAGTGCAGTGGAGGTAGAATCAAACAACAGATTCAAGAAAGAAACAGATATGTTTCTGACGAAAAGTGGTGTAGAAGGCTTGGGAGAGCAGGCAAGAAAGTAGAGTTGAGGCAAGGATAGGATCAGCCACGATCAGGTTGAATGGTGGAGCTGTCTTGAAGGGCTGAATTGCCCATTCCCAATCCTAATTCCTCTGTCATGTGCCACACTGCCATTCAGTGAGGCCACACTGCCATTCAGTGAGATTTTGGGTAGAGGATTTATACTTTGAAAATAGAGGGTGTGAAATCTCCTTACTGAAATGACAGTAATGCAATATCTAGTACACAGCTGAAATTTGCAACAACTACACAAAAGGGAAGGTTGGAAAGGCAGGAGGAGATTTCAGGAGGGAAGCTGATAATTACAGGAATTTGAGATTCTCTGCAATTTGCTTACAATTAGTTATACATTGATGGGGCACTTGAGATTTGGAAGCAGGAGAGGGATACAGATACCCACTGAAAGGATTTATAAAATATTTCCTTAGAGATAGCAAAGAAGATCAAAAATAAACATTGTGCATGCAAGTGGAGACATTAATAAAATAAGCCCCCGTGTACTAGCATTACATGATTGAATAAATATCCCTTAAGAAAACATAATTTTTTTTATTATTTAATGGATTGAGCCATACTGGCATTTGTTGCACATCCTTAATTGTCCTTGAATTAATTGGCTTGATCGTTCTTTGCAACAGAAACCAAACCAGGCAAGGTTGGCAGATTTCCTTCCCTAAAGGACATTAGTAAACCAGACAAGTGGTTAAGACAATTGTTACAAAGTTTTATAGGGAGTCTATCGCTTTAATTCCAACTGCATTAACTGAATTTAAGTTCTACCAGCTACCACAGTGATATTTGAACCAATGGTCCTAGAATGGCCTGTGCCTCTGGATTTCCCTGCCGAGCTATTCTGTCCCTGTGCTATTCACCTTCTACTTACCACAACCAATTGAGTATGCGGGATGCATACTAGCAACTGGAGATTAACAAACAAAACATGTTTCAAAATTATAAGCACTCACATCTCAAAGTGTGCTGTAACTAAGCTATCAAATATGTGATATACAAGTTACACATGTCTGAAAAACAATAGATAAAATTCACAAGATTAAAAAAATGGTGTTAATAGAAACGTCATTGTATGACGCTTGAACTCCCATTAAAATAAGTTATTGAGACTCTATTGAGTTTAAGTGTAAGGGAACCACAAAACTAGAAATACATAATGTGCAAAATTAATTAAGTTTTAAAACATTTGTTATTGAAATAAGGTGCAATTTATTACCAAGTTCTAGACATACTGTTAATTTTGAGTGTAGTGGTACTCTCCTTTCATCTTCTTTCCCCTGACTAATTTTGACAGCCTGTAAGAGTTTTAATAAAGCAACACTTCCATTTTTTTTTGCTGTCTTGTCCTTATTAGAATTAATACTAAATAAATGTCAACTGATGATCACATCTGCCAAGATGTTTTCTGATTTCCCTCCTAGACGCTTATAGATGCAATTGTAAAGCAAAATGAAACATAGCTTCAGTAGTGTTTTAATTTGTTCATGGGATATGAGTATTACTGACTAGACCAACATTTATTGTTCATTTCTACTTGCCCTGGAAAGGTGGTGTTGAGCTGCTTTCTTGAACAGCTGCAGTACTTAAGGTTCAGGTATATTCTCAGGGTTTAGATTAGATTAGACTTACAGTGTGGAAACAGGCCCTTCGGCCCAACAAGTCCACACCGACCCGCCGAAGCGAAACCCACCCATACCCTTACATTTACCCCTTACCTAACACTAGGGGCAATTTAGCATGGCCAATTCACCTGACCCGCACATCTTTGGACTGTGGGAGGAAACCGGAGCACCCGGAGGAAACCCACGCAGACCCGGGGAGAACGTGCAAACTCCACACAGTCAGTCGCCTGAGTCGGGAATTGAACCCGGGTCTGTGGCGCTGTGAGGCAGCAGTGCTAACCACTGTGCCACCGTGCCGCCCACGCGCCACCGTGCCGCCCACAATAGGTTAATAGGAAGAAAATTAATCCCAAGTTAGAGTGGTGTGTGACTTAGAGGAAACGTGGTGGTATTCCCAAGCAAGTGCTACCTTTGTCCACCCAGCTGATAGAAGTTGTGTGTTTTGAATGTGCTATCACAGGAGACTCGGTGAGTTACTGCAGTAACTATAGGTGGCACACATTGTTGACATTTCATGTCGGTGGGTAACGAAAAGAATTTTGAAGGTGGTGGTTTGGGATGTGCCTATCAGAAGACCTGCTTTATCTTGGGTTGTGTTAGGCTACTTGAGTGTTGTTGGAGCTGCAGTCCTCCAGCCAAATGGATCGTATCCCATCACACTCCTCACATGTGCTTTGCCAATGGTGGACAGGTTTTGGGGAGTCAGGCAATGAGTTATTTGCAGCAGTATTCTTACCTCTAATCTGCTCTTGTAGCCATATAATTTGCATATTTGGTCTAGTTCAGTTTCTGGACCATTATAACCCCTGGATGTTGATAGTTGGGGATTCAATGATAGTAATATTGTTGAAAATGATCATAGTCTGGCACTTGTGTGCAATTTTGTTTTGCCAATAATCAGCCTAAGCCTGGATATTATGCAAGTCTTGCTGCATAAAGGAATTGACATTGTTAAAGTCTATGAGAGTACAAGTAGTGTGAAATATTGTGCAATCATCAGCAAACATCCCTATACATGACCTTGTGATGAAGGACATCATTGATGAAGCAGCCGATGTCCTTCATCAATGGAGAACTGACTGAGTCTCTGGATAGGTTGTTCAAACTACTGCCTTTCTTCTACTGTTTCTTTTGTTGACATTGCATTAATGTCTAGAAGTCAATATTTTTGAAAATTGTATGCAATTCTGGTCCCCCTCCTATAGGAAGGATGTTGTGAAACTTGAAAGGGTTCAAAAAAGATTTTCAAGGATGTTGCCAGGGTTGGAGGGTTTAAGCCACAGGGAGAGGTTGAATATGCTGGAGCTGTTTTCTCTGGACCATTGGAAGCTGAGGGATGATTTTATAGAGGTTTATAAAATCATGAGGAAAATGGATAGGGTAAATAGACAAGGCCTTTTGCCTGGGGCGGGGTGTCCAGAATAGGTTTAGGGTGAGAGGGGAAAGATTTAAAAGGGACCTAAGGGGCAACTTTTTCATGCAGAGAATGGTCCATGTATGGAATGAGCTGCCAGAGGAAATGGTGGAGGCTGGTACAATTACAACATTTAAAAGGCATCTGGGTGGGTATATGAATAAGAAGGATTTAGAGGGATATGGACCAAGTGCTGCTAATGAGACTAGATTAGGTTAGGATATCTGGTCAACATGGATGAGTTGGAGCAAAGGGTCTGTTTCCATACTGTACATCTCTATGACTCCAAGTCAAGACATTCACCTCAGATGATAGCACCAAGAAGGTGATAATGAATTGGCTGCTTACTTTGTTCTGTGCCTGATGTCCTTTTATAATCAATTCACTGAGAAAAGACAAAATATTGTGTTTCACAGACTGTGGAATCACTCTTCCCTGTCTTGTGATGCTGTCCAATCTGGATTTGCCAATCTCATGAGAGCAGCTAACCTATAGTTGCCAATCTGGCTGGATTAAGACCTGCAGTAAGATAAAATTTGACCTTGCAATCAACAAGCCTCTTTGCAGACAGATAAATATAAAGGGTTAAATTCGACCTCACACGGAGCAGTCAAATCTCATCACATTCAGCAGCAATAATTTATGGTTTAATCTCACATGCAGGCATATTAAATTAATATTACTCATCAGAACAGACTTATTAATAAAACAAGCTGAATTAGTCACTGGAGAATCATATTGAGAAATTCAATGACAACTTTACATTTTTAATAAGGGGCACAAATATTATTGCAGAGCATGTGGTACACAAAAATGTTGACAAATTTGACATTCATTAATATTTAAACACTTGCATAATACGACAGTTTGAAAATTGATATTCTTTTCTTCTAATATTTGGAAGGGTTCTGAATAGTAAATAAAATGAGATAACAAGGTGTATCAAGTCTCACTTCAATCTTTGAGCATTTTAATCACGCTTTGAATTATTCAGAGTTTATGGGCTCTCCAGTCAAATTCATTAGAAAATGCATTAAACCACAGTTTCAATCATTTGAGGCTTTGGTTTGAATTTTTATTAAGGCTTATTCAATGCAAATCTATCTTGAGCTAACAATGTCAAAAGAAACAAACAGTCATGAAAAAAACTGAAGAGACAAGTGTCAACATTGTGGTAAATTCTAATACTAATACTAAAGGAAACTTTTTTGTTTCATTTGTATCAATATCAATCATCTTCTTGGTTTCTATTCAATTTTACAAGCTGATATTTCATAGTTTTGACAATATTGCCATGACCATATTAAAATGTAAATATCTATTCCACCCAGTAGAATTCTGTGCAACTAATTCATCAACTTTTCTGCACCAGGAATGCACCGGGGAAATTCATACTGCACTTGTACATCAAGCTATGACAGCAATTTTAATATTTTGTTTTCTACAGGTTTTAATAGGTGTCAGAGAAGCAAACGCTTCCACTCGAGTAGTCTAAATTGAACCTTGTATGCCATTATTTCTTGACGATGACTTCCTCCGGATATACTACTCACCTTCATTTTCTATTCATTTCTCAGCAATTGCCTAAGTTTGACTTACGCAGGAGTCATGTATGCCTCTAGGCTCTGTAGCACATTGTGCAAGCTGTATGACCTGCCAATTTCAATATTCACAGAACTGCTTGTAAACACCTAGTCATCACACTAATAATCCCAGCCTAGTTCTAGAAATACTGCTGTCTGAAGAAGCACAGTGACATCTTTGCTAGCAATGCTATCCTGCTGGCTGCAGCAAAAGTTCCCAAAAGGAATATCTCATGGAAGTAAAGCAATCATCTACTTGAAAACAAAAGCCTCCTACACAATTTTCTTTTCCATACTCAAAATGTATAATTGTCCTCTCTTTCCTATTTTTTCTTCCCTCCTGTTCTAAAACTAGAAAAATAATTATGCTGTTTTTTAGCTCCTGTTCTATAATATTTTGTACAAAATTTTCACTGGCGTTAACTGTGAGAATGGTACCAATTTTTAAAGACTGGTCCAAACTAGCCCACAGAGAGGAAGTGAGTGCTGCAGATGCTGGAGATGAGAGTTGAGAGTGTGGTGCTGGAGAAGCACAGGAGGTCAGACAGCATCCGAGGAGCAGGAGAATCAACGTTTGGGCATAAGCCCCACGTCAGGAACTAGCCCGCAACCTACTTAGTATTCCTTGGCAAATTTTATTGGATCAGTTCAATTGAATAAAGCTTTGTTTTTTTGTGCAATGTTTACCAAATGAAGGATGTAGAAAAAATAGCAGCAACTTCAATCTAAAAGAATGTCTGTACATAATGGTAATAGATGAGGGGAGAATTTGTTTTAATCTTGAACTGAATTTAAATATTTCTTAGCCTCGCTGTAAACTAAGAGAAAAAATCCCAAAGAAGAATGAAGATACATAATGAAGAGACATGAGAGTCCAAAGATGTGCAGTTTAGATGGATTGGCCATTCTAAATTAACCATAGTGTGCAGGCTAGGTGGACTTTCATGGTAAATGCAAGGTTTGGGTGGCACAGTGGCTCAATGGTTAGCACTGCTGCCTCACAGCGACAAGAACCCAGGTTCAATTCCAACTTCAGGCAACTGTCTGTGTGGAGTTTTCACCTTCTCCCTGGGTCTGCAAGGGTTTCCTCTGGATTCCTCCCACAATCTAAAAATGTGCAGGTTAGGTGAATTGGCCATGCTAAATTGCCCATAGTGTTCAGGGATGTGCGGGTTAGGTGCATTAGTCAGGGAGAAATATAGAATAATAGGATAGATTGCTCTTCAGAGGGTTGGTATGGACTTGCTGGATCAAAGGGCCTGTTCACACTTTGTATGGATTCTATGATTCTGTAGAGGTTTTGGGATTTTCTTTCAGATATTTTCTAATCAACCTATTCAGGAATGTTAATACACACCTCCGAAGCAGATAAAATCTCAACTCAGACCTCTTGGCTAAGAGATAGGGACACAACCACTGCACTACAAGAGCCCTGCCTGCATTCTCTTTCACCCTGTTCCATATAAGCAGTTTTGCCATTGACCTTCTTGTTTTTCATAGGATGGGAAACTTTGGATCTCCTGCTGGACTTCCATGGTAAATGCAGGGTTATAGAGTTAGGGTTGGGACTTTGTAGTTGGGTGGAATGCTCCTTGGAAGGATGATGTGGACATAATGGACTGAATGGCCTGCTTTTGCAGTGCAGGGATTCTATGATGATTCCCTGAAATTGTCTGGGGGGGGGGGGGACAAATGACAAAACTGCCAAAACATCTGAGCCTCTGTCTGATACCTGTAAGACAGAAAAAATGCTCCATGGCGTGAGATGAGGATGATGGTCTACTTTGGCACTTTATGTATCCTCTTCAGAAGACAGCAGAACACCTTTTCTCCAAATGGCATCCAAGTGAAAATGTTTGAGAGTCTATGGTATTATCTTCGAGGGATTATCATCCCTGGCAGCCACTTTTTTTTCCTGCCTGGTCAATGCCTTCTTTCAATGACAGCAAAATTTAAAGATTTTATTCAATAACGTCCCGCATTGTAAAGCAAATGAACGTGTTACACAAGAGACTTCTCAAACAGACTTTCACACCGAGCCTTATGCAATATTAGAAACATAGTTAAAGAGGTTAATTTTAAGGAGCTATTCAAAGAGGCAAGATAGCTTGAGTAAATTAAGGAGAGTATTCCAGGGGTTAGAGCCTAAGCAGCTGAAGACAATAGTGCTGAAATCAAAGATTAAAGGATGCCTGAATTCGATGAATACTGAGATCACAGTTTGTTGTACAAATAGACGAGATTACACATAACAAACACAGAAAGCATCAAGTACTTGAGAAATATCAAGAGATTTGAAACCAAGTGAAAAATATTGTAATGTTGAGGTGTTGTCAGACCCATGTGTGGGGGAAGGGTGATCAGGATTTGATGCAATTTAACACACAATCAGTACAGATTCAAGTGAAATTATAGAAGGTGAAAAATGGAAGCTAGACCAGGAAAACATTAGTATTATCCAGACGTAACAATGTTATAGAATGAGTGTTTCAGCAGCAGATGCACTGATACAGGAACAGTAACATAAACATTTAGTTATGGTGATGGAGTGAATATCGGCATGGAAGCTTTTCTAAGGATCCATTTGGATACTAAGGTTGGAAACAATCTGGTTTAGCTTCAAACAGTGGCTGTGAAAAAGCATGGATTCAGTAAATAGGAAATGTAGTGAACGATGGACAGTCTTTGACAAAAGACAGTCGGATTGTGTTTTGTTAAAGGACCATTGTGATAATTAACAAGGCAATGTGCTGCAAGTTAAAGTTCCCAATGCCCTTTTATAGTCTACACATGTGGTCAGATTCTTGGCAGCTGTCCATGACTGGTAGATGAATGGAATGAAAAGGGACTAGAAGAGCTAGATCTGAGGATGTGGAGGCAGGATCAGCAGCAAACTCCATCTGAGATTATAGTGAGAGGAGAAAGGTACGGAGCTGCACTAAAGACTAAACCACTTAGTAGAAGACTTACGCCATTACATCCACTCTACCCAAGAATTCCTGAAGACTATTAAAGACACCAAGATAGAAGAGGATTGAAATAATAGTCTCCTTTAACATAACAGACCTACTCACATCCATCATCATCGACCTGGCCAAGGAATCACTGAATACACTATTAGAAGAATCAAAGAGACATAGACCAAACACCACCAACTTCATCAGCAAGGACAGTATCGTCAAGCTAGTGGACCTATACCATACCACCCACTTCACCTTCAACAACAAAACCTACAGACAAAACAAGGGAACACCCATGGGATCTCCGATATCAGTGTTTTTAGCAGAGGCAGTAATGCAGAGAGTCAAACAAACAGATCTGCCAACCATCCAACTCAAACTTTAGATCTGCTACATGGATGACACCTTTGTCATCACTCAACAAAACAAATTAGAGGAAACCTTCGAGACCCTTACTGGCATAAAATTCACTAAAGAGGAGGAAAACAACAACAAACTGCCATTCCTAGATGTTGCCGTAGAGCGAACAGCCAATGAGGAGCATCAAATCAGCATCTACAGGAAAACAACACATATGGACCAAATACTGAACTACAGAAGCAATCATCCCAACATCCACAAATGTAGCTGCATTAGAACATTAATGCACAGAGGAACTACGAAGAGCAGAGAAAAATCACCTATACAGTTTATTCAAAAGAACAGGTCCCAAATGAACACAATCTGCCGATTTCTCAGCAACAAATCCAAACAAAACGCGTCCAGAAACCTTAGCCATGCTCGCCTACATCAAGGACATCTTGGAAATGACTGCCAGAGATTACTCAGACCTCTTGGCATCATGGTAGCCCACAAACCCACAAATATACTAAAACAGCAACTAGTGAACTTGAAGGACCCTATACAGACAACAAGCAAAACTAATGTGATCTTACAAAATACCCTGCAAGAACTGTAACAAGCACTACATTAGACAAACAGGCAGAAAACTAGCCACCGGATACGTTAACATCAACTAGCCACAAAAAGATATGACCTACTATCACGAGCACGCTTACATACAGATGAGGAAGCAAACCACTTCAACTGGGACAACATGCCCATACTAGGATAAACCAAAGACAGACACCTGCGAGACTTCCTAGAAGCATGGCATTCCAACCAGAACTCTATCAACAAAAGCATTGACTGGGATCCCATTTACCACCCCGAGAAAAAAACAGGAAATGACATCACCACAGGAAATGACATCGCCAACCCAAGGAAAGCTAAACACATAAGTAAAAAGCAGACCACATCACCAGTGCTTCATCTGGAGGCTCACTGATGATGTTAACTAGTATGGTGACGAAACATCCGAAATTGAACCTTCCAGATCAGCAGGCAAATCTACATCCAGATCCGAAGCTGTCTTTAGTTAAATGTGGTGCCACATCTTGACAGGTACACTATGGAGGATCTCTGGGTGAAGAGGTGAGCCAGTTAGCAAAAATTCAAAGGTAAGTGAGAAGGCTCTGACAGGAGTGACAGAATGCCAGAATCAAGGACATTGCATATTTGGAAGGGGTTCCCTCCAGCAAAAAGGAGAACAGGAGAAAGAAGGAAAGGCAGGACAATAACTAGAAATATTGGCATTCTACTGGCCAACTGTGGGTATTTGTTGAAGTGCTGGGGTCACTGCATCACTTCAGGAGCCATTATTACCCTCAGGAGAATCCTGAGGAGAGTTCCCAGAGGAAGCATTTTTCCATCTGCTGTCCTCAGGCAGTACTGTACCATCCTACTTTCTTCAATGGGAAATGAGGAGAAAATAGGAACTGATCAAACATATCCAACAAAATGCCAAACATCAAATGCCAACTCCACCAAACAGCCAACGCAAAAGTTCCATCTGGCCGAGTCATCTTCTATTTTTTCTGGAAATTTGATTCAAACCTACCATCCAAGACATTAGAGTACATCTTGAGTACCCAGCAAATTGGGGAATCTGGAAAAAAAGGCTGCAGATGACCTCTAGCAGGTTTTAATGCCCCATGGACACAATGTTATGGTGATTCCAGTGACTCCACATTATGAGGGACTAAATTGTAAAATAAATTGAAAGAAAATGGAACCTCTTCAGAGACAAAGCCCTGTTCTGAATTCCTAAGTTAACCCTATAACCAGTCCAGTTCTTAATGTCGATTCTATCTGACTAGATGGAACTACTTCTTCTAAGACCCCAAGGTCCACGATACCTTTTATTAAAAGCCATGTATGTGGTGGTCATTGAGAAAACCTCAGCAAATAGTTGTAACCTGGTATATCAAGGTCTTGATCCATTTCCTTGTTGGTTAAGCGTCCCCAGCGAAGATGTCATGAAAGGAGTGTGCAGATATGGATATGAATTTTTGGGGTCTAATTGCATTTCATCAATTTAATGTAGAGTAACATTTGGAATGAACAAAATCAAAATAAATCCTATGTAGTCTACATTTCCGCAAGTATTTTGAGTGGATTTTTTTCTCCATTTATGATATGAATAGTTACTTGTAAAAGTTCTCTGTCTTATAAAACTGACACAAACCTTTTGTTATCTTGTTTCAAAGATAAAGATATCTCCAGTGGTTTTTGCTATTTTTCAGTGTTTCGATATTCCACCTGATTATATTTTAATGATTTATTTTAATTGTCCTTAAATGACCAAATATGCAAACAAAACCACATATTATTTCTTTCTTATATTCACCCACATCCTCCTACTCGTGTACTTGAAAAAGCATTTCTGATGATATGTGTCATGTACTTGTCTTCCAGCACTTAGAAAATTGTATTCTCTTTCAGATATTTTCTAATCAACCTGTTCAGAGATGTTATTACACACCTCTGGAGCAGATAGAGCTTAACCCAGATCTCCTGGCTTAGAGATAAGGACACTACCTCTGCACAACAACAACCATGCCTGCATTTACTTTCACCTTGTTCCATATAAGCAATTCCTTCTTATTCTTCATGGGATCTTTAGTTTCTATCTCTCACTGGTTACAAAGACACATTCAGAATGGTTATCTTTAGAGAAAGGTGATAGGACCATCCTATTCTATTGTTGGTTGGTTGCAAAAGGGACTCCTATAAAAAGGACATTTTTAAGAAGACAAAGACCCAATTAAAATGGCAAAAGCATTTGTTATAGCAAATTCCGGACTGACATCAATCCTTCTTTTCACAATGAAGCTTCAAATGATCATTTATTTTGTTTGATACAACATCCAAAAAAATGCATATGTGCTCAAAGGTGGTTGTTTCTGCTGACTGAATTGAGATTGAGTTTATTTTGCCCCAGCATTTTGTGTAAAGCTTTGAAATGAAAAGAATTAATGAAGTCATGCAGTGATCTGGATATGACGAGTCACTAAACAGATCCATTTTTGATTCCATATTCAAAGAAACCTCGATTATCTGACATTCGATTGTCTGAATTTCAGATTATTAGGCAAGATCACAAGGTCCCAATGCTTGGCTAAACTGTGTTATCCAGCATTTGATTATCAGAATAATCGATTATCCGAACAAAATACTCCCCGCCCGTGTCATTCGGATAATCGAGGTTCTTCTGCAATTTTTTTAGGATGCCAATTTAGATGAAATTATCACATTTTATTGACTGGATGGCAGACAGACTATTAACACTACAAATATTTTAAAACGTTTAAAATGTTAAATGTTGAAATATGAACCTATAATGTGGCACTGTAATACCACATAGCATGGTTAAGAAATTTCATGTTCCTGCACCATTTTTCACATGACAAACGGGCATGCAAACCTCCAAAATGATGAGCAAGAAATGCATTGCAAAATAAGGACAGCCAAGCCCCTCATTGCAAGCAGGGGTTGGCTACCCTACTGATAGTTGAGGAGAGATGCCTGGGCTTTCCCCTGTTCAAGATAGTCAATCGCTTGAGGATCGATCCAACATTTATGGAAATTAATTTGATTTGATTTGATTTCTTGTCACGTGTACCTAAGTACAGTGAAAAGCTTCGATTGCGAGCAGTACAGGCAGATTACAGTAATCTAGGACATCTAGGATGAAAAGAACTTGGACGGAATAAGGATACAGGTTACACTGGACAGGAGGTACACAAGGCAACATTAGCAAAATCAGTACTATATGAAGTTACATAACCATTCATTAGTCTAATAACACAGAGAAGAAGCTAGTGTGTGTGTGTGTGTGTGTGTGTTCAAGCATCTGTATCTTCTGCCTGACATACGAGTTGTAGGAAAGCATTGCCAGGATGGGAGGGGTCTCTGGTGATGTTGGAAACCTTTCTGCAGCAACAAGATCTGTAAACGGACATCATCTTCTGTTGTTTCGTATGGACCTGGGCAGAACAGTTGCTGTACCAGGACGTTACGCACCTGGACAACACATGGTGCATCTGTAAAAGTTGATGAGGGTTCTTATGGACATGTCAAATTTTCTGAGGCACCTGAAGAAGACGAGCTTTGTTGTACCTTCTTGACCGTTGCATCTACATGGGCAGTCCAGGAGAGATTGTCGGTTATTGTCACTCCAAAGAACTTAACACTCTCAATCCTCTCAACCTTCGCTCCATAAATATGGGTGCAGGGATGTGTTCATCCTTTCTTTCTGAAGTCAATTATCAGCTCTTTAGTTTTTCCAATATTGAGAGAGAGGTTGTTATCATTGCACCACATCACCAAGCCTTCGCTCTCCTTTCTGTATTCTGACTCATCGTTGTTTGATATCCGTCGCAAACTTGTAGTTGGTGTTTGTTCAGAATTTGGCTACATAATCATGGGTGTATAGGGAGTTTTATCTGCCACTTGTCATCTCAAGACTGGACATTGTTCAGGCCCTGATGTAGACCAGCATGGACTGCTTCATAGTCATGAAAATGCACAACACAGAAACAGACCCTTTGGTCCAATTCATCCACGCCAATCAGATACCTTGAATTAATCTATTCCCATTTCCAGCATTTGACCCATATCCCTCTAAACTCTTCTTATTCAGGTACTCATCCAGATGATTTTTAAATGTTGTAATTGTACCAGTCTCCACCACTTCCTCTGGCAGTTCATTCCATACATGCACTAGCCTGTGTGTGAAAACATTGTCTCTTAGGTTCCCTTTAAATCTTCCCCTTCTCGCCTTAAACTATGATATAACACATCAGAAGAATTGTGATTCTAGTTTAATATTAAACTTATGATGGAAGGAAGTTTTTTTTCAGGAGATGACTGAGTTAGTTGGAGTGAGAATTCACAGAGAAGTGGAGTTGTATAAATACTGCATTATTTTCCAAGAAGTGCCTACATTGTTGAACCATTAAACACCGACATGACAAATAGGTTGTGTTGAAGAAAAGATGCACTATTTCAAATATATTTTAAAAACTGCTGAAATTCTCATTACATGAACACTAACAAAGGATTTGATACATTAGAAAAAAAACTTAATTCAGCTTGTGGACAAAGGCATGTCATACAACTGCATTAATAATTTCATTATCAATATTCCACAGCGTGATATGATCCTCGTCCAGTTTTAACACTGATTTACCCTTCAGAGAGTGTGCAACCCCTGAGGGGGTTAATTTGGTCAGAACTGTAAGAACAGATCTTCTCCAGGCCTTAATATTTTACACTCCATGGGCCACATCATCTTTAATCTTTTATTTATAATGATCCTCATATTAATTTCTCAATAGTCCCTGTGGCAGCAGGGGAATCGGGCATTGATCTTGTAATTTATACACTGCTCTTACATATCCTGAGGTTGAAGCAGCTGGGGAGAGATTGATGGGAAGCTGGCAAGGTGCCAGCCAACGTGTGTGGAACTTGTATGAAATCAACAACAGGAAGCTGAAATTTGACAACTCCTAGTAATATCAGCCCCCTTCTGTAATAAATATAACAGGATGCTCCTCAATAATTTAATGGGGAGGGGGGAATTGTATCTTTTCAGTTGGTAATGAAAAATTAAGCTGCTTGTGAAATGTAAGCAATCCACTGGCTGCTTCAGATTTTCCACAGTGTAATAAATTGGGATGACAGCAAAGAGCTTAGAAATGTGATTTTCCAGGAACCATCAAATAGGAAAGTGGGACAGCGATATATATTGTAACTAACTTACATGATTAATTCTTGTAAGAAAAGTCCTTAGGATAATTTTTGTATGCCATTGTGTCAGCCATTTAATTTTTTGGTTAAATGTGTCTCTTGGTGAAACATTACACTAATGTTAATATATGGGGCCAAATTATCTTTTTACTTGAACTCTGGATTAAGCTATATTTCTATGCTGGTATTTCTGTGGTAAAAAATGGGCAATCGGTTTTCAATTTACATCGTCTGATTTTCAACACTTGCCACCCTTCCTGGAAAAAATATGCTGCAATGAGGAAAAGAACCACTGACCTAAGATGACAGAAATGGTCACCTGACCAGTTTGAGCCAAGCTACATGAAATCATCAATAAAGAAGATGCCAGTCTGAACTGAAATGAACATGTTAACAAATGATTGAAACTAATCACTCTGTTACTCCTGCATGACTTCCACTTTTCTGGATAAGTTTGATATAATGGAGATGAAAGTCACCTGCAGGCGGAAAAACTTGGAAAAACAATGGAATATGCAAATGAACAGTTTTTAAGGAACTGCTCTTGGGCAATTGAACCGCTCTTAAGCAATCCATTGAACAACAGATTCGAAACAGCAGGAGTGGAGGAATCACTTTCTCTCTCTCTCTCTCTCCCTGTTTTATTTTTCAACCATTCAGAATGCAACACAAGACAACAAAACCAAATCAGAAAAGATCTCTGAGAACTCAAAGACATCTACAAATTTTGCTTCTGCTGAGGCTGCAGTTCATCAATTAAACAACAGTAATCTCAGGTTCAAACCTAATACTCACAACTCTAACGATATCTAAACTGTATGATATTTTATCTTCCAGCCTATAATGGGCACTCATCCCTTTTTAAGCACTGTACCTATATTTATGTGTATGTTAGATGTCATATTAATTTTTTTTTCTCTTGGTTAGTATGTAATAAAACCCTTATTTTCACTCAACAAAACCTTGTAAGTAAATTCTTAAATTTTGATTTGGCAAACTATATTTTAGTTGAAGCATGATATAGCTAGATGCAAAAAATAATTACAAGTCCAAAATGATGGGAGCTAATTCATTTCTCTTCACCTAGTCAACATTTTGCACTTTAACACTTCACATTGATTTTCTATTTATTGAATTGTTCTGTGTGGAAACAAATTGTAACTCCAGTAGCAATGAGAAAATGAATGAAATGTTATCCTTTATTTTAAGAGAAATCAAAGACAAAATTAAGGAGGATATGTTCCAATTTTATTGGGGGGGAACCACATCAAAAATACTGTGTACAGGACTATGTTCCTGATTTTAGGAGGGATATGAATATTTTGGAAGCAGTTCAGAGGAGATTTATTATACTAATACCTGGAATAGGTAAGTCATCCTATGAGGAAAGTTTGGACAGACTAGGCTTGTATCCACCTGAGTTCAGAATAAAAGAGGTGGCATGATTGCAACTAGATCCTGAGATGTCTTGTTCAGAAAGAACGTTGAACCTAGGGATACTGTCTGAAAATAAGGATTTTCCCAATTAAGAAAGAGATAAAGAGAATGTTTTTCTTGCAGACGTTCATAAGTCTTTGGAACTCTTTTCCTGAAAAGGTGGTGAAAGCAAAGCCTTTGAATGTCTTAGGGCAGAAGTAGATAGGTTCTTAATAAGTAAGCATTTTTAGGAATGGGTGGGAATGTGGAATAATTTGATCAGCCATGATCTTATTCTATGTCTGAGCATACTCACAGTGCCATGTGGCCAACTCCTGCTCGTAATTTATATGTTTGTATTTTTGGCTGACTTCGCTCAAGTCCAGGGGCTATTGAATGCACACACGTGGCTTTCAGAACTCGATGGTATCATCTAGCTGGTTTCCTGAACAGGAAGGGAATTCATTCCATCAATGCTTAGCTCCTTTTTGACATCAGGAACAATTCCTACAGCCCGTCTGCCCATTGACCAGGAAACTGTCACAAATCTTACATTCTGCATAGCTTCCAGATTCTGGAAATGTTCATTCCCCTGCATCATCTCAGTGGAACATATGGAAACATAAGAACATAGGAACAGGATTAGGCCATTCAGCCTCTCAAGACTGTTCTGTCATTTGAAGAAATCATGGCTGATCTGCACCTAACTCCATATACCTGCCTTTAACCTATATCTCATAATACATTTGCTTACCGAAAAAAAAATCTCAAATTTAAAATTAATGCCTGATTTAGAATCAACTGCATTTGTGGAAAAGTTCCAAACCTCTACCACTCTCTGTGTGCCTCATATCAACAAATTGCTCATGGATAACAAGGGGTGCCTCAGAAGTAATGGCTAAAGAACTCAATGCATGACCTTCAGACTAATGCCAAACAGTGCTTTACATTGCCTGTGCATCCATTAGAACCATCATTGAACAAACAGTTTGTCTTCTCGAAACATGGTTCTGTTGCCTAGACCACTCAGGAGTAATGCTCCAGTACTTAGTGGACAGGGTTTCCACAAAAGCACCCTGCACAACCGAGCTCAAAAATAGGATGATCACCCAGGGACCTATCTCCTCGGGTAATGTAGAAAGGGGGTCTGATAAAAATGCTAAGTAGTGAGGCAAGTCAGCCTGAGAGAACATGGCAAGCAGGAGACTGGAAGAACACAGCAAGCAGGCAGCATCAGGAGGTGGAGAAATCTGCAGTTCACCCAACCCCCACCTACACTCCTGAAGACGGGTTACACCTGAAATGTTTATTTCTCCATCTCCTGATACTGCCTGGCTTGCTGTGTCATTCCTGTCTCCTGCATGTAAACTTTGGATTCCAGAATATGCATTTTGTTTTACCTCTAACTCAAGTGAACATGATAGCAACTAGATTTGATGGCAAATGCCTTTACATTAACTTATGTGAATAATCATAACTACAAGCCAAATATGCCATTAAGGGAATCCTTGTACAATACCTTTAAAAGATTGAGATACATTGTTTACAATTAATTGTGATTTAATTTATTTTCCTTGGCACCAATGAATTTTTGTTCAATTTAATGGTCAGAACATCTTTCTGCAGGATTACATTGGGACTGTACTTATGCCAACCAACCCAGTTTCAAAGGGACACTCATCTATCACTCAGCACACTTACTCCTAAAACCCAAAAATCCAGGTGAGGTTTCTGCTTTCCTGGTGATGTTCTTTCCAGAGACTGTATTTGACCGAATGTAGCAATGGGAGCCCTAGGAACTGAAAACAATAGGTAACAGAGGGCAAACTCTCTGCTGGTTAGAGTCATACTTGGCACATAGAAAAATAGTTGTGGTTGTTGGAGGTCAGTCATCTCAGTTCCAGACATCTCTGCAGGAGTTCCTCAGAGTAGTGTCATTTTCAGAAGATCTTTGTGAATGATTATATAAGGTTCATCACCATCCATGACTGATCAGATAAGGAAGGAGTTCATGTTCAAATAGAACAAGGGTTTTCCAAGCTTGAGCTGAAAAGTGGCAAGTAACATTTGTGCTGCACAAATGTCAGGCAATGAATATATCCAATAAAAGACAATCTAAACACCACCCCTTGACATTCAATGGCATTTCCATCACTGAATCTCCAATATCAGCATCCTGGGGAATCCCATTGATCAGAAACTCAACTGGACTTGTCATATAAACACAGTGGCTAAAACAGCAGGTCAGAGGCAAAAAATATTACAACTCATCTCCTTACTCCCCAAAGTCTACAAGTCAAAAGTTAGGAGTATGTTGGAATATTCCCTACTTGCCTTGGTGAATGTAGCACCAAAAATACTCAAGAAGCTTGACAACATCCAGAACTAAGCATCCCACTTGATTGTCACCACATTCATAAACGTTCACTCCCACTACTCTCCCTACTACCGACATTCAGTAGCAGCAAGAAGCAATATCAACAAGAAGTACAGCAGAAAGATGTACCAAAGACCCTTTAACAGCACCTTTCAAACTTATGGCCACTTCCATCTAGAAGGATAAGGGCAGCAGATATAAGGCAACACTACCACCTTCAACTTCAAGCCTCCAAGCAACTCACCATCCTGACCTGGAAATATATCGCTATTCCTTTATGATTGCTGGATCAAAATAGTGAAATTCCTTCCCTCCCGTCATTGTAGGTCTACCTAGAGATTATGGGTGGCAGCATTTCATGAAGGCAGCTTACCACCACCTTATCAAGGCAACTAGGGCATGCAATGAACGTTGGTTTAACCAGAGATGCCCACATGCCGTGAGTAAAGAAGAAAAGGTTACACCTTGAAAAAGGCAGTTGATAAAGTGTCACATTAAAATTCTGACAAAAATATTCGAACCCATGGAATAACAAAGACAGGACCAACATGGATACAAAACTGGCTGAGTGACAGGAAACAAAGGGCTGTTGTAAATGATTGTCGTTTTGAACTTGAGGACGTGTCACAGTGGTGTTAGAAATGTAGAAATTAGAAGCAGGAGGAGACTATTGTGCATGATCTGCTATTGGCTGATCCTCTATCTCAATGCCGTACTCCCGCATTCTCCCCAAATCCCTTGACACCTTGAGTATCTACAAATCTATCCATACTATTATGGACTAGGCCAGACCACTCAAAACATTCTTAAAAATGCAGCGCAGCCTGTAACTTTACAATTTGTTTCAGTATGTGTACAGTGAAATTTACCCGGAGTAAGTTAACGAGGTTGACTACCATGTGTTAAAACAGACAAAATTTAATTCACAAAATTACACAATGAAACAAAAGAACAAAGAACCCTTACAGAACTCAGTCTGTCCAAACTAGACTTAATTATGCTGTTCTGAATAAACACAACAGTCCCCCACAAGCAAACCTCCTTAAAACACAGTGAAACAAAAAATGGAACAGAGGCATACAAGTTGAAGTTAGAAAGGTAGAAAGAGACACAGCCTGTTCACACAGTCCACTGCTGAACTCCCAACTATTTCAGGACTGAACTGCTCAGCTAGAGAGCAGACCACACCTCTTCCATTATACAGGTCACTTCTAAAACATGACCACTTTGGCCTTAAGTCTCATCTGTTTACATATAAACAAAATGGTCTCTCAATACCTTTTAATCTCTATACCAAACTAGTCCAATGGGAGCCCGGCCTGTGTACAACCCCTCTGAAAAAAATCAAGGGCATAGTATCCTTGAGAAAAAGAACAGTTTTTAGAAAAAAGGGACCAGCTTTGTGGCAATACCTTGCTTAAATATTTTATATATTAGCCTTCTATTGATGTAAGTTTGCTCACTGAGCTGGAAGGTTCATTTCAGACACTTCATCACCATACTCGGTAACGTCTTCAGTGAGCCTCCAGATGAAGCACTGCTGATGACTGATTTCTGCTTTCTATTTATATGTTTGGGTTTGTTTTGGGTTGGTCATGTCATTTCCTGCGGTGATATCATTTCCTATGGTGATGCCATTTCCTGTTATTTTTGTCAGGAGGTGGTAAATCGGGTCCAAGTCAATTTGGTTATTGATAAAGTTCGGTTGGAATGCCATGCTTCTAAGAATTCTCTTGCGTATCTCTGTTTGGCTTGTCTTAGGATGGATGTGTTGTCTCAGTCGAAGTGGTGTCCTTCCTTATCTGCATGTAAGGATACCACTGAGAGAGGGTCATGTCGTTTTGTGGCTAGTTGATGTTCGTGTATCCTGGTGGCTAGTTTTCTGCCTGTTTGTCCAATGTAGTGTTTGTTACAGTCTTTGCACGATATTTTGTAAATGATATTAGTTTTGCTTGTTGTCTGTATAGGGTCTTTCAAGTTCATTAGCTGCTTTTTTAATGTGTTGGTGGGTTTTGTGGCCTACCACGGTGCCAAGAGGTCTGAGTAGTTGGACAATCATTTCTGAGATATCTTTGATGTAGGGGAGAGTGGCTAGTGTCTGGACGTGTTTTGTCTGCTTGTTTGGGTTTGCTGCTGAGAAATCTGCGGACTCTGTCCATTGAGTACCCATTCTTTTTGAATACACTGTATAGGTGATTTCCCTCTGCTCTACATAGTTCCTCTGTGCTGCAGAGGTGGCTCGTTGGAATAATGTTCTGATGCAGCTTTGTTTGTGGATGTTGGAGTGATTTATTCTGTAATTCAATATTTGATCCATGTTTTCTTGTATACGCTGGTTTGAAGTTCCCCATTGGCTGTTCGCTCTATTGTGACATCCAGGAGTGGCAGTTTGTTGTTGTTTTCTTCCTCTTTAGTGAATTGGTTCACCATGGCTTGGATGAAGAAATGTTCCTCAATGGCTTGAAATGGCTTACCCTGTGTCCTGAGGTTGTGACCCTTATTGTGGAATCCCATCCAGGGGAAACATCATCCTTGCATCCAGTCTGTCCCACTCTATCAGAATTTCGTATGTTTCAATTAGATACAGAGAAAATGGGAGCAGGAGTAGGCCATTCAGCCCTTTGAGCCTTCTTCACCATTCAATAAGATCAAGGCTAATCATTAACTCAACAACTCATTCCTACTTTCTCCCCATACGCTCCAATGCCTTCAGCCCTAAGAACTATATCTAACTCCTTCTTGCAAACATTCAAGTATTACCTTCAGCCTCATTCTGTGACAGAGAATTCCACAGGCTTACCACACTCTGCGTGAAGATTTTCCTCATCTCAATCCCTAACGGCCTACCTTATATCTTTAAGTTGTAACCCTTGGTTCGGGATGTTCAAATCACTGGGAATAACCTTTCAACATTTCACTTGTCCTTCTTCTAAATATCAGGGAATACAGGCCCAGTCAACACAATCTCTCCTCATACAATAAACCTGCCATCTCAGGAATCAGTCTGGTGGACCTTCACTGCACTCCTTTTGTGGCAATTATGCCTTTCCTTAGGTATGGAGACCAAAACTGCACACAATACTCCATTTGGTTTACAACTACTAGTGAGTCTTAACCACATGAGTCTCTTATCTTAAACAAAATTTTGTTTATTGTATGGTAGCAGCCAGGTACAAGCTATATTAGTAAGTTAATATTGTTACTGAGCCAATGAACAGACCTGAGAATAAAAGTATGCACTCCATAAAATCCTCAAGTGTCCTTCCTTATTTTCCACCAAGATAGAATGACCTCATCAGATTGAATCAAACCTAACGAAGTCTCCAATACTTTCAATCCTTTCTCCAATACTTACCTACATAACATTTTTCCCTCCCCCCAGCTCTTTCCCTGTAATTAAGATTAATGCATTCATGTATGATTTTTTTAATTCACTTGCGGGATGTGGGTATCATTGGCTGGCCGGCATTTACTGCCTGTCCCAAGTTGCCCTTGAGAAGGTGGTGGTCACCTGCTTCCTGATCCATTGCAGTGCACATTCTGTAGGTTGACCTACAAAACCATTAGGAAGAGAATTCCAGGATTTTGATCAAATAAAACTGAAAGACTGGCAATATACTTCCAAGTCAGGATGGTGAGTGGCTCGGACAAGAAACTTGAGGGCGGTGGTGTTCCCATGTATCTGCTGCCCCTGACCTTCTAGATGGAAATGATTATAAGTTTACACTTACAATTACTCCATCTCTCCCCAAGTCTCTGACTTCACAAATTCAGGTGGTCTAGAGGTTTCACAATTCATTTAGGATATATTCTGTTTGGACTTGGAAGATTGATAGGCTTTTAGCTTGAGTGCAGTTGAGCCATCTTCAATTCTTGACATGGTGTGAGCCAAAAAATGTCTCTTTAGTGGGGGAGCTTTGATTGTCTTGAAGTCCTTTGTGGAAGACATTAATACTGTTAAACTAGGCAATCAGTCAGACATTTGAAGTACTGGTACTTGATCCCATAACAACATTGAAGAAACTTTTAGTGTCATGAATCTTCATCAAAGAAGATGGCCGTTTAGTTGATTGAAGTTTTATTTTTGTTTATGGCATTCTGGGTTTCTGCCTCCAGCACAACTTAAACAGCTTTATCCAAAGTCAGACTTTCTTTATATAATAAGCCTGACAAAGAATTACTAATAATTCTAACAATTGTCTCTTATCTGTGATCTGTAGAGATCCTTAAATAACTTATTTATGGATTCTTACAAGGCTAAAATCTTCTGTTAAATCTTACTTTTTCAAAAATTTTATTTATTCTCATATTGAAATAATTAACAGAAGTTGATAAAAGATCTTTCCAAGTATCTGTACTCAATGAAGTTTTAGAAGGATGAGGCGGGATTTCATTGAAACTAATGGAATACTGTGAAGCCTAGAAAGAGGAGGTGAGGGAAGGATGATTCCAGTCATACAATGAAGACTGGAATCCAGGACGTAGCCTCAAAGTGACCCTTTGGAACTGAGATGATGAAGAATTTTTTCAGAAAATGGGTGGTTAATTTATGAAATTCATTGTTGCAGTAGGCTGCAGAGACCAAGATAATGATAGATAGGTTCTTGGTTAGTAAGGGTATCAAAGGAGAGTATGAAGGCATTAAATAAAATGCAGATATGATTTATGAGAATTGCTGTAGGAATGACGGGCATCAGTTACATGGATAGACTGTAGAGCTTTAGGAGGTAATTTGAGAGATGTGTTCAAAATTATGGACACATTTGTTCTCTTTGACTAGAAGATCAAGAACTAGTGGACACCAGTTTAAGATGACTCACAAAAGAAGCAATAGTAGTCACATGAGGAAGCCATTTTTTTGCAGGAAAAGTTTTTAAGTTCCAGAATGCACCCCCTGGGGGTACAATCGAGGTTGATTCAATTGTGATTTTCAAACAAACTTGCAGATCTATGGGTGAAAGTACATGGAGGGAGAGTGGGATATAGGTAGACAAGTTGAATTCTTGTGCATAAACTTGGCACAGGCATGATCGGTGGAATGGCTTCTTTTTATGCTGTAACCATTCTACGATTCTTTAATTAAATGGTAGCATTAAAAAAACTAGCGATCAGAAAATTTCAACCTTTCTTTTTAGGTGAAATGGTAATATTCATTGCCTATTCCTAGCTTTCTTGAGAGTATTAAGAATCATCACAAATTTTGGGACTGGGTCACCTGAGGCAAGATAAGAATTCCTTTCCTGAAAGACATTTTTAATTTAGTTGGGCTTTTATAACAATCTGACAGTTTTCATGGCCTTTTTTTGATGTCAGCTCACAAATTACCAGATTTATTGAACTCAATTTGTGAAGTATCCACAGTGGGAACTGAACTCACAAGCCATCTCAGTTTACGAAAAATATGAATTGCAGGATGACATCTGTTTATTATTTTATGTATTTTAGGAGCGATAAACCTATTGTGTAGGCTGTTGTAATATGTTGTATCATCTTTGCCATTTCTTATAAATTATTAACAAACTAGTTCTGTATTTTGTAGCCTCCGCAGCATGGTCAGTTAACAATGCTTAGTGCTTCCTGAAACCAAGTAGGCTACATGTGGAATTGTTATATTTCCGATGAAGCAAATGGAATGCTTACAGGATGGATCTTTGGAACAGCTTGTGAAGGAGCCCACAAGGGAGCAGGCTATTCTGGACTTAGTGTTATTTAATGAGCCAGACTTTTAAAAAAATTCTTAAAGTAAGGGAACATTTAGGAAGCAGCGATCATAATATGGTAGAGTTCAATCAGCAGTTTGAAAGAGAGAAGGCAAAATCGGATGTAATAAAGATTAAATAAAGGTGATTACAGGGGCCTGAGAGAAGAACTGATGAAAATCAACTTGAAACAGAGCCTAGTGGGGAAGATAGTGGAGCAACAATGGCAGGAGTTTCTGGGTGTGATTAAGGACGGAGTACAGAGGTTCATCCCAAACAAAAGAAAGATTATTCGGGGGAGGGGGGTGGAATGGGAATTAGATACCCATGGCTGACAAAGAAAGTCAGGAAATGTATCATAGAAAAAGAGAGAACCTATAAAGTGGCCAAGAGCACTAGGAAATCAGAAGATTGGGAAAACTACAAAAACAAACAGAGAATAACAAAGAGAGGAATAAGAAAGGAGAGGATCAAATATGTAGGCAGGCTAGTCAGTAATATTAGAAATGATAGTAAAAGATTTTTTCAAAACATAAGAAACACATGAGAGGCAAAAGTAGAAATTGGGCTTCTCCAAATTGATGCAGGAAGGCTAGTGATGGGAGATAATGAAATAGTTGAAGAACTTAATAAATACTTTGTGTTAGTCTTCACAGTGGAAGACGTGAGTAATCTCCAACAATTAAGGAGAGTCAAGGGGCAGTTTTGAGTTTGGTAGCCATCACAAAAGAGAAAGTGCTAGAAAAGCTAAAAGGTCTAAACATTGATTAAACTCCTGGCTGGGATGGGCTACATTCTAGAGTTCTGAGGGAGGTGGCTAAAGGAATAGTGGAGGTTTTGGTTGAAATCTTTCAAAAAACACTGAAGTCAGGGAAAGTCCCAGATGATTGGAAAATCACTGTTGTAACCTCCTTGTTCAAGAAAGGATCAAGACAAAAGAAGGAAAATTATAGGCTGATTAGCTAACCTCAGTTGTAGGTAAAATTCTAGAATCCATTGTTAAGGATCAGATTTCCAAATTCTTGGAAATGCAAGGTTGGATTAGAACATGTCAGAATGGATTTAGTAAGGGGGTATCGTGCCTGATAAACTTGTTAGAATTCTTTGAAGAGGTAACAGATAGGCTAGACCAGGGAAACCCAGTAGATGTTATCTACCTGGACTTCCAAAGGCCCTTGATAAGGTGCCTCACGGGAGGCTGCTCAGTAACATGAGGGCCCTTGGTGTTCGAGGTGAGCTATTGGCATGGATTATTGGCATTGGCTGTCTGACAGAGGCAGAGAGTTGGGATAAAAAGTTCTTTTTCGGAATGGCAGCTAGTGACAAGTGGTTTCCCACAGGATTCAGTGTTGGGGCCATGGCAGTTCACTTTATATATTAATGATCTGGATGAAGGGACTGGGGGGCATTCTGGCTAAATTTGCTGGTGATATAAAGTTAGACGGACAAGCAGGTAGTTCTGAGGACATGGGGAGGCTCCAGAAAGATTAGACAGTATAGGAGTGTGATTCAAGAAATGGCTGATGAAATTCAACGTGAGCAAATGTGAGGTCTTGCACTTTGGAAAAAAGAATATAGGCATGGCATATTTTCTAAACGGTGAGAAAATTCATAAGGCCAAAGTACAAAGGGATCTGGCAGTGCTAGTCCAGGATTCTCTCAAGGTTGACTTGCAGGTTAAGTCCATGGTTAAGAAAGCAAATGTAATGTTGCCATTTATCTCAAGAGGGTTGGAATGTAAAAGCAGCAATGTGCTACTGAGACTTTATAAAGCTCTGGTTAGGCCCTATTTAGAATATTGCATCCAGTTTTGGGCCCTTCACCTCAGGAAGGACATACTGGCACTGGAACGTGTCCAGCGGAGATTCACACGGACGATCCCTGGAATGGTAGGCCTAACATATGATGAATGGCTGAGGATCCTGGGATTGTATTCATTAGCGTTTAGAAGGTTGAAGGGAGATCTAATAGAAACTTAAAAGATAATGCATGGCTTAGAAAGGCTGGATGCTGGGAATTTGTTTCAGTCAATCGGGGATAATGGGACCCGTGGGCACAGCCTTAGAATTAGAGGAGGTCAATTTAAAACAGAAATGAGGAGACATTTCTTTAGCCAGACAGTGGTGGGCCTGTGGGATTTATTGCCACGAACGCAGTGGAGGCCGGAATGTTAACTGTTTTCAAGGCAGGGATTAATAAATTCATAATCTCACAAAGAATTAACGGATATGCGGAGAGTGTGGGTAAATGGCATTGAAATGCCCATCAGCCATGATTGAATGGTGGAGTCGGCTTGATGAGCTGAATGGCCTTACTTTCACTCCTATTTCTTATGGTCTTATAGTAAATGTTTCTATTCAACCTCTGGCTTACAATATTATAGAATAACACAAAGTAAGTGAACTTCAATTTATAGGATGCTATGACTGGTTATGGAAGTCATCTCTGAAACACACCAGAAAAAATGTATCAAGTCAAATCTAAAAACATAATAAGACATCCCTTTAAAAAACTAACGCAAAAGACATTCTCAAAGTATCACAGAATCTCGAAAGTGTAGATAGACCAACCTTCCAAAGAGCATCCCCCCCAGACCAACTCCTTCAATCTATCCCTGTAACACAACATTTCCCATAGGTAATCCATGAGGCTGCATATCCCTGGAAACTATGGACAATTTAGCGTTGCCAATCCACCTAACCTGCACACCTTTGGACTGTGGGAAGAAACCAGAGCACCTGGAGGAAACACATGCAGACACAGGGACAACATGCAAACTTCACACAGCCAGCCTCTCAAGGCTGGAATTGAACCTGGTTCCTTGGCGATGTAAGGCAGCAGTGCTAACCACTGTGTAAAGATTTAGCTATGTCAAGGAATGTGTTCACAAATTTCCTAATCTTGTTAATGATTAGCAATTAAGACAATCTATAACAATGCATCAATTAGTTCAATGAACCGCTTGCCAAAAGTTGTCAGCTGTGAATTTATCACAAGAGAATAACTTCATTAATGACAAATTGAGAACGTTGTATGCAATAATTCAAACTTGGAATGCTCTCAAAGACAGTGGGCTGGGTATAAGCATGGAAGTGATGAGGAAATGAGGGCAGAGTGGAACTCTTGAGAAATATTTGCTACTTTCAGGGATTTCTGATTTTAATGGCATGATATGAATACCATTTTATTTTTACCTTTCCGTTTTCCCAACTGTAACCAACCAGTTTAAAAAGTTTATTGTCAGTGAGGGGGAGCATCTCTTTGACACCAAATCTCATCCAGAGGGTCGAGGAAGGGGAGGATTGTAATGCTGGAGATGATTGGAGGCGCTTGAGAGAGTGAGGGAGGGGAACATCAAAGATTAGGTGGAAGGTTTGGGATAAGATCAACATGTGATGGGAAGACCTGAATTGTCAGTAAGTAAATGCAGTATATGAAAAGGATCTTTGTCTGTTTCCCATACTGCTTTGTTTGAGTGATTTAGAGTACAGGTGAAAGTTAAGCAACAGTGACTTTTTGTATGAGTTTATCTGATGCATTATTTGAACATCAGTGAGACTCAGAGAGTTCAGGGAATTGTGAACATCCTGTGTAATAATGCATACTTGCACATCACCTTTCACCTCCTCCAATAAAAACACAAGGTTCTGGGCTTTGCATTCTTTTCCTCCTGCAGATGCAAACCTCATGGCAACACAATGTAGTGCAGAGTGGAAATCAAGATATTTGTGTGTAGTGAGGACCATTCAGATTAGCCTCAGCACATAAAGCTTGTCTTTATAAAGAAGATATAAAAGTTTAAATATAGTTACGAGCAGATTCAAGAACAGCTTCTTTTCTGTTGTTATCAGGCTTTTGAATGCACCTCCAAATGTTAATGTTGATCTCTCTCTTTATCTGCACCTTCTCTGTGGCTGTAACACTATATTCTGCACTCTGTTCTGCTACCTGATGCACTTTGTATGGTACAATCTGCCCATAATGCCCATAGTGCCCAATATTTTTCACTCTATTTTGGTGCGTGGCAGCAATGAGTCTAATCAAATCAATCAAACAATGGCGTTTTCAGTGATCATCTAGTGCAATGTACATGTATTGTAGAGCTCCTAGACTTCATTCCTCAGATATCTGAGAGGTGTAATGATCCATCTTTTTATTTGGGATTCATAACATGGAGCAGCCAACCAATAACTTTGCTTCCCAGTGCCAAGATGAAAGTGAGTGTGGACTGTTGCAGGATGAAAAGCATCCTAGGTTTCTCTCACAGAATCTTACACACTCTTTTGTAAAGATCCTTTTGTGGTCACTCACTAGTTGTAAATTGGTGGGCTGGAAATTTTTGCTGCCGATGAGCTTTCCTGAGTGAACCATGAATCAGTTGGTACCTTCATTACCATACGTGTACAGTCAATGATACTCTTCACTTGTGGGAAGCCAGCCAGAGCTCCAAGCCTGAGTACCTGCTTATTCCAACTGGCTCCATTCCTGGTAATATTCATACATTTGCCAGCCCTGGAAATAACTTACCTGTTGTATGCAAAACCAATGGCAAGATCCTACAAATCCCTCCCACACGGCAAATAATCCAAAGTTAGAACAGACATGGGCAAAACATGGCCACATGATCCAGTTGACAGCAGGCTTTAAATGATTGAGATTTCCTTAGTCTCCCAAAACACTGACATTCTGATATAATAAGGTAGCTTATCCTCCACTTGTCGATTCTGAGTACCAGGTGTGGCTTTCTCAGCGCTGCTACTCTCAGCTGATCCTCTGTGTCCAATGGAATGGCAGGTTTGTAATTGGCAAATGCTATTGGTGCTGCAGCAAGTTGTCTTAATCCTCATCTGATGTTCAATAATGACAACTGCAGTATGACATTGCAATGTGCACTGTGAGATTATTGAGCTTTTTAACTGCATTGCTTCCTGGCCGGAATCCACAACTGCCTCTCCCACTGCCCTTTCAAACACCCTCATAAGTGGCACCTCTGCTGATCTGATAGATCAGAGCATTAAAGTGCAGATAGAACATAGATCATAGAATGTGACAGCGTAGTGCAGGCTCTTCAGCCCTCAATGTTGTACCGACCTGTGAAATTAATATGATGGGATTAATTTCCTGAAGAAGGGCTCATGCCCAAAACGTCGATTCTCCTGCTCCTTGGATGCTGCCTGACCTGCTGCGATTTTCCAGCAACACATTTTCAGCGCAAATTAATCTGATGCCCATCTAACCTACACCATTGCATTATTATCCATTTGTATGCTCAATGCCCAGTTAACATCCTTAACGGTAGCGAGTCTACCACTGTTGCAGGCAGGCCGTTCCACACCCCTACTTCTCTCTGAGTAAAGAAACTATACCTGATAGCTATCCTAAATCTATCACCCCTCAGTTTAAAGTTATGTCCTCTCGTGTTGGCCTTCACCATCCGAGGAAAAAGACTCTCACTGTCCACCCTATCTAACCCTCTGATTGTCTTATATGTCTCGATTAAGTCACCTCTCAACTTTCTTCTTTCCAATAAAAACAGCCTCAGTTCCCTCAGCCTTTACTCATCAGACCTTCCTTCCATATCAGGCAACATCCTGGTAAATCTCCTCTGAACCCTTTCCAAAGCTTCCACATCCTTCCTATAATGTGGTGACCAGAACTGTACACAATATTCCAGGTGCAGCCTTACCAGTGCCTTGTACAGCTGAAGCATGACCTCGTGGCTCTGAAACTCAATCCCCCTACCAATAAATGCTACACACCATATGCATTCTTAACAACCCTATCAACCTGGATGGCAACTTTCAAGGATTTATGTACCCGGATATCGAGATCTCTCTGTTCATCTACACTGCTAAGAAATTTACCATTAGCCCAGTACTCTGCATTCCTGTTACTTGTTACAAAGTGAACTACCCCTCACTTTTCCACATTAAAGTGCATTTGCCACTTCTCAGTCCAGCTCTACATCTTATCTATGTTCCTCTGTAACCCACAACATCCTTTGGCACTATTCACAACTCTGCCTACCTTAGTGTCATTCACAAATTTACTAACCCATCCTTACATGCCCACATCAAGATCATTTATAAAAATGACAAACTGGACTGGCCCTAAAACAGATTCTTGCGGCACACCACTGGTAACTGAACTCAAGGATGAACATTTCCCATCAACCATCACCCTCTGTCTTCTCTCAGCTTCCCATTTTTCATCTAAACCACTAAATCACCCTCAATCCCACACCTCCATATTTTGTGCAATAGCCTACCATGTGGAACCTGATCAAACACTTTACTGAAATCCATATACTCCAGATCAACACTTTACTTTCATCCACCTCTTTTGTTACCTTCTTGAAGAACTCAATAAGGTTAGTGAGGCACGACCTATTCTTCACAAAGCTGTGTTGACTATCCCTAATTAAATTATTCCTTTCCAGATGATTATAAGTCTTAACTTTTATAACTTTTTCCACCACCTTACCCACAACCGAAGTAAAGCTCACTGGCCTATAATTACTAGGGTTGTCCCGACTTGCCTTCTTGACCAAGGGGACAACATTTGCTAACCTCTAGTCTTCTGGCACTACTCCTATCGACAATGATGACATAAAGATCAAAGCCAAAGGCTCTGCAATCTCCTCCCTGGCTTCCCAGAGAATCCAAGGATAAATCCCATCCAGCCTAGGCTCTTACCTATTTTCAGATCTTCCAAAATTGCAAAACCCTCCTCTTTGTCAACCTCAATCTCATCTAATCTAGTAGCCTGTATCTCCAATATTCTCACAAACATTGCCCTTTTCCAATGTGAATACTGACAAAAAGTATTCATTAAGTGCTTTCCCACGTTCTCAGGTTCCACACACAACTGCAGATGAGACCTTAAAACTTTTAAAGTGTTCATGGTATCTCAGAACTATGTAAAATAAGTTCTCAGCTTAAGTACCATGAACAGATACTTTCCCAAAAGTGGTAAAAAAAAAGTGGCTGAGGCCACAAGCTGGCATTTCCTTGTCATGATAACCAATTCTCTCAATGCACCCCTCTTTTCACCTTGCTTGCATTCATGTGATCCAGGAAAACACAACATTAAAGCTCCAAAAATCCACATCAAAATCGTTCTGATCAAGTGGTGATTATATGTTAAGATTACATGTTACTTTGCCAAGAATTTATTACATAATAGTGATATGCAGAAGTTGGTAACTTTCAACCAGGCGAAAGTGAGGACTGCAGATGCTGGAGATCAGAGTCGAGAGTGTGGTGCTGGAAAAGCACAGCAGGTCAGGCAGCATCTGAGGAAAATCGACGTTTCAGGCAAAAGCCCTTAATCAGGAATGACTTTCAACCACCTTCCCAACTAACGGTCAATGTCATTGGTTTTAACATCCAAACCCCTGCAATCCGGCACATTATAAAATCAAAAAAAAACTACAGATGCTGGAAATCAGAAACAAAAACAAATTACTGGAAAGATCTGGCAGCAACTGTGGAGGGAAATCCAATATAATGTTTTGGATTTAATGGCCCTTCCTCGGAAGTTCTGGGGGAGACTGACCCCGAAACATTAACACTGACCTGCTGAGCCTTTCCAGCATTTTCAGTTTTGTTCCTGCACATTATATTGCAGCCCAGTATATCAGTAAATGTTTAATAAATCCCATCAATCATCAGCCATGCTGCTTCACTGCAAAACTTCATTGGAAGTACTGTATAGGGTAAAATATTAAAATGTATTTTTGCACTTCCTCGCAAATGTGTCATTTGGGGTAAATTGGAATGCCAGCTTTTTTTTTGACCATTTGGTCTCGCAGGTTATATGTTGACATTGGATGTACAGGACAAATGAAGGCACAAGGCAGCAGTTGAATATTTCAATCTTTATAGGGATCCTGTTCCAGGTTCACAATGAACCTCTCCAGAAAACAGAAAAGATGAATTTGATAACAAAAGAGTACACTTTACTTGTTTAATAAATGTATCTTTATTTAAATAGACATATCATCTATTTCCATTATAATTATACTCCCAGCAGTGTAGCTGTGTATTAAAATATGTTATCAGAACACAGTATGATGGTAATGAGTGATACTCATTTGATAACCTAATCTGAGTCTAATCTGTAGATACCAATTTATTCATTATGTCTATAGGTAGAAATGCAGAAGATTGCACGCATTACAAAGGATTTCATCAGATCACTTAACTGAGGAAAGCCTTTCAGCCTGTGTATTTATGGTGATAACAACAACAGCTTGCATTTATATAGAGTCTGAAACTGTTAATCCATACTTGTTGCTTTGCATGCTTGCAACACACAAGCATCCTGCTCCCTGCTAATTAAAAGGCTGCAACCAAAACTAAGTGCATTGCACATCCAAGTAGGGAACACAAAATCATTAGGGGCTAGCACAAGTTAAAACCACTTTGCACTGAAAGCTGGCACCTCTTAAAGAAAATGAAAATTGTGGATGGAACTGTAGCTAGAAGTTGTTCCAAAAGTGACATGGGAAACACTCAGTAATGACACGACATGGCAAAGAGCAGATTCTGAAATGTTTTGACTCTGCACAATATGGGAAGGAGGTGCAGAAGGTAGCAAGGTAGCAAGGTGCAAAGGGGTTGTCTGCTCACTGAGGTCCAGGAAGCCATCCAAACAAAGTTTGAAAGGACAGTGAGAGAGGCAGCTGTGGAGGTCAAAGTCAGGATTCCAGCCTGGAAGCAATGCAGTTAAAAACATTTGATAACTTCACACAAATTGTTAAGGTAACTGAATTAAATTTCAAATGGCATTCTACCAATCGAACCACTAACCTCACACTGCACATTGCAACAGCAGAAATGGTTGTCATCATTGGAGTTGTCACAGCTGAGGCTGGAGTAAAGTTGAAATACCTCAAATATCCAACTGCTAACATTGCACTTATCCCACCTTACAATCTTCTCTGATTTACAAATTATAACAGTGTAAGTATGCATTTCTTATTTTCCCCAACCCCTCATCATGAATTTATACTTGTAGTTTCATCCTTTCACTCAATAATTACAATGAGACAAAACAAACCAAAGAAGAACACACTTTGTAAGAGTTGTGTAAGAATAAAAACATCATGAATGTTCTTGTTCTTTTAGCTACAATCTCAGCTATTGACACTGCATGTACTTTAGAGAATGACATGGATGTGGGCTCTTCATATGATGGGACACTGAGCTCACCTGACATGCATTCAGATCAGGGGTCAAGGGCAGTGCAAGTATCAGCTTATAGGAGGTCCAATTCACACAGGGCCCTGCTGTGGGGTACTCAGACAAAGTCATTGATAGGACAGCAAACAGTGGAGGCCGATAGGTAAGCAGAATGAACTGCTTGATGCATTGATGGGTCTGCTAGAACATTTGTGCTCAATGTCATGAAGTGCCTGCATCAATGTGGAACCCAGGATTCACAGAACTCGGTATCCAATCTTCTCAATGTGAAATTGATTGTTAACACCATGTTGCATACCACCTTTAATGAGCTCTTAGCCAATTACTCTATTTCCATTGATTACTAGGAGAAACCGGTGGTTTCAGTGTCTAGGTGCTATAAGATCATAAGAATATAAAACCACATGAAATATGAACAGAAGCAGGCTGTTTAACCCCGTGACTCTGATTCACAATTCAATAGGATCATGACTGATCTGACATTCCTCATGTCCACTTCCCTGCCCATTCTCCTTGATTTTCCCTACTGATCAAGAATCTATCTAAGTCAGCCTTAAATTACACAAGGACTCTGTTCCCACAGCTCTCTCTGACAAGATATTCCAAAGACCCACAACCCTCTGAGAGAAGAAATTCCTCCAATTTTAATTGGCATCTCTTTATTCACTGGCCTTAGACTCCCCCATGATGAGAAACATCCTCTTAGCATTTATCCAGTTGAGCCCCTTAAGAACTTGGTATGTTTCAATGAGGTCACATCTCATTCTTCTAAATCCAGTGAGTGGAATCCAAACACATTTAATCTTTACTCATAAAATAATCCCTGCCCCCGTATTATTAGTGAACCTAGGATGTTGCTGTGGAAACTCAGGCTGATGATATGCAATCTCGACATGCTATGCAAACACAACTTGCTGCCATGCAGACTCAGGCAGCTGCCATCACGTTTCTATTCCCTCACTTTTGCTGGGTCAAATTCCTTGAAAATTCAACAGCATTGTGGATGAAACTACACTCCAAGGATTGCAGTGGTTCAAGTAGACAGCTTACTACTCCCTTCTATAGGGCAATTAGGGATAGTCAATAAATGCTGGCCAGAGATGCCAGAGATGCCCACATCCCATGAATAAATAAAAATAACTTGGTCAAAATATTATGATAACATCTTTAAGGAAAAAAGAAGTGGAAAGATGAAGAGATTTAAGGAGAGAGTTCCAGAGCTTAGATCTGAGGCAGCCGATGCCCTTTGCTGAAAACTGGTAATGTAGCAGATGGCTGAATTGGAGAAGTGCAGAGGTCACAGACAGGGGGAGGATTGGAGGGGATTAATGAGAGGGATGGAAAAGGCTATGGAGAGATTTCAAAACAAGGATGAGAATTTTGAAGTCATGTTTTTTCTGGATCCTCACTCATGCATCCAAAGTTAAATGCAGGTTAGAAATATAAATAGAACCAAAGTTTGGAGGCCCAAAGCGACCATTTAATCTCAAGTTAGCTATTTAACACAAGATTTAAATACTAATCCCACGGCCCGACTCTCTCCCCATTGCCTAATCATGTCCACTCCTTCAATGTTTGTCTGTGTTTCCTCAAGGACCACAGTGTTCTTTGACTCATAAAGGTATGCTTTTATCAATTCATGATTTTTAATTCAATAGTTGGAAACCTGAACTTTAAAAAAGAGATATTTTAAAATGACAGTTGAAAAAGAAATTACATCTATATTACTAAGCTGTCCACTTCATAGGGAAGGAGATGTTGTGTCTGCAAAGGCCTTACTAGAGACAAGAAATCCCTGAGGAATATGAAAGACTCTTTCTCCTATGCTACTAACATGACATCAAGACAAGCTTCTGAGGTTTAACTGTCTCCTTGGTTTCAAATAACAATCATATTGGATTAGAAACAGTGGACTGAGTCTAATGTTACTTCGGCTAAGCTGAGTTTGTAGAGCAATTTTTGCCATGTTTGTGAATACAATTTCTTGCCATATCTTACCAAACTCACCTCATTAACAAGTTACCCTGCTCCAGTGGTGTTTCTCATTTTACCACGTGCCACTCCTAGAATTACTTACCACAGCCTCGGATATTCTTGCATTGACTGGCATATCTGGATGGGAGGTATCCTTAAAAGGGTATTGTGCAGCAGGACAAGTGTTGTTTATACAGAGCTGCCCTGCATTTGACCAGGACATTGTAGACAGGGGAAATGTGGTACCCTGCTTTGTGGAACACAAATCTGGAGGTCCTGCTGGATGGTGCCCCAGCAAAAAGTCCTCTTCCCACGGAGCCAGTACCAGACTATGCCAGCTTCGTCTGAATTTGGCACCCAGGTCAGTGCTGTCTCAGATGTTTGGAAAAATGCAAAGTAATGTGTAAAGAATGTTAATGATGTTCTCAACTCTGCTGGTGTAAGTGCCATCATCTTCTCTTTAATAGCTCAAACTCACTCTATCATTGCTACTGTACCCATCTCCCACCACAGCTCATGCTCTACCACTCTCACTGTTGCTTGCAGCATCTTCCCTCACTCACTGTCTCCCATACCAAACCCAGACATCATTAACTCTGCAAGCCTTCTGCATTGCCGACTCTCACCCAGGACATCTCCCCACCTGCACCAGAAGTAATAACTGTGCCACCCATTTTTGTCTCCATCAATACTTGCCTGCCTCTCATTCCAGGAAGAAAACAGCCCACAATGGGGCAGGAAGAGTCAGAATGGATAGTGTGCTGCGTGACATTCAGCTTCTCACCCTTATCTGAAGACAATCCTGACTCTGACCATTTCACATGGCTGACTGACCATGTCCACGGCCCTGCAATGGTATTCCGGCCAACTACTGACTTACTATACTGGAATATCTGAGCGAAAGCTGAACCTGAACCTGAACTGCAGCCAGCTGATGACCATAGCAAACTTCCTGGCTTTGTGTCTGTACTAACCAACAAGCTTGGTATTGCTGGGCAGGGGAGGTAAATTGTAAAGCGGCAAGGCAAGGCAAGGCAATGCAATGCAGGGATACGGTGAGCATGCAAGTGAACATAATGTCACCAAGTGAATAGACCAGAGGTGCATCCTGCTCTAGTCTGAGCTGGAATGCAGAAGTGTTTTATATATGGATTGGAGCTGTCCATAAGGATTGCTGAAGGCTGGCACATGTGGATGTTGGGTGGTGTAACTGGTGCCTGTAGATCATGCCTGGAATGTTGGTGCCCAGTAACAACATCAATGCCCCTCAGACCAGCAACAAGCTGTGGTTGCCAAGTATTCACACTGTTTCCCTTTTCCAGAAGATGATTATGGTAGATGGCAAGTGTCTAGACATGATAGTCCAACTATCATGAATCTTAAACAGTTTTAAGGGGCAAGTTGATCTTCCTCCAGCCATCATTTCTAAATGTTTGTATGTAAATCTTACAAGGCACATGGCTGCGTGGAACTGTTCACGTATATTTGCATGTCATTCAGGAACATTTGTGAATCGAACTCAACACTGGAATTATTGACATCACAGCTTAATACAAAAGGAAAAAAGAGTTTGTATATTATTCTGGAAAGATTGACAGATAAAGAGGAAATAGATTTTTTCATTATAGCATGAGCAGATTGCTGTTGCTAATCTTGTGTTGCTTGGTGATACAGGTAGCTAATGTATCCCCACTATTTAAAAAAGGAGGTAGAGAAAAAACTGGGAATTATAGACTGGTTAACTTAACATCAGTAAGGGGGAAAATGCTACAGTCCATTCTAAAAGATTTAACAGCACAGCACTTGGAACACAGTGGCTGGATCAGATAGAGTCAGCATGGATTTGGGAAAGGGAAATTATAGTTGACAAACTTATGGGAACTTTTCAAGGATATAACTAGTCGAGTCGGTAAGGGAAGCCAGTGGGTGTGGTCTACTTGGTCTTTCAGAAGACTTTCAACGAAGTCTCACAAAAGAAATTAGCTTATGATATTAAAGCTCACAAGATTGTGGCAATGGACTGGCATGGATACAGAATTGGCTGATAGGAAACAGAGATGAGGAATAAATGGGTATTTTTCTGTATGGCAGGCAGTGACAGGGTTACTATAGGCATCAGTGCTTGTATCCAACTATTTGCAATATACATTAATAACATAAATGAAGGAATAATATGTCATATCTGTGAGGCTGCAGTCAGTGGGAAGGTGAGCTGTGAGGACGATAAAAGATACTTCAGTGTGATTTGGACAAGTTGAGTGAATGGGCAAAAACATGGAAGATGAAGTATAATGTGGAGTAATGTGAGATAATCTACTTTAAAGGCAAAAGCAGAAAGGCAGATTATTATCTGAATGGCAGTGGATTGGGAAAGGGGAAATCCAATGAGATCTCAGCATCTTGTATAACTGTTGCTAAAATTAAGCAGGTGATAAAGGTGGCAAATGTCATGTTGACTTCATAGTGAGGAGATTCCAATACAGGAACAGGGATTCTTGCTGAAACTTTACACAGTTTTGGTGAAAACAAACTTGGAGTATTGTTTACAGTTTGTGTTTACTCGTCAAAGCAAGAACATTTTAGCTATGGAGGGATGGAGTGCAAAGAAGGTTGACTAGGCTGATTCCTGAGATAGGATTGGATTGGTGCTGGAAAAGCACTACAGGTCAGGCATCATCCGAGAGGCAGGAAAATCAACATTTCAGGTAAAACCTTTCATTAGGAATGTATGATGAAGGGCTTTTGACTGAAACATAGATTTTCCTGCCCCTTGGATGCTGCCTGACCTGCTGGGCTTTTCCACAACCAGTCTAATCTTGACTCTGATCTTCAGAATCTGCAAAAATCATTTCCGCCACCTCCAAACGGACCCCACCACCAAGGATATATTTCCCTCCCCTCCCCTATCAGCGTTCCACAAGGACCACTCCCTTCGTGACTCCCTTGTCAGATCCACACCCCCCACCAACCCAACCTCCACCCCCGGCACCTTCCCCTGCAACCGCAGGAAATGTAAAAATTGCGCCCACACCTCCACACTCACTTCCCTCCAAGGCCCCAAGGGATCCTTCCATATCCGCCACAAGTTCACCTGTACCTCCACACACATCATCTATTGCATCCGCTGCACCCGATGTGGCCTCCTCTATATTGGTGAGACAGGCCGCTTACTTGCGGAACGCTTCAGAGAACACCTCTGGGCCGCCCGAACCAACCAACCCAATCACCCCGTGGCTCAACACTTTAACTCCCCCTCCCACTCCACCGAGGACATGCAGGTCCTTGGACTCCTCCACCGGCAGAACACAACTACACGACGGCTGGAGGAGGAGCGCCTCATCTTCCGCCTGGGAACCCTCCAACCACAAGGTATGAATTCAGATTTCTCCAGCTTCCTCATTTCCCCTCCCCCCACCTTGTCTCAGTCGGTTCCCTCAACTCAGCACCGCCCTCCTAACCTGCAATCCTCTTCCTGACCTCTCCGCCCCCACCCCACTCCGGCCTATCACCCTCACCTTGACCTCCTTCCACCTATCCCACCTCCATCGCCCCTCCCCCTAGTCCCTCCTCCCTACCTTTTATCTCAGCCTGCTTGGCTCTCTCTCTCTTATTCCTGATGAAGGGCTTATGCTCGAAACGTCGAATTCTCTATTCCTGAGATGCTGCCTAACCTGCTGTGCTTTGACCAGCAACACATTTGCAGCTTCAGAATCTGCAGTCCTCATTTTCGCATGGCTGATTCCTGAGATAGCAGGACTGATGTATGAAGAGAGATTAGATTGTCTAAGAAAATATTCACCTGACTTTTGAAGAATGAAGAGGATCTCACAGAAGTTAGGATGTCATGTCGTGGCTGGTGAGGAAATTGGTGAGGCCACTTTTAGAATACAATTCTGGTCCCTTTTCTATAGGATGGGTATTGTTAAACTTGATGAAAAGGATAATAAGGATGTTACCGGGGCTGCGAGTTTGAGTTATAGGAGGTTATAGAGCTGAATAACGTGGTGCGTTTTCCCTAGGGCAGCAGAGCCTGAAGGGTGACCATATAGTGGTTTATAAAATTGTGAAGTGCATGGATAGGGTGAATAGCCAAAGTCTTATTCCTTTGGTGGGGGAGTCCAAAACTAGAGGGCATTGGTTTAAGGTGAAAGCAGAAAGATTTAAAAAGGATTGGAAGGGTAATATTTTCACACAGAGGGCATTACATGTATGGAATGAGCTGCCAGAGGAAGTAGTGGAAGTTTGTACAATTACAGTATGTAAAAGGCATCTGAAAAGGAGGCTTTTAGAAGGATATGGACCAAATGCGGGCAAATGGGAATGGATCAGATAGAGCTGTCTGTTTGTTGCAGACCAGTTGGCTCCAAGGTCCTCTTTCCATGCTGTATGATTCTAAAAGATTGGACAGGGCAAATGAGGGAAGGATGTTTCCAATGACTCAGGAGTCCAGAACCAATGGTCACAGTCTAACGATATAGAGTAAGCCATAGACTAAAATGGGAAGAAATTCCTTCACTTGGGGAGTGATGATCCTGTGGGATTCTCTGCCACAGAAAGTGGTCGAGACGAAAATATTGAATATTTTCAAAAGAGAATCAAATAAACTCCAAGGGAAAAAGGAGTCAAAGGAAATGGTGAGAAAGAAGGAACAGGGTACAGAGTTGGATGATCAGCAATAATCACATTGAATAGCACAGTTTGCTCAAAGGGCTAAACGATCTACTTCTGCTCCTTTTCTCTATGTGTTATGAATGTGGATAGCCCAGTCCTTCTAAGGATTGTGAAAAATAAGTGTGAATAAGATGAAAATAAATTCAACACAATGCTTTATATCCATTTGTATCTGTTAGCCCACCTAAAATCTTACTATAAAATGTTTCATATAGAATTTGGATGAACCACTTTGATTTCACGCAAAAACAAATTTGAACTGAGCAAGAAAAAGAGGGTGCATTTTTATCGGGCAATTGAACTTGGTAGCAAGCTAATTCAATCTTATTGTTGTTTTATTAGATTCTGCTGCAAAAGTAACGCTGAATTTGTTCACTAATATATCTCACAATGAATTTCTCAACTTCAGCCTTCAGTTTTGTTCTTCTGATAATATACGAATACAGAGTTTTCAGTGTCATAAATCTACAGCAATAAAATTAGCTCTACTTCAGGCCTAAGCAAAATATTCCATCATAGATTTATGAGTATTTATTGGTTTCTTGGCAGGTAGCATTGATTTGCTGGCACAGAGGTGTTTTGCTTGAAGCCATACCCACAAAGTCAACAGCAGGATTCACAGTCCAGAATTAACAGGAATTATCAGATGTCTTCAAATGAATGTGAATTTTCATGGTGTAAATAGTCTGTGAATAAACTGACACAACACAGGAATTGGATTAATCAACCGAAAATAGAATTTGAGTTCAAGTATATTAAATGCTTCCTTTTATCAGACACAATTCAATGTGCTGTTTAGAGAAATAGGAGAACTTTTGAACTTTTAGTTTCGGCCAAGGTTAATTGATGGAGATTGCGAACGCATCACATTATCCTTCACGTTAATAACTAACTTACAACTTTTCAGATATTCTTTGCTAATTTATCAGCAACTTGGCTTAGAGCTGTGAACCTGTCAAAAGATCACTGGTTGTTGCAATATTTTCAAGGCTTGTGACACAAATGAGTACACAATGACAAATTTTCCATTTGCCATTCCTGCCACTGTTTGCTCTGAAGGAACAAGTGAGATCAGGAAACAAGGTAAAGGTAAAACTCAGCAGAGTCTTGATAATTTTGCACAACATGTGATGTTTGTTTGGTGTTCCATAAAAATCTGGAAAAACTTCATTTAAATATTGATGTTTGTTGTGACGTTTAGAAGTAAGATACAACCTAATCTGCCATCCATTTAGAATAGGTTCAGGCTAGAATATTAATGTTCACCAATTTTGAATGGATCTATAGAGAAATTCCACATGCAGTCTCTTTTAAAAAAACTCCTTGAAACAGAAACTCCTTAAAAAAGACAGAAACATTTTTGAGTATGTTTAAAAGCATATTTTCTGTTCTTTATTCCCAACTATGTGATGTATTTGCAGACTTCTACTCCAAGTTTAGCTATTTTTACCATTCATTCTTGATTTTTAATATGTCAGAACATCAGAACAGAGTAAATAGCACACCATCTGTCATCCATCACAGGCAAGGTTGGCCAATCTGTCTTTTCCCAGCAGCACCTATTTCCAATCTCCATTTTCCTCTTGCCTTTGAAGGATTTTGGCAGCCATTTTCTTTTCCCCAATGAGCTTTCAGAAAGACTGAAAAATAAAGCAATAGCTGTGGAAATTGGCACATTTCAAAGTGGTGTGCATTCCTTTGAGGAATGATAGTGATTGGGATTTCTTGCCTCTGCCTCTCTCTGGTGCCAGGGCTTGGTCCAATCAGGCCAACTGCTTCAGTGCTAGGTCTGGGAAAACTCTCCAATGCTGGGCACTGATTCCAATAGGTTAATGCCAGGGTTGGCATGGAAAGAAGAAACAAAGAAGCTGCATTTAACTAGCACATTTCATGACTTCAGGGCATCCTAAAGTACTCTGCAGTTAAAAATGTATTTTGCAGTCACTTTCCTCAGTGTAAGAAGCTCAGCATCTAATTTTACATAGCAACCTCCCACAACAGCAATGTGATAGTAACCAGATAATCTCATCATAGTGGTTTTGTTTGAGGGATAAATTTGGCGAGGCTCTGATGAGCACTTCCCTATCCTTTTTCGTAATGGGCCAATAGATGTTTTAAACCTACCGGAAAGGATAGACAAAAACCTTGACTCATCAGCTCATTGGAAATGTAAGAACATAAGAAGTAGGAGCAGAAGTAGACCTTCTGGCCTGTTTAGCATGCTCCGCCATTCAGTGAGATCATAGCTGATCTTTGCATGGACTTAACTCCACTTAGCCGTTCACTCACCATAACTTTAGCTCCTTTACTGTTCAAAAGTCTATCTACCTTTGCCTTAGAAACATTCAACAAGCTGGTTTCAACTGCTTCACTGGGCAGCAACTTTCACAGATTCACAACCCTTTGAGTGAAGAAATTCTTCCTCAACTCAGTCCTAAGTCTGCTCCTTCTAATTTTGAGTAGGTAAAAACAATGGCTGCAGATGCTGGAAACCAGATTTTGGATTAGTGGTGCTGGAAGAGCACAGCAGTTCAGACAGCATCTGAGGAGCAGCAAAATCGACGTTTTGGGCAAAAGCCCTTCATCAGGAATAAAGGGCTTTTGCCCAAAACGTCGATTTTGCTGCTCCTCGGATGCTTCCTGAACTGCTGTGCTCTTCCAGCACCACTAATCCAAAACCTCTTAATTTTGAGGCTATGCCCCCTAGTTTCACACACCAGGGGAAACAACCTCCCTACTTCTATCTTATCTATTCCCTTCAGAATTTTATATGTTTCTACAAGATCTTCCCCTCAGTCTTCTAATTTCCAATGCATACAATCTCTCCTCATAAGCCAACCCTGTCAACTCTGGAATCAACCTAGTGAATTTCCTCTGCACCCACTCCAGTGTCAGTACATCCTTCCTTTAGTAAAGAGACCAAAATTGTACACAGTACTCTACCTGTGGCCTCACCAGCGCCTTATACAGCTGCATAGCCTCCCTAAATTTAAACTCCATCCCTCTAAGCAATAAAGGACATTATTCCACTTGCAGCAGAAAAACAGAATAAATTACAATCCAGTGGTCAATTTTCTGAAACGGAACTTGAACTTACAGCCTACTGACTCAAGGGTGAAAATTTGATTTACCTCATATAATGCAGTGATAGGATACTGTGCTTTTCAGACCTTAATGGTGCTGTATTCATTAGCTCCTGAAAGTAGAATTGATTCTGATGCAACATCTAAAATTCACCATCATCATCCCAAAATCAAGCGAGTTGTTCAGGCCACTCATTTTTTTTTCATCAAAGTATAACAGAATGCAATTATCAGCAGAGTTTAGTCTGTTAGAGTTACTCAATCTGTCTGGTAGTAAATATAGTGAGTAGGCAAGCAGGAGGCTGGAAGAACACAGCAGGCCAGGCAGCATCAGGAGGTGGAGAAGTCGGCATTTTGGATACAACACTTGTTCAGGAATGGAGATGGGGGTTGAGAGAGTTGCAGATAAAAGTGAGGGTTTAAAGGTGGGGAGAGGCGCGGAGTGGCGAGTTGGTGATAGGTGAGTACAGGCAATAGGCACGACCTGGTAGGTCAATAGAAGGAATGAATCTGGTTGGTAGTCGGAAGGACAGGTTGGCCAGAGGGATGGAAGGGAGGACATGAAGCTGGAAAGGGAGTTGGAGGATGGATGGGAAGGTTATTTAAAATTGGAGAACTCAATGTTAAGTCATGCAGGCTGTAGGCTGCCCAAGCGAAATATGAAATGTTGCTCCTCCAATTTGCGTCTGATTCGCTGTGGCCATGGAGAAGACCAAGTATGGACATGTCAGAGAGGGAGTGGGAAGGGGAATTGAAATGGGCAGTCACTGAGAGGTCAAGTTTGCCCTTATGGATCCGGTTTAGATGCTCAGTGAAACATGCCTTTGGTTTATGTTTGGTCTCAACAATGTAGAGAAGACCACATCAGGTGCACTGGAAACAGTAAACTAGGTTAGAGAAGAGGCTGGTGAACTTCTGTCTCACTTGGAAGGACTGTTTGGAGCCTTGGATGGAAGTGAGGGATATGTTGGAGCACTGGCAGGTTTTACATCTTTTATGGTTGCAGGACAAGGTACTGGGAGGTACGAGGGGATTGGTGCGGAGGATGATGTGAACCAGGGATTGGCAAAGGGGATGGTCCTTGCAAAAGGCAGAGAAGGTGGGGAGGGGAAGATTTTCTTGGTGGTGGGGTCTAGTTGGAGTTGGCAAAAGTGTTTGAGGATGATACATTGGATGTGTAGACTGGCGGGGTGGTAAGTGAGGACAAAAGCAACCTTGCCTTTATTGTGTTTGGACTGGGTGGGGTTCAGAGCAGTGGAGCAGGGAATGCAGGAGGTGCAGTGAAGGACTGCCTGGATGACGGAGTGGGAAAACCACATTGTTTAAAATAGGTGGACAACTGGGATGCTTGGGAGTAGAACATCTCATCACAGCAGATGCAATGGAGAGGGAGGAATTAAGAAAATGGGATGGAGTATTTGCAGGATACGGAGTCAGAGGAGGTATAGTCCCAGTAGTAATGGGAGTCTCTGAGAAAGGCCAAGTGAATTTAAGGGCAGGGTGGAAATTGTTGGCATTGTTGATGAACTGCTCCAGTTCAGTCTGGGTGCAGGATGCAGCAGAGATGCAGCGACCGATGTAATGGTGGAAGAGTTGGAGAACAGTACCAGCGTCTGCAGTTTTGTTTTGTCTCTAAGTAAAGATAGTGAGGCTGAGACCATAGCCTTCACTGCAAATCAATGAAATCTGCTGATATAATTTATTTACCATCCCATATAAAATATGTTAAGTAATTTGCTTTTGATCTCTTCTGTCTCAAAATCAATTAGATATTTTCTGACCTAATCTTATCCATCCAACATGCTTCCTCTTTTCTCAACCATATTGATTCATTAGGCTATGATCAAGTATAGCTTTCCTCTCTTGTTGGTTCCCTCAACATCTGCCACAAATTCAATCTAACAGACTCAAATTTCATGGTCTAAAGTGCTGCCACCAAGCCAGTACTGATGGTGGGCATTGAAAACCCCCAGGCAGAGTACATTCTGTGCCCTTGTTTCCTCCAACTGTTGCTCAACATGAGCAATTGCTGATTCATCAACTGACTGGTGGGGGTATGGGGGCAATACACAGTAATCAGCAGAAGATTTTATTGCCCATATTTGACTTGATGCTAGGACACTCCATGGCATCTGGAGACAATGCTGAGGACTCTAAGGCAGCTTCTTCCTGCTTGTATACCATAATGCTATAACTGCTGCTGTGACTGACCTGCTGGTGGGACAGAACATATGCAAGGACAAATCTAGGAAATCACATGTGTGGTACGATTCTGTGAGTATATGTATATGAGACTGTTAGAAGGGCTTTTGCCCGAAACAACATAACTCTTGTTCCACGGATGCTGCCTGACCTGCTGTGCTTTTCCAGTTTCGACTCTAATCTCCAGCATCTGCAGTCCTCACTTTTGCCTAGTTTGTAAGACTGCTGTCCCAATTTTGGCACTAATCACCAGATGCTGGGAAGGAGGATTTTGCAGAGTCAACAGTATTGAGTTTGTCATTCTTGCTTTCAGTGTCATAGTCAGTTTGGCTTTACCAATTTTTTGAAATGTTGTTGCTGTCTGAAACAATTGAAGGCTCATTTCAGAGGCAGTTAAGAGTCAACTACATTGATCTGGCTCTGGGTCACATCTAGACCGGGCTGTTAAGAATAACAATTCTCATTAGAAAAGGATATTGTGAACCAGATAGGTGTTTGCAACCATCAGCAATGTTTTCATACTCATTACTGGACTTTTAATCCCAGAAGTCCAGGACATTATGCTGGGCTTACTAGTCCAGTGCAATACCACTACATCATCACCTAACCTCTCATTGAAATCCCATACACTCTTGGTAGGTTTCCTCATATTCTACTCACCATAAACTTGACATTATTCCAATGTCTCACACCCATGGCTTAAATCACACTAAGTCCCATTCATCCAACATGCCTATATTAGCTCTTAGTCAAATTATATCTTCATTTTTAATCTCTTCTTTATTTTCAAATTCACCCTTGACCTTACCCCAACCTACCTCTATTAGCATCCACAGCCCTCAGCTCTCTTGTGTGTATCTGTCTTAGAATCTCATTACCAAATTAAGTGTTAACTGTCCCATACACATCATTACGTCCTGTAGCTTCTGTTTTTTGGATCCTAATTTTCTAAATGCATACCTGCCTAGGATATCATAGGATTAGTTTGTTTTTTTTGTATTTAAGAAGTGAAAAGTCTCATAGTAAGATCTTTATGACACTTTCAAATAAAGCAATTTTATAATATTTGCTAACAAATTAAAATTCTAATAACTTTGTAATGTATCAGTTACTGCATAAAGGCAAGGAAAAATAAAGCACAACAGTTGTTTGTCAAAGCACAATGTTTAAAAATGTATCAGCCACATTAGACTTTAGTGGGGGAGGCGTAGAGTTCTACTAGAATGGGACCAGAGCTGTGGGAGTTTAAAATGCTTGTTTATTTTTATATGAGATTAATATAACTTTGTTCAATATCAAAGACCAAGTTAAGGTACAGAGCTGCTATAAACCTCTTGGGTCATGGAACATATTTTGGATTTACTCCTGGTCAAAATTCCATTCATTCTCTATCAAAAACAATTATGATTTAAAAAAAATACTTTTACTTATTTACTTGGACTGTTAGTCCAACAGCAATGACTATTGGTTCCTTACTCAATTAGTAGATTTTTCTCCTGACAATTTCCCTTCTAGTTCTCACTTTTCCCTCACTTTCTTGAAAGTGGGGACTGTACAAAAGAAAATTCAAGAGCCTTCAAATTTCTGTACTTGCAAATTTAAGCAATAAGTCTTAAGCAATTCAAGTATCGAGGCCACAGAGACTAGGCATTATCTTGTCCTTACATTATATTCAGACATATATTGAAATACCTTTTTCCCTTCGCTAAGTTGAGGAAGTTGAGACAAACTGCTATATTCAGATATACTCAACACTGTTACAACCCAGAAGATTAGCTTATTCAGCACAAAATGGGATTCATGTCAGGAAGCTTCTTCGACTTTACAATTAAAGGTCACAACACACAGTGCACTAACATTGAGATGTATCAGAGATTTCACTACAGTGACTAATCATCTTGTAAGATGGCAAAGCCAAAGCTATCCCCTGTAAAATATCCATAGTGAAACTATGGGTTGGTTTCTGCCATGCAATTGCGCCTAACAAATTTACCTTAGAGTTTAACATGCTAATGATTTTTCCAGGGGCAGGATTTGGGGAAGAATTGACAGCTGTTCACTGGGAAAGCAGTGGCACATCAATTAGGCTGATTATTTATCAGATTATGACAGAATTGTGCTTGGAGGAAGTGAGGACTGCAAATACTTGAGATTCAGATTCAAAAGATGTGGCACTAGAAAAACACAGCAGGCCAGGCAGCATCTGAGGAGCAGGAGAGCCAATGCTCCGGGCATAAACCCTTTATTAGGAATGTGGAGGGAGAAGGTGCTGAGAGATAAATGGGCGGGGGGGGGGGGGGGGCGGCAGCTGGAACGAAGGTAGCTAGAAAGGCAATTTTATACAATCCCTTATTCCCAATGGATATGATACCACATACTGCTATGTCACAGCCAGGGCTACCATTGAACAGACCTGAGGCTTTCTGAAACTGCAGTCCCAGTGTCTTGACCAGCCAGGTGTCACTTTTAGTAAAGGGCACACTTTAGAAATAAGGGGTCTTACTTCTCAAACAGAGTTGAAGATGAATTTCCTTTCTCAGGGGGTCATTAAACTTCAGAATTCCCCTCATCAAGCACAATTGGAAAGCACTGAATATATTCTAGGCTGAATTAGACAGCATATTTGGCAAAAGAGTCAAGGATTATGAGGGGCAAGCAGGAAACTGGCTTTATGGTCACATTTAATTGGCCATAATCTTATTAACTGGTGAAGCTGGGTCCTATTGACTGGGGTTGAATGGCACACTCCTATTTCTTATGTTATTATTGAGAAGAACCATGGATAAGATAGTGATGTGTGATTGGATGTAGAAGATTTTAAAGATAACAAGACAGTGACAGACAAGAGCTCGGTCTCTTATGTCAACATATTGACTAAAATAGCCCTGGGAGAAGTGAATGTGACTCTGGAAAGGACACCTCAAGCTTGATGTTCAGATCAGATGCTTCCATGCATGACAATCTGTCAAACTCAGCACAACTGACCTGGAGATCTGATGTGTTTGATCTCAGGTTGATTCTCCTGAGCATGACCGATTGTCCAATGGAAATATCTAATCTGGGCGTGAAGCTTGATGGATCCTTTGCAGAGTTACATTCACTTCTTCTGGGGCTTTGCAAAGATGATTCAACATGTCTTCAGTGAGTTCACATTGCCCGAGTTCACACTGCCCAGGCACGCCCTTGTGGTAAGTGCACAATTACAAATTACATTGCTAACAGTCCTTTGTATGACATTGTGTGCATTGAATTCATTCATAATCTGCCTCTGGATTTATCTACTGGCCTCTTGGGATAGCTCCTATATGGAGCTCCAATTGTAGCTGGAGCAGACGTGGATACAAGCTACTTGAGAGGATTTCCTGGCAGTGGAGATACCAGTGTACCCTGCCTGAGGGTTGCGGGGCATGTGATACAAATGACAGGCAGTACCAGCTGCATTTGTGCACAGAAATCCTCAATCATGGGGTTATGAAGCTTATGATGTGCTTCAGTCAGATGGGTAACGGAAGACTTAGTCCCTTGAGTGGTATCAACATCACCTTGTTGCCTTAGCTCTTCCATGGCACACCTGTATAACTGAGAAATGATCCTGGCATGGAATCCCAATGACCGTGTTACAATCCTCTTGGTGCAATTCTTTATAAATCTGCTGATGACTTTGCTGTAAAGAGTTCGAAGATAAATCACAGCTGACAGTTTGCCCCTCTGCAAGCTGCCTTACATATTTGGGGTAATGCGACAGGATTTTATCTGGCTTCACCAATTTCTGTAATGAATAGACTGAGAACAATACTCGACCCAGTCTCCATGTTGACCTGGTCGTCAGAAACACTGGGATCAATATGCTGTTATTTTGCAATGAGACTGTAGGTCAGCAAGGACAAAGTGTCAGCATTGTTCAAATACACCTGCTTTGCTAATTCACGATGCAGTCAGCCAGAGACGAAATGGAGGTGAAATAGAAGACCACAGATGAAGTTTAACATATCCACAGAGGAATGGAGAGAGGCAAAAGCTGTCATTCTCCGGCCAAAATCTCCTGTGTGATGAGAGATTGTTATGGCAGCTGACTGAGCAGGCAACATTGTAGGGCTGAGATAGCTGCCAGGCCAAGGGAAAAAAAAATCTGTGTAACTAATTCAATTTTGCTCACATCTAATGATGTAGTGAGCTAGAAATGCTGTCAGTTGTCCTTTCCCTGTGTTGACTCCTTTTTCTCCCCCTCTGAACATTGAATTATTCTTGATATGCAAATCTGTTACTGTAAGATCATTGGCTTTTCTGCTAATGAGATTTTTGTGCTTTTACAGTGGCATGTGCTAACCGTCCTGTTAAATAATTCATGAATGTAATTAATTTGGAAGAATCAGATAAAGTGCCAGGAAAAAACACACTTCAAGCTGAATTTGAGTTGTCTGAGGCCTGCAGCAGTATCTCTGAAACCAGACGCTAACGTCTTTATTTAAAGTGTTTGTAACTAATTATAAACCTCACAGCACCGTGGCTCTTGTTTCATCAGAGTCAGAGCTACAGGGAATGTATTGCAGGCTTGAGCACCATGAGAATGAGATAATGAGATAACTGCGCACAGAACGATTTCATAAGTCAGCTTTAAGTTGCTGACTCATGAGTTAAAATGTGTTTACTCTTACAATAACATGCCCCTCAAAGTGCAATACTGTAAATGATTCACTTTTATCTGTTGGCACAAGCTGTGACTTTGATTGCATTTTCATGTAAAGGCTTCCCGTCAAAAACCAGTAATGTTTTGCAAACATATTTCCCATTTATAGCAAGAAAGTACAATAAAATCAGATGCAATGTCAGATGCTAAAGCTGTCTGTCATTGCAATTTTTTTTTTGCTGTGTATCTCTACATTGAGGCAGCATCTTGTCATCTCATCAGCTGTGCAGGTGAAATGGTGTGAGTGATCGACTTTCTCCGGGTCTGCAGCGTTTGAGCCCTGGTTTGAACTCTACCCTTGACCCCTACACTAATGGAATGGGGCATGTAAAGGATTACAGTTGGGCAGAGTGTATATTTCCCAGTTTAGCAGACAAATTTAGTACCTGCTGTTTGAATATTTTTTCAAGGAGCTCTGTCAAGTCCTTTAGGCCATGCCGAATAATGCCTGTGCAGGAAGGTTTCCGACAATGTGGATTTAGATCTAGCAGAAGCCCACTCAACACATTGATTTTACACATTTAATAGAGTCCTTGTAGTTAGAAGAAGCAAGCTTTCAAAAGGAAACCTTGTTTTCCCAATCTCTCCTCTGAACATAATCCTCAACCCCTCAACACCTCTGTAATTCTAATGCACTTAACAACCTGGGTGACAAGGTGGCTCAGTGTTGAGCAATACTGCCTCACAGTGCCAGGGACCTGCGTTCGATTCTACCCTCAGCTGACCGTTTGTGTGGAGCTTGTACCTTCTCCCTGTGTCTGTGTGAGTTGCCTTTGGGTGCTTTGGTTTCCTCCCACAGTCCAAAGAGGTGCAGTTTAGATGGATTCACAGTGCCAAATTGCACAGGGTATGCAGGCTAGGTGAATTAACTGTGGAGAATGCAGGGTGACAGGGAAAGGGTAAGGGCTTTATCTGGGTGAGATGCTGTACAGAGGGTTGGTGTGGACTCAATGGGCCATATGGCCTGCTTGTACATTGCAGGGATTCTCTAATACCTGTTGGGGATCCCTGATTAGCAATGTCTTACTATCTGAAACCTCTCCTGCCCACTTGCCAAGTAGGTTTGGGCATGGTACCATGGTGTTGCTTAGGCATGGGGATCAAAATAGTTTGAGTGCTCAGAATTTGTAGCTGAACCCAACTTTGATACCCCAGGACTCTGATGCTGATAAGTGAGTATTACATTTAGCATTGTCCATGATTTATTTTCACTTTGGTGCTGTTTTTATCATAATTGGGCTTCACCTGTAACACAATACAAGCTGAGAGATTTAGTGTCATCTGCAAAATTAATATTACACCAACAATTCCTGTGTCCAAATGATTTATAAAGGACAACTGATATGAGTTTGAAGATCAACTATCAGCCAAGAAAATTCACTTCACACTATATCAAATTCATAATGTGAATAAACGCTTCTCAAGTCCTCATAAATACTTTTCACACTGCTTGTTAACACCACACTCCCATTACTCATGCAGCAACACTCCGTGGCACTCAGGACATAAGCCAGACATTCAAAGGCTCCACCTAACCCTTGCATAGCTTCTAAAGATACTCACCTTCACATGTACATTTCACTACCTATAACGGAGCTTCTTGAAATGCAGGTCATTCTGCTCAATTGTGCATTTTGTTAACATGAATTCGCTGTACTGAGATTGATGAATCGGGGACACTGTTTCTAAAGCACAAATATTTAAAATAATCGTTGGCTGTAACGCAATTACTTCGTCAATACTTTGAGCACTGTTTCTAACGCGTGATTTTTCTATAATGCAGGGTTGCACAAAAACGCAGCCATCACGTTATAGAAGACCTACCTGTATGGTTCATGACCATGACATGATCTGGGGGACAATGGTTGCTGTGGATCTTGTACTAATTTCTGACAGTTGTGAAGACCCTAAATATTCTCACATTTTATTCTAATAGACGGTGTAGTCCAATGGACTGTTTACTGATGTTTAATTGCTGCAGAAAGAGGCTTGTGAATAGGGATGTGTTTTATTTTGTAGGAACCCTGTCTTGCATTCAACCGCGCACACTGCTCAGCAACTGAAACCCCTCGCAGCTCTGAACAACCAAAGCCTCCCACACTGCTCAGCAACTGGAACTTCCTCTAACAGCCTCTGTTCAATAAGTGGTGACTCTACCATTCCCCCACCCAATCCACTCAACAGCTTTCTAACAGCCATCTACAGCTAAATTTTGATTCATGGTCACATGAAGTCTAATGGGGTCACACCAGGAAGACTTTTGGTAAGTATTGACTTTCACATGCTTCCAACTATTCAGACATTGCAGGCAAATCTCAACCACTGTCAATCACACACACACTGACAATCTGCATCCTTCCTTTCAGGTCAGGATTGCCCATGACAGAATGCAGCAACAACAAACCAGCAAGGGGGTAGGCATGCCATCATTCACTGAACTCAGTGACCAAGGTTATTATCAATCTCATGCCACCAGCTGCTGCAACTGAGTTTGCAGCACCAAGATCACCAAGACCATTCAATATGACCCCATCTTGCTCTGTGTACGGCTTCTCGCCATTCATGGAGAAAGTGAGGTTTGCAGATGCTGGAGATCAGAGCTGAAAATGTGTTGCTGGAAAAGCGCAGCAGGTCAGGCAGCATCCAAGGAACAGGAAATTCGAATTTTCGGGCATAAGCCCTTCTTCAGGAATTTCCTGTTCCTTGGATTCCTGAAGAAGGGCTTATGCCTGAAACGTCGAATTTCCTGCTCATTGGATGCTGCCTAACCTGCTGCACTTTTCCAGCAACACATTTTCAGTTCTCACCATTCATGTTACCTGGCAAGTGAGAACACTGCAGTTGGTGCGAACATGATCCTCTTACAATCCTTCTCATTTTCCAACCATCTACTTCTGATTTTTTCCTTCAGGTGCCCACAAATAGCTACCTGCTCAGGAGGCAGACAGATCAAATTCACACCAGTGATGAAAAAGGACACTGATAACTGAATTGACAGTGATAACTGCCACAGCTGGTGCTGACACTGCACATAGCTTAGAGTTTAGAGGTGGCATAACCAGTGCCACTCAAAGTGAATGTACTGCCACCAGGCCAAGGGGTCTGGTGCATGTCCTCACCCTCCAGTGGGCAAGGTCACAAATACATCCTGCTACAGGAGACCCAGCTGAGCACTTAAGGCCTACAGGACAACTCTGATAATAATGCACATTGAGGTGCTTGCTGGTTTGGCAGGCTTGTCAGACACTGTCCTGTCACTGCCCAGAAGCATGCAGAATTCAGCTCCAAAGCAGCAGAAGGGTTTGTACAAAGCTGCGAGCCCATTCTTCCTGTGAGGAAGTGGTGGTCAATTCCATTGAAACACTTGCCATTTGATGCCATCATAATGAAGAGCTCAATAGCTGATGTTTCAGCTTCTGTTACAGTACAGGTGGAAGTCATTCAACACCTCACAGAAATCATCATTAGACAGAAAAAAAATGTGCTTATAACAGGTGTAAGGTGGAAAATACAATTAAGAACCAACAGGAATACTGAAGATTTAGAAGGGAGTTATAAAAGCAAATAAGTGAAGCAAAGAGGACTTACAAGAAAAGACCAGCTAACATAAAGGGGAATCCCAAAGACTTCGATAGGTATTTAAATAGTAAAAGGGTGGTTAAAGGAGAGGTACGGTCAATCAGAGAGCAAAAAGAAGAATTTACACACAATAACAGGGGTCATGGCTAAGATGTTAAATTAGTATTATGTATCTATCTTTACAAGATAAGAGGTTGCTGTCAAGACCATAGTGACAGAGGATGAAAGCCTGCCCCAGAAATGTTTGAAATTAATAAGGAAGAAGTCTTGAATCGATTGCTTGCTGTTAAAGATGACTGGGACCAGATGCAACATACCCAAGAGTTTGAAAGGGAGTGAGGATAGAAATGGTGGGAGCACTGTCCATAATCTTTCAGTCTTCTCTGGACTTCAGGGAATTGTTAAGAGACCAGAGGAGTGCAAACATTATGGTCTTATTCAAGAAAGGTTGTCCCAGTAATTACACACCAGTTAGTTTAACTTTGGTGCTGAGATCACAATCTTTGAGGTCCTGGTTTTCAGTTTATTTCCTAGCTCCCTGACTTGGAGGACCCATCTCTCTTTTCACCAATGTCATTGATATCAACATGGATCACAAACTGCTTTTTTCCCCTTTCCCTTTAAAATGCCCTCGAGCTGCTCAGTGACATCCTTGACTCTGGCAGGATAGTCAAAATGGCTTTGTGCGTGGGAAATCATGTTTCACAAACTTGATTGAGTTTTTTGAAGAAGTAACAAAGAAGATTGATGAGGGAAGAGCAGTAGATGTGATCTGTATGGACTTCAGTAAAGCATTCGACAAGGTTCCCAATGGGAGACTGATTAGCAAGGTTAGATCTCATGAAATAAAGGGAGAACTAGCCATTTGGATACAGAACTGGCTCAAAGGTAGAAGACAGATGGTGGTGGTGGGAGGGTTGTTTTTCAGATTGGAGACCTGTGACCAGTGGAGTACCACAAGGTTAAGTGCTGAGTCCTCTACTTTCTGTTATTTACATAAATGATTTGGATGTGAGCATAAGAAGTACAGTTGGTAAGTTTTCAGATGACACCAAATTCAGATGACACCAGATGACAGCGAAGAGGGTAACCTCTGATTACAATAAGATCTTGACCAGATGGGCCAATGGGCTGCGAAGTGGCAGATGGAGTTTAATTCACATAAATGTGAGGTGCTGCATTTTGGGAAAGCAACTCAGGGCAGGACTTATATACTTAATGGTAAGGTTCTAGGGAGTGTTGCTAAACAAAGAGACCTTGGAGTGCAGATTCATAGCTCCTTGAAAGTGGAGTCACAGGTAGATAGGATTGTGAAGAAGGTATATGGTACGCTTTCCTTTATTGGTCAGAGTATTGAGTACAGGAGTTGGGAGGTCATGTTGCGTCTGTAAAGGACATTGGTTAGGCCACTGTTGGAATATTGCATGCAATTATGCTCTCCTTCCTATCGGAAAGATGTTGTGAAACTTGAAAGTGTTCAGAAAAGATTTACAAGGATGTTGCCAGGGTTGGAGGATTTGAGCTACAGGGAGAGGCTGAACAGGCTAGGGCTGTTTTCCCTGGACCATTGGAGGCTGAGGGGTGACCTTACAGAGGTTTACAAAATTATGAGGGGCATGGAAAGGATAAATAGACAAGGTCTTTTCCCTGGGATAGGGGAGTCCAGAACGAGAGGGCATAGGTTTAGAGTGAGAGGAGAATGTTATAAAAGAGACTTAAGGGACAACTTTTTCACGCAGAGGGTGGTACATGTATGGAATGAACTGCCAGAGGATGTGGTGGAGGCTGGTACAATTGCAACATTTAAGAGGCATTTGGATGTGTATATGAATAGGAAATGTTTGGAGGGATATGGACCTGGTGCTGGCAGGTGGGACTAGATTGGGTTGGGATATCTGGTCGGCATGGACGGGTTGGACTGAAGCGTCTGTTTCCATGCTGTACATCTCTATGACTCTATGTGTCGTACCATTCTGGTATCTTGTCTATGGGCACAAAAACGTTCCCTCCGCAATAAAATCCCCGATACTATTGCTCAGTTACTCTTTCTTTCCTCCCACCATGTGCAAATGAGGCACTCCAAGTTCTCTGGACTCGATCTTAAAACATTCCTGTGAGAAGACATTTTTCCGACAGTTTTGGAAATGGAAACTCTGTTAGAAAGGATATGGACCCAGGGATTCCTGCACTACCTATACCGTGCTTTTACTATTTCTGACAGTCACCCATTCTGTTTTTGCTTGTACACTCATTACCTGTGGGGTGACCATCTCACAGTACTATTCAGGTACCGTTTTATAAAGATCTCAGCATTGCAGCAACTCCACAGTGACTCCAGATCTGAAACATGGATTTCCAGCAGCCACAGCTGCTGCACTTCCTGCATGTGTGGTCACCCTGGACACTGGAGGTATCCCTTACTTCCCACATTCCAAAGAAACATAGAAGCTCCACAGTGTGGGAGGAGGTCATTCAACCCATTGAGTCTGCACTAACCCATAGAAGATCTTCTCACCCAGACCCACTTTACATTGACTATGGCTAATGTAGCTAGCCTGCACAACACAGGGCAATTTAGCATGGCCAATCCAGCTAACATGTACATGATTGGACTGTGGAAGGAAACCGGAGTACCCAGCAGAAACCCTTGCAGACACAGGGAGAACGTGCAAACTCCACACAGACAGTTACCCAAGGTTGGAACTGGACCCAGGTCCCTGGTGCTGTGAGGTAACAGTATTAACCATGGAGCCAGCATGTCACCCATACGGTACATTTCACCAGGCAGAGCTGCCTTGCCATGGTTTACCTTTAAGTTGCTCTCTTTATAATTCAACATTCAACGATATAGGTAGGAAGAGGGGTGAGGATGTCAGGCAGGCTTTCAGGGAGCTAGGTTGGAAGCTCAGAGTTAGAACAAACAGAGTTGTTGTCTCTGGTTTGTTACCCGTGCCACGTGATAGAGAGTCGAGGAACAGGGAGAGATAGCAGTTAAACGCGTGGCTACAGGGATGGTGCAGGAGGGAGGGATTCCGGTTTCTGGACAACTGGGGTTCTTTCTGGGGAAGGTGGGACCTCTATAAAAAGGATGGTCTACACCTGAACCTGAGGGGCACCAGTATCCTTGGGGGGAGGTTTGCTAGTGCTCTTTGGGAGGGTTTAAACTAACTCCGCCGGGGCATGGGAACCTGGACTGTAGCTTTAGGGTACAGGACCTTGAGTGTAGGGAGGTTATGAAGCAAGGCAGCAATCTCGAAGGAGGGTGCCTGTAAACAGAAGGGTGGCTTGAAGTGTGTATACTTCAATGCCAGAAGTATAAGAAATAAGGTAGGTGAACTTGCAGCGTGGGTTGGTACCTGGGACTTCGATGTTGTGGCCATTACAGAGACGTGGGTAGAACAGGGGCAAGAATGGCTGTTGCAGGTTCCAGGGTTTAAATGTTTTAGTAGGGTCAGACATGGGGGTAAAAGAGGTGGAGGTGTGGCATTACTTGTCAAGGATAGTATTACAGCGGTGGAAAGGACGATGGAGGAAGACTTGCCATCTGAGGTAGTTTGGGCTGAGGTTAGAAATAGGAAAGGTGAGGTCACCCTGTTAGGTGTTTTCTACAGGCCCCCTAATAGTCCGAGAGAAGTAGAGGATAGTATTGCGAGGATGATTCAGGAGAAGAGTGGAAGTAGCAGGGTGGTTGTTATGGGGGACTTTAACTTCCCAGATATTGACTGGGAAAGCTATAGCTCGAGGTCGTTAGATGGGTTGGTGTTTGTCCAATGTGTGCAGGAGGGTTTCCTGACACAATATGTAGACAGGCCAACAAGAGGTGAGGCTATACTGGATTTGGTTCTAGGTAATGAACCAGGCCAGGTGTTAGACTTGGAAGTAGGTGAGCACTTCGGGGACAGTGACCACAACTCGGTGACTTTTACTTTAGTGATGGAGAGGGATAAGTGTGCACTGCAGGGCAAGAGTTATAGCTGGGGGCAGGGAAATTATGATGCGGTGAGGCATGACTTAGGATGTGTGGATTGGAAAAACAGGCTTCAAGAGAAGAATACTACAGCTACTGAGTGTCCTTGATAAGTATGTACCAGTCAGGCATGGAGTTAAGGGTCTTGTGAGGGAGCCGTGGTTTAATAAGGAATTGGAATCCCTTGTGAAAGGGAAGAAGGCGGCCTATGTAAGGATGAGGCGTGAAGGTTCAGTTGGGGCGATTGAGAGTTATAAGGTAGCCAGGAAGGATCTAAAGAGAGAGCTAAGAGCAGCGAGAAGGGGACATGAAAAGTCTTTAGCTGGTAGGATTAGGGAAAATCCAAAGGCCTTCTATAGGTATGTCAGGAATAAAAGGATGACTAGGGTAGGTATCGGTCCAGTCAAGGAAAGTAGTGGGAAGTTGTGCGTGGAGGCGGAGGAGATTGGAGAGACACTAAATCAATACTTTTCGTCAGTATTCACTCAGGAACAGGACACTGTTGCTGGTGTGAATATTGAGTCACAAGTGATTAGAATGGATGGCATTGAAGTATGTAGGGAGGAGGTTTTGGGAATACTGGAAAGGATGAAAATAGATAAGTCTCCTGGGCCTGATGGCATTTATCCTAGGATCCTCTGGGAAGCTAGGGAGGAGATAGCAGAGCCATTGGCCTGGATTTTTATGTTGTCATTGTCAACGGGAATAGTACCAGAAGACTGGAGGATGGCGAATGTGGTCCCCTTGTTCAAGAAGGGGAGTAGGGATAGCCCGAGTAACTATAGGCCAGTGAGTCTGACTTCTGTGGTGGGCAAAGTCTTAGAGAGAATTGTAAGGGATAAGATTTATGAATATCTGGATAGGAATAACGTGATCAAGGATAGTCAGCATGGTTTTGTGAAGGGCAGATCGTGCCTCACAAACCTTATTGAGTTCTTTGAGCAGGTGACTAAGGAGGTGGATGAGGGTAAAGCAGTAGATGTTGTGTATATGGATTTTAGTAAGGCGTTCGATAAGGTACCCCATGGTAGGCTAATGCAAAAACTACGGAGGTATGGCATTGAGGGTGCATTAGAGGTTTGGATTAGAAATTGGCTGGCTGGAAGGAGACAGAGGGTAGTAGTTGATGGTACAGGTTCATCTTGGAGTGCAGTTACTAGCGGTGTACCTCAAGGATCTGTTTTGGGACCATTGCTTTTTGTTATCTTTATAAATGATCTACAGGAGGGGCTTGAAAGCTGGGTGAGTAAGTTTGCGGATGACACAAAAGTCGGTGGAGTTGTGGATAGTGAGGAAGGATGTGGCAGGTTACAGCGGGATATAGACAAGTTGCAAAGCTGGGCAGAAAGGTGGCAAATGGAATTCAGTGTAGCTAAGTGTGAAGTCATTCACTTTGGTAGGAGTAACAAGAAGATGGATTACTGGGCTAATGGTAGGCTACTTGGTAGTGTGGATGAGCAGAGGGATCTTGGTGTCCATGTACCCAGATCTCTGAAAGTTGCCACCCAGGTAAATAGTGCTGTGAGGGAGGCATATGGTGTACTGGGCTTTATTGGCAGAGGAATTGAGTTTGATTAGATTAGACTTACAGTGTGGAAACAGGCCCTTCGGCCCAACAAGTCCACACCGACCCGCCGAAGCGCAACCCACCCATACCCCTACATTTACCCCTTACCTAACACTACGGGCAATTTAGCTTGGCCAATTCACCTGACCCGCACATCTTTGGACTGTGGGAGGAAACCGGAGCACCCGGAGGAAACCCACGCAGACACAGGGAGAACGTGCAAACTCCACACAGTCAGTCGCCTGAGTCGGGAATTGAACCCGGGTCTACAGGCGCTGTGAGGCAGCAGTGCTAACCACTGTGCCACCGTGCCGCCCAAAGTCCGGAGTTCCGGAGTCCTGAGGTCATGCTGCAGTTGTATAAGACTCTGGTGCGGCCTCATCTGGAGTATTGTGTGCAGTTTTGGTCGCCATACTATAGGAAGGATGTGGAGGCATTGGAACGAGTGCAAAGGAGGTTTACCAGGATGTTGCCTGGTATGGTAGGAAAATCGTATGAGGAAAGACTGAGGCACTTGGGGCTGTTCTCATTGGAGAAGAGAAGGTTTAGGGGAGATTTGATAGAGGTGTACAAGATGATTAGGGGTTTAGATAGGGTAGACACTGAGAACCTTTTACCGCTAATGGAGTCAGCTGTTGCAAGGGGACACAGCTTTAAATTAAGGGGTGGAAGGTATAGGACAGATGTTAGGGGTAGATTCTTTACACAGCGGGTTGTGAGTTCATGGAATGCCCTGCCAGTAGCAGTGGTGAACTCTCCCTCTTTATGGTCATTTAAGCGGGCTTTGGATAGGCATTTGGAAGTTATTGGGCTAGTGTAGGTTAGGTAGGATTCGGTCGGCGCAACATTGAGGGCCGAAGGGCCTGTACTGCGCTGTATTTTTCTATGTTCTATGTTCTATGTTCTATGTTTACACCATTTAAATTGTTCCTAATACTTTGAACACTCTTACTCTAAAATAAAGAGTAATCTTTATCTTAAGGATTGAGCCATAGAAGTACTCACTGTTCTTACTTACAAAGCCACCACTTGCCTCATGCCTGCTGTCAGTGTCACTTGATGAATAAATTTTCCCTATGATGCCAATTGTGAATGTTTTCAAAGCTTACTGTTCTGCTGGAGCCAATCAATCCTTGGAGTCCTTGAGTCTGAAGACAGAGAAAGCGAAGGAAAAAAGAGGGACCTCTCTCTCCTTCTCACTGGACTCACCGTGCTTCTATCTTGCACTTTATCATTCAATAACCAAGCACTTAGTCTAATTTATTTATGACAAGGAGGTGCCGGTGTGGACTGGGATGGACAAAGTTAAAATCACACAACAACAGGTTTATTTGGAAGAACTAGCTTTTGGAGCACTGCTCCTTTGTCACGTGACAGCGCTCCAGAAGGTATTACTTCGAAATAAACTTGTTGGACTATAACCTGGTGCTGTGTTATTTATTTATATTATTGGAATAAATTTGCAGGATATGGCCATCACTGGCTAGATCAGAATTTATCCATAAGACCATTAGATAAATGAGCATAAATTAGGCCATTCAGCCCAACGAGTCTGGTCTGCCATTCAATCATCATTGATAGGTTTTTCAACTTTATTCTCCTGCTTTCTCCCTGTAACCTTTGATCCCCTTGACAATCAAGAATCTATCTATCTCCCTCTTAAATATACACAATGGTTTGGCCTCCACAGCCTTCTGTGGCAGTGATTTCCATAGACTAACCCACACACTGGCTGAAGAAGTTTCCATTTATCTCCACTCTAAAGGTTCTTCCATTTACTCTAAGACTGTGCCCTCAGGCCTTAGTCTCTCCTGCCAATGGAAACAACTTCCCGATGTCCACTCTGTCCAGGCTGTTCAGTATTCTGTAAGTTTCAATTAGTTCCTTCCAAACTCCATCGAATATAAACCCAGCATCCTCAAACATTCCTCACATTAAACCTTTCATTCCTGAGAACATTCTTGTGAACCTCCTCTGGACCCACTCCAGGATCAATCGATCCTTCCTGATGTATGGGGCTCAAAATTGCTCACAGTACTCTAAATGTGACAAGAGCTTTATAAGCCTCAGAAGTGCATCCCTGCTTTTATATTCTAAAGTCATAGAGTTGTACAGCATGGAAACAGACCCTTCGGTCCAAGCGTCCATGCCGACCAGATATCCCAACCCAATCTAGTCCCACCTGCCAGCACCCGGCCCATATCCCTCCAAACCCTTCCTATTCATATACCCACCCAAATGCCTCTTAAATGTTGCAATTGTACCAGCCTCCACCACATCCTCTGGCAGCTCATTCCATACATGTACCACCCTCTGCGTGAAAAAGTTGCCCCTTAGGTCTCTTTTATATATTTCCCCTCTCACCCTAAACCTATGTCCTTTAGATTTGGACTCCCCTATCCCAGGGAAAAGACTTTGTCTATTTATCCTTTCCACGCCCCTCATAATTTTGTAAACCTCTGTAAGGTCACCCCTCAGCCTCCAATGGTCCAGGGAAAACAGCCCTAGCCTGTTCAGCCTCTCCCTGTAGCTCAAATCCTCCAACCCTGGCAACATCCTTGTAAATCTTTCCTGAACCCTTTCAAGTTTCACAACATCTTTCCGATAGGAAGGAGAGCATAATTGCATGCAATATTCCAACAGTGGCCTAACCAATGTCCTATACAGACACAAGATAACCTCCCAACTCCTCTACTCAACACTCTGACCAATAAAGGAAAGCATACCAAACGCCTTCTTCACCATCCTGTCTACCTGCAACTCCACTTTCAAGGAGCTATGAACCTGCACTCCAAGGTCTCTTTGTTCAGTAACACTCCCTAGAACCTTACTATTAAGTGTATAAGTCCTGCTAAAATTTGCTTTCCCAAAATGCAGCACCTCACATTTATGGGAATTAAACTCTAGCTGCCACTTCTCAAACCATTGGCCCATCTGGTCCAGATCCTATTTTAATCTGAGGTAACCCTCTTCGCTGTCCACTACACCTCTAACTTTGGTGTCATCTGAAAACTTACTAACTATACCTCTTATGCTCGCATCCAAATCATTTATGTAGATGACAAAAAGTAGAGGGCTCAGCACCAATCCTTGTGGCACTCCACTGGTCACAGGCCTCCAGTCTGAAAAACAACCATCCACCACCACCCTGTCTTCTACCTTTGGCTAGTTCTGTATCCAAATGGCTAGTTCTCCCTGTATTCCATGAGATCTAACCTTGCTAATCAGTCTCCCTTACTGAAGTCCACATAGATCACATCTACTGCTCTGCACTCATCAATCTTCTTTGTTACTTCTTCAAAAAACTCAGTCAAGTTTGTGAGACATGATTTCCCACGCACAAAGCCATGTTGACTATCCCGAATCAGTCCTTGCCTTTCCAAATACATGTACATCCTGTTCCTCAGGATTCCCTCCAATAACTTGCCCACCACCAAGGTCAGGCTCACCGGTCTATCGTTCCCTGGTCCTTCTTAAACAGTGGCACCACATTTGCCAACCTCCAGTCTTCAACTGTGACTATCGATGATACAAATATCTCAGCAAGAGGCCCAGCAATCACTTCTCTAGCTTCCCACAGAGTTCTCGGATACACCCGATCAGGTCCTGGGGATTTATCCACTTTTAACCATTTCAAGACATCCAGCACTTCCTCCTCTGTAATCTGTACATTTTGCAAGATGTCACCATCTATTTCCCTACAGTCTATATCTTTCATATCCTTTTCCACAGTAAATACTGATGCAAAATATTCATTTAGTCCTCTCAAAATAAATGCCAACATTTTATTTGCCTTCCTAACTACCAATTCAACCTGCAAGTTTACCTTAAGAGAATCCTGAACTAGGACTCCCAAGTCCCTTTGCACTTCAGATTTCTGAATTTTCTCCTCATTTAGAAAATAGTCCGTGTCTCTAATCATCCGACCAAAGTGCATGACTTCATACTTCCCCACATTATATTCCATCTGCCACTTCTTTACCCACTCTCCTAACCTGTCCAAATGCTTTTGCAGCCTCTCTGCTTCTTCAATATGACCTGCCCCTCCACCTATCTTCGAATCATCTGCAGATTTAGCCAGAATGCTCTCAATTCCTTCATCTAGATAATTAATACATAAAGTAAAAGTTTATGGTCCCAACACTGACCTTTGAGGAATAGCACTGGTCACCGGTTTCCATGCTGAAAAGGCCCCTTTTACCCCCAGTTTCTGATTTCTGCCAATCGTCTATCCATGTTCCATCTTTGCCTCTAACACCATGGACTCTGGTCTTACTAAGTAGCTTATAGTGAGGCACTTTATCAAAAGACTTTTGCAAGTCCAGATAGATTACATCCATTGGCTCTCCTTGGTCTAACCTGCTCATTACCTTTTCAAATAATTGTAACAGATTTGTCAGGCATGACCTCCCCATGATGAAACCATGATGACTTTGCTCTAATTTACCATGCATTTCCAAGTATTCAGAAATCTCATATTTCACAATGGACTCCAGAATCTTACTAACAACCAAGGTCAGGCTAATCAGCCTGTAATTTCCCATCTTTTGCCTTACTCACTTCTTAAAGGGGGTTATATTAGCAATTTTCCAGTCCTCTGGGACCCTCCCTGATTCTAATGTTTTCTGAAAGATCACCATTAATGCCTACAATATCTCTTCAGCTATCTTCTTCAGAACTTTGTGGTGACACCCATCTGGTCCAGATGATTTATCCACCTTCAGATCTCTGTTTTACTAGCACCTTCTCCTTGGTGATGGCCACCACACTCACCTCTACCCCACGACTCTCTTCAATGTTTGGGATATTACTTGTGTCTTCCACCTTGAAGACTGAAACAAGGTACTTATTCAGTTCCTCAGGCATTTCTTTGTTCCCCACTACTGCTCCTCCAGCATCATATTCCAATGGCCCGATGTCCACTTTTGCCTCTATATATCAAAAGAAACTCTTGCATTTTTTTATATTACTGATTAGCTTACCCTCATATTTAATCTTCTCCCTCCTTACTTCTTTTCTCATTGTCCTCTGTTTGTCTTTGTAGGCTTTTCAATCTTCTGGCTTCCCACTGCCCTTTACCACATGACATGCTTTCTCTTTTACTTTTATGCTATCCCTGACTTCCCTCGTCAGCCATGGTTGGCTTATCCTCTCTTTAGTATGCTTCTTTTCCTTAAGGATGAATTTTTGCTGTGTCTCCTGAATTACTCCCAGAAACTTCTGTCATTGTTGTTCCACTGTCTTTCCTGCTAGGCTCCCCTCCCAGTCAATTCTGGTCAGCTCCTCCCTCATGGATCTATAGTTGCCTTTACTCAGCTGTCATACTGTTACCTCTGATTTCATCTTCTCCCTCTCAAATTGCAGAGTAAATTCAATCATATTATGATCACTGCCTCCTCAGGGATCCTTCACTTTATGCTCGCTTATCAAGTCTACCTCATTGCACAACACCAAATCCAGTATTGCTTTCTCCCTAGTGGGCTCCACCACAAGCTGCTCCAAAAAGCCATCTCAGTGACCTTCTACAAATTCCTTTTCTTGTGGTCCACTACCAATCTGATTTTCCAGTCAACCTGCATATGCCTCATAGCCTCTTATGAATGTGGTCATCTAAAGCAGTTATTTGTTGTTGATCATCCATTATTGCTTCATACTCACTTCCATCATTACTGCAGGGTTCCATTTTTTTTTCCCCAAGAGCTTCCATTCTAAAGGCTTCAACTGGTATAGAGGTGATCATTAATTGAAGTCTTCCTGATATTTCCTCTTCAAAAAAGTCACATTCATGCTCTTTCCTGTGGTACCTGCTGACTAATTTGTCAAACAGCTGTTAACTTTGTTTTCTGTATGACATGAGTAGAAGTCTATTAATCCTGAAACTACTTTTTACCTTGAACCGGTCTTCAAAAGCTTTCCAAATCATTTCTGGAACTTTATGATTATTAATGGAAATTGCGGATTTGCTATTTCTGCAAATCCCATCTTTGCCAACAACATTCAATATTTTCAAAGCTCTTTCCTCAGGATGATCTATCACTTGATCTGTAAAACAAAACTGCATATGTTGTTTGTATTTCAATGAAGATTTCATTATATACCTAGTCCATAAGTAAATGTTTGCCTTCCATTTCTTTATGGAGGTATTTACATTATTTTAGAAGCAGAGTTCATTTCTTTGTTTCTTTTACTGGGTTTGCTTCTTTCTCATTTTATTTTCTCTTTTCTGTTTGCCTTTATTTTTCTTATTGATGCTCCTTTACTGGCCTTTGTTCTTTTAAGAGATTTGTTTTAAGAACTGCAGACTTTTTGTTTATAATTGCAGACTTGTAGTCTGCACACCAAATAAGGAGTGATGCAGTCACAATTTATATTTGTTTTGATGCCAATTTGAAGAAAGAAAATTACAGAAACAACGGACTTCTGAAAATAGGTAAGCCTTTTTAGTGTAGAACACCACCTTCTGGTGTTTTAAAACTGTGTTTTTTTTTCTTTTAGAACAAAAATAGGATCATTTTAACTGCAGTTTTTGTTCACAAATATCAATGCAGATACTCATTTATTAGAAATAGGCACCAGGAGAGAGATAGAGTATCGCTGTCTCAGGAAAGGTATGTAGCCTTCAAACTTGCTTGTATTTTGAATGTCAACCCTTTTATTTTTAACTGAAAATGTGTTGCTGGTTAAAGCACAGCAGGTTAGGCAGCATCCAAGGAACAGGAAATTCGACGTTTCGGGCCAGAGCCCTTCATCAGGAAGAAGGCCCGAAACGTCGAATTTCCTGTTCCTTGGATGCTGCCTAACCTGCTGTGCTTTAACCAGCAACACATTTTCAGCTCTGATCTCCAGCATCTGCAGACCTCACTTTTTACTCCTTTTATTTTTAGGTAAGGCACTGTTAGAAATTTCTCCCAACTTAAAGGACCGGATTAAATTCTGTGTCTTCCAAATGGTCAGTGCCATATTTACAAACCTGTATTGCTGTCTGTACTCACTGAAGCTAATATTGCTGACTATGCAAAATCATTTATGTCCAGTGCAATTAGAACATAGAACATAGAAAAGTACAGCACAGAACAGGCCCTTAGGCCCACGATTTTGTGCCGAGACTTAGTCCTAATGTAAGATATGGTAACTTAACCTATGCACCCTTCAACTCACTGCTATCTATGTAATTGTTCAGTAGTCACTTAAATGTCCACAATGATTTCGCTTCCGCCACTTCAACTGGCAATGCATTCCATGCATTCACAAGTCTTGTGTAAAGAACCTACCTCTGATGTCTCCTTTATACCTTCTTCCTAATATCTTCAAACTATGATTTCTCGTACCAGTCAATGCTGCCCTGGGGAAAAGTCTTTGGCTATTGACTCTATCTATTCCTCTCATTATCTTGTACACCTCGATCAGGTCTCCTCTCTTCCCCCTTCTCTCCAGAGAGAAAAGTCCAAGCTTATTCAACCTTTCTTCATACGGCAAGCCCTCCAGTCCAGGCAACATCCTGGTAAACCTTTTTTTGCACCCTCTCCAAAGCCTCTGTATCTTTCGTATAATAGGGAGACACAATATTCCAAGTGTGTTCTCACCAGGTACTTGTAGAGTTGCAGCAAAACCTCGCGGCTCTTAAACTTGATACCCCTGTTAATGAAAGCCAAAACACCATGTGCTTTCTTAACAACCCTACCCAATTGGGTGGCAACTTTGAGGGATCTATGTACATGCACACCCAGATCCCTCTGTTCCTCCACACTGCCAAGAATTTTGTCTTTAATCTTATATTCAGCATTCGAGTTCAAACTTCCAAAATGCATCACTTTTCATTTATCCAGGTTGAATTCCATCTGCCATTACTCAGCCCAGCTCTGCATCCTGTCTACCATCATGCTGCAGCCTGCAGTAGCCCTTAATACTATCGACAACACCTCCAACCTTTGTGTCATCTGCAAATTTACAAACTCACCCCATAATCTCCACATCCAAGTCATTTATAAAAACTACAAAGAGGCCCAAGAACAGAGCCTGCGGGACCCCACTCCTCCAGGCAGAATACTTGCCATCTACAACCACTCTCTGCCTTCTGTCAGCCAGCCAATTCTGAATCCAGATAGCCAAATCTCCCTGTATCCCATACTTCCTCACTTTATGAATGAGCCTACCATGGGGAACACTATCGGATGCCTTGCTGAAGTCCATATGCATTGCATCCACTGCTCGACTATCGTCGACCTGTCTTGACACCTCCTCAAAGAACTCAGTAAGATTTGTGAGGCATGGCCTGTCTCTCTCAAAGCCATGCTGACTGCCTTTGATCACACTATGCTTTACCAAATAGTCATAAATCCTATCCCTCAGAATTCTTTCCAAAACTTTGCTGATTAGGAGAAAGTGAGGACTGCAGATGCTGGAGATCAGAGCTGAAAAATGTGTTGCTGGAAAACAGCAGCAGGTCAGACAGCATCCAAGGAACAGGAGAATCGATGTTTCGATTATGCCCGAAATGTCAATTCTCCCGCTCCTTGGATGCTGCCTGACCTGCTGCACTTTTCCAGCAACACATTTTTTAAAACTTTGCTGACCACAGACATAAGACTGACTGGTCTATAATTGCCAGGGATTTCCCTAATAACCTTCTTGAAAAGAGGAACAACGTTTGCCTCCTTCCAATCCTCTGGTACGACTCCTGTGGAGAGTGAGGAGGCAAATATTCTCGCCAGCGGCTTAGCAACCTCCTTCCTCACTTCCCAGGGCAGGCTAGGATAAATCTGGTCTGGCCCTGGAGACTTATCAATCTTAATGTTTTCCAAAATTTCTAGCACAATTGTTCTAGCATCAATTGTTCAATTGATGTTCAATTTGTTTTCTGCAACTGAGATTGTGAAGTTTTTTTTTACTAAAGGCTCTGCTGCTAACTATTATATTGGCTTGTCTCCATCAGGGTATTTTACCTGTTGCAATAATACTAATGTTATTCCTCAAAACATGAGAAACTAGGTGTTATTGATACAATATTAAAAGATTCAACAGATCTTTGTCACAGTTGGATCCTGCATGCACTTACAACATTCACATACACATGGTCAGTATTAAACAGTTTGGTTCCTAAGAGCAGTATGCTTCTATTAGTACATCATTCTTCAAGTCATCCTAGTTAATATGGAGCCTGAATCTTTATACTGTCGGGCCACATGCAATAATACAGAGATGATTTCATGAGCATGGCTATTAAATATATAATAGCAAAATGCTGCAGCTTCTTTAGAATATATACTACCATACAGTGTCTCAAAAAGTTCTACTGACATAGTGATTATAAAACTTAAACTCAATATTTACCAGAGTTACTCAGTTAGTGTCCCTAACATAAGTATATTAACATAAGAATGTAGGAAAGAGGAGATGGCTATTTGCCACCTGCTAAGGCATTCAGCTAGATCATGACTGTTGTTCCACCTCGAACCATTTTCCCATGCGATCTCCATACCCCTTGGTGGCTTTGAACATCTAGAAATTCATCAATATTGTATCTTCAACATATACAATGATGGATCCTCTGGTGCCCTGTGAGATAGAAAATTCCAGAGATTCACCACCTCTGTGTGAAGAAGTTCCTTCTTATTTCAATCTTACATGGCTTGGCTCTTATTCTGAGGCTGTTCCCTCTACTCACCAACCAAGAGAAACATTTTTACTATATCTACCCTGCTGTCCTTTGTAAAATTTTGTATGTTTGAATGAGATCATCTTTTGTTTTTCAGTTTGTCACCTACACCAAGGTGACGTAGTTCAAAGTCAGACTTTTAAGGCCCAGAATCGCTTAGGGATATCCGGCAAGGTCATCTGCGGTCTCTCTCTATGAAAGTCATATAGTTGCCATGGTGCAGCCAGTACAGCATCTCAATACAGGAGAACTTGGACTGGAAAAAGCATCTGCCAACAGGCACGAAGTGACCACACAAGTGTGCATGGTTCATTTCTGTTTCTTTCTCAGTTGTGACTTTTGATAAAGGTATTAGTGAAGATATTTTGCAGGGATTTTTATGTTTGGATGACAGTAATACTGCCAGATGGATGCAAGGCTGAAGAATGGTGGTGTCGCGCTGGTAAAGAAGTTGTTTTCTGGAAGCTGGAGGCTGAGAAGCTCTCTTGAAAACCCTGTCAGGTATCTGCTCTGGGCCTTTCCCTTGAGTTAGCAATGTAGTTAAACAATTGCTTGAACAACTGTTCCAACTAGACCATGTGGGCTCTGTAGATTTCAATATGTGCATGCATTACTCCTGTGGTAGGCAGTAGAGAGATGTGTACATGAAATAGCCTTTTTCCCGACCAGCCAGCCTCAGACTTTCAACAGACAACCCTACAATAGTAGGAGAGAGGACTCCAATGCTGGAGATCAGAGTCAAGAGTGTGTTACTGGAAAAGCACAGCAGATCAGGCAGCATCCAAGGAGCAGGAGAATCGACATTTTGGGCAGAAGCCCCTTCATCAGGAACCCTACAATATTACACTAACAAACATGGTATAATTGTATAGTGGATTGTCACTGGCATGATGTATTGGCATGGTCTCATCTTTCAAGAATCTTAGGCCTTGAGTTTCTTGTGGTGCAATGGTATCGTCCCTACCCCAGACCAGGAGGCCTGTGTGATAACACCTCTGAATAGGTTGAGTAATAAAAAGGTTAAATTAAGAAGAAACAAATATCACTGTAATCATGGGATTCAGTAGAAATATGTGTGTTTAATTGATGTGCTCTGGGAATCCTGCTGACTTGGCTGAACCGCATTTCTACACCTTTGTTTGTCCCTGCTAATTTATAAAATGAAGTATTTCCCTTTTCTGGGATATATGACTTCCTTGACATTCCAAATGCTCCCATGGATGGCATATGTTCAAGATATCACTTGTTTCCACCTGTAAATATCCAGACACAAAGTTCAATGCTACTGAAAATGACACTTCAACATTGTGTTGAAGTTGAAAAATGTCCTTCCCCGCAGTGATATTATATGGGCCATACCAGAAGTGACCATTTTCATGTATCTGGGCTTTTTTACTCAAGCACCAACATCATTATGAAGCTAATTTGAAGTTGTTAGAATTGAGTCAGAGCAAAGTCAGAATGCAGCCCTATCATTATGATATACACTAGACCTAAATGTCCCTGAGGGAATATTAATACACATTGAGTTCAATCCTTGACTATGGTGGACCCCAGAGTTTCTTTCTGGAGTGAGGCTTTTTGAGAAATATGTAATCTCTCATGTTTATTGCTTCTATGCTGACATGTATTTTCAATTAATGAATTTAATTTATTTTTATTTATCCCCCTAGATCCTATCATTCCCACAAGAGATCGTAATTCTAAGAAAGTAGACCCTGCTGAGAACTTTTGACTCTTTCAAAATCCCATGATTTCTAAAGTCGGATAACTGGAATTCCTCCAAGTTAAAAACAAGAGAACGACAAACACTGTATTAAGACAAAACTATATAACTGAATCAATATAATATACATACTTTTAATATCAAAGGTACCAATGTTTTCAAATGGGGAATGATTTAAGGTCAGATAATCTGTTATTTTGAACATGCAAGTCATATCAGGGTGACATTTTCAGTTTTGTAATGGTTGTCATCATTTTTGCTGATTTACTGGTTTTCCAAAATGTTCTCACATAAGCAGTGACAGCTTAGTGTGGACATTCTAATGCTCATTAGAGTAACCGAAAAGATGGTAACAACATCGGCTTCAGTTTAATAGTTTATCCAAAATACAGCACTTTAACATTACATTACTCCCTCAGTACTTCATTGAAGTGTCAGTTTAAATTGGTTCTCAAATTTCTGGAGTGGGACTTGAAGTTACAACCTTCTAACTTAGAGGTTTGAGTGCTATCACTGAGTCATGAAAAGCACTCTTAACAACAGAAACTTAAATATTTGTAAATAAAATTCTGTGACAGCTGGAGTCTCATCCCCAGCCAGGAATATTATCAACATGGAAACTTATGATAGTTAGGATTCCAGCTTTACACTCACTTTATTGCCAGTCAATTTTAATACTGGGTTAGATGTCTCCACTTTGTTTTTGTATGGTTGATATTCTTCAGATTTGTCATGAACAGACACAAATACGTTTAAGTAATTAAAATATTTACATTGTCTTCATACTGGTAATTAACTGACATTAATTGACATTAAAACATATATATTTTATCGATTCAGTTATATATTTTTGTTTCAAGTAATTTCCTTCATCAGAAGACTATTCGATATCAGTCAGAAAAGTCTCACCTTCTTCTTCCTATTTAAGTTTTAAAACAAAATCTGGTTTTAAAGAAAATGTACTTAGTCTGTTTGTTATTTGGTTTTATTAAAAGATGGTCATCCGTTCTATTAGTGACTGGATTCAACTGAAAGTAAAAATAGAAGGTCACCAGAAGAATGCTGCCTGTGCTTTTATGAATTTATTTTCTCTTGGTATGTTTGATTGGATTTATGAAGAAAGATTGCACAATTGTACCAACATTCTTTTTGTTATATGCACCTCATTTAGTTGCTAAATGTAGACGTCTTCTCTGAAAAGTTGTTGTTCAATATTTCTCCTCCTGTTTTCATTTCTCCATGCCAGCAAGTGGCGAATTAATCTGGTAACAATCCTTCAGCCAAAAATATGGGACATCTGCAGTATTATCATTAATATCTGAGAAAAAAAATAGTCAATATTATCCCTGATAAATCCCAAGTCCAAAATAATCACTCTATTTTACATAGAAACAGCAGCAAACATCAAATGTACTTCTCAGATCTTACCACCTGTTATAGATTAACATAGACTTTAGTAATTTACTAAGTGACATGGCATTTTGGATAATTATGTAGAGGATGACATTGTTCCTAACTATCCTTGAATAATGCAACAGTGTATCAGTTGATTAGCATTTTCAACAAAGGGAAATTAGTCAAATCACAGCCAATCTGAATCTGACAAAGAAGGCAAATCCCTATAGAGCACTGACCAAACTGAATGATTGACCAAACATTAATGGTCTTAAGTAGAGAAATACTGATTGTTCCAAGTACAGTGTTTCACGAAAGTTCTCCTCCCAGGTTCTCACGGCAGATCTGTAAAAATTATCAGCAATCACATTCTCCCACTGCCCAGCCCCTACCCTCCACCCCAACAGTCAATTAACCCTCCCTGTGATCATTTCCCTGTGGTTACCAAGCCCCAGTCATTAACTGTTCCTATCTCTCCATTTAATATCACTTAACTTTTTCTCATCTCTCTCACTGTTTGTTTTCAGAGATGGTAGAAAGACTAGCAAGATGCTGCTCATTGACTTGTTTATTTTCTTGCTGATTAAAAGTTGATTAATGATTTCTTAATCATGGCATTAGAACAATTAATCCAACCTGCCGATTATTCTCCTTTAATCAGAGGACAACACATTCTTAAAACACATTGAACGCAAGTTTCTGACTGTTGTTAAAGTGCCTGAACAAGTATATCAGTATTGGAACATTTCCCACCACATACCATTCACAGGAAGAGGTATTGACATTATTTATTATGCTCTGCAGTGCTATTTCTTCATTTTAGTTTGAACGCCACCCAAAGTATATCAAAAAGGAACTAAATTTGAATTCTTCCAAATAATTTGAAGCAGCATGGATTCATTGCTGATCCATTATTGATATTTATTGCACCTTAATGGAAGATCAAATTCAGTTCTGAGATATTGATTCAGGCTCACTCTTCGGCCCTGTTTACATGGAATTTTTCCAAAGCAGGTCATAGGTCAAACTGTATCAAATCACTGTCAGATGCACATTCTGTGATCTAGCAGCCAGGCAGTAAACCAGCAGGGGATTCAAATAACCCTTTACAATGGGTCTGATTCAATGGACTGTGATTCCCAGCTGCTTTTGCAAAAGCAGCAGAATCAGGTGTCTATTTCTGCTTTGTGGTAAATGGAGCTGAGCATTTGCACAGCACAGCTCACATGATGGGAAACTGAGCCTTGCCTCGGGTCAAAAGCTAAGTGGTATTCAAAGCTTCAAGTGCGCTGAATTAAGGAATATATGTGCTTTCAACTTGGAGATTCAATTAGGTCTAACTCTTGAAAGAATGGCCCCATTTTTGTGGAGGGAAGCAAACATTCCTCTGACCATTGCTTGCTGCCCTTTTATACATTTTATCACTTTTCCCGTTGTCTTGAGCAGCAACAGCAACTTTGATTCATATTGTGAGAAAAATGAGACTCATTCACAATAGTTTTCAGGTTGCATTAAACAGGACAGGTTCGAGAATGCCAAATTTCAAAGCAATCTACAATTTCTAATGAATGGAAAAGGGGATTGAATTGTTTGGCAAGATGAGGTCCTGCCTATTGCGAACCAATTTCAATTGGGTGCTGACACCAAACCAGAACGACATGCTACTGCAGAAATGAATGACGGGTTTGAACCTGGTACAATGCTAGGTCGACAGTTTGTGTCATCCAGTGAATTGTACACCATATCTAACATTGGTTGAAAATCACAATGACCAATATCTTAGAGAAGATATAAACGTGGGTGACCACCCAGGAGTGCTTTGAAACTTTAAAGTCTACATGTAACATAGGCATGGGTGATGGTTTCAACAGTAGATATGGCTGAAGTGAACTGATGCTACAGAGGTGGTGAACATGCCATTAAGATTCTGAATAGACTGGCTAAACCTCAAACTGTTGTCAGGAAGAGCAATAGAGTTCTTGATTAGGGAATGAAGTATGAAAAAGAAATGGAAAACAATGATGCCAGTCTTCCCAAAATTTAATTGGAAGAAACTTCTGCTCATGCACTCATTGATGAATTCGATATGTAAAGTTGCCAGATAGAAAAGACAATATGTGAATACTCAGATTTGAATGTCTCTGAATTTAAACTGCACTTACAACAAATAATACTAAAGTAATACCAACACTAAATAGATAAGCTGCAATAATTCCCTCGATATTGGGTCTGAGTTTGTGGAGCATCCAGTATTGTATTCCATTATGGTGGAATACCATTGTGCCATTACTTTGTCCACAAACCTGAAACTATTTACTTCAGATAAACATAAATAACTGTGATGCTGGAACACGATGGAAATACTCAGCAGCATCTGTGGATAAAGAAACTGAATTACCATTTATTGTTGATGTCTGATCATTAAAACTGGAAGAACTTAGAAGTGTGACTGGACTTTCACAGAGACAGGATGCTTTGAAAATGTGAGGGAGAAGAACTAAAGGAATGGCCTATGATGGGGTAAAAGAGAGAAGAAATTAAATGACAAAAGGAATGAAAGTGCAAGGCTAAATCAGTTGGAAATCAGACAAGCGAAGGATCAAACGTTGGAACCAGAGGAGAGGTAATTGGGAATGTTAGAGACATCACTGTTAGTTGTATCCTCCTGCCCTAACCACAGCATCCCACCCACCCCCAGCAGCCAAACAGTAAGGTTACAGTCTAAAATTATTAAGATGAATGCTGACTCCAGAAGGTTGATTCATTGAAAATGGGAGTTGGTGGAATGGATGATGATAACAAGGCAGACTCTAACATGGTTGTGACAGGGAGGCAAGAGGATGAGAACAGAAGTGCATGAAATGAAATTGACACAGTAAAAGCCAATGTCAGCTATAATGACAAGATGGTTTGTTTGAGGAAAAACGAAGGCAAATCAGGTGCGGTGATATTGTTTATGAGGCCCATACGATCAAGGACAAAGAAGCAGAATCAGGCCATTTAGCCCATTGGGTCTGCTCCAAAGTTCAATTAAATCATGGCTGATCTGATAATCCTCATCTCCATTTTGCTATCTTTTCCCTTAATCTTTGATTAGATTAGATTAGATTTACAGTGTGGAAACAGGCCCTTCGGCCCAACAAGTCCACACCGACCCGCCGAAGCGCAACCCACCCATACCCCTACATTTAGCCCTTACCTAACACTACGGGCAATTTAGCTTGGCCAATTCACCTGACCCGCACATCTTTGGACTGTGGGAGGAAACCGGAGCACCCGGAGGAAACCCACGCAGACACGGGGAGAACGTGCAAACTCCACACAGTCAGTCACCTGAGTCGGGAATTGAACCCAGGTCTACAGGCGCTGTGAGGCAGCAGTGCTAACCACTGTGCCACCGTGCCGCCCCACATGGATTAAATGTCTATCTATCTTAGCCCTGAATATACTAAATAACCCAGCCTCAACAGCCTAGTAGTAGTAAAGAATTCCATGGATTCAATACCCTCTGAGAGAAGAAATTACTCCTTACCTCTGTCTTAAAGGGGAATCCTCCTATTCTGAGAATATGTCTTTTTCCTAGACTGTCCCACAAAGGTAAATAACATTTCCGCATCTAATGGGTCAAATCCCAAAAGAATCTTGTATGTTTCAATAAGGTTGCCCCTCCCTCATCTAAACTTTAATGAGTCGGTCCCTCCATTCCCAGGATGACCCTCATGAAACCTCTCTGGACTACCTCCAATACCAGCATATCTTTCCTTAGATAAAGGGACCAAAACTGTTCATAGTATTCCAGCTGTCAACTGACTTCTGCCTTGTATAGTTTTAGCAATACTTTCATATTTTTGTACTCCATTCCCTTTGAAATAAAGATCAAAATCCAATATGCTTTCCCTATTACCTACTGAAATTGAATGCTTGCTTCTTGAGATTAATGAACAAGGATCTCTAAATCCTTCTATTTTGTAGCTTTCTATAGTGTTTCTCCATTTCAATAATATTCAGCTCCTCTATTCTTCCTGCCAAAGTGCGTAATCTCACATTGCTCTATATTGTATTCCATCTGCCAAGTTTTCTTCACTCATTTAACTTGTCGATATTCCTCTGTAGACTCTTTGTGTCATATTCAGCACTCGCCCTCCCACCTCTTTTTGTGTCATCTACAAACTTGGCTGTAATAATTCCTTCATCTAAGTCATTAACATATGCTGCAAATATTTATGGCCCCAGGACTGATCCCCGTGGTACTCTCTTTGTGATAAATTGCCATCCTGAAAGCTTCCCCTTCTTCCAACTCTCTGTCTTCTATTAGTCAATTATTGCCATAATAAATGTGACATTGGTAGTGAAACTGGAAAAATGTAATTGAGTTCCTACAGAGTAAAAACAAGATAGCTATGGAAGTCAGTGAGTGTTTGAGAACTCAGAGCTTGGGGTTGTCTGTCCTTTTGATTCTCCATCCTGGTCTGACCTCTCTCTCTTCAATTTTCTTATCTGTTGGATTAAAACTGCAATGTTGGCTCTAGGAAAAACACCTCATCTTTCAATTAAGCACTGTTAAGCATTCTCACTTAAGCAGTCAGTTCACTTATCTCTGATGGTAACATCTATCCCATTTTTACAGAGAGCGTTATAAAATGCAACTTATCTCTTTGAAGATAATCAAATTTCACTCACTGTTAAAATCAAGATAACATTACAGAGCATTATATGACATGTGGGTTAATGTCATTTTATTGTATCACCAGACATCTGGGAAGTCTCTGCCCGACCTATTGTCACAGATTTTAAAAACTCCCCTGATCTACATTTCTTTTTCCACTTTAGTTCATAATTGAGAAATCTATAGAGAATGATGCCTGGTACCCTCCCTTTCTCTGATGTCACAACCACCCAGGCATGTCCAGGATTGGTTCATGAGCTGCAAATTCACATAGGCCATTCCGAGTCCCATTTCAAGTTTGAGAGTTTCAACTTTGAAAAAGAAAGAACCAGCAGGAAAGCTTTAGTTAATTTTATTAATTTATCACAAAACCAGTGCTATAGTTATTCAAATAAAAAAAAATAAGGTTATTAACTAAAATATAAATTTATAAAGATTGACTGTAAGTATGGATAAATGATGTTTAAAAACATTTAAAAATTCAGTCTCTCAGACCACTTCTGTCCTAGTACCTTCTTCAAGATTCTATTTTCAAAGTGAAGATGTTAAAGTCATGTTTAGTAGCTATGACAGCTTTTACAGTCAAATAGTTAGAGGTTATTCCCACAGCTGGACTATGCAGTTATTGGAAGGGAGTAATTTTCTTTTACATAGTGCAGGTTGTGGTCAATGTTCCCTCTGAGCAACATAGCCACTCAGAGAGTATACGGACACAGGATCGTCTGTAAATGCATAGAACTCCATTCTAGAAATTTCTGCTGTGTATGGAGTTTAGAGATCCATGCAGTGGCTCACAAAATTAGAGGGAATAAACATTATGGCCTTGATCGCCTCATTCAATACAGCAGGACCTTAGCTAGTTTATCTTCTTCCACCTATTTTTGGAGAATTTATCACTGCTAGTGCCTCTGTCTTCTCATACAAGTCAACGCTTAAAAAGATTGCCAATCCAAGACTGGCAAATCTTGTTCCTATGATAGATATTGGGTCGGTGCAAGGCAATCACTCTTTTAACTTCTTAATGTATTAGCTTGGATGCTCTTATGTAAAACTGTGGTGAGAAAGAATTGCCAATGTGAACCATTGCCAAACAGTTTAAAGTTTACCTTTGGAAATGGTCACTGATTTCCGAAAGTCCTCTTGCTGAGGAAAAAAAATCTAAATCCAATGCCAGCTGAAATCCACAAAGTTAGTCATGTGATTTCTGAGAGCCACATTGTGGGAATTACTGTCTATTTTAAAGAGAGATAATATTTCTTAATAAAAAATGTAACATAATTCCCCAGTTGTGACAATAACCTTTATGTTTTCTTCTCCGTCAGTGTGGGAAAGAGCAGCCATATGATTTATAATTGAATGTCTTCTTCCAATGAATGCAGTACATTTTATGGAGAGGTATGAAGTGACATAAAGCTTACAGTGATTAACTAGTAGATAGATTGATGGAGATGAGAAGAAGAGCATGGAAAGAGAATGGTGGCTGCACTATGTGGGTGTGAGGAATACAGTAATGAAGTTGTCTTGACAAAGAAATGTGAGTGGTTGAGGTGATATGTACACCAAAAAGTAGGCAAATGTGCAACTATCTTCATCTTTCCTGATGTGATGAGAATGTTAAAGAGTTCCTTGCACTGAATCCATGAGCATGGCACAATGCTCCTACTGCTCTCCTCTTGGGTCACCACCATCAATACTTGATATGTAGCAGCAGGAAGACTCTGCCTCACATTGCTGAACAAAAATATCTCTCCTTGACTCCTCATAATTTCCAGCAGCATATCAAGAATGACAGCATTGAAACTGAACACACATTTCAAGTGTTCAGAAATCATTGTAAAAGTTCCTTCTCTTTTGCTTTCAAATCCAAAGTACTCCAAATTTTACGATTGGAGTGTCCCTTTAAACACCTGAGTTGAGACTTGGATCTTCATCATACTTGGTGTCATGCAATCAAACCAAGCCTGATTATAAATGATATTAAGTTGACTCCATTAAATGCTTTGACAGGGGGTTCTGATTGTATGCCTGTCCACTTTAATGCATAGCTGAAAAATGTGTTGCTGAAAAAGCGCAGCAGGTCAGGCAGCATCCAAGGTACAGGAGACATAAGCCCTGAAGAAGGGCTTATGCCCGAAACATCGAATCTCCTGTTCCTTGGATGCTGCCTGACCTGCTGCGCTTTTCCAGCAACACATTTTTCAGCTCTGATCTCCAGCATCTGCAGTCCTCACTTTCTCCACTTTAATGCATATCCAACATACCTTTCTTAGTTATACATAATTTCATTGAAGACGCTTATAACACTGAGAAGTTTTCAACTGTTTTCTTTTTTTCTATTCATTCATAGAACGTGGTTATCATTGGCTAGGCCAATATTTGTTGCCAATCCTTAACTACTCAAGAGTTACCGATGGGGCAAGGGCAATTATAATGCGATTAGGAAAAAATTAGGATGCATAGAATGGGGTAGCAAAATGCAGGGGATGCAGACAATGGAAATGTGGAGCTGGTTTAAGGAACAGATATTGCATGTCCTTGATAGGTATGTCCCTGTCAGACAGGGAGGAAGTGATAAGGTAAGAGAACCGTGGTTTACAACGAAAATTGCATCTCTTGTTATGAAGAAGAAGGAGGTTTATGTGTTGATGAGGCAAGATGGTTCAGATGAGGCAATGGAGAATTACAGATCAGTTAGGAAGGATTTAAAGAGAGAGTTAAGAAGAGCAAAGAGAGGACACAAGCAGTCTTTAGCAAATAGAATAAAGAAGAACCCTAAAGCTTTCTATGGGCATGTGAGGAGTAAAAGGATGATTAGGGTAGGAATAGGGCTAATCAAAGACAGAAATGTGGACCCTGTGGAGATCAGAGAGGTGCTAAACGAACATTTCTCATCGGTTTTCACTCAGGAAAAGGAGAATATTATAGAGGAGAAGAATGGGTACGAGATATTAGATTAGAAAGGATCGAGGTTAGTTATGAACAGGTGTTATCAATTCTAGAAGAAGTGAAAGTAGACAAGTCCCCGGGGCAGATGGGATTTATCCGAGGATTCTCTGGGAAGCTAGGGAGAAGATAGCAGAGCCTTTGGCTTTGATATTTGAGTCGTCATTGTCTACAGTTTTGGTACCAGAGGACTGGAGGATCGCAAATGTTGTGCCCTTGTTCAAAAAGGGCAGTAGAGATGACCCAGGTAATTATAGACTAGTGAGCCTTACTTCTGTTGTAGGAAAGGTTTTGGAAAGGATTATAAGAGATAAGATTTATAAACATCTAGCAAGCAACAATTTGATTTCAAATAGTCAACATGGTTTCATCAAGGGCAGGTTGTGTCTCACAAACGTCAATGAGTTTTTTGAGAAGGTGACCAAGCGTGTAGATGAGGGTAGGGCAGTTGATGTGGTGTACATGGACTTCTGTAAAACCTTTGATAAGGTTCCACATGGCAAGCTGTTGGAGAAAATGCAGAGGCATGGAATTGAGGATGATTTAGCAGTTTGGATTAGAAACTGGCTTTCTGAAAGAAGGCAGCGAGTGGTGGTTGATGGAAAATATTCAGCCTGGAGTCCGGTTGCTAGTCCGGTTTTGCGACCACTGCTGTTTGTCATTCTTATAAATGACTTAGACGCAGGCATAGGTGGATGGATTAGTAAATTTGCAGACGACACTAAAGTCGGTGGAGTAGTGGACAGTGTAGAAGCATGTTACAGGTTGCAGAGGGACTTGCATAAACTGCAGAATTGGGCTGAGAGGTGGCAAATGGAGTTCAATGCAGCTAAATGTGAGGTGATGCACTTTGGGAAGAATAACAGGAAGGCAGAGTACTGGGTTGATGGAAAGATTCTTGGTAGTGTGGATGTGCAGAGGGATCTTGGAGTCCATGTACATTAGATTAGATTAGATTACTTACAGTGTGGAAACAGGCCCTTCGGCCCAACAAGTCCACACCGACCCGCCGAAGCGCAACCCACCCATACCCCTACATATACCCCTTACCTAACACTACGGGCAATTTAGCATGGCCAATTCACCTGACCCGCACATCTTTGGACTGTGGGAGGAAACCGGAGCACCCGGAGGAAACCCACGCAGACACGGGGAAGAACGTGCAAACTCCACACAGTCAGTCGCCTGAGGCGGGAATTGAACCCAGGTCCCTGGCGCTGTGAGGCAGCAGTGCTAACCACTGTGCCACCGTGCCGCCCTAAAAGTTGCCACCCAAGTGGATAGTGCTGTTTAGAAGGCATATGGTATGTTAGGTTTCATTCGTAGGGGGATTGAGTTCCAGAGCCGCAATATCATGCTGCAACTATACAAAATGCTGGTGTGGCCACACTTGGAATATTGTGTACAGTTCTGGTCCCCATATTTCGGGAAGAATCTAGAAGCATTGGAAAAAATGCAAAGGAGATTTACCAGGATGTTGCCTGGTTTGGAGGGAAGGTCTTATGAGGAAAGCCTGAGATACTTGAACCTGTGAGGAGGGGATTTGATAGAGACATACAAGATGATCAAAGGATTAGATAGGGTAGACAGTGAAAGTCTTTTTCCTAGGATGATGATGTCAGCATGTATGATGGGACATAACTACAAATTGAGGGGTGATAGATTTAAGACAGATATCAGAGGCAGAGGGTGGTAAGGACGTGGAATGCCCTACCTGCTAATGTAGTCAACTCAGCCACATTAGGGAGATTTAAACAATCCTTAGATAAAATCTGATTGAAGATTTGTAGCTCGGGTATCCGTTGTTGTGGTTCTGCTCGCCGAGCTGGAAGTTTTTGCTGCAAACGTTTCGTTCCCTGGCTAGGGAACATCATCAGTGCTGTTGGAGCCTCGTGTGAAGCGCTGCTTTGATGTTTCTTCCGGTATTTATAAATACCGGAAGAAACATCAAAGCAGCGCTTCACACGAGGCTCCAACAGCACTGATGATGTTCCCTAGCCAGGGAACGAAACGTTTGCAGCAAAAACTTCCAGCTCGGCGAGCAGAACCACAGCAATCCTTAGATAAGCACATAGATGATTTTGGGATAGTGTAGGGGAATGAGCTAGGAATAGTTCACAGGTCGGTGCAACATTGAAGGCCGAAGGGCCTGTTCTGTACTGTATTGTTCTATGTTCTATGTTCTACTCTTGAACTGAATGGCTTGCTAGACCATTTCAGAGGAAGGTTATCAGTGAGTCACACCACATCCATGCCCAAGGGTCAGTCACATGCCATCCAACCCCATTTGGATTTAACCCTCTCCCTCTCTTTCTACCTTGCCCTCTCCTTTGGTGCTATTTCTTTGCCCTTAATGGATCTGTAAGGAAATTAAACAATTGGAAACATGGATGATTGACTGGTGGTGGTTAATAGATGAAAACACCATGGGTGATTTGATGTTGGGGAAAACCATTTGGTACGTGAAACCAATTCCAGATACAAAAAAAAACTCAAATAAGAATTTAAAAGAAAAGAGTCAGCCACATTGCTGTGGATCTGGTGTCACATATAGGCCAGACCAGATGAGAATGATAGATTTTTCTTTCCTAAATGACATTAGTGAACCAGATGAGTTTTTATAATTATCAACAATTATTATTTAATCTCTATTTAACTAGCTTTTTTAATTTCAGATTTTTATTTGATTTTATGTTCATCATTTGCTAGTAAGGAACTCAAAATCCAGAACTTTAGTTTGGGACTCTGGGTCAGTAGTCCAGTGATATTTATGCCATCACCTTCCCTCTTCCAAACCATAGAGTTTGAGCCAATCTAATCCCACTTTATAGCTACCTTCAACTACAGTTTGGATCAACAGTATTGTTCTTCCCTCTAATACGAGTTATTAGGCTGTGTGTTCATTCCGTCACCTGAGCACATAATCTTGGCTGACACTCCAGTGGAGTACTGACAGTGCATTGCATTGGCAGAAATGCTATTGTTCAGGAAAGATATTAAGCTGAGGCCCTACTTGCTCTGCCAGGTGAAAGTAAATGAGCCTATGGCACCATTCAAAGGACAACAGTAGAGTTTTCCCAGTGTTTTTTCCAATGTCTCTCTCTCCACTGACATGACTGAAGTAAATTATCTCATTTGTATCATGTATTTTCAACATTGCAACTGAACACAGTTCAAAAAATGCTTCATTAGCTTTATAGTGCTTTGGAATGTCCTGAGTGGGATGAAAAAGTGGCATAAACATAAACTTTCTTTAATCTTAACTTTCAACATTTTAATTCTTTTAGCAAAACAAATGTTGTGATATACTTTTGATCCAAGTTCCAAACAAGGCATGATATTCTCGAAGTTTGGCTTGCAAAGTCAATTATTTTTCATCAATGGTATCTTTCATCAGTGTTCCACTTCACAGAAGAGAACTCGCGTGATTTTAACATGGTGACAATACAATAATTTCACGATGTGTATTTTGTCCAGGGCTTTTTTTTATGAAGAAAGGTTGAGACAGAGGTGTGGAACAGTATGTTCCAAAACCAATAAAGGTTGTGGGGCCTTGGGTTTTTTTTTAAGTTGAAGAGAAGCAGCATTAATAGGTTGGCTCAGGCTCCCACAGAATCAGGATTTTTAGTTTTAGCTTTCTGCAGTTGCTGGAGTCTTGAAGCTGGATGTGGAAATCTTATTCCGTCTCTCTCTCTCTCTCTTACAGCTAAAAGCCGGGGTTCTCATCCTGCTGCTAGAATTGCATGTGATACAATCTATTTTATTGACTTTGCCCTTACCAAGGCTGTGTTTATGGTGTGTTGTTATATTGGAACAGTTAATTAATAGTAGCTAACATATATATGTTTGTTAAGTATTTTGTTGGAGTTACAGTTAAGGTTTTTTTTTTGTTTTTAAATTTATCTCTATTTTAACTGTAGTATAAAAATAAAGTGTATTTTACTTAAAGTTGACAGTTTGACAGATTGAATTACACCTGGAATGCAATGCCTTACACTTAACCTAAAATAAGAAAAGGTTAAGGTCTAGACTATATTCTTAATATACTTTGAGGGGGTCTGGTCTGCTCCATAACAACATATTGGAGATCGCTGCTGCAATGTTATCAAAGAGTTTAAAGCCAAAAGGATTTGAAATTCATACCTTTGCCCAAAGGGATTTCAAAGCACAACCCAAACTATTTTCCAGGTCATTGTTGAAGCCAATATCAAACTGCAGAATTCAGATCTCATAAAACAAACCTTGAAATGGTGAAACAAATGCAAAGAAAATTCTAGATTATGATTGGAAAAAAAAGTGTCATAGATACCAAAATGATGCTTGAATAATTGATTACCTGCTAGCTCCAAGTAAACATTAAATAAGGAGATAAGCAATAATGCAATCAATATCTTTAGTTCATTCAGCATTTGTCAAAATATGTCTGAATACCCAAGCATTTGTATCCACTTCAGAATAATACTTTGACCCTTCAAAGTATAAACAAACTCCATACAACATTTGATCAACAGATCAAGTCTAATCCTACAGCTTCCACAAACTACTTTGGGCTGGTAGAATCATCACAGTGAAAAGAATAGAAGTATAGGTCTAAGCATAAATGCAGAGACTGGTGTTTTATGACTGTACATTAGTGGGAATTTTTTTTCCTTAAATGACACAAGGACTCTGGACATCATGAGCGTGAGTAGATGGGACTGTAATAATAATTCCAGAGGCATTTGAAAATGAAAGGAATTGTAAGGTGATAAATCATGAGGGATGAAATTCTCCAGAGGCAAGTTGATTAAATATAGCACTACAGAAATCAAAGGTAAAAATCAAAATCATGCTAGAATGATAACTCCTTGCAGTTTAAAATGTGAAGCAGGTTTAAATAAGTAAATTGCATGTTAGATTGTATTTCTAGAGGCCTATTGAAAATATGAATTAAACTGTAAGTAAGTGAAACCTTAAGGGTTATAATAAAGTTGATATTACCATAAGACCATAACATGGAGGAGCAGTAGACCACTTAGCCCATTGAGTCTGCTCCATCATGAAAGGAGATTATGGTTAATTTGATAGTGCTCAACTCCACTTTCCTGCCTTTCCTTCATAATGCTCAATATCGCAAACAAAAGTAAAAAGTGCTGGAAAAACTCAGCAGATCTGGCAGCGTTTGTGGGAAGTAAACCAGAGTTAATGTTTCAAATCCAGTGACCATTCATCAGATCTGGACTCAAAATGTAAACTATGTCTTGTTCTCCACAGAAGCTACCAGATCTGCTGAGTTTCTCCAGCACTTTCTGTTTTTGTTTTTGATCTCTATAGCATCCACAGTTCTTTGTTTTATTATGTACCCACGATCTCCTTACTGATAAAATTGCTATCAATTTCAACCTTAAATATATTTGAAGACCCATCCTTTGTGGCCCTGTGCAGTAAAGAATTCCAGTGATTCGTCACCTTCTGATAGAAGAAATTCCTCCTTATCTCTGTCCTAACTGGATGACCCCTTGCTCTGAAATTATGCACTCTGGTCTTATATTCCCCCACAAGAGGAAACAACTTCTTTGTATTTACCTTGTCAAGTCTCTGATGAACCGTATATGTTTCAATAAGGTCATCTCTCATTCTTCTATATTTCAATGAGTACAGGCCAAACCTACTCAACTTCTCCTCATAAGACAATCTCGCCATAGCTAAGATCAATCATGAGAACTTCCTCTGTCAGCCTCCAATGGCAGTATATTTTTCCTTAGGTAAAGGGCCCAAACCTCTTCACAGTATTCCAGTTGTGGCCTGACTAGCACTTTTTATGGCTTTAGCAATGTTTTTGTACTTCATACTCTTGGAAATAAAGTCTAACATTCCATTTGTCTTCCCTATTATCCGCTGAACTTGGGATGACAGCTTTTTGTGATGTATGAATGAGTTCTCCCAAAATCTGTGTTGCAGCTTTCTACAATTTTTCTCCAAATCAATAATATTTAGTTCCTATAAACTTCCTGCCAAAGTCCATAACTGCAGATTTTCCAACATCATATTTTTCATAGTTATATTTTTTTGCCCTATCACTTAACCTGTCTACATCCCTTTGTAGTCTGTTCTGTCTTTATCCTTTTGCAGGATTATCTTCTCACTTGTCGTCCCACCTATTTACGTGTCATCCGCAGCATGGCTAGAATACATTCACTTTCCTCATCCAATGAATATTATATTGTAAATAACTGTGGCCCAAGCACTGATCACCTTGACACTTCATTGCTTAGAGATTGCCATCCTGAAAGAGCCTCTGTTATCCAACTCTCTGTCATATCAGTTAGTCTATTCTCTATTCATGCTACCTCTAATGGGTTTCCTCCAGAATATGAACCCAGTACCTCTAACATACCATTGTCTGATACATCCCAAAGGGGAAATTATAGCCCTATTACCAATGAGCCAACATATTGGGATAAATACACTGGCGAGTGAACTTTTAGAAGAGTAAATGTTAAGGCATGTGTGTAACATCATGTAGAATCCAATTTGTTTCTGAGGACTTCTGCATTAACTCCGAAAAGTCAGTGTCAATTGCCGAGAGAACAACAATCCCATCACTCATGAAAACAGACATTATTAGAATAATAAAGCAACTGGAATAGCCCAGTGTGGTCATAAATACAGACGATCACAGAATGTAATCTTCTTATCTGGGTCAGACCCTACAATCACCTTGTATGCTCTCCGATATTAGAACCCCAGTTTGAAAGCTGATGCTCAAGAACTATGAAAATAGTATAAATAGGAAGAAGAGCTAAATTTGAAAACTTAGTCCCTTGACAATTGAAGACACTGCTGCCAAAGGTGAAGTGATTAAAATCGGGATTGCTCACCCAGAATTGGAGAAATACAGATATCTCCATATGACTGGAGATGAGAAATAACAAGTGTCAAAAAGTTTTGGTGGGAGTGATTCATAGACACCGGATGGAGCATTAAACTAAAAATCTTTGTAGCTTATAACAAAAGTAATGTGTTAGTTTTGGAAGTTTAAATCTTCATTTAGACTGGACTAATCAAATTCACAGAAGTATTCTGAAAGATAAGTTTGTAGAATGCTTTTGTGACAAAATGTGGAAAAATATGTTACAGAACCAACTAGGGATAAAGCAATTTCAGGTAAAAAGGTAAGGTCACAATAGTCTTACCAGTGCATAGAGCTGCACTCTCATTAGAGAGGGATAATTGGTAGTGAAGGTCACCATGCCACAGGTGAGGGGTAAGATTGAGAAGGAGAGACCTTCATTGTAACTTCAGCCAGTAAAGGAATCAAACCCACACTACTGGTATCACCCTGCATTGGGATCCAGCTGTCCAGCTAACTGAGCTACATATTCAGATCCACTATTGTACAACATGTCACTTAGTAATGCCATTCTAAGAGATCCTCGTAAAAATATAATTTAATTCCAAGTAAAGTTTGTAAATGGCATAGTTCCATCGGGGAAAACAGTTCTATTAACAATCAGTGGTTGCTGGTAATGAAACACCCTCCTGATGCATAACATTATTGCTGAACCCTGGCCGCAGGTTAGCGTTGCTACTAGGGACTAATGGGGGAAAATGGGAAAAAACTAAGGCAGGCTGCATGATGCCGAGATCCACAATCAGCGAGTGCTATTGAATTAGAGAAATTCCTGCCAATCTTGCATCCATTGTCCCACCAGAAAACAGTCAATCCCACCAATGTTCCCTTGTCATGCTCCCTGCAAGGTAAGCCCCTGCATGATAAGCCCCTGCCTGCTCCTATGTTAATACCAATAGCAGTGGGGATGATATCCTTATCCAGGCATCAATGGCCCAATTAAGAGTCTTAATTGCCAGCAATGTAGGAAAAGCACCCAAAAGCCTCCCTGCTATGGACTTAATTGGGGAGGAGGCGGCAACGTGGCAGAGTCCTCACGCATAATCCCAACCTGTTTAAACATCCCGACACCATCAAACTTGCCATGAGGAGAGTATTACATTGTGCCCAATATTTGCAGTTGATTACTTAAAATACCTGAGTGCTAAAATTCCTGTAGTGGAGAAGGGCATGCAATGACTAGTTCCCTACCAAAATGTTATCTTCTCCCCTGAGCACTCTTAAACACTGTCTACTTAGGTTTGGGGTAAGGTTAACCCTTTAAAAACTTAAGTATACATCTGCAGGCTCCTCATTGTCTACCTTTCTTGTTACTTCCTCAAAGAACTCTAATAATTTAGTGAAACACAATTTCCCTGTAACAAAACCACAATGACTCAGCCTGATCCCATTATGATGTTCTAAGTATCTTGCATAACCACCTTCACATCGGTTCTTGAACTTACTCTATGATAGATGTTGGAGAACTGGTTATATAATTTTTTGTGTTTTCTCTTCTTTATTTCTTGAATAAAGGTGTTACATTTGCTATATTCCAACCTGTTGGGGTCCTTTGAGAATCTGAAGAGTTTTATTTAGGTAATAACGAATGCCTCCAATATGTCAAGCATGGAAATAAAAATTGGATGAGGAACAGAAGTAAACCACACAGCCCCTCAAACCAGCTCTGCCATATACTATGAACATGGCTGAACTGATTACACCACATTCATAGAGTCATAGAGATGTACAGCATGGAAACAGACCCTTTGGTCCAACCCATCCATGCCGACCTGATATCCCAACCAAATCTAGTCCCAACTGCCAGCACCTGGCCCATATCCCTCCAAACCCTTCTTATTCATATACCCATTCAATTGCCTCTTAAATGTTGCAATTGTACCAGCCTCCACCACTTCCTTTGGCAACTCATTCCATACACATACCACGCACTCTGTGAAAAAGTTGCCCCATAGGTCTCTTTTATATCTTTTCCCTTTCACCCCAAACCTATGCCCTCTAGTTCTGGACTTCCCAACACCAGGGAAAAGACTTTGCCTATTTACCCTATCCATGCCCCTCATAATTTTGTAACATTACCCCTCAGCCTCCAACGCTCCAGGGAAAACAGCCCCAGCCTGTTCTGCCTCTCCCTATAGCTCAAATCCTCCAACCCTGGCAACATCCTTGGAAATCTTTTCTGAACCCTTTCAAGTTTCACAACATCCTTCTGATAGGAAGGAGACCAGAATTGCATGCAATATTCCAATGTCCTGTACAGCCGCTACATGACCACCCAACTCTTGTATTCAATACTCTGACCAATTAAGGAAAGCATACTAAATGCCTTCTTCACTATCCTATTTACCTGCAACTCCACTTTCAAGGAGCTATGAACCTGCACTCCAAGGTCTCTTTGTCCTGCTTACCCTGATCACCTTTAACATTTCACTATCAATGGGTCTACTTCAGACCATGTTTTTGAGGAAGAGACTTCTAAAGAATCTCATTGACTGATTAAAACAAAACTTTGTATGTCTTCCTTTAATAAATATCTCCTAATTTTGCACCTTAGATCAAGATTCACCTACAAGTAGAAACATCCTCTCCTCACCCACTGTCAAGGTCCCTCAGGAGTACTCATGTGTCAATCAGGTTGCCTCTTACTCTTCTAAAGTCTGGTCAATACAAGCCAAGCCTGCCCAACTATTCTTCACAAGAAAACTCACCCATTCCAGATATTAGTCTGGGAAACTTTCTTTGAATTGCTTTTATCATATTTGCATCCTTCCTTAGATAAGATGACAAATACTGTGTACAACATCCCAAGTGCAGCCTCAGCAGTGCCTTGTATAACTGAAGCATACCCTCACTACTTTTAGATTCAATCCTCCTTACAATAAATAACAGCATTCTATTAGCTTTCCTGATTACTTGCTGTACCTGAATATCTTTGTGATACATATATCAGTGCCACACATTGAGCAGCACTGTGGCTCAATGGTTAGCATTCTTGCCTCACAGCGCCAGGGACCTGGGTTCAATTCCATCCTTGGACAACTGTCTTTGTGGACGTTGCACATTCTGCCTGTGTCGATATGGGTTTCCTCTGGGTGCTCTACCTTCCTCCCACAGTCCAAAAATGTGAAATTTAGGTGGATTAGACATGCTAAATTGCCCATAGTGTGCAGGCTAGATGGATTATCAATAGGAAGTGCAGGGTTATAGGGATAGGGTAGGGCGGGGGATGGTTGTCAGAGGGTTGAAGTGGACTTGATGGGCCAAATAGCCTGCTTCCACACTGTGGAAAACCTACAATTCTATGATACACAAGAACATTCTAGATTTGGGTGGCACCAATCAACCCCATCGCCCTATGGCCCAATATTTCAACTTCCCCTCCCACTTTGCCAAGGACATGCAGGTCCTGGGCCTCCTCCACCGCTGCTCCCTCACCACCCGATGCCTGGAGGAAGAACGCCTCATCTTCCACCTTGGAACACTTCAACCCCATGGCATCAATGTGGATTTCACCAGTTTCCTCATTTTCTCTTCCCCCACCTCACTCCAGTTCCAACCTTCCAACTCAGCACCACCCTCATGGCCTGTCCTACCTGCCTATCTTCCTTTCTACCTATCCACTCCACCCTCCTCTCTGACCTATCACCTTCATCCCCACCCCCATTCACCCATTGTACTCTTTGCTACCTCCCCCCACCCTCCTCTCTGACCTATTACCTCTATCCTCACCCCATTCACCTATTGTACTCTATACTACTTTCTCCCTACCCCCACCCCCCCCCCTCATTTATCTCTCCATTCTGCAGGCACCCTGCCTCTATTCCTGATGAAGGGCTTTTGCCCGAAATGTTGATTTTCCTGCTCCTCGGATGCTGCCTGACCTGCTGTGCTTTTCCAGCACCACTCTAATCCATACATATTTATTTGTCTGTGCTAACAATTAATTGTTTTTTTTAATGAATGTTGTGTAAATTCAGGTACAAAGAATGTAATTCTGAGTTTTTACCATTTTTGCGATCTCTGGCCTTTTCTTATTGCACATTTCTCAGTTTATGTCTGCTGTCACTTTCTGGATTTCATTACCTATTTCACTACCCTGGTCTATTGCTTGTCTGTTTACTTTAACTTTCCAAATCCCTCCTCGTGGGAACCCTTCCCCTCACAATGTAGTTTTAAAGCCCACTCTGTTGCCCTAGTTATACAACATCTGCTTCAATGCTGTTCAACAGAACTTAATCGGACAATATTGACCCCTCAGTGATACTTTCTCTAGCGTAGCTAGTAAATCACTAAGACTGAGGGAGGGTATTGTGGACAGATGTTAATACTTCAACTCAGCAATTACAGCTTCCCAGGGTAGATTTTTTCTTTAATCATGCATAGAGAGGAAAATCAGATAAGAATTTTATGCTTGTATTAGAACCTACCCAAGTTTCTTTCTATTCATCAAAATCTACCACCATGATTCTTCAATCATCCATGCTTACTGCCTTAATTTAAACTGGATCCTGAAGATTACAATCTGAAACAGTTGATATAATTTAACGATTTATCAATTGAAATTTACTTGTGCAGTTGCACTGGACTTGCTCAACAGAAATTACACATTACTTGGTTCTGTATATGCCCATGTGCTGTCTAATTCCATTGCCATTTTTGAATTGCCTCCTAGAAAGTAATGTAAAATGTTCAGCTGTACTTTCTCTCTCATGTTACCCTCTTGATTCCACACAAGTAACTGCAGAAATGAATTGCCAGACTGCTGCAGAAAATACAAAAGAGCTAAAATGATACTTGCATTTTCATATTCTGAAATTGCATAACACAATTTTATTTGTTCATTCAAAAACTTAATTTGTTTGTTCATTAATATTCAAAAATAATGTCCATGAAATAATGTTGAATTTGTGTGAGACAGTGATTATGTTTGAGATATAGCAAAATGTATAGCTTTTGGTACTCTATCAGAGGACATCGTGGCATTTTGCTATTATTTTTTGCTCATGTTAAAATCTGTGGAAACATAGATACTTGCTGTTTGAAAAAAACTAAACTCCATCTTCTATCATTCTGATAGTCACATGGTACAATGACAATGGAGTAGTTGACAAACCATAACTGTTAACTTTGATCCATTAGTCCACAACAGAAGACTTGACGTGAGAAACGTTCTAGTTTTTGAGTACTTTGAGAACCATAGCTCTACAATTATCTACTTCTTCAAAGCAGAAGAAGCATTGGCACATGCCATGTCAGAAATTCCTTGTTTGCCTTTGTTACTTTTGTTCGTTACTATTTTTTCTCTGTCCGTTCTGAAGGTGATAAGGCATACATGTGTATAGATTGATAGATGGTGGCAGCAGCTATTTGACTCGTAGACTAAGTAATATTTGGTAATCAGGATATTTGACCATACTAAATGTAGGACATTCAACCCCTCAAGCCTGCTGTGACATTTGATAAAATCATGGCTGATCTGTTTGTTTTAAATTTCACATTCCCATCTACCACAATAACCTTTGATCCCCTTGCCTAACAAGAACCTATCTACCTCTGGCTTAAAAGTATTCAATGACCCCCTTCCATTGCCTTCTGAGGCATAGAGTTCCAAAGTCACACAATCCTTTAGAGAAAAGGATGTTGAGTGCACGTATACTATATGTCTGTCAAAGATGAATGATGAATGGTTTTATTGCACAAGATAGCACAAAGCTATCGAATACAGTGTTCACTCCCAGGGTAGTATTTGAAAAAGTGTGTGAATTTTTTTGATATCCTGTTGAGCATTTATCCTTACTCCAAAAAAGATTAACTGCTTACTCATGCTGTTTTTTTCCTTCTGGGAGCTTTTGCTCCTGAACACTGACTCTTGTACTTGCCTGCATAACAACAGTAGCTACACTTCCAAAATACATCACTGGATCAGAATGATTTTGATACATCCAGAGTACATGAGAGGTAGTAAATTAATACAAATTCTTCTTGCATAACTTTTACATAATTTCGAAACCTCCACTAGATCATCTTTTAATCTACTTGGTTTTAGCATTACAATAATCTTTCATTCCTGCTATTATGTTACAGAATCTTTACAGCACAATTTTCAATATCTGGCCAACAATGATTCCTGAACTGCACCCAACTGTGGGCTAAGAGACCCAACATTGGCACCAGCTTTTTAGTGTGACATTAATGAACTAAAATATTCATTTATAGTATTAAAGAATATGATTTTGAAATCAAGAAAATGGATTGTTTTAAAAAATCAAAAACATTGAGAGTGATTATTGATTTTCTAAAAATATGTGATGTTAATTTTTGAAAGGCTATAAAAGACACTTTTCAGATTAGGTGTGGCTGGTAAATTGCTGGTTATAGATTGGCTGATTGCTATACTCAGTGTTTCTATCCATTGTCTGAACTCTCCATTAATCACAGCTATGCAGATACTAATTTCACAAAACATTATACAATTTATTTTCATATATGCTGATTCTCTAACAATTGTTCTACTTCAAGTGCTCTATAATGTTAAGCAAGGTCAAAAGATGGTGAAAATACATCTTTTGATAGCTTCCACGTATATCACATATCACCTAATTGAACTGAAACGTGTATCTTGTTGTTGAAGGCTACACATCCAAATTTTATACCTCGTCTTTTCTCTTCATAGGTGAAGACTGAACCGTTGTGTATATCCAAAGCTTCTTGTTTCTACATATGATTTGGAGATGCCGGTGTTGGACTGGGGTGTACAAAGTTAAAAATCACACAACACCAGGTTATAGTCCAACAGGTTTAATTGGAAGCACACTAGCTTTCGGAGCGACGCTATAAATTCTGTGTTACGATCGAGCCCTCCACAATCATCTGATGAAGGAGTGTCGCTCCGAAAGCTCGTGAGCTTCCAATTAAACCTGTTGGACTATAACCTGGTGTTGTGTGATTTTTTTACTATGTTTCTACATACGTATTGCATTTATCTGGTGGTTTGAAAGTTTCATTTTAATTGCTTACTGATACCGCTGTGAAATAATTCCAAAAAGTGTGCAAGATTGTATCAGGAGCATTTATCACTGATTTGGTACTGCATACTGCCTGGGTCACACTAAAGATGCCCCTACATGTAGCTCCTGATAGCTGGAACTCAGTCACGTGGATGATGGGTTGCCTTTGATTGAGCCATGCTTAACTTGCTTTTCATCATCATATACTCTGATCCTGTAAACTGAGAGGATGGCACCTTGATGGAAAGTACTTACAGCTAATAGGTGGAAGTCAATAACACAGATTTTAAAGAGAAATTCTGTTCATTAACTTAACTATTGAGATTCATAACAGATGTGTAATGTGCGACACTGCTTTGATTCCAAAATATTTTGAAATATGTATTAGAGACAAGCTAGCTGAAAGGAAATATGGGCTGTTTAAGCTTAACCAGATAAGCGTTACCATATGAGTCAACTATAAAAGGCACACAGTCCCACAGCAAAAGAAGTACAAGCAAACCTTGATTAAATTCCCACTGATGATGACAAATTGTTCAAGTAGTTTATTTTGGGTAAGAATGAAAAAAAAATCCAAAAGAAAAAATTATGTGGCAGCCACTTGTGCCCAAGGTAGAGCAGAACATGCAATTATGGGATGGATGATGGTTTATGCAGTGTGCCGCCCACTGGCAGCAGATTATTAGTTTCCTTAATAGCCTGAGGCAAAATGCTGGCTTCTTACGCAGTACTTAAGAGCTCTGAGGATATAAATGACAAACGTTCGATTCAGTCATTTCAAAAGCCATGCAGTGTGTTATTGTGTGCTGTAGGACCATTTCAAATTTGAAAAGATTTCAAAAGATTTTAACTCTTCACTCTCTAACAGTCGAATGAGCAAAGAATTACTGAAAAGAGTCAGTGATAGCTATAACATGCTTGACACAAAAATCACCCAAACTGGAGACATTTTTCACACTCTGTAAAACCTCTGAATGCTGGGTATCTGTAACATATATTTTTCTTCTTATATCTTTTGATCAATTATCCCAAAAGGGTAATGAAACATTTGCTTGTGCAAAGCAGACCACTGGTAAGCTTTTATCACTTCCTTCATGATGAAACAGCATGGCAAGACCCAAGACAACAAACCCTCATCTCCCCGCCTCAAAACACAACTCCAAAAGCATAGGACTTCCATGTACTATGTCATCTGTTCTCTAATGAGTTCTCTGTGTGAGACTGCATGGTACTTTTGCATGATGGACAGTTTGAAAACTGGAGATTCAATTGAAATGACTTTGAACTTATTTCACACAGGAATTTTAAAGAAGAACTCAGTGTGACCCCATTGTTAATCAGATTAATCTGCCCCTTCTAAATTATGCACCTCTACCACTTCTCTTCTGATTCTCTCACTGTGAAATTAGTTACAAAATTCCCAGCACATCAGCTGCTGTTTCATGACATCTCATCAACTTTACACAATGCATCTCTTGTAATTATTTTTTTCTCTCACTACTCTCTCAGTTTTCTGTTGCTCATTAGCTTCCTCACTGGCTGGGTATTGATATCTCATTGCAACTCAATGCCCATGCTGTTATCTTCTCTGGAGTGTCACTCTTTAGCTAACCAGGAGGAGACAGAATCACAAATCCAGTAGATGGTGGTTCATTGTATTCTGCTCAAAAGCAAATGGACAACTGATGCCCTTTCACTGAAAATATTGGGAATTCTAAGATCTCAAGACAATGCAAAAATGATGAGGGGTATTTTCCAGGATGCTCAGTGCTTGACACCACATGGTATTTGCCATGTCTACCAGTATATGGCACCAGCAAAGGGTTGTTTGAGGTAATTTGCTCCTTTGTCTTCAGGCTTTGTCTTAGTCATTAGATTAGATTACTTACAGTGTGGAAACAGGCCCTTCGGCCCAACAAGTCCACACCGACCCGCTGAAGTGCAACCCACCCAGACCCATACCCCTACATTTACCCCTTACCTAACACTACGGGCAATTTAGCATGGCCAATTCACCTGACCCGCACATCTTTGGACTGTGGGAGGAAACCAGAGCACCCGGAGGAAACCCACGCACACATGGGGAGAACGTGCAAACTCCACACAGTCAGTCGCCTGAGGCGGGAATTGAACCCAGGTCTCTGGCGCTGTGAGGCAGCAGTGCTAACCACTGTGCCACCGTGCCGCCCATAAATGCCGTCATATTTAATGATTAGTGGTAGATGATTCTCTTTGCACAGAATCCACAGGAGAGGCACAGTTCTGAGAGAATAGGAGGCTTACTGCATGGATCGCAATAAGTACAACCATATTTGGTACAATTACTAAGACATTAGGGAGTTAGTGCAGATGCTCCCTCTGAAAGCTATTCTAGAACTTCCTATCCCCACCCAAAATCTTAGTAATTGTGTGAAGGCAATAAACATAAACATCAACACTCTTCAGAACAATTAACTTATACATTAGCACAAATCCAGAAGCACCAGTTCTCAACCCAGTCCCCACCATTTTTGGGACAGGTTTGAATAAGTCCTTATTTCCTCATCTGTAAATAGCAAAGGGTTGATCTAACTTGTGCTAGTGGGATGTTCAAACTACAAATGGTAAGCTTTAACCCTGCTAGATGAAGGTCTAAACTGACCAGAGTTCTTTGGAAAGGCTTGGAAGGAGGAGAGGAATATGTAGTGAAATAAGAGAGAGTAAGGGAAAGGGCCTGATGGCTCTTTGTAGCTTCATTTTCCAGTGTTTTAACAGGCACTTCCAGTCAGCCCACCTCCACACCTGGCAACCTCTAAACTCCTTCTAGAGTTGCTTGCCATGACTCCCATTATTACCCATTTCTCTCACTACTGTGAGCTCCTTTTAATGTACTATGTACTTCCTTAAATAAGCAGTAATAACAGTAATAACTCCAGATGTGGTTTCAGCTATGCCCTGTATAACTGAATCATAAATTCACTACTTCTGTATTCATTTCTCCTTGCAGTAAATGATAACATTCGATGAGATTTCCTAACTGCTTTCTCTACCTGCATAACAATCTTTTGTGATTCATGAACTACATTACCCAGATCCCTCTACAGCTTAGAGATTTGAAATCACTACTATTTACACAATATGCATTCAGTGCCACGCATAACATAAATGGAAGGGTTTTAATGTGAAAGATGAGTGAAGCTTTGAGAAGCAGAGTTTTAGGCATTTCTTGAATAAGCCTCAATGACAAATCAACCGCTGATTTCAGCTGCTTTCTTTGCTGAACCTTCCTTCACCACAGTGTCACTGATTTTTCCCATTCCTCCTGCAGCATATCTAATTCAATGTCTTTGCAGATTTTAAAATTATATAGGACAGAATAGTCTATCATAATCACAAAAAAAATTGAAATACACAAACCTCGGTTATTTATGTAGCTGAATCTATTTTTCCACATTCATTCATGTGATGGGGGTTTAGCTGGCTAGGCCAGCATTTATTAGAACCTCCAAATTACCCTGAAGAAGGTAATGGTGATCTATCTTCTTGAATTGCTGCAATTTCTTGGGTGACCACTGATCCAAAACTTGGATGTTCTAAATTGACCCACAGCTGGAGAAATTGGGCCTGATAGAAAATTAAATAAACTGAATTAAACAGCACCCATCAGTAAAGAGGACAGTGAAAACCAAGATCAAAGTGATTGCACAGCTTCAAGGGGAGCCACTTTTGACCAGCCTGAGTTTTGTGCATTAGAGTATCAATCAGATGTTTTTTCACCTTGACTGCCTGAGTAGTAGTACTTTATACCTCCCTGACATGATTAAAGTGAATGCTGTTAGTGTGATCCCATTGGATGATTTGAACCCAGCTCATTATCCCATTGGCCAAGAGCCTCAGACATTCTGGAAGAGGGAGTTGAGGTAAGATAAAAAAGCTCACACCTAAAAGCAAAGACTTGCTGCGAAGATTTGATGTGGTCCAGCACCAGAGCTCTGACCACGCAAGGGAGCAGAAATGAGAGTGAGAAAGCGAGAGAAAGAAAATCTTCCCTGACCTGCGAGACCCACCTTTGTGGAAGAGAGCTAGTCTGATGTCAGAGACGAAGGAGATGCTAACAGCCCAGCTCAAACACCTGGATTGTTGTGGGTAATATCCTTTCACAGACAGATGGAGCTTGATGTAGAGTAAATATTGTGCGGATTTAGAAAATGTTCACATGGTGTTTTTAATCAGGAACATTTTGTTAATAAAAGTGAGTTGAAACACAGATCATATTGTGTCCTATCATCCAACTCCCAAGCAAGAACACTTGAGAGAAGTGTTTTTTATACATAAACTGGTCAGAGTGTACAAAGCATGGATAACAAGGGACACCCACAGTGATGATAGAAAGAGAGTTCAAGATTTTGATCCAGCAACAGGGAAGAAATGACAACATAGTTCCAAGTCATGATGATCTGTGGTGGTCATGGTGAGGTCAGGAGGTTGGCGCATTTCAATGTAGCTACTATCCTTGTCCTTCCAGATGTTATGGGTTACAGATTTTGAAGGTGCTTATGGCAGAGTCTTGGTGAGTTACTGCAAATACTGTATATTGTAAATGATATGCATTGCTGCTACTGTAGGCGGCACGGTGGCACAGTGGTTAGCACTGCTGCCTCACAGCGCCAGAGACCCGGGTTCAATTCCTGCCTCAGGCGACTGACTGTGTGGAGTTTGCACGTTCTCCCCGTGTCTGCGTGGGTTTCCTCCGGGTGCTCCGGTTTCCTCCCACATTCCAAAGATGTGCGGGTCAGGTGAATTGGCCATGCTAAATTGTCCGTAGCTTTAGGTAGGGAGTAAATGTAGGGGTATGGGTGGGTTACGCTTCGGCGGGTCGGTGTGGACTTGTTGGGCCGAAGGGCCTGTTTCCACACTGTAAGTAATCTAATCTAATCTAATCTACTGTACATCTGTGATGAATTGAATGAATATTGAAGATGGGCTTCCAATTAAGGAGAGCTGGGTGGTATCAAGCTTCTTATTGAAGTTGCACTCATCCAGGCAAGTGGGGAGTATTCTATGACATTCCAGACTTGAGCCTTATAGATGGTGGACAAACTTTGAGGAACCGGGAGGTAATCTACATGCTGCAAAAATTCCTAACCTCTGACCCGTTCTTATAGCCACAGTATTTATATGATTTTCCTTTATGACTGTTATTGCGTTCTCATACAAAATCAACTGTTGTGAAGTTCTATTTGCTAGTGCCCTACTTCACACCTATATCTCACAACTTAACTAGAAATCCATGACAGAACATGAACTAAACACGTTGCACCACATCACAGACACACTTCCCTCTTCTCTCCAGGACAAGATGCCTAATAATTGGAGCCAATACTATCTAATCGACAGGGGATCACACTAGGCTACGTTTTCTTAATCCTATGGAGGAAACAATGCACATTATCACTGGCACAGCCAAGACTGAGACTGTGTCCAAATTAGAATAGAACAACTATATCCTCATCTCACAATCTCTTCAGTTTTACAAAGTTGCTGATATTTTAAGTAGGTTGCTCTTGCTTTCCACCATCCCTGTCACAGTGAATTTCTCCTTTCTGCAATCTGGCAAGATAATGTTGAAAGACAAAGAGGGGGAAAGACTTGAAAGTAATGAAGAAGAACATTTTCACCACTTTTACGCCAGCAGCCATCAAAACAGATACTGATAAGGGAAGTAATTTGAAGGATAGTGTAGAAGTGTGATCTGTTCTGCCAACAAACTGGGTACAAAGGTCCATGGAAAGGATAGTGCTGGTGTCACATTGCCTGAAGGAGAGGGGACACAGAGTTCTATTTCAGAAGAAACAGATGTAAATTCTTTTGAGTTGCCTAGAAAAAGGCATAATAAAAATGCTTTGAGCATTAGGAAGCTTGCCAGTAAGCCTGCATGCAATGTCAAGGAGGGAGAAATCCAATAACAGTTAGACACAGAGCTTTGAAAGGAACTTAGTGCCCCCGAACTCCAGCATTGGAATTAGACGTAGACTCCATCAACAATCTTCCGAATTCAACCATGATGAGAATATCTCAACTTCTTTTGCAGCGCAAGCAGCTTACACTAGACATCGACTGTTATACTAAAGACTTTGAAGGTCAGCCTGCAACCATCTAGACTTCTATCATTGTGTCTATGTTCTCAGAGTCTCTCAGCCTTTCACAGTGGTCAAGCAATCTTTCCTGCAACATGTTGTTAGCATTGCCCTGGGGATTGTCTGTGGCTCTACAGAACTGACACTTTTGTCCTCGTTGAGGAATACAGCATTCGCCCTCTTATCCCTGTCAGTTTGTCAATGCAATTGCTCTTGCCTAACAGCCTGTCAACCCAGATTGCTGCTGCCATGTCGAAGTGGTGCAGTCTATAGCTGAGTTAAGGCTGAGCACCACAAGGTTATCCTTCGAAGCCATCCACAGTCTGCTGTATTGAAAATCAAAATCCTTCCACTAACTACATTACAGTCACTGAGATCAACTTGGGTCGCAAAATTCAAGCAGGAAAAGGCACAGAGAGGCTGGACATTAAGGGAATGGACAAGGGTGATTAACTCGGATTTTATTCAATCATTTGGTTTCTCAATTTGGTTTAGCATGTATATTTTAGCAGACTTTTATTTTTTTCATTGTGACCAAGTGAAGATTGTGCTAGGTAGAAAGCGATTCACAGATTCTTGTTAGGCAGGGGTATGAGCGTTTACTCGAAGTAGATAGACATGTGGAATTCAAAATACTAACGGATCAGTTGTGATCTTTTGAATGACATGGCAGGCTCAAGGGGCCAAATGACCTATTCCTGAACCTAATTCAAATCTTTGTATGATTTATGATGAAAATGTAATTAGAGTTTCAGTTATTGGTGCTACATTTAGAGGTTCTTTCTCAGGAAGCCCAGGTAGAAACCAGTACCTAAGCAGCCTCTTCTCTTCATCCTCATTTTTCTCTTTTTTTTTGTCCTGCTCCTGAGTTGCCCCCATAACTTTGTCATGGATCGTGATGCAAATGAACTCATCATTCACTCTTCTGAGTACTGCAGCACTCCTCCACAACAGCCCAAGTAGTGGGTGAAATAACTTCACACAGACTGGCATCCTGTCACAAAGTCACACATGGAAAGTCCTTGACACTGATCTGGCTTCCTCGGAATCAGCTTTTAGAGTGAACAGAACCTCTGATACCCCTGTTTATGTCTGTCAGCCAGGTCTTCCTGACTGGACCAGATTAACAGTCCCAATGAGGAAACTCATATTCTATGCAGTCCTCTCTTTCTCCTCATATTCTATGAGGTCCACTTGGCTGACATTGTTACAATCACTACAGTGGGCCCATTATTTCAGCATGTCAGTGATCTATATTATCATAACTTACATGACAAAATAGCTTTCATTGCACGTGTCCTGTATATGCATCAATGGATGCTGCTTTGGGACTCACAAGCAGTGTTGTCACAAAGGTAAAGGCAGCTGAACTGCTGCAGAGTCTGTCAGACTGACTGAAGGATGTCAGGGAATTAGATCCGTCACTGCATGTTGCGGCTGTACAGGACATTGGTTGGGCCAGTGTTGGAATATTGCGTGCAATTCTGGTCTCCTTCCTATCAGAAAGATGCTGTGAAACTTGAAAGGGTTCAGTAAATATTTACGAGGATGTTGCCAGGGTTGGAGGAGTTGAGCTATAGGGAGAGGCTGAAGAGGCTGGGGATGTTTTCCCTGGAGTGTCGGAGGCTGAGGGATGACCTTACAGAGGTTTATAAAATCATGAGGGGCATGGATAGGATAAATAGACAAAGTCTATGGGGTGTGGGAGTCCAGAACTAGAGGGCATAAGTTTAGGGTGAGAGGGGAAAGACATAAAAAGAGACCTAAGGGGGAACTTTTTCATGCAGAGGGTGGTATGTGTGTGGAATGAGCTGCCAGAGGAAGTGGTGGAGTACAATTGCAACATTTAAAAGGCATTTGGATGGGTATATGAATAGGAGGGGTTTGGAGGCATATGGGCCAGGTGTTGGAAGGTGGGACGAGGTTGAGTTGGGATATCTGGTTGACATGAATGGGTTGGACTGAAGGGTTGGGATGAATCGGGAAAAGGGGTGCCATACAAGTTGGGTGGGCAGTTCAGTAAGATACAGTGAGAGATCTTGCAAAGCCTCAGAGTGAGAAACTCTTCATGAAACTCAAGAAAACACCCAAATATGTAAACTTCAGCCCTATATATTGTAACTTTTGATTGTCACTGCCTTTTCAGATCTTTTTAGGTAACCAGTTGTCACACTAACTACAAAATGCAATGCAAATAATGGGAGTTTCATTAGTAAGTCCATTTTACATTCTTCAATGAGATGTTAAATTATCCATGTATCTTCACAAGGACCAAGGAGTTAAATTTCAGATGAAAAAGGCAAAGAACATCTTTTGCAAATGGGCAAGTAAAGTAATTATTACTCTAGAACTGTGCAGTGCTCTTTGAAAAAGTTGATTAGTAATTTATCACTTGGTCCCAGGTGACAAGCCTTCTTTCAATGACTTTTCTTAAAAGAGGAGAGGACATGACAAAATATCACACATTTGAAATTTCTCACTTCCATGTTTGCAGTTCTTATTAGTCAAAGTTCCTCCTCTTGTCTTCTTATTGTGGCCAATTTGGGACATAGTTTACATGAAAAATTCACGCCCTGTCATTCTGTCACACACAAAAAGTCCTGAAATCACTGACCCTCACAGAGTCCAATTAAAAGCATTTTTAAAAATTTATTCATTCATGGAACGTGGGCCTCGCTGGCTGGTCAGCATTTACTGCCTGTCCGTATTTGCCAGTGAGAAGGTAGTGATGGTGAACTGCCTTCATGAACTGCTGTGGGTTGACCCACCATGCACTTGGGCATGAAATTCCAAGATTTTGGCGAAGCGATAGTGAAGGAATATAGAGATATTTCTAAGTCTGGATGGTGATTGGCTTGGAGGGGAACTTGAAGGTGATGGTGTTCCTGCATATCTGCTGCCCCTGTCCTTCTAAGATGGAAGCGGTCGTGGGTTTGGAAAATGCTACCTGAGGATCTTTGGTGAATTTCTGCTGTGCATCTTGTAGATAGTACACACTGCTGCTATTGAAGATCAGTGGTGTAGGGAGTGGATGCTTGTGGATGTGGTGACAACTAAGAGGGCTGCTTTGTCCTGGATGGTGTCAAGCTTCTTTAGTGTTCATGAAGCTGCAGCTGCCCAGGCAAGTGGGGATATTCCATCATACTCTTGACTTATACCTTGGACAAGCTTTGCTGAATCAGGAAGTGAGTTACTTGTTGTAATTTTCTTAGCCTCTAGCCTGCTCTTGTAGTCTGTTTTTATGTGGTGAGCCTAGTTTAGTTTCTGCTCAATGGTAACCCCCAGAACGTTGATAGTGGGGGCTTCAGTCATAGTAATGCATTGAATGTCAAGGGACAGTGCTAAGATTGTCTGTTATTGGTGTTGGTCATAGCCTGGCTTTTGTGTGGTATGAATGTTAGTTGCCACTGGTCAGCCTAATCCTGGGATATTATTCAGATCTTATTGCATTTGAACATGGATTGCTTCAGTATCTGAGGAATTATGAATGGTGCTGAACATTGTGCAATCATTGGTGACCCCACTCCTGACCTTATAATAGAGGAAACATCATTGATGAAGCAGCTGATGATGGTTGGGCCTAGGACACTATCCTGAGGAAAGCATGGAGCTGAGATGACTGACCTCCAACAACCACAACCATCTTCCTCTATTCCAGGTATGACTCCAACCATCAAAGAGTTAGCCCCCGATAAACATTGATTCCAGTTTTGCTAGGACTCCTTGATGCCACACTCGGTTGAATGTAACCTTGATGTTACAACCTGGCTATTACTCCCAGCTTTTTCCCACCTGCTGCTTGACAGAGTTGTTCTTGACATCTTCCATTGCTTTACTGATGAGTGGCATATTTATGACACATTTCGTAAAATAATTCAAGTTTCTGGGAGTAATTCTCTCAGCTTTTCTATTACTGGTAGGAAACCTTGCGGTGAATTCAGTCAATTTAGGGTTCATTTGCCCAGCACTTTCTCTCTCACACTTTGGTATCAAAATTCAACTTTGTGTTCAATTATATTGTATAACGTACAAAACATATCTTGTACTTAATGGGGTGAGATTTTGTATTCATAAAACAGTGACAAGTTGCAGCTAAGCAGTTACAAAATAAACCAATCAGCACATAGAAATTGAAAATGAAGAATATTCCAACAATAATTTCAAACAGTTTCCAGTCAAAAATCAGCAGTAAGTAGCTATATATAGCAAATAGCTAGAAAGGGAAAAGAATCCAATCATTCTAAATAGTTCAGAACCATTGTCTGTCTCCCAGCAAACTGAAAACTGAGTATAGAAATTAATGACTTTCAGACAGGCAGCACATTAAAAAAAACAAAAATCCATGTCACCAATAAATTTACTTATACAAAGCAATTTTCTGAGCTTATAATGCCAGTGGGGAGTCTAGCCTGGCAGCCATGCAAAACTGGAAACTGTAGCACACTGCTCATGGCTTCATATCCATTAATTTTAATGATGAATAATCGAGGATATTGTACTCCAAATTTCGTCATCTGTGCAGTCTGAGTGCAAGGCTTCCTACCGGTAATAGCAACACTGAGCAAATTAGTCCCAAAACCTTGTAATATTTAATGAAATGTACCATAAATGCTTTTTATTTGGAAGCCTATGTCTGTTTGAGAGAGTAGAAGCCTAGGTTAGTAGTATTTGCAGAATTGTCCTAAATATTTCTAAATCTGATATAGCTACTCTGCATGAAAGGTCATTATTAATGAATAAGTGGTCACATCATACCTTTCATATGTCCTTTCTCTTTCTCATGTAACTTTCTCATTGGTCTTTTAAGGATCATTGAAACCATTCCTGTTTTGGACTGCAGGCTGCCATTATGTGTGATACAAAATCATTCTTCACATTTTTGAGCACTTCTTAAAGTTTTTTAAAAATAAGTTCTTAATTTTCTTTCTATTTTTAACTTTTGAAGTGAAATCTTCCCAGGACTGAAGGATGTGGGCATTGGCAGAAAATTTAAGAAAATCACATAAGATTGGTGGTGAGCCATTTTTCTACATTGGGAGCAAGAAGTCTTATTTTCCAACAAGTCTGAATCGAGAGACAAGATGCTTCCTAGCAAGTGCAGCAGATCTATTTGCAGGCATTAGCATGTATTAATGTCTTACAATTAGTTAATCTCACCTTATCTACATGCAGTTTTCCATTTTCTTATAATGGCAAAAGTTCCCATCTTGAATGTCAGAGTAGTAACCTCCAGCTTGCCACTTCCTCATTCAGCTGTCCATTTGGAAACCACTCACCACCATCTCAGGGCATAAGCTATGAGCAGTGATCATCCACAGACCTGTCCAGAGATGTTGGCATTAAACTCATAGTAGCCGCACCATACACTCACATCTCTGATCCACACTCAATACAGTTCTGCCCTTTTACAAAACATTTTGGAGCACACTAGGACCTTTCATTGCAATGCTGCTGTCAGGACACTTTTTGATCAAGGAAAAAGGATTTCTGATGAAGGGCTTTTGCCTGAAACATCGACTGTCCTGCTCATCAGATGCAGCCTGATCTGCTATGCTTTTCCAGCACCACACTCTTGACTCACGCATAGAACCATCCTGGGTGCATCTCAGAGCTCTTCGCTTCTTCTCTTCACGTTTACTCACTTTGGGCCTACCTGGATGCAGACTGAATCTGTTCCTTATCTTGCTTTGCCTTTTTGTGCTCTTCAACCAGAACTTCTAGGTTCACAGTTCTTCTAGCATTTCAACAAAAAGACAAAGCCAGGCGGCTTGTCACCATTGTCAACAGCCATCGGTCATGAGGCAGGAATTGTTCCTTTCCAATACTGCGCTATATCAATCTCACATCAGCACCATGTGCTAACCTTGTATGTCCCTCAAACAAATGGCCATGTTTCAAAGTTTAAAGACAGTACTTCTTAGTCAGCAGAATCTGGCACAGTAATTTACAGGCAGCCTCCAGTATCAGTCCAGGGCCTAGGACATGGTCAGTCAGATATTTAGTGTGGTCAGGGCTGGATCAGAATCCTCTCCTCCTAGGACGCAAGCAGGTGAATGTCAGGCACCCCACCACCTCTTTCTGTCCTATTGTGGGCTATTATGTCCTGGAAAGAGACAAAGGGAGGGATTTAGTGAGATGAAAGTAGTTGGCCGAGTTGTTAGTGCTGGTTCCAGTGGGGGAGAAATGGTGGGACATTCTAGGTGAGGGGATAGGCAGCTCAGAGGTTATGCAGGGAGGATTTGGTGGGTGAGAATGAGTGAGGGAAGACATTCTCTGAGATAGTGAGAGTGGTAGGGCCAGGGCTTTGGTGGGAGATGGGTGCAAAAGACAGAGAAACCATGGGAGTGAGCAGAAAAACAATGGTATCACTTTCCTTATGGATTAGATAAGTTCATCAACCTTCTTTCTGCATTACTGGGCATTCCTTTGTTCCATGGAAACAGCAGTGAGCTGGGTGGCAACCTCAGACCAGGCTAGCAGCATCTGGTGTCATGGTCTCCTCTGTTAGTCCTGAGGAGAGAAGACGTGCCACTCACTATAATCTATCATCCACCATAACTGTCAGCCAGAGTGAGTACCAATATCTCTTTTGTCCAACATGGTCTGGGGAAGTTAACTGTAACTAAACAGAGCAGCTCCAAAGTGACAGCACTTTATACTGTTAGGTTTTAAAGCTGGTGCCGAACCCAGGGATCCTGGGTGATGCCAGCAGTGTGGAGTTTGGAGAGCTGCAATGTGCAGGGCACTGTAGGTGTGCTTTGTTCGAACATAGTGCAAGAAAACTTGCCAGACCTCACCTCCATGCAGAGACAGGACAGAGGGTTTGTATTTTGGGGTTTGAATGGTTGAGATCCACAACAGGAAGGTACTGCATTCATCTTGGGAAACCATGAACTTTGCTGGGAAGTCAGGGTTGCAGTTGCACGGTTACATGAGGTAGCAGAGAGAAGATAGTGGCCCCTTCCCTTAAGATTTCAGAAGGTCATTAATCATCTTCCAGCATTGCTGCATGTTCCTCTAGACCATGGGCACTATACTGATCTGGGCGCCTACCTGCCAATGTTTGAGACAGTACTTAGCTGAGGTTTAAATCTGGCATCTGGCATACCCAGTAAAAACGCCAAAAGGTCCCCTCACCGATGAGCATTTTGTTGGCAGTGTGGTGCGTAATTAATTAAGTGAGCAGCGGAGAACTGTAAGCTAACTCACTAGAGCTCACTGACCGAAAAACTTCAGCAAACTCCCTGAAATTGACCCTTATGTTGATTTTTTGATAAAATTCAACCCCACTGTGTCAGTATAGCAATCAACAATGCATTGCCTGTCACACGGCAGAATCATCCATTTCGTATAAACCAGCATAACCTCTAAATCATTGGGAACAAAGCCTGAGAGATCTACTAATGTTAAATTAAAAATGTGGACTTACATCAAGAGGAAAGTTTTGATGCATTTTCCATTTTCTATTTCTCTCTGCAGTATGAGGAGTCACAATGTGAAAACATATATGTTATTCAGCTACTTTGATAATACATCCCACCTCATTATAACATACCCTGTAGGAGTCAAACGTTGTGCATGTTGCAAAAGTTAGATGCAGTATTAGAAGTACTAAAATACACCATAACAAGAAAAAGATTGCTGGAAGCCAAGGTTTGACAGCCTTATAATAGAGATAGTGAAAGATTTATAATGGGAATGAAATACATATGAACAGCCTTCCCAGGCACACAGAATAAAATGCTAATTATAATAAACACAAAATAAATAACAATAAGAATGAAAGATGCATTATCATTACCTCTGAAAAAAGTTACAGCATCTTATGGTCCTCTTAAACAGATTAAAAAGTCATGAATAAAGTACACAACTAAACTTATGCATATAAATGATAAATGCAAACAATTAACCTGTAAAAGTGCAATAACTTTTCAAATGAGGAATGCAGCTACAGTCAAATGTATTGAATATAATTCAAACCAAAAAATTCAGGTTGAATATTGAATATTGATTATTGAATATTGACCATTCATAAATCTTCAATGAAATGTCAAAATGTAAATGTTGAATAGCATCGGGTTTTGTCATTATCGGGAAAATGGTTTCACGAAAAGACAAAGAAATGTCATAGCCTTTTTATTTGCTAAGCAAACCTTGGAGAATACAGTCCCATCCAACCTAAGATCTGCTGCTGGTCAGAAGAATAATGGAGTACTTTAGCAGACAATGTCAAGTTCAACATTATTACAGAAATTCACTGCACTAATTGATAGATATTGCATTCCCCATCCATCAGTGCAGTCTTCTCCTAGGGCACAGTAATCTGTGTACTCATTCAGAGTTTGCACCCTAGTCTCATCAGCATGCACAAATATCTGAATGCAGAAAACAACCTCAGATAAACAACCTGTGGAATAGTTCTATTTACATCAATGTTTATCTGAGACTCAGCAAATAAAGTATTCTAAAATAACTTGGATGCAGAATGCTATTTAATTATAGCTTTTGATTAATTAGTTTTACATTTTACATTCCTTGGAGGACAACAGTCATATATTATTGTTATAACCTTTTTCATCAATTGATTAATTATAACCTTCTTCACACTTACTGTCAGTAATTAGACTGGGAACGAAGGTTGTTCTTTTACCTCAAGAGACTTGCTGACTGAATCCTTGGAGACAGAAGGCCTTTGGCTCTGACATCATTAAGATCTTGCACATTTACAACATTTACATAGTCAGCGCTCAGCAAGGTCTGTGTGTTTCGATGTGTGAAATGCAAAGATATTACATGCATAAAGACATGCCACACCACCAATGATGTCACCTCCAGACTGAAGTGTTGACAAATAGTTATGAAGGGCAACATTCCTTTGGGATACTATCAGGAGAAGAAATTTGTTTGCACCCTGGTTTTAAGACCATTTTTAAAAAATTGCACAATTACATTTGTCTAGACAAATCCAAAGCTATGGAAACATATTAACTTGTGGCTAATGGGGTCTACTTCATTAACACTAACAGCTTAAATAATGCACCATATCCTTTATGCTCATTTCAATTATGAAGGAATATTGCTTCCATTAATATTTGAGTCATGAACCATTTTCCCCAAACAAAATGTTCCTTAAGCATGCCTGATTTATTTACACTCTGGATCATTAAAATGCGAAATGTATTCAAATTTGATTCCAACACATTAATGTGGAAATGTACAACATTAATTTATGATTTTTTTTCTCCTCTATGCTGCATTTGTTGTGCTGGCCCTAAGGCTGTTTATATTATGCAGGCTGAAATTGAACATCCTAACACACAGCAAAGTCTGTCAGGAAGAACAGAGATGCATTAAGATGTTGGCCTCGAAATTAGCCTAAGTCCACTTTTGTGCACTTTATATCAGTAAACTGAGAATTGAATGGAAGGAGGAAGCTGGTCTCATCAGTATGCGCAGTGAGAGTTTGCAGTGGTCATACCTCCACAAGTGAAGATATCAATGGTTTGAGGGGAAAGCTTTGGAATGGGCAGACTCCATCATGACTGTTACTTCTCTTGGCTCCTTAGGATTACAGTGTAGCACAAGCATTTGTTAAATTTACCTGGAGTTGGGGCCACAGAGTGATTAAACAAGCCTGAGTGGGGCAGACATCCATCTGAGAAGTATATGAAAAGCTATGTGACAGAAACTTAATTTAGTTTGAATGGTGGCCATCTCACTGCTAAGTTCAGTAAACAGTGCACTTACTTTGCACTTGGAGAAACAGGCACATCACTTACCAGTTTCTACTCCAACGTGTTCAAATCAACAGAGTCAATCACTTTCAATTCTTTTCATCATCAACCACCAGCAGCACACTCCAACTATTCTGGTTGCATCAATTAACTCTCCTGAGGCCTTTGCAATCAGGAGAAACATTAAAGAATTTCCCTGATGTGAGACGCAACAATAGATCAATTTTCCTTACAATTCTCACAGCAAGAAAATGATTCTGTCGCTGGAATGTTAAATGGAGGCACTAGACTCACAGAGTCCCATTCCAACTCTGCAGGGCAGAACAAAAACATGGGCATCAATTTTGGTGAGCTCTACTTTGAGAACAGGGTGCTTAACCCGGGCGGGGGATGGTGAATCCACTGTCAACCCTCCAATAAGCAGATAGGTTTTATTAGACAATCTCGCAACGTGGTGTAGACAGCTCCCACAGTGGATGAAATCCTTGTGGCAGCAGAAAGGGAACTTCAGGGTCTCCTATCATGGGTAAAATGTCAGAAGCAGATAGGCAACAGGCCCAATGTCATCATTATGGCATTCAATTTTACAATTCAGCTCCCTATCCTTTCTGCCAGGGGTGAATTGTAAAATTTTACTCCATCTGAAATATCTTAGAAGATTATAACTTCTAGCTGATTTCAACATATGGAAGAAAGTACTCAAAATATCAGAGCAGTTTCCATGAACCTTTCCATTAAGTGACAGTAACACAAAATAACAATTGATGTGTGGAATAATTTATCCCTGGTAGGACAAGATCTTCCCAATTTAGGATCAAATAACATTATAAGCTTTCGGTCATAGCATTATCTGACCATAAATTGTGTTGCATGGTTTTTCTCCATTTTATCCAGTAATTATTTTGAGCTATAGTAAAAATCTACTGCAATAGACTTTATTATTGTGTGATAAAGCTTTTTTTTATATAATTTAAAGTTATAAAACCTTATCAGACAGCTTTCAAAATGTTTTTCTCAGAATGAAATTTCAGGCATTGCAAATGTTGTCTTTGCAGTCTTATATTTACAATAGATTCTATCATCACTGATTGAACTGGAGTCTGCTGGGTTCAATTGTTCTATTATAAAATATGTCAGATGTTCATTTTGACTGAAATCAATTTAATCAAAGTCAAGAACCTTCCATAATGGAAGGATAATCTGCTCTGACAGATTACTAGCCCAGGGGTGAAAGCCAAAATAAAGGTTTCAACAAAGCATTTTTATGAAGAGCACATGTGAAGTTTCCAATATATATGCAATGAGTCCAGACTTCTCTAATAGTGCTTGCAATGGTCAGCTTACTTTTTGAGGAAGTGCAATTTATATGCTACTGGTGTGGTTGGTACCAAATCATTCAACAATTCTTCAACAATTTTTGATTTTGCTTTAAAGTGTAATGGGAACACACCTCCCATAAAAGTACTAAATGAGCCTGAAAACTGATGAAAGGGAAAAGGGAATGATTAGCAACTTTAAGACTCTAACTTATGGTTTAGCAGTTAGAGTTGGTAGCGACCCACACTGCATCTCATTGTCTGTTACTCAGATTATGGACATTTTATATAATGAAGAAAGCACAGAGAAATACTTAAGATTTATATAAAACTTCCTGTAACTTTAGAACATTTCAAATTACTAATACATCAAACTGAATCATTCAACCTTCGCATGCACTATAAATTTCCTGAATAACAGCTTATGTTGTGGGTTGATTATAAGTGTATTCAGTTTTGTAAAATCTCAAGGAAGCCAATGAGAAATAAGCATCCATTATGAAACTGCGTATTTTCTCATTTACTGTAAAATATTATAGTCAATCTTGTGATTACTGAAATCTACACCAGAAGAAATACAGCAGTGAAGATTGTTCACAGAAGGATACAAGTTCAGAAAAATACAACTTTTTTTTGTTCTTTTAAAGCTATAACCCAATTTAATAACTGCCAATAAAAATAATTTATTTTCCATCAGGAATAGCTGTTTGAGACTTTTGTCTCACAGTAAATGATTGTGAAGTGATATCAAGTCCAAAGAAAGCATAAATCCTAAAGGAAAGATGTCTTCATGGCACTTTCATAAACAATTCCAAAAATAATGGAAAATTGTTTCAAAGTTTATGACAGATTATTTATATTGTTGTTATAAATTTGATGTATATTTCTTTATTGTCAACAATGCCATAGAAAGGTTGACACATAAGTTCACATGATTTACTCTTAGGTTAGAATTTAAGAGCAGTTGCCTTGAAAAGGTACATTCCCTGATTGACAATGTATGCTCCTGGCATTTTTTTAAACATCAGTGCTTATGTACAGGAGGCATTTCAACATTTTTAACAGAAGAAACCCATTCAAAACTGGATAACATTTATATATTTTATAGGACAAGGAATTAGAGTATCATTTCCCCAAGCTTTTATTTAGAGCTTCACTCTCATTAATACAATATGTAATTCTAGTTCGGTATCAGTATCATTGGAGGGTACTGACATCTTATTTTTAATTCAGTTATTTGCAGTGTATGTTGAAGTATATGGTCCCAAATCATCTTCACTGCCTTATCAATGGCTTTTTCTCCACCATAAGTTCAGAAGTTAGGACGTTTGTTGATGATGGTATAGTTTTCAGTACATCATCTGATACTGAAGCAGTTCAGTGCAGCAAAACAAGGGCAATATTTAGGCTTGGACTGAAAATTGACAAGTAGCATTTGCAAATGCCGGGCAATAACCATCTCTAAGAACAAAGTATCTAACTGTCTTTTTTGAAGTTCAATGGGATCACCATTGACAACCAATGAAATCCTAGTATTTAACATTGATCAGAAATTTGACTAGCCAAAGGTCATTCAAGGGAACATTCAAAGTCATAACTTCTAGCACATAAAGGACAATAAGCACTTGATTCATAGGGACCATTTACAAGTTCCCTCCCACATCACACACTATCTGAACAAGGAAGCATTGTTGTATTCTTTCATTGTCTCTGGGTCAAAGCCTTGGAACTCCCACATAACAGCACTTTAGTTGTTTTTTTTTCAAAAGTAACCTATTTTTCTAATCAACCTGTTCAGATTGTTACGACACACTTCTGGAGTAGGTGGGGCTTGAACCTGAGTCTCTCAGTTCAGGGGTCTACCACACTACCACTCCTTCACAAGAGGGTCCCAAAGAAAGAGCATGGCAAGAACAGAAGGAGTGCCATGTATTGGTCAGGAATCAAACCTAAACCTCCTGCATAGCAGGCAAGAATTTGACTACTGAACCATCAATACAAGTACAGTCAGCACCTCCATCCGATGGATTGAGGATGTTCAATAAGGAAGCTTACCACTACTTTCTCAAGGACTGTTAGGGATAGATAATAAATGACAGTCTATCATGCTTACGTTCCAAGAATGATTTTTTTTTCAGAAAGGTGGATGTTACTCTGACTCCTGAATGCTTAAATATTAGAGCTATGAAATCTCACCAAAATATTATTTTGCACTGCTTTCCTAACTTTCTTCAATTCTGATGAAATTTCACTTGACCTGAAACATTAACTCTGGTTCTATCCACAGATATTGTCAGGCCTGCTGTATATTTTTAACATTCTCATTTTTTTAAATTATCTTATACTATTTGAATATCATTCCATGCTAAAATGGGAAGTTGGAAATTAGGTTGTCTGCTAGACCTCTCAGGCCCTCATACACTTACTGTTATTCAATGTTGTGAGAAAGTAAATGTTCCTACCATCTCTGCAAACATTGTGAAACAGACATCGGGGAAGCAGAACCATTGCACATGTATGTGAGCATGTCTGTTTTGACATTTTTCCTGAAAAACAATTGTGATGTACAATCAGTACAGCCTACAACATAATTCATATGTTAATAGATGTATTTCACACTCCACAGTTAGTAATTTCAAATCAGTAACACAGTATAACTGCAACTTTAGTTAATGGTAGAATGAGATTTGTTATACTCAGTGGAGTCTAAAGTACAATAATTTCATATTTTATCTCATTGCTATGGCACGTAATCTGTCGAATTAAAGTGGTAACCTCTGAATTGATTTTTCCACACATGGGACAATTGTAATTTAGAGCAAGAATTTCATTGACGTTTCACACAGCTAAAAAACCATGTTCACTTGGTAACTGAAAGTTCAATAAAGTTATTGTTGAGGGTTATTGATACAAATCACCTTCACTGAAGAGATTTTCCATTTGGAGCAAAGGGGCACTCATCTACTTTGCTATCTTTTTATAATGATAGATTATTTTGAAAGCACTGAAAATTCTTGTTACGGTGGTACAAATGTGCTATTCTGAAATCTGGAACTTAAAGTACATCTCGAATATATCAGTTACATAAAACATAGAACAATACAGCACAGAACAGGCCCTTCGGCCCTCGATGTTGCACCAACCTGTGAAATATTCTAAGCTCATCCCCCTACACTATCCCATCATCATCCATGTGTATATCCAAGGATAGGTAGGGCATTCCCCTTACCACTCCCTGAGTGAAGAACCTGCCTCTGACATCTGTCTTAAATCTGTCACGCTTCAATTTGCAGTTATGCCCCCTCATACAAGCTGACATCATCATCCGAGAAAAAAAGACTTTCACTGTTTCATGTTTTTACCCCCTGCTGTTTTGGAATCAGAAAAAACAGTGATATAAGGTGAAGTGGGATGTGTGAAGGTGGATTAGATAGAAATATTTAGTCAACTTTGGATCTTTTCAACTCTACTTTAGGCCTACATTATGACTACATCAATCATGGTGAGCACATCAGAGGGTGAGATGCGTCAGTTTGTCCTGCAACAGAAATGGAACTATGACTGTTGTGTGATACAATGTATCACCTATTCTAAATTTCTAAAGGAATTGGCTGTGAGCTAAAGCCTTAAAATGGTACACATCGTGCAAAAGTAGTAAACAGTTTTGTTTCTGAGATTCAAACAAATTCAAACAGGAAGGGTAATTTACCACATAACTTGTCAAACTGGAAGTTACAAAGGATTACTTTGAATATACATTCAATCCAAACAATCTGCATGCCAAAATTTATGTTATGCTTCAGCCTCTTCCCTGTGCATCTTCAACAAACTCAAGCGCCATAACTTTCTAGTCTCCTTTATGCCCAGCTTCCCTTTTAATGCAAATAAATCTATTTAACTTGCTTGTTCTCTACATAAAAGAAGTCTCTTCTGCCTACCCTATTTGGTTTCTTGGTAACTACCTTGCCTTGATGGTCTCTAGTTTTGTTTTTCTTTCTGTGGAAGTAGCAACAGTACTCAGTTAAAACCTTTTATTATTTAAGATTTGTATGAAGCTACACTTCACCCTTCACTTTCTAAGAGGAAACAGACCCAACCTATTCCTACTTCATGACAAGAATAACCTTGCAGTTTAGGTATCACACATTTCAATCTTTTTTGCCAGTGCCCATTTTATAAAATGGCTACCAGAAATGCACAGGGTACTCCAAGTGTGGTTTCCCTGAGGCTTGACATGGTAGGTATATTTTCTCTACTTCTTAGTTCTATTCCTCAGGGAAAAAAAAACCCTGTTTGGTAAACCTTAGTCATGTTTTAGTGATCAGAATCTTTAAGCAACTTGTATATTTGTATTCCCAACTTCCTTGGCTACATATCCTCATTTAGATTCTTAATTTCTAAGTAATATATGCTCTCCTACATTTTCAATCAACAGGCAATATCTACCAAACTTAGCAACTGAAGCTCGCAGACATATTCATTTGACTTGTACATTGTAGCCATACTGCCACAAAAATGGTAGAAGTTCAGCGAGAACTCTATTTCTATACCAAAGTAAGGTTTCTGCTACATATTTGTGAAAAATACAAATGTCAAGCAGTAGTAGGCCCAAGAAATGTCCCATTGACTGTCAAAAATTTAAGAAGAGGTGTGATAGTGATGGTGGGGTTGCAGAGCTGGGGGAGGGACTGTAAGTAATGTGAATAAATAGGAATGGAAATTGATTGGCACATTTTGTAGAGGTTGCATAAAAAATACAACGTGGGTAGTTTAGACCTCAAAATTGGATCAGGTGAGTTAAATTTCAAAAGTGAATTCCAAACTTGAAACGTATTCACCTCAAACCTACCTACTTTTGGGAGGTGGGCCATGGAAAGGATATTCAACTCACTTCCATGTTATCTAATTTAATATTTAAGTGAGGTGGAAGACCTCAAATCTACCTTCATTTTACAGCACTGCTTGCGAGCCAAGAGAAACAGGCACACTTCCATCTAGTTCTCCAAGCTAATGTTTTCCTGCTTTCATATCTGCCAATGTGCACTGCTGGTGCCAGTCCTATCAATAGAGACCAGAGTATTGCACATTCTACAGGGGTGAAACCAACTCCGGATTTATTAAAGAGGAAGGAGAATCTGTTATTTATTAGGAGCTTAAGAATTAGAAGTAGTTACAGTTCAGTAGCTAGCAGATAGGTATTACTATTATTTTGAGCCATTTAAAAGCTATCTTGTCAGTGCAGAATTGCAGCTAAATATTGCAGCTTTGCATCTGATCCCTAACAATCCATAAACAATGTCATGGGGTTGCAATACAGCACTGTAGAAGTTTGGAAGAAAGCAGAATTTGAGGGGCTTGGGAACAAATTGCTGTGATTCTCTACAGAGAAATATTCTAAATCGAACACTGTCTCATACCTATCAAACCCTGATTCATCTCTCAAAACAATTCTCAGCAATCTTCCATTCTCAATGATCATCCATTTCTCCAGTCTGCATTAATCCATTCAACCATGAAGTTGCCATTTAGATCAGTACTCTACCAATGGTCCCAATTGATGTGCAGTAGAAGGAAGAAAATTAATGATCTGTTGAGTTCTACAAGAATAAATGCCATTATCATCACATTCACTTTAACATCATACTGCGTCAACTTGCCACCAAGACTTGTTGACTACCATTCTCAAAACTATTTTTTTAAAAAAGATCACTTAAGGGATTTAGGCATTGCTGGCGAGGTCAACATTTATTGCCAGAGGGCAATTAAGAGTCAATCACCTTTTCCACCTATCCACTCCACCTTCTCCTCCCTGACCTATCACCTTCATCCCCTCCCCCACTCACCCATTGTACTCTATGCTGCTTTCTCCCCACCCCCACCCTCCTCTAGCTTATCTCTCCACACTTCAGGCTCACTGCCTTTATTCCTGATTAAGGGTTTTTGTCCGAAACGTCGATTTCGCTGCACTTCGGATGCTGCCTGAACTGCTGTGCTGTTCCAGCACCACTAATCCAGAATTTAAGAAATAATAGACCTCCCCACATTTCCTGTCTTCCAAAAACCAATAAATAACTCAACCCTCTAATTTAATTCAACTAATAACCTCACCAGCAGCCCAGTATCCCATGTGGGAGGGGTAATGTTGTCTTCTATTCTGCTGTAAGTGGAATTTATTATTGATTGGTTATTGTTATGTTATATCTCATGATCCATTTGTCAGTATACCTTTAAGTATCATGATCATGATATTATCCTGTAACAGGATGTGGGAATAAAGGCCCCTCATACCCTGTCCTAACTCAGGTTCACGTAACGTTTGACATGTTACCAAAAGCATGCTCATCTGTTGTAACCTAATAGTTTAATGATAGCCCATATACTAATATTCCTGAAGAATGCATATAATAGTTAACTGGAATAATAAACATGTGTTGAACACATCAGTATCTGTGCCTAGTTTCTTCTGTTATGAAAGAATTATCACATTAGATTAAAACATCCTGCAGAAGGCAAACATACACCAGTCACTGGCATTGTATGTAGTTGCAGAGAAAGCCAAGGTTCAAACTTTTACCCTGTTAAGGAGAACAGGAAAAAGACTGCTTAGAAATAGTCACATTGGTTACAACCAAATGCATTATGCCCTGCAGTCCTGCTGGGGTTAATTTCTTGGCTTCTTAGTGCTCTCCTGCTGTGGAGCTACTTGCCCCGCACACTGGAGCAGGCACTGCTCAAACGAACAGAACAAATTGTTAGATAATGCATCTTATTCTGTTGGAGAGGCAGGTGCGTTTTGGGATAAGTGGTGTAATGACACTGATGCGCTCTGACAGGCAAGCTGATATAAAATTACTGAGTTAGTCGGCAGTGATTGGGAGTGCATCTCAAAGGAACCTCTGCACAACCTTCTGGTCCCCAGGGTACTAATTAAAATTTTGTGTATACTATTTGCAATACTCAATGGTCCTACTTACAGCAATTATCAGTTACTAAATGTTAGAGGCAGCAATGGCACCTAATGATTGGCTCATTTACATAGATTTTCAAGTAGCTGAATTGCCTGAATGTCTCTATTGGATTTAGCTCGAAATTACTTTGGTCGAGGTCCAATTATCTTATTGAGACCCCTTGCCAAAAAAATAGAAGTATTTATATCGCCATCCACCTGCTCTTTTTCAATGAAAACACTGGAAGGGAACAGGCTGCCCATTCATTTGCTTTGGAATATAGATCAGCATAGTGTTTACATTCTGTTAGTGAACTAGGTTAATGTTCATGATTAGCTCTTTACAAATCACTCATTAATTTGGTTAGCAAATATGCAATTTATCAAAACATGAGCTTTGGTGCATGAAGATGTGACGTGGGCTAAGTCATGCTTAAACATGAGAGGTAAATTCTTTTAAAATCCGGCATTTTGTTCACTTGTATTATCAAGTTCAATTTCATTTCAAACACTGTCAGTAAACAGACTTTGTTTTTGTACATCAATGTTGGGAGAAAAATGCAAATGTTGGAACCCAGAATTAAAAATAAACAAAACATTTGTGTTGTCTCACTGCTTCAAGAAGTGTGTTAGGAGGTTTTCTCTATGCTAATAGCTTTATATGGATAAATCAGTCTTGTTGACATCTATGACGCTTCTGATTTTTCACTGGAATTGCATCAGCTTTTCAGACAGGAAACAGAGTAGAAGCCAATCACTGGCCCTGTCCAAACATCACCGCATACAGGGCTCATCAATACAAGTGGCAAGTAAACGTGTAACAATCAAATCTATACCAGCAGCATGGAACTGACAGGTAGGTCATAACTTAGTGCACTTAATCCAAGACAGAAATATAGGAATCTGTCCCAAGTATTAAAGATTAAAGACATATCTCATCTGGGAGGATAAAGCTGAACTGTGAGGTGGATATCAGTAAAACTACGTTCAACCGATGGAGCCACAGGACAACTGAGAGCATGAACGAGTTACAGGTATGTCTTCCTTGTGGTCACAGATACCACCATGTCAAAGATACTTTGCAGGTTAATAGGTCAGCATTGGTAAAGAGACAGATTATTGACATGTCAGTGTGAACATATGAAATGTTTTTGTGTAGACTGCTAAAGCCACAGCATTGACCATGGTAGATTACAGGGCTGGATCTGAAAAACATGTAAAATTTTTGCTGACTGGGCCTTTCCTCGAAGTTGCTCCTGCCCTACCACCACTATAAGTGTCAATCAGAGAGGGGTTAAGCAATGAACAGTTTCCCCAGTCCAGCCTTTAATTAAATGCAGCATGTGCCTGAGATCCCTGCCATTGGACAATGAAATGTTTATGCCAATTTATAACAACTAGAATTGGGTAGTAGACCTTTCCCCACCTCAAATCAGTTAGTGTAACTGTGGAAAACACAGGTATACAATTCTAAAGACGAAGACAACCTATTGTAATTCACTTTACATTTGCAATAATTGGGGTTTGTGGAGACATAGTATTCTAACCTATGTTGGGCAGAAGAGAGTCAATGGGTTAAAAATCAAATTAAGAACTGAGTAAATTAAATAGAGATGCAGGGCTAGGTGATAATTGGGAATGGTATAAACACTGTTCTCTGCTCCTGGGTCAAGAGTCCGAAAGGCTATGTTGTCTACGTGGTGCCCGGGTTCAGGATATCTCATCTGGGCTGCAGAGGAACTTGAAGTAGGAGGGCAAAGGTCCTGTTGTGGTCCACGTAGGTGCCAATGAAATAGATAGAAAGAAGAAAAAGGTTCTGCTGAGGAAATATGAGCAATGAGGGGTTAAGTTAAAAAGCAGAACCAAAAAGATGATAATCTCTGGATTATTACCTGAGTCTCGCGCAAGCTGGCACAGGATTAACAAGACAAAAGAAGTAAACGTATGCCCCAAAGACTGATGTGGGAGAAACAGTTTAAGTTTATGGAAGGGTTCAGCAGTATTTATGCCAGTTTCCAGAACAAGTAAGAGGACAGACAGTATGGAAAGTGTTAGGAATCTCAATTCAGGCCCAGCAGATGAGGGAACAACCATAAGAAGGGGTCAGTCAATGCAAGACTGAGGGTGCTGTACTTACATGCGTTCTGTATATGAAACAAGGTACATGAGTATGTAGTGCAGAGTGAAATTGACAAGTACAGGTGGTTCTTCGATAATGCAATGGTCGCGTTCTTGTGCAATCCCATATTATAGAAAAATTGCGCTTTAGAAACAGTGCTTAAAGTATTGGTGATGTAATCACACTACAGCCAACACACATTTTAAAAGTTCACATTTTAGAAATGATGTTCCCAATTTGTCAATCATGTTACAGCAAATTTACTTTAATGAAATGCGCATTATAGCAGAACGACCTGTACGAATGTTATGGGTATTCCAGAGATGTGGCTGGAAAGGGTTCAGGGCTGGGAACGAAATATTCAAGGGTGCACATTCTATTAACATGACAGGTAGATGTACAGAGAAGTTGGGGTTGCCTTGTTAGTAAGAAATGAAATGAGATCAATAGCATTAGAGTCAGAAGGCTTGGAATCTGTGTGGGTAGAGTTGAGGAACCATAATGGAAAAAAGACCCTGAGGGGACTTAGGCACAGGCCTCCAAGCAGTAGTCAGAATGTGGGGAGGAAATTAATCAGGAGAGAAAAAAGGCACATAAGAAAGTTACTTTTACATTAATCATGGTGGATTTTAGTATGCAGGTGGTTTGGCAAAATCAGGTTGCTAGTAGATCCCAAGAAAAGGGATTTTAGAATGTGTACAATTTTTTTTGGAGCAGCTTGTGGTAGAGCCCATTAGGGAACAGGTAATTCTTGGTTTGGTGACGTGTAATGAGGTACACTTAATTAGGGAACTTAAGGTGAAGGAACTCCTTAGGAAGCAGTGCACAATATGATAGAATTCAGTTTGAGAGGGAGTGGCTGGAATCAGATGTAATGACATTACAATTGAGTCAACAAAGACATGAGGGGGGAGCTGACCAGAGTTGATAGGAAGGCCAGCCTAGCAGGGAAGTTGGCGGAGCAACAATGACAGGAGTTTCTGGGGGTAATTCAGAGACACAGCAGAAAATCATCTCGAGGAAGAAAAAATTTACTAAGAGGTAGGCAAGGCAACCATGACTGACAATGGAAGTCAGGACAACATAAAATCAAAAGAAAAAGCATGCAATGTGGTGAAGATTAATGGGAAACTAGAGAATTGGGAAGCCTTTAAAAACCAGCAGACAATAACTAAAAAAAAAGTAAGGGGAAAGAAGATGATGTGTGAAAGTAAGCTAGCTAGTATATAAAAGAAGATTGCAAGAGTTTTTTTAATATATAAAAGAGAGGCAAAAGTAAGCATTGGACTGCTGGAAAATGAAGGCTGGAGAAGTAGTAATGAGGAACAAAGAAATGGCAGAGAAATTGAATACGTATTTTGCATCCATTTTCGCAGTGAAAAACACCAGCAGCATATCAGGACTTCAAGAGAGTCAGGGGTCAGAGGTGAGTGTAGTAGTCACCACTCAGGAGAAGGTGCTGGGAAGCTCAAAAGTCTAAAGGTGTATAAATCATCTGGACCAAATGAACTACACTCAGGAGTTCTGAAAGAGACAGCTGAGGAAATTGTGCAGGCATTGGTGATGACCTTTCAGGAATCACTGAAGTCAGGGAGGGTCCTGGAGAACTGGAAAATGGCTAACGTAACCCCTGTTTAAAAAGGGAAAGAGACAGAAGACAGGAAACTAAAGGGGTTAGCCAAACCTTAGTTGTTCCTAAAATTTTAGAGTCTATCATTAATGATGAGATTGCAGAGTAATTGGAAGTGCATGGTAAAATTGGATTGAGTCAGCATGGCTTCATCAGGGGAGGACATGCCTGACAAACCTGTTAAAATTCTTTGAAGAGGTACCAAGCAGGTTAGTCAAAGGAGATCCAGTAGATGTGATCAATTTGGATTTCCAGCCGGCCTTTGACGAGATGCCCGTGTAGGAGGCTACTAAATATGATTAGATACTGGCATGGAGAGAGAATTGGCTGACTGGCAGAAGGCAGAGGATACGGATAAAAAGGTCATTCTCAAGATGGCAGCTGGTGACTAGGGGGTTCCACAGGGGTCAGTGTCAGGACGACAACTATTCACATTATACAAGAACGATCTGGATGATGGAACTGAGAATATTGTTGCGAAGTTTGCAGATGACACAAAGATAGGGAAAGGGACATGTAGTGTTAAGGAAACAGGAAAGCTGCAGAAGAATGTGAACAGGCTAGGAGAGTGAGAAACGATTGGCAAATGGAAAATAATGTGGAAAACTGTGAAGTTATGCACTTTGGTAGGAAGAGTAGAAGCATACACTATTTTCTAAATAGGGAAAGACTGGAAATCTGAAGCATCAAGGTACTTGAGTGTAATGTTCAGGATTTTCTTCAGGTTCACATGTAGGATCAATGGCAATTAGGAAGGCAAATATAAGGTTTGCCTTCATTTCAAGAGGGCTATAATTTAAGAGTAGAAATGTACTGTTGAGGCTGTGTAAGTCTCTGGTCAAACTGCATTTGAATATTGTGAACAGTTTTGGGCACCGTGTGACATGCTGTATTGGAGGGGGTCCAGAGGAGGTTTATAAGAATGATTCTTGGAATAAAGGGCTTGTCAAATAAGGAGTAGCTGAGGACTCTGGGTATGTACATGTAGAGCTTAGAAAGACGGGGGGTATCTGATTGAAACTTACCGAATAGAGAGAAGCCTGAATATAGTGGACGTGGGGAAGATGTTTCCACTGGTAGGAGAGATGAGAACTAGAGGGCACAGCCTCAGAGTCTGTTTTTAATATTTAAACAGTTAATAATGATATACGTGTGTAATCTGTTCTGGACAGTAGGGTCTAGACCTATAATATTTAAATAGGTATGGATTGTGTTGCCAGAAGAAGTGGTGGAGGCTGGTACAAATACAGCATTTAAAAGGCATCTGGATGGGTATATGAGTAGGAAGGGTTTAGAGGGATGTATGCCAAGTGCTGGCAAATGGGACTAGATTCGGCTAGGATATCTAATCGTTATGAACAAGTTGGACCGAAGGGTCTGTTTCCGTGCTGTACACCTCTATGATTCTATAGTTTCTGAACCTGAGATTTTTCACAGAGTTTTTAAATGAACACTTCTTGTACAGCTTTCCAAGGTTGCAGAAAACACAATAAAATAGAGGCACACCTGAATGGCAAAGTCTGCACATCTGATTATCAACTTGCATCTGCTTTGCAACAGATTGACAAGAGTAAAACTAAGGCTGTTTCAGTTTGGATCTGAGGTTAGGAGCATGGTCACCAACAACATTAAGAGCAGGTGCAGTAGTTATAAGAGATGTACACTCTTGTGAACAATCAGCAACAGATATATGAACATAAATATATACAGAAGATAAGCGAGGACATCCTATTTGAAGCTGTACAAGTCCAGGCTCCAGATTCTGTGATCTGACATCACTAAGACAGTGCTCCTTTCACTCATGCTCAGTAAAGGTTTCTCTCTTGGCATGTCTTCATGCACAACGATTTTGGAAGGTTATACGCATCAATTGCAGGCCTGTTAATGGTTAATCAGGTCTAGCTATAACCTGCAGATTCTCCCACATTGGTTGCTTGTGAAGATGTAGTTGTTGTTTGGGATACTTGGGACTATCCTTCTCCTCCATTTCTCTTTCATGCTGATTCTTTGGGCAGTCTGAAAAGGTGTTTGTAGTGATAGTACTATCATTCATCCCGGTGTAGGGCCTGCACTTGCGACTGGAGATATTGAATAGTCAATGCTAATATTTCTCAGGTTTGGAGAACTGAGTAACGATCTCATTAAAATGATAAAAGGGACATGACAGGCGAATCTCGTACACGGAGCTCAGAAGGATGAGGGGGGATCTATTACAAGGCATTACAGTATCAGAATTAAGAAATTTAGGCCTGAGAAGAAGAGAATTTTCAAAATAATGACCAGAATTTCCTATCCCAGTGCTGAAGGTACTGTGCAGGAATGCTGAAGAGTTTAGATTATTCAATATGGATATAAATAGTTCATTGGCTACTAAGGGAAGCAAAGGATATTGGAATATATGAGTAGGTAGAGTTAGAATAGAAGTTTTGCTCTGATCTTATTAAACAGTGCAGCAGGCTGGAGAGGTTGTATAGAGTGCTGGAAATGCACAGGAGGTCAGGCAGCATCTGAGGATCAGGAAAATCAACATTTCAGGCAGGAGCCCTTCATCAGGAATGAGGTGGACACACCCTCCAAGGACCCCTTCACCTGCCTCCAACACACTCCATCCACCTGGACACCCTGTGCTGGTCTATTACCCACCCTCGATCTCTTCATTTCCAACTGCCGCCGAGACATTAACCACCTCAAACTGTTTACCCTCCTCCCCCGCTCCAACCTCTCACCCTCACAACATGCAACCCTCTGCTCCAATCCCGAACTCACCATTAAACCAGAGGAAAAAGGGGGTGCAGCGGTAGTTTAGCACACCGACCTCTACACTGCTGAGGCCAAGCGCCAACTCGAAGACACCTCCTCTTACCGCCCCTCAACCATGACCTCAACCCCCATCACCAAACCATCATCTCCCAGACCATACACAACCTCATCACCTCAGGGGATCTCCCACCCAGAGCTTCCAACCTCATAGTTCGGGAACCCTGCATCGCCTGATTCCACTTCCTTCCCAAGATCCACAAGACTAACTATCCCGGCCGACCCATTGTCTCAGCATGCTCTTACCCCACCGAATTCACCTCCACCTACCTCGATACTGTCCTATTGCCTCCCGGTCCAAGAACCCCACACATACGTTCGGGAAACCATCAAGCCCTCTACCTCCTCCAAGATTTCCGTTCCCCCGGCCCCCAACACCTTATATTCACCAGGGATCTCCAGACCCTCTACACCTCTATCCATCATGACCAGGGCCTCCAAGCCCTCTGTTTCTTCCTCTCCCGATGTCCCCACCAGTACCCTTCCACTGACACTCTCATTCGTTTGGCTGAACTGGTCCTCACCCCTAACAATTTCTCCTTCCAATCCTCCCACTTCCTCCTGATGAAAAGGGTAGCCATGGGCACCCGTATGGGCCCCAGCTATACCTGTCTCTTCGTTGGCTACGTAGAACAGTCCATCTTCCGTAGTTACACCGAAACCACTCCCCATCTTTTCCTCCGCTACATTGATGACTGCATCGGTGCCACCTTGTGCTGCCACAAGGAGGTTAAGCAGTTCGTCAGTTTCACCAACATATTCCACCCTGACCTTAAATTCACATGACCATCTCTGACACCTCCTTCCCTTTCCTAGACCTCTCCATCTCCATCAACGACAACCAACTCAAAACTGACATTTTTTTACAAATCCACCTCCTCCCACAGCTATCTGGATTACACCTCCTCCCACCCTACCTCCTGTAAAAATGCCATCCTGTATTCCCAATTCCTCCACCTCTGCCATATCTGCTCCCAGGAGGACCAGTTTTACCACAGAACACACCAGGTGGCCTACTTCTTTAAAGACCATAATTTACTCTCCCACGTGGTTGAAGATGCCCTCCAACACATCTCATCCACGTGCCACACCTCTGCCCTCAAACTCTATCCCTCCAACCGCAACAAGGACAGAACCCTCCAGTCCTCACCTTCCACCTAACAACCTCTGCATAAACCGCATCATCCGCCAACGTTTTCACTACCTACAAACGGATTCCACCACCAGGGATATTTTTCCCTCCCCACTCCTATCCGCTTTCCACAAAGACCGTTCCCTCCGTGACTACCTGGTCAGGTCCACGCCCCCAACAACCCACCTTCCCCTCCTGGCACCTTTCCCTGCCACCACAGGAATTGCAAAACCTGCCCCCACATCTCCCCGCTCACCTCCACCCAAGGCCCCAAAGGAGCCTTCCACATCCATCAAAGTTTCACCTATACTTTCACAAATGTCATTTATTGCATCCGTTGTTCCCGATGCAGTCTCCTTTACATTGGGGAGACTGGACGCCTTCTCGCAGAGCGCTTCAGGGAATACCTCAGTGACACTTGCACCAAACAACCCCACCACCCCATGGCCAAACATTTCAACTCCCCCTCCCACTCTGCCGAGGATATGCAGATCCTGGGCATCCTCCATCACCACTCCCTTACCACCCGACGCCTGGAGGGAGAGTGCCCCATCTTCTGCCTCAAAACCCTTAACCCCAGGGCATCAATGTGGACTTCACCAGTTTCCTCATTTCTCCTCCCCCCACCTTACCCCAGTTCCAAAATTCCAGCTCAGCACCATCCTCATGACCAGCTCCACCCTGTCAATCTTCCTTCCCACCTATCCGCTCCACCCTCCTTTCCGACCAATCACCTTTACCCCTTCCTCCATCCGTCTATTGCACTCCCAGCTACCTTCTCCCCAGCCCCACCCCCTCCCATTTATCTCTCCACCCCGGAGGCTTCCAGCCTCATTTCTATTGAAGGGCGCCTGCCCGAAACGTCGATTTTCTTGCTCCTCGGATGCTGTCTGACCTGCTGTGCTTTTACAGCACCACTCTAATCTTGACTCTAATCTCCAGCATCTGCAGTCCTCACTTTCACCTGGAGGAGTTGTATAGCCGACTCCACTTCTTTTTTTATGTTCTTAATGCAAGGACATTTTTTTAAGATGGTTTCAACTGCTCTGGGTGTAGAAGTGGAATGAAGAAACCATAAGAATGATTGTCAGTTAGGGGAGTCCTCAGTAATTGCAACAAGGGGGAATCAGAGAACAATTGATCACTCAAGACTACCCTTACCACGAGTGTCTTAATGCCACCTTCTGGACCTCCTAGTGAAGAAGTAATCCTTGAATTCTTGAGGGCAGTGATATCCTGGTGAGTATCTCAATAATGTGGTACAAATGCCTCATGGAGGCAGGCTATAATTTGCTAAATCTCTGCAACTTGTGGTAAAACAATTTAATATTACTTTCTGTATGGCAGTGGTGACATGCTGAGGGGGAAGGCTGGAGGTCTGGTGTATTGGGAAATGTTAGCCTCAGACAAGTTCACTTCAACTGTCATAATTATATTGAGCTGTTGTAATCATTGCTAAACTTGTCTCTTTAAATGCAGAGCTTTAATTTCCAAGCATTCCAGCACAATGTTCTGATTCACTAAGGGATTTGGTCTGCATGATTGTTGGTGAATGTTTAAATGAGCCAACCCAATGAATTTGACAAATCAGAACTGCCTTATAAAATGCAATTCCAGACTCCACTCTGCAAACTCAGATTATCTTAGACTGGAATATTGGGGTGAGCTGCATCCAGGTCTAATAAGTTCCCTGTTAAGTTAATCTTCTTGGTGATACAATTTTCTTAAATGAACTGCAATTCTGACTTAATTGACAAGATCTTTGGAAAAGCTGAGTTCAATCTTCCCATACTTAAGCTGTGATATTTCATCAGGTTTCACAGAGGGTTTGTCTTCACGGGCCTAAACATGTTTTCTCATGCGATCATCCCAAATCTGCCTCATTCTTGACCTGTCCAGCTCCCACAGCACACCTCATGACCAAGGCTTCACTGATTCTCCTGCTCACCATTGCTGGAAGTATTCCAACTATTGCTGGATTATCCCAAGATCCCTGGTATCAGTACCATCTTTCATCCCCACCAAACATGCACCCAGTTAATTACTGGCAGTCCAGATTTGCCTTTCACCATCTTCACAATAGTACAGAAACCAATGTATGTGGCACAGCTGACACTTCCTAAGCACCAGGCAGCATAGCTTTAGATGTCCTTAGCCATAATCCCTCTTTATAATCTTGGCATCATAGAGTTTGACAGGAAATACACACTTCGGTCCAATTCGTCCATGCCAACCAGATGTCCTAAATTTGTTTTGTCCCATTTGCTAGCATGTGGCCCATATCTTTCTAAACCCCTCCTATTCATGTACCCATTCAAATACCTTTTAAGTGTTGTAATTGTACCAGCCTCCACTATATCCTCTGGCAGCTCATTCCATACACATAGCACGTTCTCCGTAAAGGTATTGCCCCTTAGGTCCCTTTTAAATCTTTCCACTCTCGTCTTAAACCTTTGTTGTCCAGTTTTGGACTCCCCCACCCTGGGAAAAAAAGACCTTGGCTATTCACCCTACCCATGCCCCACATGACTTTATAGGCCTCTAAAAGGTCACCCCTCAGCCTCCAATGCTCCAGGGAAAACAGCCCCAGCCTATTCAGCCTTTCCCTATAGCTCAAGTCCTCCAGCCCTGACAACATCCTTGTAAATCTTTTCCAAATCACTGTCACTTTTTCCCCCAATGTCTACTATAGTCTAGTATCTTGTCATTATTCAATATAGTACCATTAGAAATAGGGAGACTTGAAAGAGTTCAAAACATTCACCTTTTATCAATAACACCAAAAGCAAGCAATGAATGATCAATGAGCCAAGGTCACATTTTGGGGCAGCACGGTAGCTCAGTGGTTAGCACTGCTGCCTCACAGCTCCAGGGACCTAGGTTCAATTCTAGCCTCAGGCGATTGACTGTGTGGAGTTTGCACGTTCTGCCTGTGTCTGCATGAGTTTACTCCAAGTGCTCTGGTTTCCTCCCACAGTCCAAAGATGTGCCAGTTAGGTGAACTGGCTGTGCTAAATTGCCCATAGTGTTCAGGGATGTGTTGGTTAGGTGCATTAGTCAAGGGTAAATATAGGATGGGTTACTCTTTGGAGGGTCGGTGTGGATTTTGTTGGGCCGAAGGGCCTGTTTCCACACGGTAGGGATTTTATGATTCACATCTACTGGTACTGGGTGTCCATTAAATCCTGTCTGACATACAGCACCCAATGAAGCTGCTCTTTACAAGGCAGAAGATGATATTTCTACTGCTCAGTTTCCTCTTCACCTCTTTCCTCCTGCTTGCCCAATTCCACCTCCCTTCTTACCTGCTCCAATTGTGCAGATCACAACATGTTAGAATTATGAGGCACCTCCTGTCCAGTGAGTAGTGTAGGCAGCCCCACCCCTGGACTGACCCAGACAGTAGAATTCTAATCTTAATGACTGCTTCACCATGACCCTTGTGAAAGAATGGGTGGCATTGTTCTCTCTAATCTGTGAAGCAGTATGGTCACTTGAAGGATTGGTACACACCAATTAAAGTGCAGATGCATTGACTTTTAGTTTCAGAGCCCACTGCTGAGCATAGATCTCAGAGGTATGCACAGTGGCAGGAAAAATGAGAGGAAATGTAACCCAGGGTTACATCCTCAGTCTGTGCTGACAATATGCCTTGCTCATCTGGGGGGAAATGTCATTGTAGATGATTGTCTCTTGTCCTCATATGCACCCTGAGGGAACCTCGAGCTAAGGCAGCTTCATGTGCAAGCTGTTTGGCATCCGCAATAGTTTTCTGTTGGTCTTGGGATTGCTGTCACATCCTTTCCTCTTCCATTTCTCTGCACAGTAACCATGATAATAGTCCCTGCTGTGGCTGGATCCATTTATCATGTCTGCAATGAAACTGTGTGAGGAATATAAGAAACAGAACAGCTCCCCTAGTAATATGAGCAGTCTGCATTCACATCACTCCAGAATGATATGGATTGCCATAAATATCCATACAGTGGGACATGGAGCACTCTGACCAGGATGGTCTTAAAATTACTTCACACAAAACTTTGACATTGGACCTTTTTCCAATGAAAACACCACCACTCATGTCACAAAGAGATAGTAGGCCTTTAAAAGTGTTTTGTGCTGAACTGCAATTCCACCCCTTTTCTATCCAGCCTCTTCATTAGCCGTTTGACCTGCAAATGTCATTTTTTAAAGTCACCTGTGTCACAAAGCTGGTCTCTTTTTTTCCTAAAAGCTGTTCCTTTTCCCAAGGATACTGTTTCCTTTTTTTTCAGAGGGGTCATAAAACTCTCCCAGTTCCAATTAGACTGATTTGGTACAGAGATTAAAGGGTATTAAGAGGCCTTTTTGTTTATATGTAAACAGATGAGACTTCAGGCCAAAGTGGTCATGTTTTAAAAGTGACCTGTATAATGAAAGGGGAGTAATCAGCTCTCTAGCTGAACAGTTCAGTATAGAACTAGTTAGAAGTTCAGTTGTGTGGAAACAGGCTCTCTCTCTCTCTCTCTCTCTCCCCTTCTAACTTCAACCCGTAAGCATCTGTTCCATTTATACTGTTTTTTTAATAAGGTTTGTTTATTGGGGACTTTAAGACTAGTTTGGATTGAATAGTTTGGAGTTCTGTTGGGGTTCTTTATTCTGTTCTTTGTGTTTCATTGCATAATTTTGTGAATAAATTTCTGTCTGTTTTAAAAACTAGTAGTCAACCTAGCTAACTTACTCCAGGCAAATTATCACTGTACACTTACTGAAACAATTTGCAAAGTTATGATCTGGGTTGCTTGCTCAAGAATGTTTGGAGTGGTCGGGCCTAGTTCATAACACCTGGGATTACTCTTGTTGCACAAAGACATATATCTTTAATCTGCAAGGACCAAGGACCAAATTGCTGTGACCAGTATTTATATTACACAACTGTACACTGTGTGTATTTCACAGATGCAGAGGTATGGTTGCAAAACATTTTAACTCGCACTCTGGAAGTGCATTATGATGAAGGGCCACCCATCATCCAAAAGTGGAGATCACGTTGTGGCCCAGAGAAATAAGACTGCCACTGGTCACTGCCATTTTCCTTTCATAGGGATCATTTAGAAATCGAGAGATCTTGGAAGGCAATGTAGGTTGCAGTTGACACGTGAGTCCCACATTCAGCCCGGCCATTGCAACCTGCCGTCTCCAAAATCTCGCATCCCATATCTACTTACGACTCCCTGGAAGGCCAATTTAATGATCCCACATACTGCTTAGAGTTCCAACTGCAACTCTCATCTTTACCCCCGAACTCTATCTTGACAGATTAGTTCTGCCTACCATGGTAATGCATCTTCCCTCATTGAGGCTAATGTAGTAATGAGTATCGTAATACCTTTTCTCCAGCATCCCATTTTCCCCCAAGGCACTACTGGCTCCCCCCTTTTAGATGTTAAGTCCCTCCTCCAACCCCCCACCCTCCTTCGCCATTCTTGTCCTCTTGGCATCCCAGAATACAATGTCCAATCAGCAGCATTGATGTCTTCCACTTTCCCTGTTCCTAATATTGACACCTCCCTTGATGCTCATTGAACAGATACTAAAAACTGACCATGGCCCAATCCCCTGACAGATGTGGATGTTACCCATCCAGATCCCAACACTGAGGATCTGTGAATCCTCTGACTGCTTTCACTGGACATGCTGGACTGACTGTGGTCCATTCCCTGATGGTGGTGAAATAGAGCTCTTGCCCTTATTGCCTGAATAGATGACTGACTGTGCCCAGGCCCCTGGTCTTTTGGAGAACACTGGCCTTGACTGGCTGTACTGGCACCTTCTGATACACAGCAGGCCTCCTTGTCTCGATTACTCCCCTTTGACTTTAAGACATTGATAGATAAACACACAGGGTGTTTGTTGCATGGGCCGCTAGAACATGTTTTGGTGTGACATTGACTTACAGTTATCATACAACAACATGCTCAACCCCACTGACTGATAAACTCTGAGAATCATGACAAGTTTCCTGACTCTACTTCTCTGCTAAAAGACAAGTGAAGATAGAAGTACTGTGAGTCTTTAAAGGTCTGACAAAGGGGTTAAAGACAAAAAGGCAAGGAAAGGTAGGGATAATGAAAACACCCAGGGAAGTGCAAAGTAAATGTGCACCAACAGAACGAATACACAGCCTTGAGATGCAGTCATAGCCAATCAATCAGTTGGATCCCTGCCCCTCTGTGCAAAGTGTCCTGGCAACATCATTGCATTGAGAGGTACCGATGGACTCCAAACTGCATTACTAAACTGCAGAGGAATTATTTTAAGTGGCCTTGTGATGAGCCATGATGATGCAGTGAGACTGATACAAATCAGGTTCCAATATCCATGGGCATGGGACACAGGCAGTTATTATCCATGGCATGTGCCCTGGGATGTTGGCATCTGGTATCCAAGAAGGAGGCCCAGAGGAGCAAGTGGTGCTGGCAGGTGGGACTCGTTTGGGTTGGGATATCTGGTCAGCATGGACAAGTTGGACTGAAGGGTCTGTTTCTCTGCTTTACATCTCTGTGACTCTATGGTGAGCTGGAATTGCTACACACCCGTTCTAACTTTCAAGTCAGGAAATCTATGTGTCTAGTTTCTTTTCAGCAGGTGAGAGAATGGGAGTTTGCATCTTATTGAGGCAGAACCAGGCAGTAAGGTGGGCAATAATGAGCAATAACTCTATTGAATAGACTCCTGTCTGCTCACTGGCAAGTATCTCATCTCGGCATCAGGGACTTGATTGAGGAAAAGGATTTGTATTGTTCTTGACATTAAGTAAGGCCTTGCTCGCCATCTCACATGATTTTCCCAGATCTTTGCCATAATCTACATTGTTCAGAGCCTGAAAAGACTCCTCCCATTGCATTTAGTTACAAAAGGTGGAACTATGATATAAGCTTAAATTTTATAGATGGGCTGACCACAAAACAATCACTAAATTTCCACCCTTGTTTGTTTAAATGAGTTTGCAAGCTACCTATTGCTAACCGTAAACTTGCACCCAATATTTCCATAGTATTAACAGCCCAGTTAAATATAGCATATTTAAGCATACCAGGTACAATTTAAATTTTTCAAAGTGGAAACATCATCACAAATTATGCATTTGAGCTTCAAATTGAATTTTTGTATAAAATCATTCACAAAATGATTTAAGACTGATGTTTCTATAGCCTACAATTGAATTTTCATACCAAGCAATTTAGAACCTCTCAAAGGCTTCAGAATACAGAAACTTTATTATTTTGCTATATAGTTGGTCCATTTTATAGTACCAAATAATAGATTTAATGTAAGAAGGTGTTGAATGATAACACCCCATCATCAGCATTATCAATATCATTTTCCTGGAATGATGTCATTGTGGCATATGTCTGAAACCATAGACAATATTTTGTATGGATACACAAAACAAAGTGCAAAGAAATGCACAGAAAGATATGCAAAGAAAGGTGAGGTCTATATATACAAGGAACTTACTAATAACCATAAAAATTTTGTTTTTATAATTCTCTGAATATCAGGCTGCAAGGTTGCTGCTAGCATTTAAGATAAGATTAGTTGGTGTTCCACTATCATCAGCTCCACATTTTCCCTGCAGGGAATCCTTTTGACAGGCTTTAGCCAGAGGCTTGTCTGCGGATTAACACTAGATAAAAATTATACACTAAATCTTTGGAACTGGGTGACTAATAGGATTAAACAACACCAGCTGCAGGCTCCTGCACAGGTTAAAAATGAAAATTTTACATTACAAAGTCACAGGATCCCTTTGAATATGCAATGAATATGGATGATTTCAATTATCACAGTCTGCCAGGGGTATATGATATATCAAATTAATCATTTTAGAACATCCACTACAGCAAAGAAAAACACTTTTTTTATTTTGGAATGTTTAGTTCACATTTATTTTTTTAAAACATGTAGGTGTTTGGAAACATAGTGTGTGAGTGTGAAGCAGACAAAATAGCCTTTATATCAAGAAATGATTGGAAATAATCTAAAATGCTGAGTTAAGTTAGGAGAGTGGAAAAAGGCTATTAAGATTATAAAATGTTGGAGAGACCTGCCTCTCCTCCATCACCCAAACCACCCAGTTTGGTTAACAGTTCAAGAAAGACCAACTTTGACATAACTTGTAAATTATTTAACAAGTTTAATTGAATAACCACAATTCTTGTGCTATCTTTTTATCTTTTGTGTACATTTTGAGGAAACTTGTCCTTATGATGTAATGAAGATTGATTGTATCTTAGATGGTAGCAATTCTGTAGCCAATACCACATCACACTCAATATTTTTTCCATTGACATACACAAAGCACAGAATCAGGAGAGTGAGTGAATCTCTCTTTCACCTTTCATCATCGTTCATGCCTATTCCTTCTGATACCTATAACCCAACTTTAGAACTGCCTCCAATTCTGCAGATTTCTATCCTGCTTAGAAAATTTCCTTAAAATGCTTCTGTCACCCCTTCTATTAGTAATTTGTGCAGTTTTGTAAACATTTTTATGTTACGCCTCGGTCACAAGAAAAGTGGATCCCTAATCCTTTTAAATGTGGTGTTCTTGGATTCCAAAACATGTTTAAAAAGGGTACCACATGAAAGGTTACCACATCCGATAAGAACACACTGGGAGAGGGTTAACACATTCTCACAGATAAAGGATTGTTTAGTTAACAGAAACCGGAAAGCAAATTGTCACAAGTGGAGTGCTTAGGAATCAGGTGCTGACTCCTTGATTATGTACCATCAATAGGAATGATTTGCATGAAGGGACCAAATTCTTGGTAGATAATTTTCGCCAATGACATCAAGATAGGCAGGAAAGTAAGAAGAGGCAGAGAATGTACAAAAAAAATGACCTGATAATTAATTGGGTGAATGTTTGGCTGCTGGAGGTTTATATAAAAAAATAAACTTTTCTATTTTGGCAGGAAAACCAGAAAATCGGTATATTCCTTAAGTGGAGAGAGTATGCAACGCTAGACAAAGAATGCCACATCCCTGCTCTTGCCTCCAATAACCTACAACTCTTGTCTTCCTGTGACCCCCAACCCAGCAGTGCCCTGAAAGGAAGCACTGACTTTTTCAAGGGTCTTCAGTGCCACTGAGCAGTCAGCAGTCTTGGCCTTTGAAACAGCAATGGCTGTACATTGAGGCTACTGGCTTCTAACTGGCTGGTAGCCTCAAGTAAAGCAAGACATTGCCATATCCATTGAAAAGCCTGGTGAGTGACCAATTCAATTCTCGATTATGCAGGTTTGTACCCTGCAATCATTTAGAATAGAAGGCAGCACAAAGTTAATGTGTTTTCTGCCCTGACTCATTGGGCTAGGGCAAATGGCAATCCTTGTGCCTAAAAATGGGCTTCATTCATTCATGCTTGCTGTTATAGAGTTAGAGATGTTGCAACACAGAAATAACCCTTCAGTCTCATCAGTCAGATATAAAAAAATTAATCTAGTCCCATTTTCCATCATTTGGCCCATATTCCTCTCAACCCTTCCTATTCATATAACCATCCAGATGCCTGTTAAATGTTGTATATGTACCAGCCTCCACCACTTCCTCTGGCAGCTCATTCCATACATGCACCACCCTCTACATGGAAAAAGTTGCCCCTAGTTCTCTTTTTTATCTTTCCCCTCTCAACCTAAACTACACCCTCTAGTTCTGGACTCACCCACCCCAGGGAAAAGGCCTCATTTATTTATCCTATCCATGCCCTGCATGATTTTATAAACCTCTATAAGGTCATCCCTCAGCCTCTGACGCTCCAGGGAAAACAGCCCCAGCCTATTCAGCCTTTCCCAATAGCTCAAATTCTCCAACCCTGGCAACATCCATGTAAATCATTTCTAAACCCTTTCAAATTTCACAACATCCTTACTATAGGAGGGAGATCAGAATTGCACACAATATTCCAAAAGTGGCCTAACCAATGTCCTGTACAGCTGCAACATGACCTTCTAACTCCCATACTCAGTGCTCTGACAATAAAGGAAAGCATACCAAACACCTTCTTCACTATCCTATCTACCCTGCAAATTCAGTTTCAAGGGACTGTGACCCTGCACGCCAAGGTTTCTTTGTTCAGCAACTCATCAAGTTTATAAGTGCTGCTCTGATTTTTTTCCAAAAATGCAACACCACATTTATCTAAATTAAACTCTACCTACCATCCCTTGGCCGATCGGTCTTTCTGATCAAGATCCCATTGTACATTGAGATAACCTTCTTTGCTGACCACTATTCCTCTAATTTTGGTGCAATCTGCAAACTTACTGTCTGTATCTCCTATCTCCACATCCAAATCATTCATATAAATGAAAAGCGGTGAACTCAGCATCAATCCTTGTGGCACACCACTGGTCACAGGTCTCCAGTGTGAAAAGCAACCCTCCACCACCACCCTCTGTCTTCTACCTTTGAGCAAGTTCTATATCTAAATGGCTAGTTCTCCCTGTATTCCATGTGATCTACCCTTGTTAACCAGCCTACTATGAGGAACCTTGTTGAATGCCTTACTGAAGTCCATATAGATTATGTCTACCACTCTGCCTTCAGCAATCCTGTTCATTACTTCTTCAAAAACCTTTATCAAGTTCGTGAGACATGATTTCCTACGCACAAAGCCATGTTGACTATCCCTAATCAGTTCTTGCCTATCCAAATACATGTACATCCTGTCCGTCAGGATTCCCTCCAACAACCTGCCCACTACCGATGTCAGGCTCACTGATCTACAGTTCCCTGGCTTTTCCTTACCACCCTTCTTAAATAGTGGCACCACGTTAGCCAACACCAGCGCCCCCACCCCGCCCAGGTCTTCCAGCCCTCACCTATGACTATCGATGACACAACTATTTCAGCAAAGGGCCCAGCAATCATTTCCTTAACTTCCTACAGAGTTCTGGAGTACACCCGATCATTTTCTGGGGATTTATCATTTTGCGTTTTAAGACAACTAGCACTTCCGCCTCTGTAATATAGACATTTTTCAAGATGTTACCATCTTTTGCCCCACATTCTATATCTTCCATGTCCTTTTCCACAGTAAACACTGATGCAAAATACTCGTTTAGCATCTCCCCCATCCTGTTCTTTGCTCCTTTAACAGCTCCAGTAATTGTGAGAATTTGAATTTATCCTAAAGTGATGATGAGGTTACTCTTGTATTAATTTTCTCAGAATCAAACTAAAGATTCTTACTGTAGGCAATTTTGCATTCCTTTGAAACATTCTTCCTTTTTTTTAATCTGACCAGTTTCCTCCATTTTTAATATCAGTTTTAGCTGATAATTATTAAGTAATGTTATGTACACTAACAGTTAATCCTTCTGTCAAGGCAAGCATACTTGGCAGTATTTGTGTAGAATAGACTGTAGGATGAAGAATTGCCTGTGCAGATTCTGGTTGTCTTCTGGTCACCATTCATGATCGAGTGAATCACTATGAATGTCACTTTTGCAAGCTTTATATTCCAATTACCGGTGCTCAGTAGTACAGAAGAATAACTGGAAATCTGATAGTAATAAGGACGTAACAATTAGGAGCAAGGGAAGGCAATTCAGCCCGTTAAACCTGCTCCACCATTTGATATGATGGCTGATCTCATCTCGGCTCATCTCCACTTTCCTGCCCACTCTCTATAACCCTTCAACCCATTCCTAATTAAAAATCTGTTTATTATCTTCTTAAATTTACTTAATGTCCCTCCATCCACCCGCACTTTGGGGCAATGAGTTCCACAGATTCACAACCTTTTGAGAGAAGCAATTTTTTTCTCATCTCCAATTTTAAATCTGCTTCCTCTCATCTAGACTGCCTTTCTACATCTGCTTTGTCTCTCCCCTTTGCTATCATGTGTACCTCAATTTGATCTTCTCTCATTCTTCAAAGCTTCAGACAGGATAGGCCTAAACTGCTAAATCTCTCCTTATAATAAAACCTCTCTTCAGTGGAATCAATTAGTCAACATCCTCTGAACTGCTCCCATGTAAGGAGATAAACTTTGCAATACTTCAGGTGTGGTCTTATTAATACCATGTATAGTTGCAACAACGCTTTCCTACTTTTTAGTACTCTATTTCTCCAGTAATGAATACTAAGGATTTCCTATCACTTCATAGTCAAAACTGCTGCAAGAACACCACAAATTATTACTAAAGGAAAAATCATTCCTTTGAGTCCTTCAGTGCAGATATGGAAGTAATCAATTCAAAGAACCTGGTAATTTGAAGTGACTATAATATAATTCCTTGGTATTAGCAGTCCCTTGATTATTGGTGATGACATGGAGGCATTGTCTTTTTCTATTGCCACAGTCAAATAAATAATAACTTTTATCATCAATTGAAGATGAGATTTCATCTGATATATCTAAATTCAAACTCCAAGGGCCACAGTGAACACCACACTACCTAGCTTAAGCAAAAAGATTTCACTTTGTGGTCAATTTACTGGCCATATAATACAAATTCTATCCCATCTCAAGAAAACCTTTACTTGGTCCAGTACTCTGAATGGGAGACGGTGAAGTCTGCACTTGCTGGAGATCAGAGTTGAGAGTGTGTTGCTGGAAAAGCACAGCAGATCAGGCAGCATCCGAGAAGCAGGAAAATCAATATTTTGGAGCGGAGCCCTTCATCATCGATTTTCCTGCTCCTTGGATGCTGCCTGACCTGCTGTGCTTTTCCAGCAACACACTCTCAACCCAGTAGCCTGAATGGTTTTTATTTTTCAGACTTCATTATTCTAGCCTTTAAGATTGCTATCATTAACACCTCCCTCACAAAGCATATCCTTGACCCTCTGCTTGTTTTGTACAATTTCCATTTATTCTCTCCAAGGCTCTCAATGAATCAATATTAATCACCTCAGTACTCTCTGTTTAATCACTTCAGTGCAAATGCTACTTTTCTCTCAGCTCTAAGTGTGACATGGCCAAAGTCACCTGCTATTACCATGGTATGTCATACCTCTGTTGTGGTTCTGTTCGCCGAGCTGGAAGTTTTTGTTGCAAATGTTTCGTCCCCTGGCTAGGTGACATCATCAGTGCTTTGGAGCCTCCTGCAAAGCGCTTCTTTGATGTTTCTTCCGGTATTTATAGTGGTCTGTCCTTGCCGCTTCCGGTTGTCAGTTTCAGCTGTCCGCTGTAGTGGTTGGTATATTGGGTCCAGGTCGATGTGTTTGTTGATGGAGTTTGTGGATGAATGCCATGCCTCTAGGAATTCCATGGCTGTTCTCTGTCTGGCTTGCCCTATGATAGTGGTGTTGTCCCAGTCAAATTCATGTTGCTTGTTGTCTGTGTGTGTGGCTACTAGGGATAACTGGTCATGTCGTTTCGTGGCTAGTTGATGTTCATGTATGCGGATTGTTAGCTGTCTTCCTGTTTGTCCTATATAGTGTTTTGTGCAGTCCTTGCATGGTATTTTGTACACTACATTAGTTTTGCTCATGTTGGGTATCGGGTCCTTCATTCTAGTGAGTTGTTGTCTGAGCGTGGCTGTTGGTTTGTGTGCCGTTATGAGTCCTAAGAGTCGCAGTAGTCTGGCTGTCAGTTCAGAAACGCTCCTGACGTATGGTAGTGTGGCTAGTCCTTTGGGTTGTGGCATGTCCTCGTTCCGTGGTCTATCTCTTAGGCATCTGTTGATGAAGTTGCGCGGGTATCTGTTTTTGGCGAATACCTTGTATAGGTGTTCCTCTTCTTCTTTTTGCAGTTCTGGTGTGCTGCAGTGTGTTGTGGCCCTTTTGAATAGTGTCCTGATGCAGCTTCGTTTGTGTGTGTTGGGGTGGTTACTTTCATAGTTTAGGACTTGGTCTGTGTGTGTTGCTTTCCTGTATACCCTTGTGGTGAATTCTCTGTTCGGTGTTCTCTGTACTATCACGTCTAGGAATGGGAGTTGGCTATCCTTTTCTTCTTCTCTCGTGAATCGGATTCCTGTGAGTGTGGCGTTGATGATTCGGTGTGTCTTTTCTATTTCCGTGTTTTTAATGATTACAAACTTGTCATCGACATATCTGACCCAGAGTTTGGGTTGAATTTGTGGTAGGACTGTTTGTTCTAACCTTTGCATAACTGCTTCTGCTATGAGTCCCGAGATTGGTGATCCCATGGGTGTTCCGTTGATTTGTTTGTATATCTGGTTGTGTCGTGAGGCACAAGTCCAGTAGTTTAAGCATGCCGTCTTTGTTGATAGGTTCTGCGTCCTGTTTTCTGTTCTGTATGTCCAGTAGGTTGGCTATTGTTTCTCTGGCTAGAGTTTTGTCAATCGAAGTGAACAGTGCCGTCACGTCGAATGAGATCATGGTTTCTTCTTTGTCTATGTGTATATTTCTGATGATGTCCAAGAATTCCTGTGTTGATTGTATGGAGTGTTTGGATCCGCTGACCAGGTGTTTCAGTTTCTGTTGTAGTTCTTTGGCCAGTTTGTATGATGGTGTCCCTGGTAGTGATACTATGGGTCTGAGTGGGATGTCTGGTTTGTGTACTTTAGTGAGTCCATAGAATCTGGGGGTGTTGTTGCTTTCCGGTTTCATTCTTTGTAGGTCAGCTTTGGTTATCTGTCCATTTTTTTGTAGATTCCTTAGTGTGTTATTTATTCTATTGGTGAGTTGTGGTGTGGGGTTAAATTCCTTCATTTGGTAGGTGTTGATATCTGCGAGTAGTTGTTGTGCTTTTTGGATATAATCTGATTTATCTAGGAAGACCGTCATTCTGCCTTTATCTGCTGGTAGTATGATTATGTTCTTATTGTTTCTTAGTGCTTTCAGTGCTTCCCTCTCCTTGGTGTTGAGGTTATGTGTTTGTCTTTTCCTTATCATCATAGGTACAACAGTTTGTCTCACTGTTTGTTGTGTCTCTTCTGTCAGTCCATTGTTCCTGAGTGTGCATTCCAGTGCTGCTAGGAAGTCTGCTGTCTTGGCATCCCTGTGGTTGTAGTTGAGTCCCTTGGCCAGTATTGTTCTTTCCATGTCTGTGAGCTGTTTGTGGGAGAGGTTTTTAACCCAGATGTGTGTTGTAGTGTCCTCTTTGTTGTGTGTTAGTTTGGCCATTTTTTCTTTTAGTGCTTTTTTTTGCGGTGTGTTGTCCTGTTCTGTCCTATAGTGACAGCCTGTTCTATGGCCCGGGTCCATTCACGATTAGTGGTTTTTGAAATTAACGACTTTTGGCGCGCAATTTCTTGTTTGTATTTGTGGAGTCAGTTGTGAGCGTCTGTGATCATTACCTGGATCATCCTGAATCCGTTCTGCTTGGCTGTTTCCCTGGCTTGTGGATTGTTGACTGGTGGTCTGTACCTGACACATTGTGGAAGGATTCGATTCTTTCGGCATTCGTGTAGGAACCGGAGTTGTTCGTATGTGGCGCTTAGGCGGTTAGCGCAGGATTCCCATTTCCTGGCTTGTCTCAGCGTCTCTCGCCCGTAAATGTCATACCTCTTTCTGTTTAAATACTCTGCAACTTTCATCATTGTCAACCATTCCATCTTCCTCCTTCATACAAATCTGAGGATGCTGGAACTCTGAAATAAAAAGAAAAAAATACTCAGCAATTCTGACTGCCTGTGGAGATAGAAACTGAGCTAACATTTTGAATCTGTTATGACTTTTCTTCAGACTTCTGCCTCCTTCATATTTGTGGTTTATATCTGTGTCCCTGTGCTTTCTTGGTTTGACTGATTTGGCAAAATAAACTACGCTAACTATTTTTTTAAACACTAACGCAATGTTGAAATATTTGCCAAACCAAAATATTTTCAATTACATTAGCTCGAGTCCAGTTGTGGAATATTTAAACCAACACATAAAATAGAGATATATGTTCACATGCAGCTTTTACTTACTTCGGTAGGGAGATAATCTCTATTGGTAAACTAGGAAACTTCTCCACCAATTCAGAATTTCAAGCAGTTTCTATACTAATTGTGTTATAATCATTGTTCTCTCTGCAACAGGACTAATACTTCTCAGAATCATAGAATCTCTGCAGTGCAGAAAGAGGTCATTCAGTCCATTATGTCTGCACCAACTATTTGAAGAGCCTCCCACCTAAACCCAGATTCCTCTCCTATCCCCGTAACTCTGCATTTCAGATGGGTGATTCCTCTGACCTGCATGTGTTTGGACTGTGGGAGGAAACCAAAGCACCCAGCAAACAGGGGAAAATGTGTAAAGTCCACACAGACAGTCAGCCAAGTGCTGGAATCGAACCAGAGTTCCTGTGAGACAGCAGTGCTAACCACTGAGCAACCATGCTGGAGAACTGGAGAAAAAGACTGGAATTTAGGACGTTGCCACACAGGATAACTACCATCATGTAATCTAACTGAGAAATTGAGGAGGCCATTTTCACAACCAAATGGCCCCAGACAATATCAATTTATCTCTGCCACAGAAGGAGAGAAAATAGTTTAAGATCAGCTTGGGAACCAAGGATACATCGCCTTGATGGCATGTGTTGTTTTCAGTTGTAGAAATAATATCATACCATCGAATGACTGTCCAGGACAGGCCAGCAGGGTCAAAATGGGTCCTAAGCACCAATTATCCAGCAGGATGTCCACAGGGAATGTGTTTGTGACATTGTTTACTGGTAAAAACCGTGTGACTCACATGTTTGCAATGAAGTCACTTTGTTGCTTTTGCACTTTGTGAACTTAGTATCCAAGAATCATGTTAACCACATAATAGCTGTTCAGCCTCAAAAGTCCCACTTCAGTCCTGCCTCAACAATTTAATTAAATCTGGCTTTTTTGGGCAGTGTTGGCCTCCTCTTTCACATCTACGTGATGTTCTTTGATGACATCTTTTATGAGTATGGGGTCAAATTATACTACAGAGCACCATTAACAAACAAATCTCTGTTCTACCATTTCCTGTTCCATGTAGCTACTCTATATTACCCACAACAAAATGGATTACGAAGAATCTTATTCAATCTAACATTAGTGGGAATGGAAGAAAAATTGAAATTGTTGGAGAAATTCAGCAGGTCCAGCAGCATCTGTGGAGAGAAAACAAAGTAAATGTTCGGATCCTGTGACTTTTCTTCAGAATTGATGGTAGATAGGAAAAGATGGTACATATGCTGAATACCATGATGGGCAGGGAGGGGGGGAGGGGGAGGGAGTGAATGATAGGAGGAGATGGACCCCAGAAAGAGAGAACAGCAGTTGGGCAGACAACATAATGGATGATGGTGAGCCAGGGAGAAAGAAAAGTTGATCATGGGAATCCTCACTTGGTGAAAATAGTTTAAAAATCACATAACACCAGGTTATAATCCAATAGGTTTATTTGGAAGTACTAGCTTTCAGAGCACTGCGTCTTCATTAGGTAACTAGTGGGGCAGGATCAACACACATTCTTACATACTCACACACTCACGCAGACCCTTTCTCATACACATACAATTTCTCTCAGACATATTCACCCCCACACTCACATTCACACACACGCACTTTATCAAGCATGCACACATGCAAACTCACTCTCTCTCACATTCACTCACACATGCCCACTTGCATGCACACACCCACACTTTCTCTCTCTCCCTCACACGTACGTACACACACACACACACACACACACACACACACACACACACACACACACACACACGTATAAGTCTATGGGGTGAATTTGCATTTGCAGATTTGCATTTGAAGAAACATTCTGTTTTTGCTCAAAGAACACACAATCTGCAGGCAGCCAATGCAGGCAGTCAATCCATATCACGTTTTATAAATTACTTTGGAAATAGAACCAGTCTGACTCTCGATTGAGATACAGACAGACTCTAACCTCACTTTTAATATATTGCCTGAACTGAGATGTCACCTTTTTTTAAATATAAAACCTTAAGTTATCTCAAGAATGTGACTTAAAAGAAGTTCTAGGATTTATATATTAATGAATGAAAACCTGCAACCCATTCTAAAAGATGAAAGATATAGCAGCAATCTAGGCTTGTTCAATATATCATCTTAATTGAATGACACTGTGATCTTTTGCTATAAATTCTGTGTCTTATGATCCTGCCCCACTAGTTACCTGATGAAGGAGGAGCTGTCTGAAAGCTAGTACTTCCAAATATACCTGTTGGACTCTAACCTGGTGTTGTGTGACTTTTAACTTTGTCCACCCCAGTCCAACACCAGCACCTCCACATCATGCAAATAGCAACTCATGTGATGACAAGTTGTACCTGCTCCGTCAAATCCACAAACCGAACTACCCTAGCTGGCCCATCATTCCACATGCTCCTGCCCCACCGAACTCATCTCGTACTATCTCGACTCTATCAACTTCCCCTTGGTTCAGGCACTTCCCACCGATATCTGCGACAGCAACCACACCCTCCACCTCTTCAGTAACTTCCAGTTCCCCGGGCCCCAGTGCTTTATCTTCACTATGGTCATGCAGTCCTTATACATGTCCATACTCCTTCAGGCTCTCAGCTTCTTCCTCTCCAAAAGACCCATCCAGTCCCCCTCCACCAATACCCTCCTCTACCTCACCAAACTAGTCCTCACCCTTAATAACTTTTCATTTAACTCCTCCCATTTCTTCCAATTTCAGGGGATGGCCACGGGCATTTGGTTGGGCCCCAGCTACTCATGCCTCTTTGTCGGCTGACTTCCCCACCTCCTGATGATGCCTGGCTTGCTGTGTTCTTCAAAGTTTGTGAGATGATTTGTAGCTCGGGTGCTCATTGTTGTGGTTCTGTTTGCTGAGCTGGGAATTTGTGTTGCAGAACTTTCGTCCCCTGTCTAGGTGACATCCTCAGAGCTTGGGAGCCTCCTGTGAAGCTCTTCTGTGATCTTTCCTCCGCCATTTGTAGTGGTTTGAATCTGCCGCTTACGGTTGTCAGTTCCAGCTGTCCGTTGTAGTGGTCGGTATATTGGGTCCAGGTCGATGTGCTTATTGTTGAATCTGTGGATGAGTGCCATGCCTCTAGGAATTCCCTGGCTGTTCTCTGTTTGGCTTGTCCTATAATAGTAGTGTTGTCCCAGTCGAATTCATGTTGCTTGTCATCTGCGTGTGTGGCTACTAAAGATAGCTGGTTGTGTCGTTTCGTGGCTAGTTGGTGTTCATGGATGTGGATCGTTAGCTGTCTTCCTGTTTGTCCTATGTAGTGTTTTGTGCAGTCGTTGCATGGGTTTTTTTGGGTTTTTTTCATGCAAAATCCCATGCAAGGACTGCACAAAACACTACATAGGACAAACAGGAAGACAGCTAACGATCCACATCCATGAACACCAACTAGCCATGAAATAACACGACCAGCTATCCTTAGTAGCCACACACTCAGATGACAAGCAACATGAATTCGACTGGGACAACATTACTATTTTTTTTTTGTAGATATTTTTATTGAAATTTAACATTTTTGCAAATTTACAAAAATAAACAAAACTCTCAAATACAAACATTGATGTACAATTAAATCATATATACAATAGTCATAATTTAACAAAGAAAAGAGAAAGAAAGAAAACAAAAAAAGAAAAAAAGAAACAAAAAAAGAAAGAAAAAAAACTCAACTTTCTACTAATCTAACCTATAACTAACCAGAGTGTATACCTAAGTCTCTTACATGCTCGGAATGTATAAACATCAAATATAATAAAACCCGTATTCGCGCAGGATTCCTCTCCCAAGGGGCCCCGGAGCAGCCCGGTCTGAAATCTTCACTAAATAAAAGCCCTTGTTAGGATAGCCGAAATATCTGCATTTATATAATTCAAAAAGGGCTGCCATATTTTATAAAATAATTCAGTCTTTCGGTGCACCATATTTGTGAGGAAGTCAAGGGGGATATATTCCATAATTAATCTGTGCCAATTTGAAAGTCCAGGGGGGCCCTCAGCCACCCAGTTCACCAAAATATTTTTCCTTGCACAGAAAGAGAGAATAGAAAATAGTCTCTTCCCATGCATATCCAGAGATGAGAGGTTCGAAAAGCCCAAAAGGAGAGATACAGGGTCCACCCTAATTTCCGTTCCTAAAATTTCTGTTAGGGTATTTGCCACTTTAGTCCAGTATCTGCGGATTTTCTGACAAGTCCACAGACAATGTACAAGAGTACCCACCTCTATTTTGCATTTGGGACACATTGGAGATGCTCCTGCCTTAAATTTTGCCAGTCGAGCCGGAGCTATATGGGCCCTATGAAGTATCTTTAGTTGGATAGCCTGAGTTCTGTTACAGATAGCAATTCTTCTAGCATTTTCCCAAATGTCATTCCACATATCCTCAGAGATTTCTAGCCCCAAGTCCTGCTCCCATGTTTTAAGCAGGTCATCCATGTCTCCTGAGACTCCATCATGTAGCAAATGGTATATAGTACTAACGGAGGATGCCCCCGCTGGTCGTAAGACATTACGTTCTCTGTCTGATTTATAAAGACTATCTATTAATGTAGTCTTCCTCTGTATATAATCTCGAACTTGGAAGTATCGAAAGAGATCCCCATTAGGTATTCCGAATTTCAGACGCAGTTGCTCAAAGGACATCAGGATCCCATCTTTAAATAGGTCCCCTAAGCATGAGATGCCCCTGGATCTCCAGAGTTTAAAGGTGGCATCTGTAATCCCTGGTTGGAATCCCCATGCGCCTACTATTGGTGCATTGGGGGATGTTTTATGTGAGTTACCCTCATTTTGCCGCATTATATTCCAGGCCTTAATTGTGTTTAATATTATGGGATTTTTACAGTGGTCTGTAATGATTTTCCTCTTATCTGAAAATAAAAGGTTAATAAGTGGGTATTTTACTTGGGAGGCTTCGATATCCAGCCAAATTGATTGTGGATCAGATGAAACCCAATCAGCTATGTATGTAACTTAGTAGGGAGCTTAACTGATATTTCCGACAACATTACTATTATAGGACAAGCCAAACAGAGAACAGCCAGGGAATTCTTAAAGGCATGGCATTCATCCACAGATTCAATCAATAAGCACATTGACCTGGACCCAATATACTGGCCACTGCAACAGACAGCTGGAACTGACAACCGGAAGCGACAGATTCAAACCACTACAAATGCCAGAGGAAAGATCACAGAAGTGCTTCACAGGAGGCTCCCAAGCACTGAGGATGTCACCTAGACAGGGGATGAAACGTCTACAACACAAATTCCCTTGCTGTGTTCTTCCAGCCTCCTGCTTGTCTACATGTGATAACAAAGCTTGGGACGTAGAGTTGGGATAAGGACATGGGAAAAGGTGGTCAGGCCTTAAAATTAGTCAACTCGATATTGAGTCCAGAAGGATGCAGGGTCCCAAGTGGACAATGAGCTATTGTTCTTCCAGGTTCTGCTGAACCTCATTGGAGAACCACAGCTAGCCCAAGATTCCATGAAGTGCAGGTAAATCACTGCTTCACCTGGAACGTGTATCTGAGGCCTTTGATGGTGAATAGGAAGGAGATAAACATGTAGTTGGTACACCTTCTGCATGGTAATGTTCCCTAAGGGTGTGGGGAGATGTTGGGAGTGGAGGAGTCGTCAGCCTTGGTATACCAGAGGGAATGATCCCTGCAAAAGACTGACAAGGGAGGGGAGGAGAATATGGGTCTGGTAATGGCATCCCATTGGACATGTTGGAAATGTTGGCTAATGATATTTTGGATGTGGATGTTGGTGGGGAGATAAGTGAGGACTGGGGGGCGAGGGTTGAGAGGAAATGGGTTGAACATGGCTGAAGACCCTGTCAGCCATGGTGGTGGGCAATCCTGTATTTAGGAAAAAGGTGGATATTCTGAGGCCCCCTGTGGAAGGTGGCATCAATAGAACAGATGTGGCAGAGACAAACTGTGATTCAATAAAAAGTGGAGCTGGTCAAGGAGCAGGTCAGAGGGGCAGGAGAGTCAATACTTCAAGTCAAACCCTTCATCAGGACTTCACAGACAAACTGGGAGAATGGATTCAAATCTTTACAGGAGGCAGGGTATGAGAATGTATAGTCAAGGTAATTGTGGTAACCAGTGAGTTTGTACTGGATATTGATGGCCAGCCTATTTCTGGAAATGGAAGCAAACAGGTAAGCTTTTCCAATCAAGATCAGAGAGAAACAGCACTAATGGTGTTATTGATGGACTAGAGAATGGGGGCCGGAACAGGACAGGATCAAGAAATATACTTCACAAAGAGACAAGAATAACTGGGGCCCTTGCAGGCACTCACGGCCTCACCTTTGATCTGAAGAAAGCAAGCAGAGTCAGAGTAGAATTCAGTCAAAGTGAGGATGAGCTTGGCTAAGCAGACGAGGATGGTGCTAGATGGGGACTTTTCAGGCATTTTGTTCCAGGAAGTAGCAGAGAGTCCTGAGACCATCCTGATGGGGGATGGATGTGTAAATGGATTGCATGTCCATGGTGAAGAGGAGACAGCTGAAGCCCGCAAACTGGAAATGACCCTTCATGAACAGATGTGGCAGGACTGCAGAGCTTTGATACGATCTGTTTGTTGTGGAATCACTTCACATGAAGGCCAGACCAGGTAAGGACAGCAGTTCGCCTCCCTAAAGGACATTAGTAAATCAGTTGGAATTTTCCAGACAATCAACAATGGTTCATGGTCATCAGTAGACTTTTAAAGTCAGATATATTCTCAATTCAAATTCCAACAACCACTAAAGTGGACTTCAAACCCAGGTCCCCAGAACACTGTCTGAGAGTCTGGATTACTCGTCCAGTGATAATACCACTGCAGGTAGTTCCTCAATGATGCAATAGTTGCTTTCTTGTGCAACCTAGCATCATAGAAAAATTGCACTTTAGAAACAGTGCTTTAAGGATAGGCAACACAATCACGTTACAGCCAACACATGATTTAAAAGTTCATGCTTTAGAAACAGAGTCCCCAATTTGTCAATCGCATTACAGCAATTTTGCGTTAACGAAATGCATGTAATAGCAGACCAACTGTATACCAATGCCTCCACCCAAAACTTTGCTCTCCTATTAATTATATTGTCACACACCTTCACTGACTATGCACCTGCCAGAAGACTAATTTCAGAATCCAGAGTCACATCCATTAGCTCCTACATCACCTGCCTTTCCCCAAGATTAATATGCAAGTTAAGGGCATATGTGCAGTTGTGGGATGAGATAATAACATGGATAATGACAGTTGCCAAGCCTCAGGGGATGACAGGTTGCTCTCTCTCATTGGAGAAACTACAATTGATGGTCAGTTTAATCTAGATCACCATGTCTTCAATTGACAAAATATTACCTTCATGGTGACAGCAATCATTACAGGAATTAAAACTGTGTTATTGGCATCACTCTCTGTCACAAATCAGCTATCCAGCTAACTAAACCAACAAACATCCATTATGCCAAAGTAACCAATGAACAAAGGCTATCGCCCTTCCCTCATTTGACATAGGCCTTAGTTGTATCCTTTACATCACAGAGCTTTCAGCTTTGGCTACTCCAGAATGCCTTCCCTAAAATCTTTGTGTCTTGCTACTCCATCATCAAAAGCCTACTCGCTGTCTGATCATGACTTCAGCTATCTCCTCTAGCTCATCGTTACTGCTGAATATAACTTCTAAGCTTATATATTGCATTCCCTGAAAAAAAGGAGGAAGGAGGTTTTTAAAATAGCACTGACCCGAGGAGTGGTAACATGATAGTGGAGATCATGGTTATGTATGAATATGACAAGATATAATGCACTACTAGATTCTACAGTCAAGTCATATTAGGACTATCCAATAAATCACTTCTGAAAAGCAGAATCATCATTCATCTGACATTTTCTTTTCCTGAAGGGAATTATTCAAGTTCCCTTTACCTGTCTTAACAGTACAGTGTTTGGAAATGATAATTGTTGCAACTCTCTGTACTTTTTGGAATGCAACAATGACTTTATGTCCCTAAAGGAAAAGAAGAAATCATTGAATATTTCTCTTTTCTAGTTAATGCTTAGGTTCCTTTCTGCAGATTTATGATGTATTTGTATCAATACACCTGGATGTTAACCTATCCTTGTCATTGAAATACTATCTAACCTGCTGGACAATTCTATTTCTTACTGTTTCATTTACAATTATTATTTATCCCACATTTTCTTTTTCATCTGAACACCATTAGACTGATCTGAATGATGCATTTTAAGTACTTTCTATTTTGTTTTGTTTACATATTCACAAGATATCACTGCTTCGTCAGTAAATATAGATGCTTTGGAGTGAATCTAAGAAAGGAACAGGACCATGATGCAAATGACAAGGATCAATTTGTTTTTAAACTACAAGAATGGTTATGACCAAAGGATTAAATAAGTCTATGAATGTACATTTTTCAATGGTGAGTTCATAATGTGGCTCATTGATATTTGCTAGAAGTGGCATCCATTTGCACACTGGGATACATTCCCTGCAAACAAAACGGTGGTTCAGTGGTTAGCACTGCTGTCTCACAGTGCCTGGGACCTGGATTTGATTTTGCCCTTGGATGATGGCCTGCATGGAGTTTGTACATTCTCCACATGCCTAAGGGGGTTTCCTCCCACAGTCCAAAAATGCACAGGCTAGGTGGATTGGCCATACTAAATTACCCACAGTGTCCAGAGATGTGCAGGCTAGGTGGATTGGCCATACTAGATTACCCATATTGTCCAGAGATGTGCAGGCTAGGTGGATTGACCATGTGAAGTGCAGGGTTACACAGATATGGTGCGTTTGGGTAGGATGCTCTTTGTTAGAATTTATGTGGACTCAGTGGGCTGAATGACCTGCTTCCGTAGCACAGAAATTCTGTGAAAAGTAAAATGTTCACATTTTGTGTCCTTTTTGAATTATCAAGGAGCTTGCAGAGCATATAGGGTTCCCTGTTGCTTTCTCCAAGGAAGTGCCTAGGCCAGTCAAAGCCAACTTGCTAAGCATTCAGCACCCTTTTCTTCTGTCATATAAATTGTTCAGGTTGTTGAAACTGGTATTCTTGCATTTGTCCTGATTAGTGCAAAAGCATCATGTCTACCTTTTCAGCAATATTCAAGTTCTTTACTATCAAATGATATATAATAGTTTCTTTATGGTGGGGGATTCTTAACCTATGAAGAAGTATAGATGCAATTATATAACATCAGTGAAAACGTATTCAGTTTTATCAGTAAAGTAAATGCAATTAACGTCTTCTGTGGCAAATGTCAGTATTCAGCAAAATGTTCTTCACTCCTCATTCAAAGTGTTGGAAAAGAGCTTTTATGCTCTTTGAAGTGTGACTGCTACAGAAATTCAGCCTGCATTTTTCATGTAAATTTTTATTGAAAAGGAAATTACCAGGAACCTATTCAAACCTTTCATCTTGTCACAGTCTACCCTAAGGACTTGTTGTCATCCTTCTGCAAAGCCTGTTGTTGTAACCTGTCTTAACTCCTCGAACACTTCTGCACTGTCTAATTATAGCCTGTAACACTTTCAGACATTGACAGTACTCAACCCCTACTTCTTTCGTCTTTCTAAGTGCTTTATTATCTTCTCCTACAAGTGCCTATTCCAGATCTGTCAACTTGCCTGCATTATGCATGAGAGAGTTACATATTCATACTCTAAATATTTATATGTATTGTAGTCTGCCCTGTACTCTCTAGACAAAGGATCAGTGTATCTAAAAAGACTCAGAAGTGCTCTCAGTTGTATTTCACAGCTAATGTGAGCAGCAAAGTTGAGAGACATGTATCCAAAGATTCTATAGGTGGCAAGACAATTTGTGAGAAATTGTTTAAAATTTAGGGATTTTAAATTATGAAGAAGCATCCAATTGTACTTAATAAAAACCTATACAGTAAGTAATTGTACTGGAAAGGTGCGTATGTGAAATATGTAGCAGAAATACAGCTCTTAGAAAGCTCAAATAAAAATAATTTCTCTTGATTTGGATACAAAGAATGAAACAAAGAAACACTTGCATTTATATAGCATCAATCACAGTACCAGGCTCTTCCAAACATACAGCTAATGAGGTAGTTTAGAAGTGCAGTCACTGTTATGTTGTAGGAGACATAACAGTCAATTTGCACACAGCAAAATTTCCAGTTTTTGTGTTGTCAATTCAAGAAGAGGTATTGGTCAGAACACCACTGAAACCACTGTTCCTTTTCAAAAGAAAGGACTTTTATTGCTATTTGACAAGGCTTTGTTTTGACATACTAATCAGAGATGATACATTAGAAAATGCAGCACTCTCTCAGGAGAGCATTGGAATATCAGCCTGGAGTTTTGTGCTCAAGTCTTGGAAAGGGATTTAAATGCTCAACCTTCTGATTCAGAATTTGCGTTGCAGACAATTCATCCCTGTCTAGGTGACATCCTCAGTGCTTGGGAGCCTCTGTGAAGCACTTCTGTGATGTTTCCTCCAGCATTTATAGTGATTTGTATCTGCCGCTTCCGTTTGTCAGTTCCAGCTGTCCGCTGCAGAGGCCAGTATATTGGGTCCAGGTCGATGTACTTATTGATTGAATCTGTGGATGAGTGCCATGCCTCTAGTAATTCCCTGGCTGTTCTCTGTTTGGCTTGTCCTATAATAGTAGTGTTGTCCCAGTGGAACTCATGTTGCTTGTCATCTGAGTGTGTGGCTACTAAGGATAGCTGGTCATGTAGTTTCGGGGCTAGTTGGTGTTCATGGATGTGGATCATTAGCTGTCTTCCTGTTTGTCCTACGTAGTGTTTTGTGCAGTCTTTGCATGGGATTTTGTACACTACATTGGTTTTGCTCATCCTGGGTATCGGGTCCTTCGTCCTGGTGAGTTGTTGTCTGAGAGTGGCTGTTGGTTTGTGTGCTGTTATGAGTCCTAGTGGTCGCAGTAGTCTGGCTGTCAGTTCCGAAATGTTTTTGATGTATGGTAGTGTGGCACTCATCCACAGACTCAATCAATAAGCACATCGACCTGGACCCAATATACCGGCCACTTCAGCAGACAGCTGGAACTGACAACCAGAAGCGGCAGATACAAATCACTGTAAATGCTGAAGGAAACATCACAGAAACGCTTTACAGGAGGCTCACCTAGACAGGGGACGAAACGTCTGCAACACAAATTCCCAGCTCGGCGAACAGAACCACAACAATGAGCACCCGAGCTACAAATCTTCTCCCAAGCTTTGAACTTCTGATTCAGAATCAAGAACTGTTACCAACTGAACCACAACTGAAACATTAAAAAAAAGGATGGTGTATGGTTAGTAGCAGCAACCCACTGAACAAGCAGGCAAAGATCCATAATTAGGAGGATTTTTTTACCAATATTAAGTTACTATGAACTTACCAGCAGGCAAATCTATTTCATCACATTGGAGCATATTCATGCCAGTCCACAAAACCTGACAAATGTTAAATTATATGATATAAACCATTGTTACTACTGTAGTCAAATGGAAACAGCTCTCTGGCTTGGATTCAACTAACTTTAACTATGTCATGCATCTTTTGCACATCATCAATTTTCTTCACCTTTCATGATGTTCATGCCTCCAGCTGCTTAATAATAACATTCAGAATTCCATTCCTAAGCCTTTTTGCCTTATTATATTGCTCTCTGTCTTTAATACACCCTTTTGAAACCTACCACTTTGAGCTAACATCTGGGCATCTGTCTTAAAATTTGTATGGCTCAGTGTCAAGTTTGTTATAGTGATCTTGTGTGAAGCACCTTGGGAAATTGTACATTTAGATTGATATTGTGGGACAGAATAAACCTTTTTGATATTTAATCGAACTGCGTCAATCCTTACGTTTGGACAATTTTTACTTGAAATTTATAATTTAAAGTAGTCATGTGACCAAATAAGCTGGAACCAAACAAACTTATGGAGTAAAGTAGTCCCCCCCACCGTACCTGCGAGGGATATGTTCCGCGGCCTACCGTGGAAGCCTGAAACCACAGATAGTCGTTAACCCATTCATTTAAATGGGAAATTTACCTTCCTGGCAGCCCCTGGTCCTGGAACAGTCCTTGTAATCCGCAGGTCACCGAAACTGCAGAAAGTGGACCGGCGGATACGGTGTTCAGCCTATACAAAAAAAAAGTCAATTTCTGAAAAAAAAACTGTCTTGAACATTTCAGAGAAAATTGTGCTTGGTGTCCTGATAGCATTATGAGGCATCAACCACAAAAACAGTTGAGCCTAGTCTTCCTGCTGTTGACTGGGAATAGGACCGGAGTCTTTGTTCATTAACCCAATAGACAAAATTTCTTTGTAGACTTTCTTCTAGACAAGACTAGAAATAGCGGCTGACTGCTACAGATTCTTTTGAAGTAGATATTGACAGGTTAGATCTGGTGCAGCTGTGAAATATTTTCATAAGGTGTTTCTGCATGACACTAGGCTTTACAAATTGCTATTGACATTATACTTAAAATAACCATATGTTTTGTGATAATAGGAAACAATGCAACAGAGAATATTGTATTACGTATTGAATAAGCAATGTGATGCTGGATTTGGGGATTCTTTCTTGACAGCTAACTTGTATATAGCTTAGCTATCATTTTCCCTAATCATATGATTTAATGCAATGTTTGCAGTTCTGAGAGATTCATCGCTTCTTAAATATTTGATTAATCTTTGGCTGTTAAGCTTTGGAAACTGAACATATTTATTAGCGATAAGGCTAAAGGAAAATATTCAGTGCCTTATGACTGACTTCTGACTTTATCCTACACAAATAAAAATTACATGCTCCTTTAGAATGGATCTGTAAATTGAAATCTTGCATAATTTGCTTAACAGTATTGATAAACATCCTTAGGAGATACTGCTACAGTTGCCTTGCACTTTACATCAAGATATATAGGAGAGGATGCTAGCCAAAATGAAGGTTTGAACAACTTTTCCAATTTTCTTTCCTTGACTGTTCAAACAATCGTGTCTAACTTGCATTCAAGGTTTCTGATGCAAAGGCATCTCACCACTAGCTCGACTGAAAATCTTCAAGAGTGCAATAAGTGCAATACCAGAATATCTAAAACTAGAAATTTCCATTAAGATCCTATTATTTTGTTTGATTTTCAAAAGCATGCTCAATTACATAAAAGCCCATTGAGTCATTTTGATTCATTATACCATTTATTTTGATATCAGAAACTCTTATTGGTTTAAATTTACATAGACATTTGGGTAAAATTAAAAATTTGTGTTTGTCATCTATATATATGGCAATATTTTAGCTAACAATGATAAATAATACAAATCATACTGATGATACCAGGAATTTAAACTCATCTGAAATCGGGCAATATAAGTCAATTTAATCTTTGAGAATTTGTTACTGAAATGTAAACATTTATGGCTCGTGATTAATCAATCATTTGTTACACCTTTGTGTTGAGCGGTTAATTGCTGAATTCTAATAAGATTTCAGTAGTTCATTTGTAGTTAATTTTACAAGTTTTTCATGCGATTGATTGCAAACAACATTACTATGCTAAAGCAATGTTACATAAGTCGTCAAAATTTTTATGTTCCTATTTAATTTGTATACAACATTGATGAAATGTAGCAATTTAGTCAGAAAAGAGGGGTTTGGTAATGTTAATATGTCCTAATCTTTTCTCTCACTTGTACAAATATGGAAAACACATTTTGCTTTTATCCAATAACCTTCAGACCATTATGCTTTGAATCCCATAGAGTCATAGCATAGAGATATACAGCACAGAAACAGACCCTTCAGTCCAACTCATCCATGCTGACCAGATATCCTGACCTAATCGAGTCCCATTTGCCAGCACTTGGCCCATATCCCTCTGAACCCTTCCTATACATATACCCATCCAGATGTTTTTTAAATGTTGTAAGTGTGCCAGCCTCCACCACTTCATCTGGCAGCTCATTGTGTACATGCACCAATAAAGGTTCATTGAAACCTCCATCCTGCCCCCCCCCACCCACAACTCCTGTGATAGTTGTTCAAATGTCCAGGGTGTGTTAAATTGCAAAGGAAAGTCAGGCAAAGCGAACTATAAACTTACAAGCAGTTTCAAATTAAAATTATTTACAGAAGATTTGTCAGTAAAGTAATATAAAAAGCTGAAAGTTGGCATCCAGAGCAAGACTTACTGTGTTGCCAATTTACTTCATTTTTTAAATATAGTGTCGCACTCTGAAATTAGCAGTTAAGACGTAGAAGCATAAAGCGATAGGTATTTAGGAATATCAATTTGAACATTTAGCTACTACCACTGAAAATCATACCATCCAACTAAATAGGAATATTTTCGTGAGTTGGGTGATTGGCACTGACAGTAAGTACAGTTCCCCCCCGCCCCACCGCTTTGCTGTTCTCCTGTACTTCTCAATGTCAGCCACTAGATGGTGATGATTGACATGCTAATGACATCTAGTGGCAGTAGTTAAACAATACAATAATTACCATGAAGATTAAATATTAAGTCAAGTCTTAATTCAAATCAGTTACCCAAAATTTTGGAACTTTGTACCATTAACTGGAGGTGTTACATATGCATCCATTCTTAAGTGTGCCATCATCAAGATGATTGATTGTCATATCCCAACAATGCCTGACTCTGCTCCTGTCACAGTTCATCTGCTCTTCTAACCTTTATTCATGTCTTTGATGTCTTTAGATTTTATTATTTTAATTGTCAGCTTGTTGGTCTTTCATGTTCTACCTTCCATAAATTTGAGTTTTTCCAAAATCCTGCTGCCTAAGTTCCATTCACCCGTATGATGGCTGATCTATATTGACTCCCAGTTAAGTGAAGCTTCCATTTAAATAATTTCATGCCCATTTTAAAACCTCTTGTGGCCTTGTGCTTCCTATGCCTGCAAACTCCTCCAGCCTCACCATTTTCTCAAATTATCTATACTCACCTAATTCTGGCCACTTGTTCGTTCCCTATTTTACTAGCTGTGTCTTCAGCTGCCATGGCCCTGGAAGTTTGCATTTCCTTCTTATACCTCTCTATGCATCAATTTTACTTACTTCCTTTAAGATGATACTTTTTGATCAAGTTTTCTTGTGTCTGTTCGAATATTACTTTGAATAACACTTTCTAATGTCAATTTTCGTTTCATAATTAATCCTCCTATAAAGCCACTTGGATTACCTTATTACATTAAAGCAGTGACTCTTAAAGTATGGTCTGGGGGAATCATTCATGGGGGTGTGTTGGCTGGTCCAAGATGCAAGTCAATGAGACACAACAACATTACTGATGCCACGTGAAGGACAAGGCCACACCCCACAATGTGGATTGTGTTCACTGGTGTGTCAACACAAGCTCAGGCAGCAGGAATGTGCTATTTTCAGTGTAATTAATGTCACTGTTACAGCACACAATTTTCAACCGTATGGGCTTTGGAAATCCAAAGAGAAGAAACCACTTGAAGTTGAACCTTGACAAGAGACTGAAGCTCACCAGCCTGGAGCCAGAGATCACCTCACCAAAAGCTGTGTTTCCTCCTCCACATCAACTACCATTCCCCCCCACCCTGGCATTAATTGTGATAAGAATCTTTTGCATTGGCAAGTTAAAGCAATGCAGTAGGCCTCATAAGTGGGCGGTGGCATCTTTTGTTGCACCCAGGTAGTCCAGGGATGAAAATTAATGCACCACAATGCACATGTTTCTTTTCACCAGATTCCCCACCAATCTGCAGGTTACCTCTTTGTCCAGCAGGAAATCCAACAAGGAAGGCTCCAGGAAAGGCCCCAGCTGAGGATCCAATAAGATTCATGGAGGTAGAGCAGAGTGATCAGAGGTGAGGGAGTGGGGGAAATGAGTGGAGTGTGGCTGGGGGAAGCTGGGACAAATCACAGGGTAGTCGTGGAAGCTGACAGAGTGCAGTGGTAGAGATTGTGGGAGAAGTCAGAGTGCAGATCTAAGTGAGGTGGTTAGCAGGGTTAGATTTGTAGGCCTGAAGAGAACTGTTCCTTGGTCCACAGGCAGTGCTGCAGAAGAAAAACACTTTGCTGATGGACCCAGCACCTCTCACCTCCCATATCTACATTTTTTTTATAATAGGCTTTTTCCACCATGCGATTAGTACAAAGTAAACAACTTCTTTCTAATTTTCACCCTTTCTATCACTTTCTCTTCAAGGTAAGAATCATCATGGATCATTGTTCCACAGGTTATAGCAATTGTAACACCTCACCCTGGAGATTATTCCTTAAGTGTGAACTTTTGACTAATTGAAATGAGGAAGTCTAAAGCCATTGGAACCCTTCACAAATTCAGTCTCTAGACACTGACTACATCCCTGTCACTCTGGTAACTGTCCAATGTTGAACCAGATGATTTGTAAAATTATTTGATGTTGTAACTAATTAAAATAAATACTTCAATCACATACTTACATCCACCTCCTTAACATTGCTGAACTTCACTTCTGACATCGCTCATTTGCTGTGGAAACCCTTACCCCTGCCTTTCTAGCTTCTAAACTCTTTGTATTCTCAAAACTGTGCTGCATCCTGAATGTCCCCACACAGAATGCACACAACTCAGCTCTTGTAAATTAGTTCAAGTGTGCTGCCTTGAAATAAAATTAAAGGGGCAAAGCATTCCTTAAAAAAAAAGGAAGGCATGTAACTCTACACTTAATTATTCCAACACAATCATGGCTAGCCTTCCCTTTTCCCCTCTTCACAAACTTAACAAACTGAGTTTTGGTTGAACTTGTACCAAATTATGGTCAGTTAGCTCAGTTGACTGAACGGCTGGTGATTGATGCTAACAGTGCAGGTTCAATTCCTGCAGCAGCTGAGGTGACCATGAAGGTCCCATCTTCTCAACTGACCCCTCATCTGAGATATGGTGACTCTCAGGTTAAACTCAGCAATAATCTTCTCCATCTGATGAGGCATGGGACAATGGAAAAAGTAATTAGTAACTTGCTCCAGGTTTCATGCACTCATCATCTAGATGCCTTTTAAATGTTGCAATTATACCAGCCTCCACCACTTCCTCTGGCAGCTCATTCCATACCCGTACCACCCTCTGTGTGAAAACTTTGCCCCTTAGGTCTCTTTTATATCTTTCCCCTCTCACCCTAAACCTATGCCCTTTAGTTCTGGACTCCCCGACCCCAGGGAAAAGACTTTGCCTATCCATGCCCCTCATAATTTTGTAAACCTCTATAAGGTCACCCCTCAGCCTCTGACGCTCCAGGAAAAACATCCCTGGCCTGTTCAGCCTCTCCCTGTAGCTCATATCCTCCAACCCTGGCAACTTCCTTGTAAATCTTTTCTGAACCCTTTCAAGTTTCACAGCATCTTTCTGATTGGAAGGAGACCAGAATTGCACGCAATATTCCAATAGTGGCCTAGCCAATATATAGACATACAAATTGAACATTTAATTAGACAAAAATTATCTTCAGCCTTTTTGATGTTTGTACCTTTTGCATTGCATGACTTCGTTTGTTCCTTAGGGTCATTAGTACAAAGGGGTCTCTAGGTTTGTGCTTTAAATTAATTGAAGAGTATTAGATTTTAGTGAAAACTTCACTTCTCAGCAATAAATAAAAATCAATTAGTTTGTTTGATACATCACCACTGGGGTTTCCAAATAAACATATTCAAATTCTTTCCGAATATATCTTTCATCATATTTTTCATATGACCATTTCTTGGTGGTACATCTTCTTTTGCCCTGCAGGTAGCTATGTTCTACAGAAGGACAGTAAATTGTTATTAGACTGTTTACTGAGCATGATTTACAGCCAGGAGATGGGAGTCCAATTAGTTCCCATCTTAGCAGCTGAACAGATACAGTGGAAAGGAACCAGGAAATATGGGAGAATTTTTTAAAAATCTGAACCACTGGATTTTATGAACATCAAAATTCCAGGAGTGTAAATATGACTGAAGCTGCAAATATTTGAGGAGCAGCCCAAATCATTGATGAACCATCCTATAGCATTGCTACTCGATGGATGTTGCTTGGTGGGAGGGTGTGCAGAAACACATTGGAAAGTTGGCAAGGCAGGAATATAGAGATCAGGACAAATCTAATGGCAAGGTTTCAATGTAAGTTTTTCCTTCTGTTTTTTACCCAGTGACTAGTTGAATTGGTGTGAGAGAAAGAAGAGACTGGAAACAACTGCTGAAAGACCGTTGTAAACAGTTCCTGGTGATCTTGATCATAGAGCATGCTATAACTCAGGAATTGGGGATTAGAGGTGCTCACTGTCACACCCTGGGAAAGAGAGGCCAGGATCCACAGTGGGGAGACCACAGGCTTGCTGGGGAAACACTCCTACATCTAACGTAGAAAGCATGCTTAAAATAGAAAAGGAGTCAACAGCTCCCATCTCCATTTTCCTGCCAGTTTCTTGGACCACAAGGAACCAATTCAGTGTAGACAACATATTTAAAAGATTTACAAGGATGCTACCAGGGTTGGAGGGCTTGAATGACAGGGAGAGGCTGAATAGACTGGGCTACTTTCCCTTCAGCGTCAGAGGCTGAAGGGTGACCTTACAGAGACTTATAAAATCATGAGGGACATGAATAGGGTAAATAGACAAGGCCTTTTCCCTGGATTGGGGGAGTCCAGAACTAGTGAGCATAGGTTTAGGGTCAGAGGGGAAGAATTTAAAAGAGACCGAAGGGGCAACCTTTCCTTGCAGAGGGTAGAATGAGCTGCCATAGGAAGTGGTGGAGATTGGTACAATTACAACATTCAAAAGGCATTTGGATGGGTATATGAATAGGAAGGATTTAGAGGGATATGAGCAAAGTGCTGGCAAATAGGACTAGATCAATTTAGGATATCTGGTCAGTCTGGACGAGTTGGACCAAAGGGTCTGTTTCCGTGCTGTACATCTATATGACTCTAAATCAGGCCCCCATCTCCACTGAAAATGGCTACCTGCATATGTGCAATGGGTCAAAGAGTCACAGAACCATACAATGTTGAAACAGGTCCTTCGGCCTACCATATTTATGCTGTCCAACAAACACCTAATTTCATTACCCCATTTATCTGCGTTTGGTCTATTGCCTACTGCACCCTGGCATTTAAAGTGTTTATTCTGGATCTGTGGTGCTGGAAGAGCACAGCAGTTCAGGCAGCATCCAACGAGCAGCGAAATCGATGTTTCGGGCAAAAGCCCTTCATCAGGAATAAAGGCAGTGAGCCTGAAGCGTGGAGAGATAAGCTAGGGGAGGATGGGGGTGGGGAGAGAGTAGCATTGAGTACAATGGGTGAGTGGGGGAGGAGATGAAGGTGATAGGTCAGGGAGGAGAGGGTGGAGTGGATAGGTGAAAAAGGAGCTAAGCAGGTCGGACAAGTCCGGACAAGTCATGGGGATAGTGCTGAGCTGGAGGTTTGAAACTAGGATGAGGTGGGGGAAGGGGAAATGAGGAAGCTGTTGAAATCCACATTGATGCCCTGGGGTTGAAGTGTTCCGAGGCGGAAGATGAGGCGTTCTTCCTCCAGGCGTCTGGTGGTGAGGGAGCGGCGGTGAAGGAGGCCCAGAACCTCCATGTCCTCGGCAGAGTGGGAGGGGGAGTTGAAATGTTGGGCAACTGGGCCGTGTAGTTGATTGGTGCGGGTGTCTCAGAGATGTTCCCTAAAGCGCTCTGCTAGGAGGTGCCCAGTCTCTCCAATGTAGAGGAGACCGCATCGGGAGCAACGGATACAATAAATGATATTAGTGGATGTGCAGGTAAAACTTTGATGGATGTGGAAGGCTCCTTTAGGGCCTTGGATAGAGGTGAAGGAGGAGGTGTGGCACAGGTTTTACAGTTCCTGCGGTGGCGTGGGAAAGTGTTTATCCAGGTACTTCTGAATAGTTGCAAGATTTGCTCTATCACCCTCTCAGCAGAATTCACCCTTGAGGTGAAAAAGATTTGCTCAGATCTCCTCTAAATCACTTATCTCTGATCTTAACTTTATGGTCTCTGGTCTTAGACATGTCTGCCATGGGGAAGATATTCTCACAAACGACCCCGTCTATGCATCTCATAATTTTGTGTACCTCAATCAGATCCCTCCACTACTCAAAGGAATACAAATCCAGCTTATTTAGCCTCTCCTCATGACTGAAACATTTCAGCTCAAGCAACACCCTAATGAACCTCTTCTGCGCCATTTACAGTGCAATCTTGTCCTTCCGATAGTGTGGCGACCAGAACTACACACGGTATTCTATCTGTGACCTCAAAGTTATATAATGTTGCAATAAGACATCCTTGCACGTATTTATTACACCTCAACGAATGAAAGCAAGGTGTTTGCCTTCTTTACTATCCTGTCAACCCGTGCTGACACCTTTATGAATCTATGGACTCGTACATTAACATCACTTTATTCCTCAGTAAGGGACCGATCATTCATTGTGCATATCCCTCTCTACAAAATGCATCACCTCTCGCTCATCAGAATTAAATTCCATCTGCCATTGCTCTGCCCAATTTACCAGCTGATCAATACTAGACTGTAGCCTGTGATCATCCTCTTCACTATCAACAAAACTCCCAATATACATGTTGTATGAAAACTTACTAATTAAACTTCTCCACTCACATCCAAGTCATTCATGTCCAGCAAGGATTTCAGCATCAAACTTTATAGCACATTGTCAGTAACAGGCTTCCAATCACAAAAACATCACTCCACCATCATCCTTTGCCTCCTGTTTTAAGTCAATATTGGATCCAATTTGCCAGCTTACCTTTTGGACCAGCCTTCCATGTGGGATCTTGTCAAAGGCCTTACCAAATTCCATGTAAACCACATCAACTGCACTACCCTCAATGTGTTTAATCACCTTTTCAAAAAACTCATTAAATTTATCAGACAGGATCTTCCTCTCACAAATTCATAATGACTATCCCTGATCAATCCCTGCCTCTTCAAATGTTGACTAATCTTGTCCCTCAGATTTTTTTCCAATAGTTTCATTACCATTGATGTCAGATTAACTGGCCTGTAATTTCCTTGTCAATCCTTGTTGCCCTTTTTGAACAAAGGGACCACATTAGCTATCCTCCAGTCATATGGCACTTCACCTGTGGCAGCAACTATTAAATATCTCCACCTGGGCACCAGCAATCTCTTCTCTTGTCTTCCTCACAGTCTGGGATATATCTCATCAAATTCTAGTGATTTATGCACCTTTAACTCCTCTGAAGTATCTAATACCTCCTCCTTACTAACCTTAACATATTCTTTAATGTCATCATCAATGGAAGATCAATATGCTGCACCTTGTTTTGGCTATTTTGTGCTGTTCATTGTCATCTCTGTACAATCACATGTCTTTTCCTTGCTTCACTATCACTAATGCGGAACTCTTAGCCTAGCCTTTACATTGACCAGGTTTCAAAATCCAATACTTTCCTCATTGGCTTCAAAGTATCACCTTCATCCGGGTCTAGGCTTTAATTCCTAACTATTTTTCCTCTCTTTCCCACTCTTCACTATTGCTCTTGTAATGCAGTAACCTTGTCATCTATTCTTCTCTCATTCAATTTTTATTCTCATGCAAAAAATCCATTGTTCCCTCATATCTCTCTGCTGTCACCTCTGCCCATCCCCCATGCAACAGCCTCTCTGTTCCTTTTGCCTCTGGCTCTCATTTCTTCACCATCTCTGCTCAATCATCAGTTACAGATCTGACAACATCTAACCCTATACTATAGATCATTTGATCAAAAAATCTGTTCTTCATGTTACCTCTGCTCCTGAAATCAAAGTACTCATCAAAATCTACTCTTGTGCAAACATCCTCAAGTCCTCCTTTTAACATTTATCCGTTACTGCTGGATGTCTATTCAGCTTCTGTGAAGTCTGCTAAGATGTTTATGACATGAATAGTGCTTGTTGTCTCAAGCTGTATTATTCTGTGGCACATGTGTCCTATTACCTTGAAAATGTATGAAGCACTAATACTTTGTGGGTCCACAATCTCATATAGTCTCAAATACAGTTAGTGAAGTATATCTAACATGGTATTGAAAATAAAACTTCCCTGCTGTACCATAAAAAATGTAAGCAACTATGTAGGTTATTCTAAACATTTTTAAGTCCGTATGCACAATAATATAATGCACACCTCTGGAGGTATAAAACAGAAGAATATAAAGGTTTGTGAAGGTTTGTAGCTCAGGTTGAGGTTTAAGGTGTAGGTTTGCTCGCTGAGCTGTAGGTTTAATATCCAGACGTTTCATTACCTGGCTAGGTAACATCATCGTGTGGCGATCTCCAAGTGAAGCGAAGCTGTTGTCTCCTGCTTTTTATTTATATCTTTCTCCTGGATGGGGTTCCTGGGGTTTGTGATGATGTCATTTCCTGTTCGTTTTCTGAGGGGTTGATAGATCTATGTGCTTGTTTATGGCATTGTGGTTGGAGTGCCAGGCCTCTAGGAATTCTCTTGCATTTTTTTGCTTAGCCTGTCCCAGGATAGATGTGTTGTCCAAGTCAAAATGGTGTTTTCTTTCATCGTGTGTAGGGCTATGAGGGAGAGGGGGTTGTGTCTTTTTGTGGCTAGCTGGTGTTCGTGTATTCTGGTGACTAACTTTCTTCCTGTTTGTCCTACGTAGTGTTTGTGGCAGTCCTTACATGGCATTTTATAGATGACGTTGGTTTTATCCATGGGATGTACTGGGTCTTTTAAGTTTGTTGGTGGGTTTGTGTGCTACTAGAAAAACAGTAGGAGAAAAACAGAGGAGAACTACCTATACGACATATTCAAGAAGAACGAATACTCAAAAAATACAGTGCGCAGAATCCTCGAGAACAAATCACGACAAGAACACAAAACACAGCCAGAAATCCTAACCACCTTACCATATATCAAAGAAGTTTCAGAAATGACAACCAGACTACTGAGACCCCTCGGAATCTCTCAGTTCTCTTGGATGCCATCTTAAACAAATGGCTTACCTTTGTGTGATGCTCAGCAATCCATTCATTAACTTGTGACCCCCTTCGATGGTATGATGAGCCCAAGGGAAGTTCTTGGGGTCTCATCCAAAAAAGAGATGTAATCGAGAAGAGCCTATGGATAACTGTGGGGTGCTATTATAAACATAAACTGACTCCTGAAGGTAAATCACTTTTTTGTACTCTCAGGAGGGAAAGTGCACAGTCATGGAGAGTTAGAAGAATTAGTCACAGTATCCATTCATCTCTGGATTGTAGGAGGTGATGCAACCCTTGGTGATGTCAATGACCTTAGAAAACTCCTGTAGGATTTTGCTGTTAAATGTTGCACAGAATCCTAGGACACCTGGAAATCTTCAATCCTCACTTTCTCCTATCTCTTAAGATGATCAACCATAATGCCATGAATATTTGCAACTTTCTTATTTCCTATGGAATGTTAGGTCACAAACTACTAGACATCCCTGTCTATGTAAAATGTGACTGAGGCAGGTAGGAGGAGCTTTTCTTTGCCATGACAGGGGATGTCCAACTCCTGTGAGCAGTGAACTGAATGAGGAAAGAGACATCAATCGACTCATACCACTAAGCCGAAAAGAAACATTGGTGAGGAATGATTGCCACCTCTCGTCCTGTGAAAATTAGGCATGATGCTTCTACCTTGTCAATTCCATGCTCTCTGTCGGCATATTCCTATCACTCTAAGATTGAGTTCCTTCCTGAAGGACCTTGCCCCCTGCTCCTCTTAGTGGGAGGCTCAACTAATTTCACATTGGTGAGAAAAGAAGACTATTTCACTAGACTGGGTATCTGCTTGTGATGGCAGTGGTGGCTGTGGCATAAAGGACAGTCTCTTATGTGATGCTTAGTTCAGTCATAATTCTAATATCTCTTTGGAGCATCGTTGAGCACAATCAACTGTGAGATTTACTATGGAGATAGGACAGCAATGACTAGATCTGTGTATGCTGTGAGCAATGTGTTCCAGCTTCTGCTGCCTGATGTCTACATCCCCATCTGCAATGGCACTCACCTACCTCATTATAGCCTCTTTCCTGAGTCTTAGGAGTCTAATCTTACCCCATCATCTGGATGATGTAATCCCATACTCCAAAGGAAAGATAATTGAGATTTATCATTATTAAATCTCTTCAGCCCATTTGGATGTTCCCATCCATCACTGCTTCTACTGGACAGTCCTTCAGAGTGATCTCCCTGGTCAACCAGAAGAAGAAATTCAAGCGAATCTTGTACTAGCTCCAGAGACCTGGTCCTCCCCTTCAGCTTGCATGTATTCTTGAAATCTCTGCAGCCCTGATGTCCACAAAATGTCTCAAACCCTCAAAGATTTGCTGTAGATGTCTTTAGACATCTGTACCTCTTACTAGTATTTTCCCATGAGCTTTCCCACATAGAGGTTCCATCACAAATGCAGCCTGTTGACATGCATTGAGGCCCGAGATGCCAGTACCAGCTGTTCATCCTGAAGTCAGTCTTCACTCATTGAGTTATTGGATGTTTCTAATCATCCCCCAAATCTGTCCAATGTCCTACTTATTGGGAAATGGAATATCTGACCACTTCTTTCTTCCATAACATTATGGAGAGCCTCTACCTGGGTCTAGCCTGAAGGTCCAATTCCCTCTGCCAATACCTGAGCCTCCAATGATCCTGGAACAGCTTCAGCCCCCCATTCAGACATCACCAGTTTCAGCTCCTCCATCATTAACTCCATTTCAGATGGACATATTTCAAGCTTGTCCACCATGATTTGATGCCTGTGCTCTGGAATCACATTGATTGAGCAAGAAATGTAATGTGACGTTGGAGCATACAGATTACTCAAAGATTATGAAGCAGGGATCAGGATGATAGGAAATTAACATTAAACAAAATGTTATTGACAATACATACATGAAACAAAGCCTACTGATTAGAATGACTGAAGGAATCCTTTGTCTGTCTTTTCCTTATTCCTGTTAGTTCTCCTTCCACCAAAGAAAACTCCTTTCCAGTCAGAGTCCACTTGACTGCTCCAGCTGCCCTCCCTCACCACCACCACTTGCTGGTGGAGGTCTCAACAAACTGATCTTGTTCAGTATGCTCCCTCACCATCAGTATGTATTGTTGGAGGTCCCATTACAGAAGGATATTCTTCACTGTTACTTGATAAGTCCTGATCTTAGCCTCTTGTTTGGGAACCTGGTCCTCAAATACTCTTTCCCTCAATTGGCTGAAGATCAAGTTGGTACATTGGAGGTAATGATGCATTTTGTCATCTATGCCTGCCTTTGTCTGGAGGAGGCTTCCAAGATGTGGAAAATGGCCAATATTTTCTTCAATCTCACCATAAAAATTAATCGACTGGAGGAGGACTTTTGCTGTGGGAGTTCATTGCAAGACAACCTTTGTTTTCTGGGTGTTTCATAAAAGGCCCATCTTTTCATATGTTTTAAAGGACGAATCAACAATTTAGTTTCTGAGTAAGAACACAAGTGTGATCTGTATACGGAAGCTCTATGAGTTGAAGGTTTTTGAATTGAGAAAAGTACACGTTGAGTACTTTCCTATTTTGTAGATTATCTCCATGCTTGTGGTTAACTTTCTGGAGGTAAGATGTAATATAGCAGCAAAGAAGATAGAGAAGCAAACTGATAAATGTGAGGTATAACTGACAGACTCATGAGAAAACAACAAAAAACAAATTGCTTTTCTAACCTGCCCTGAGTAATGAACTATGCTTCAATTCAGTTGAATGTGGCACAATCTGGGTGAAAAATAAAGGGACAGATTTAAGGGTTAAAGCTAATTCTACAGATCAAGATGCACAGAATAAGGAACAGTACAAGGGTGCAGTAAAATGTGAGTTATGGAGTAGTAAGACAGGGGAATAATGAACATCTGGTAGGCAATCAATCTCAGGCAATACTATTAGCGTATCCAAAGGAAGGTATTAAACCTGAAAGAACCAAGATAAGAATGAGTCTGAATAATCATAAGGTCTGATATATAGAAGCTGTCATATTCATGCTTCGATTCTGATGCCAAAGTAAGTTACAAGTGGCCACAGAGTTTGCTTGAGTATCTCATTATGCTTTACTCAAACAGATCTAGTAACTTGCTGCAATTGCAACACAAAGGAAAGTAATGATCTTGATTGAGAACCAGCACAGTAGATCAAAGAGAGCAGAACCTAGATGATGCAGCTGAGGAAGATTGAAGACTGATTAGAATTATTCACAAATGCAGCTGAAAATTACAGTGCACTCATCCAGGGCTCAAACATTCTCCAAGGCTTTCTGAAGGTAAGGCACTTTATATTCAGATGCATGAAGACATAAATACTCAGTGGAACATTTTTGTTCATCCGATGCATCTTTAACAACTCTTCACAGAAGAAGGCCACTTTCAATTCAATGGAGCAGCTCATCAACTCAGGGCACCAGTCTTTCACCTCCCTCAAAAGTGATATCATGTGGTCTTAGTCTGCAAAGGTATGCTGCTACGAAGATGGATGGAAATATATCCACAAGCTTTGTAATTGTAAATTGTAAAATATATATTTCAATAAGTGTAAAATCAAATACCATCAGTATGAGTCCAAATAGTGAGATACCATGAGTTATTTTCTGGTGACAAATATGTTAAAACTGTGGGAGCAGTAACATGCCTTTTTGCAGTGCTCAGTATTAACACTGATTGGGATATATAAGAGCCCAGATGCACTCTCTAGAAGGTTTAAGTGATTTTGAAGAGGAGCGATAGGGTGAGACACTTATCGGCATGAAATAAGTAGAGCTCATGGCAGAAGGTTGGCTACATGAGGTTATGATGCAGCTCAAGAGCTAATTCCTTCAATGTACTGCCAGCATGAAAGTCATCCTTGAAAGGAACATGTCAGGGATAGGATTAGAACAAAAAAACTCAATTTCCAATTCATATTCCTATTGAGCACAGCTTCCTACTGGCATTGCATAATAATGAAATCATTCAACGGTGTTACCACTGGTCCTACTGAGTTACTTTCATTTAATCCCAGAAAATTGTGGAATGAAGAATATGTCTACAGTGCAAATATATGGGATATCTGGTCATTACAAAGCAACTATTAATTTGATTTATTCTTAAACAATTGTACATTGTCATAAAGCATAACTTACCTGTTCTGTGAATTATCATTAGGCAGCATGTTAGATCAATTGAAAGTAAGAATAACTTCAGGGACAACAGGCTGAGCTCAGTATTCTGTCACACATGGCATTGAGGACCACGTTCCATAACGCAATTATCCAGTGAAACAAGAATGAGTGCTTCAAAGGCATCATGGCGGTGCCTCACCTGGTTCTTAAACAAAGCAGGAACCAATGTAAGGAACAGCTTCTGAGAGGAAGAGGTGCCCCAAAGTAAAGGAATGTGTCACTAATGGTCCCTTGACTGCAACCTGTCTTTGAACAAGTTCCAGGAAGCAAGTAAGTTCCCGCAGCTATCGTAACACATGGATAGGAAGGGTTTGGAGGGATATGGGCCGGATGCTGGCAGGTGGGACTAGATTGGGTTGGGATATCTGGTCGGCATGGACAGGTTGGACCAAGGGTCTGTTTCCATGCTGTACATCTCTATGACTCTATAACACAGGCAGTTATAGAGTGATAGAGTGATAGAGATGTACGGCACGGAAACAGACCCTTTGGTCTAACTCATCCATGCTGATTAGATATCCTAACCTAATCTGATCCCTTTTACCAGCACTTGGCCAATATCTCTCTAAACCCTTCCTATTCATATGCCCATCCAGATGCCTTTTAAATGCTGTAATTGTACCAGCCTCCACTACTTCCTGTGGCAGCTCATTTTATTCATGCACCACCCTCTACGTGAAAAAGTTGCCCCTTAGGTCCCTTTTATATTTTTCTTCATTCACCCTAAACCTATGCCCTCCAGTTCTGGACTCTCCCATCCCAGGGAAAAGATCCATCCATTCCCCTCGTGATTTTATAAACCTCTATAAGGACATCCCTCAAGCCTCCTAGGCTCCAGGGAAAACAGCTCCAGCCTATTCAGCCTCTCCTAATAGCTCAAATCCTCCAACCCTGGCAACATCCTTGTAAATCTTTTCTGAACCCTTTCAAGTTTCATAACATCCTTCTGATAGGAAGGAGACCAGAATTGCACACAATATTCCAAAAGTGGCCTTACCAATGTCCTGTGCAGCTGCAACATGACCACCCAACTCCCATACTCAGTGGTCTGACCAATAAAAGAAAGCGTTTAAAAGCGGTTCTTCACTATTCTATCTACCTGTAACTCTACTTTCAAGGAACTATGAACCAGCACTTCAAGGTCTCTTTGTTCAGCAATGCTCCCTGGGACCTTACCATTAAGTGCATAAGTCCTCCTAAGATTTGCTTTGCCAAAATGTAGCACCTCACATTTATCTAAATTAAACTCCATCTGCCACTCAGCCCATTGGCACATCTGATCAAGATCCCGTTGTACTCTGAGGTAACCTTCTTTGCTGTCCACTATACCTCCAATTTTTGTATCATCTGCAAACTGACTGACTATGCCTCCTATGTTCACATCAAAATCTGGGACATTGACAATGCTTTTTAGATCTAGTACATCACCATTAAGTTTGCATGTCAATCATGAAATCTTTACGCTTACTCTTTCCATTCGGGTGAGAAACTAAATGATGTGGACATGAATAAGACAAAAGAAAAGAACTGCGGGTGCAGGAAATCTGAAACAAAAGCAGAAATTGCTGAAGAAACTCATTGATTAAAATTTGTCTCTTTCAGTCTTGAATATTTTTAATGACCCAACATCTTCCTTCCGATATGGTAAAGAATTACACAGATTCACCTTTCTCTGTGAGAAAAAGGTGAGAAGCAATTCTGCTTCATCTCTGTCCCAAATTGGCAACCAGCTTTTCTGAGATCAGGGTCTCTGTTTCCAGAAGGGGAGCAACTTCTCAACATCTCCTCTCAAGACCAAGAAGAATCTTGTATCATTCAGTAATGTCACCTTTCATTCTTCTAAACTCCAATGAGAACAATCTCAACCTACACAACTTCTCCTCATAAGCAAATCTCTCCATATCTGAGATTAACGTAATAAACCTTCTCTGGACTGTATCCAATATTACCATACCTTTCCTTACATAAGGGGATCAAAACGGTGCACATTATTCCAGCTGTAATCTAATTAGCATTTTTATAGATTTTCCAAGGTTTCCCTGTTTTTATACTCCACATCAGTTCTTTGGTGGTCACTGGACTGCTGGCCATCTCCTCAGATTTTTCTTAATTACTTATCAATGTTTCCTGGGTCTACTCACAACCTGTTTGTTGCCTGTGGAAATATTGTTAGCAGTTTATAGGACCTTGAAATATATGAGAACGGAGTGCAAAGCTAGTGGAAACTAGAACACTTGTTAACTATAGAAATATAAAGAAGCAAGGTAGAGCAGGTAGAACCAGTATATTTTTCCATCAGGTGTCAGTCCCATGCAATCTGACATCATCTAAATGTAGCTCCTTACACATATGCTCAGTAGCTACTGTTAAAGCATTGGCACAGTTAACCCTTTACTCTACAGTGTTCCCTCCAATGATTGCCATTCATTCTATGATCTTCAACTAAATTCTCCGAACAACTGTATTTTCCACATCAATCCATTAGTGTCCTTGAAACAAAGCAATGGTATGTTTATTAGCTTGCTCTCCATGTTAGTACACACTAATTCAATCAATCAATATACAGGAAACATAGCAGTAGTATCACTAGGAGAAAGAGCAATTGTCAGCAAATACTTTCAGCCTAATTGCTTTTAGAGTGAATAAAGAAAATTATATCACTCCACAAGCTTGCCAATTTATTTTTATTTAAAAAGAAAGCACAGCTTCAAGTACAGTGTATGTCCTTGACAATAAATACAAGATATTATTGTCTGAAAAGAAAAGCTAGCTGCTTTTGACCCGCTCTGTGATAAGCTTTGTGTACTCAGCAAAGGCTCGAGAAGCAACATTTTTCATCAGTCTAACCTTTAGGAGGAATCCTGTAACGTCGGGTGATGGCCTGAACATAGATCCTGTATGAGCCAGAACTTGTCATCAGCTTTCTGAAATTATTTCCTCAGTTGAAAGACCTGATCGAAATCTCAGCAGTCTCTTAGATGCCTCAAATACATTGTTGCTATGGCAACAGGTGTTACCACCTTATGAATTCCAGGTCATATAGATATTCTACACATCATATTCTGCATTGATGGCCTGTTTCTCTGCACACTGACCCACTCTACTGGCACCAGCAAATGATTAACAGCAAACCTTCATGTAGGACCCTATTTACTACTAATGGAGTTCTTCCCCACAATTTGAGCCATTTTAATTCATTTGTATGTGTACCTCATAACCGTGGAAATGTATTTGAAACGTAACTCCTGTTCCAGACAAGGCAGCTAAAAATATAATTAAAGTAAATTGAACGCCCTGTGATTAAAGAAACATCAGCGGTCAGTGAAATTATGTCCCAATTAAGCTACAGTTTAGTAAAATAAAGTAGATTCTGAAAGGCATGCCTGAGTCAAAATTAGAATGCATATTGTAATTCTAAAAATATAGGTAGGGCAACCTATTAGCCCAGAGACTCCCTTTAGGTTCACAAATAAAACAACAATTTTTAATTAATAGTAGGGAGTAAACCAATTTTCTATATTTATCCCCATTATAGATTCATGGTCCAGCATATTATTTGCTCTCACTATACGTGTAGGGGATATGGAGGTTCACAAGCTTCTAAATGTTAGGCTGAATCTTAATCATCACTATCACCTTTCAAACATGTGACTTGAGGTCAGGTGTCAGGTTAAGAAGATAAATTCCACAGTAGCTGAACAAAGGATCAAGAGGTTGGATTGATCACTTAAATATTTTAATGCACTGTCAGTCTTTGATTTAACTGTTTCACACTGTATATCCTCACCATTCCAAATCCAACAGAGATGTACTTCTATATCCTCAAACCTTATTTACTGCATTTGTTGCTCGAGGTATGGTCTCCTCTACATTGGAGAGACCGAGCACAAACTCGTGGTACGGTTGCGGGAACATCGCTGGTCCGTATGCACCAACCAACCCCAACTTATTGTAGCCATCCATTTCAACTCTCTGCCCTACTCCCCTGATGACATGCCCATGCCCATCCTGGGCTTCCTCCACCACCTACACAAGGCAACCCGCAAACGGGAGGAGGAACATCTCATCTTCCGCCTCGGAAGCCAACAACCACACAGCCTCAACACTAAATTCACCAATTTCCAACTCTCTCCTCTCCATACCGTATCCCAGATCCAACCCTCTGACTCGCTACCACCCTCTTGACCTGACCTACCTGTCCATCCTCCTTCCCAGCTTTCTGCTCCACACTTCCAACAACCTATCACCATCACCTCTTACCTTCATCCACCTATTGTCATCCCCCCTACCTTTCCCTAGCCCCATTCCGCCATTTATTCCTCAGCCTCCATTTCCCTCCCCAGTCCTAAAAAAAGGTTATGCCCTAAAGGTCGACTCTCTTGCTCCTCAGATGCTGCCTGACCTGATGTGCTTTTTCCAGCGCCACACTTTATCAACTCTGTCTCTGCAGCATCTGCAGTCTTTACTTTCTCCTAGTTCCACCAACCCCAGAAAACTTTCCATAACAGATCACATCTCCACCCATCTCTCCCCCACCTTGCCTCCAGATTAGGATTAGAATCCACCCCAACCTGTGTTAAGGATCAGACACACCCGAATCCTATCCCCACTCTGGTGTCGAAGATCAGATACTACCCCCTGTTCTTGATCCCACTAGCACCAATGCATATCCCACTTCAGCTTCGATATATTAAGGCATGACACACAATGAAAAGATTTGCCTGTCGATGAAGTCGGTTTCCACAGCACATCTCAAATTAAAACAATGCCCTCTTAGGAATCTGTAATGGATACAGGAGAGATGGCAGGATTTTCCCAGTTTTAGCACCTTTCAACTGACCACAATGAGATGGGTTTTAAAGAAGTGGTGCCTTAACTTGCTTGAGTGCTGTGACTCACAAGTAAAGGCACAACACGGGTTTGCTTATAAATTTAAATTACAATAAATGTTTGTTTCTCAACACGCAAAATCTGCATAAATGCACCAATTCATTTATTCAGACAAGAAACACATCCAAGAAAAAGTGATTTGGAATTCCATTTTTGTTCATTGAAGAATAATGGGGGGTGGGGTTGATGTTTTTGGCAATGAATTCACAGTGACATGCTTCTTGTTTCTGGCTTTGTTTTAGTTAAAGTTTCATTAAATGTCAGTAGCTGCGATATAACTCAGTTCTGAAAAACTGCCAGTAAAAGGATGACTCCACTTTCTTACCTGATAGATTTTATACAATGGGGCTATTTTCCCTGGAGCTTTGGAGGCTGAGAGGTGACCTTGTGGAGGTTTATAAAATCATGAGGTGCATGGAAAAAGTAAATAGCCTCAGTCTTTTCTCCAGGGCGGGGGAGTCCAAAACTAGAGGACATAAGTTTAAGGTGAGGGGGAAAGATTTACAAGGGACATAAGGGTCATTTTTTTTATGCAGAGGGTGGTGCGTGTATGAAATGAGTTGCCAGAAGAAGCGGTGGAAGCAGACACAATAGTAGGATTAAAGAAATGCCTTGATGAATACATGGAAGGGAATAGAGGGATACAGATCCTGTAAATGAAGACAGTTTTAGCATACAAGGGCAAAATGGATCAGCCCAGGGTTCGGGTGTGTGGCAAAAGGGCATGTTGCTGTGCTATATTGTTCTTGTTCCTTGTATAACATTTAAAAGGTGTCTGGATAGGTATATGAATAGGAAGGGTTTTGAGGGATAAGGGCCAAGTGCTGGCAAATGGGACTAGATTAATCTAGCATATGTAGTTGATATGGCCAAGTTGGAGTAAAAGGGTCTGTTTCCATGCTGTACATCTCTATGACTGCATGACTCTATGGTTCAAGGCAGAGAGCTCTCCTTTGTTGGGTGGGATTGTGTCTTACTAGAAATATAGAAAATAGCAGCAGGCATTGCCATTCAGCCCTCGAGCCTGCTTCACCATTGGATATGATCATGGCAGATCATCCTATCGCTTTTACGACATACCCTTTGATCCTTCTGGCCTTAGAACTATTTCTATACCTTCCTTGAAAATATTTAAATGTATTGGCCTCAAACCATTTCCTGTGTCAAAGAATTCTACAGGCTTACCACTTTCTGGGTGAAGAAATTTCTCCTCTTCTGTCCTAAATGGCCTGGCCTGTATCCTTAGATTATGACCCCCAGTTCTGAACTCACTGGTCATCAAGACCATCTTTCCCACATTTACCATATTTAGTCCTGTTAGAACTTTTCTCCCGAAAAGACGATCAATGGCACCATGGTTGATAGGGTCCGTAGCTGTGTCCAACCCATCTCCCACACTTCCGCGCTCACCCCTTACCTCCCCTACAATGAGTCACCAGGTAGTCACTTACCACCCCACCAACTTCCGTATCCAAAGGATCATTAGCCACCATTCCCTTCACCTCGAACAGCATGCCACCACCAGATATACCTCCCCTCCCTTGTCAGCCTTCTGCAGGGATTGTTCTCTCTGGGACACCCTGGTCCACTCCTCGTCCATTCCCAAACCCTTCCCACACCCACACAGCATCTTCCCATGCAATTGCAGAAGATACAACACTGCATGTTTGCTTCCTCTCTCCTCACTATCCAAGGCCCCAGTCACACTTTTCAGGTGATTTCCCTGCACTTCATTCAATCTATTCACTCCTCACAATGTGGACCATTCTACATTGTGGAGATGAAACATAGACTGGCTGAACACTCATGGTCTGTCTGTAAAAGTGACACTGAGTTTCCAATTGCCTACCACTTCCACACACCATGTGATTCCACACCAACATTTCTACCTCAGGCTTTGTGCAGATCTCCAGCCATGTTCAGCACAAGCTGAAAGAACAACATGTCATCTTCTTCCTAGGTACCTTACAGCCCTCAGGATTCAATAACAATTTCGGAACATGAGCACGCACTACCCCACCTGCCCCACTCTGTCATCAGTGTAAATACCCCCTTTCCCAGCTATTTTGCTATTTTCACTTCTGACCAAGCGTCATGGGACTTGAAACATTAACTTTGTTTTTCATCTGCAGATGCTACCAGACCTGAGTTTCTCCAGCACTTTATGTTTTCATTTTGTAAGAACCAATTCAATGACCCTTTCATTAGCTTGGTTGAAAAGCAGAAGTTGCTGGAAAAACTCAACAGGTCTGCCAGCAAATGTGGGATGAAAGCAGAGTTACCTTCTGAGTCTAGTGACTCTTCATGCTCTACAGCTTCTGCAGTTTTTTGGTCTCTTCTATTTAGTGCTTATTTTATTTCCCTTACATTCTACGGCGCAACTTGAAATATTTATCCACTCTGAAGACACTATATAAATGATGGTTGTTTTCTTTGATCACATAGAGCTGCTTTCTATAGCAAAATAAACCTCTCTTAGCTCTTATTTCACAGCAGCTTGTTCAACAGAGCAAGACTATAATGCTGCTGACCTCTATTTTCCAACAGGCTTCATATGAGAAGATTAAAGGAATCTAGAAGCACAAGTAGAGAGAAACCTTTTAATATGTGGTCATAGCCACAGTGCCTAAATTTACAGATAGCTATATCTTTTTTTCTAAACTAAACACAAATGACTAATATATATTTAAATTAGCACATCCTTATATCACAGTGTGAGTAGACAATTGGAACACAAAGTGTTAATAGTATCCGAAGTGTTAACCTTTCGTCCTTCCATTTTTCTTTCCTGTTCAAGGATGAAAAAGCCGTTGCTAAGCACCTCTAGATGACAGCACTGAGGTTCATTAAAAAATATGGCAAACATTTGCTAAGCTCATTAAATGCAATTTTGTGTATCAAATTCCTTCTCCACATGCTATGCGTGACAACACATCTATTAACCTTAATCCCATTGTCAAGTGTAATACATTAAAACTAACAATTAGACAAAGCAAATGGGATCTGAGGAAGTCACAAATGGGTTTTGCAATGCTATTAGATTTGAAAGAATCGTGAAAAGATTATTAAATTATTGGAACATTAAACCTTGTTCCTGGTGATTGCAATTAAATAAATAATCAGAAAATTAATTTATTGGATTTCTTTTAAAACACTTTTTGGTTATAATAAAGGGTTTATATATTATCAAAACAGCAACAAACTTGCATTTCTATCTTGCCAATATCAACTGCAAGAGAAAGAAACCTTACTGGCATGTTATTGAATAATACTTTGGAGTACTTGGAAAGCAAATTGCACTTGACTATAGGTTATGTTTTTGTATTAAAGTATTCATCACTTTCCTTATTAAGATGATATGTACTTTTAGTGCTCGAGACAATTTCAATAGTGTTGAGTAATGGCCTGATCTTCAGGAAAGTAGTTCGCACTCTAGGTTGCTGCTGTTGGTCTCCCTTGCTTGGGGGTGCATGTCATCGGCATTTGGTTTCCATATATATGTGTATGCACAATCTAAAAATCTACCTCTTGCCAGTCAACCATAGCAGAATGTGAAGTATGTATGAAGAATTTTAAAGCTTCAAAGATTTCCTACCTGAAACAGGGCATATAATTCTGAGATACTTTAAAAGGAGACATAAGGAGAATAAAAAGTTACACAGCTACCAGTGACAAAAGAAAACATTTGGATTTGACTTTCCCTTTTCAACTATTTTGTGATAATTGTTGCCTATGTTTCAAATAGTGGAAATAATATAAGCATTGAAATGTAAAAGTATTTACAAGGTATTAATGTGTTTCAATTTTAAATGATGATTGTATATTAGTGAAATCTTATAGCTGATAAATGATCACATCAATGTTAGCCGTATTCATATGACACACAGTGCAACGGCACCATGTTAGAGGTGGTAACCAATTTAAAATAATCTGGATAAAGCCCACAGTAAAAATGGCAGTCAGAAAAAAATAATGTGCAAAATAAACATTTCCCCCATATTGAAATATCAATAATTATACACATGAATATTTACTGAAAAAAGGATTCCTTCAGTCCCTTAATCTTCTCAAATTTTGCCCTTTTGTTATGTTGAAAAACCTTCACTAAAATCCTCCCAGTTTTGTTTATATTATCAAATGTTTCTGTTATCTCAAATGCATCCAAGTTGTGCACAGACAATGACTTTATAATTTTTTTTAAATGGGGTACTGAAAATGCCAACAGTATCCCAAATTGTAAGTGAGCTAATGTTTTGTATGAGTTCATCATTACCTCTTTATTCTTTAGCTCGATGTCCCAATTTCCAAAGCCCCAAACTCAACAGAACTCCTTTATGGGTTTATCCATCTACAGTTCACAGATCGAGGATTCTTTTATTTTGCATTCTTTGTTCTTTGTTGATCTCATCCAACCTTACTCACCCAATCAGCAGTTTCATTTCATCCCACTTCACCATTTGACACTCTTCTCAGACTGCTTCACAGCACTGCTGACTGCAGGACACTCTTTAATTTGATAGTCCGTCTCATCATTCTGCAAGCCTTCCATGTTTCTGTCATCAGTAAATATAGAGGTTACATGCCCCTTAATGTAATTATAAAGATTTATATACTTTAAACTAAAATTTATCTAGTACTAGCATTGACATTCAGGGAATACAATTTCCAAACCTCTCCAGGTGACACTCTTATCCCAGAGACCTTCCTTCCCTCTCAGTCAATCAATGAAATGTGTAGCATGTGACCCCAACACAATATCCACTGTTGTTTCTACACCTGCTGATATCAATATATACATATTCTGGCTACCCAGTCTATCTTTCTCTGCCTTCTTAATAATTATATTGGTCTTGCTCAGTGTCGTGGGATGGTTTGCATTTTTAAAGAAGAAAATTAAAATGATGTAAAGGCTCTGCTAACTTCTCTCTGACTTCTTTCATTGTGTTGCATTGTGATACAAGACATGCAAATTGAGATTTGCTATCTTTCAGAATGAATTATTTTTCCACAACTAACTCCAACAAATTAGAGTCATAGAATTCAAACAATGTGGAAACAGGCCATTTGGCCTCTTGAGTCTGTACCAACCCACAGGTCCCTGGCACTGTGAAGCAGCAGTGCTAACCACTGACCCATCATATTGCCCTGTTGTTCCACAACCTCATTTCCACCATCATTTGTAAAACTAAGCAATATTTCACCCTCCTCAATTAGCTGTCAAATCTTTCAGGCACCAGTGGGCCTACAATTCAACCCTTTTTTTAACCGTTTATACTTTATATAAGTCATTACTATTTATTTTCATATTGTCAGCTTCTTTTTTGTTATATTCCCAGCAAGTTGCTCTAATTTTCATTTTCTCTTGTATCAAGTAAGAATAATCTTGAAGAATATAGAAGTGTAAAGCTCAATGTTATGAGGTTGCCATGACATCTGTGCCTAAATAGGTCACACTCCCAGCTTTGGTTCAGAGGGTTGTGACCTCAGGTTCCGTGGCAAGTCTAAGACAGAAAATCAAGGCTGACGCTCGAGTAAGCACTGACGGAGTGCTCTGCTGTCTCTCAGATGGGGATTTAAATCAAGACCCTGTCGGATCTATAGAGTGCACATATATGATCCCATGTCACTATTTTGAAAGAAAAAGAGCAATGTTCTCCCTGGCTTCCTAGCCAATATTTATCCCTCAATCAACAACAGAAACAAATTACACAGTCATTATTACATTACAGTTTGTGGGTGCTTGCTCTGTGCAAGCTGTGTTTTCTGTCTTATAGTACGATCCAAAATTACTTCATTAGCTGTAATGTGTTTATTAGCTGTATAACATAATCTATGGTTGTGAGTCAGACATTCTAAATGCAAGTTATTGTTGATTTCTTTAAAGTTTAGTTTTTAATCTCTTCATTTATCCATTGAGCTCCATATTTTGATGTACATTGATTTGATTTTCCACATTCTATTGTCTTATTTCCTAGCTTTTACACACAGATTCACTTTCAATTGACTCAATTTTAAGTTTCTGGTACAGCACTCTTATCACTGACTTCTCATTTCTTTTTCCTTTTCTTATTGTTCCTATTCTCAGACGGATCATTGGTCCCAACTAAATCTACCATGATAATCATCTAGTCCCTTCTCCCCAAACAATTATCTTACTTTACCTTAGAAGGGGGAGGCAATGGCTGAGTGGTATTATCGCTGGACTGTTAATCTAAGATCCAGGTCACGCTCTGAGGACCTGGGTTCGAATCCTGCCATGGCAGATGGTGGAATTTGTATTCAGTAAAATTCTGGAATTAAGAATCTAATGATGATTAAGTGTCATTTGTCGGGGGAAAACCCATCAGTTCACAGTCTTTGGGGAGACATGGTGGCTCAGTGGTTAGCACTGCCTCACAGCGCCAGTGAGCTAGGTTCGATTCCAGCCTCAGGCGACTGGCTGTGTGGAGCTTTCACGTTCAATTGGCCATGCTAAATTGCCAATAGTGTTAGGTCCATTAGTCAGAGGGAAATGGGTCTGGGTGGATTACTCTTAGGAGGGTCAGTATGGACTGGTTGGGCCGAAGGGCCTGTTTCCACACTGTAGGGAATCTAGTCAAATCCAAATGCATCCACAATACTCACTTCAACCATCCCTGCACCAGTAGAATTAGAGTTGTACAGCATGGAAATAGACGCTTTGGTTCAACTCATCCATGCCAACTGATCTAGATTCATGTGCAAGCATGTGGCCATATCCTTTTAAACCCTTCCTATTCATGTAACTATCCAGATACTTTTGAACTGTTGTAAATTACATTTACTACGCTGGGTAAAGGTGCTTTCTTCTGACCTTGCTGGCTAACTGATATTGATGGCCTCTGGTTAGGCTTTTCCCAACAAGAGGATATATCCTCTCTGTATTCGCTCGATCAAAACATTTCATTATTTTTAAGACCTTTATAAGGTTACCTTTCAGCCATCCTTTTTCAAGAGGAAAGCGAGCCAGTCTGTCAAATCTTTTTTGATATGTTTTTCCAAAGTATTTCAGATATCAACCTTGTAAGTCTTCTCTGCACTCTCTCTAATACCACTATATCCTCTTTATCATACAGAAATCTGAACTGCACAGAATACTCTAGGCTGTGTTCAAACTAAGGTTCAATTCAATCTTAATATGACTTCTCTATTACTTAGGTCTTTCTCTCGAAGTAAAGTCAAATGTTTTTTTTGTTATTTTATGGCCTTTCTCATCTATCACACAACACTTAGTGACCTGTCTCTGAAATCCCTTTGCTCCTTTCTCCACTGGGACTGACATTATCCAGATAATACATGGCCTTTCGATTCTTCCTACAAAAAATGCATCACCATCAAGAATTTTGGTGAGTACATATCCAAACTTATTGATGAAACAAAGCCAAGTGGAAGAGTAAGTAGTGAGGATGATGCAGAGAGGCTACATAGCTAGATAGGAAAGTAAGGTCTTTTATGGAAGAAAACATGTAGGATGTGCAAAAAAGGTTCTGTAGACCAGTACATCTGGCAGCATCTGTGCAGAGAAAACAGACTTCATGTTTCAAGTCCAGTGACCCTTCTTGAGAACATTGTTCAGAAGGGTCACTGGACTCAACATTAAATCTATTTTATCTGCATAGGTGCTTCCAGAGTTGCTGAGTTTCTCCAGACATTTCTGTTTTTGTATGTTTCAGATATGTTTGTATGTGGTCGGCATGGTGGCACAGTGGTTAGCACTGCTGCCTCACAGCGCCAGAGACCCTTTATCGATTCCCGCCTCAGGCGACTGTCTGTGTGGAGTTTGCACATTCTCCCCGTGACTGCATGGGTTTCCTCCGGGTGTTCCGGTTTCCTCCCACAATTAGGTGAATTGCCCATGCTAATTTGCCCATAGTGTTAGGTTAAGGGGTAAATGTAGGGGAATGGCTCTGGGTGGGTTACGCTTCGGCGGGTCGGTGTGGACTTGTTGGGCCAAAGGGCCTGTTTCCACACTGTATGTAATGTAATCTAATCTAATCATCTCCAGGATCCTCAGTTCTTTGTTGTATTCTGTAGCTAACTCCTTAGGAAGAAGTGATTGTTCTATGAGCAGAGATCTTATTATGGTCTTGATGGACAAAGAGCTGAACTCCAGAGGTGAGCAGAGAGTAAAAGCCCTTGACATCAAGGCAACATTTGACTGAGTGTAGCATCAAGAAACCCTAGCAAATTTGGAGACAATTTGAACTCGGGGTAAACTGTCTAACAATTGGAGTCAAACTAAACAAAAAGGAAATTAGTGGTGGTTTTGGAAATCAATACTTTCAGTTCCTGAGCATCATGACAGAAGGAAATCAGGGTATTGTCCTTCAGCTGCTTCATTCAATCCAGCATCATAAGATCCAATGTGGGAATGTTCACTGATGACTGTGTGGTGTTCAAGACCACTTATAACTCTTTGGATGATGAAACCATCCATGCCAGAATTCAACAAGACCTCAAACTTCACCAGTTTCCTCATTTCCCTTCCCCCACCTCACCCCAGCTCCAAACTTCCAGCTCAGAACTGTCCCCATGACCTATCTTATCTGCATATCTTCCTTTCCACATATCCACTCCACCCTCCTCTCTGACCTATCATCTCCATCCCCACCCCCACTCACCTATTGTACTCTATGCTACTTTCTCCCCACCCCTACCCTCCTCCCATTTATCTCTACACCCTGCAGGCACTCTGCCTCTATTCCTGATGAAGGGCTTTTGCCTGAAACATCTATTTTCCTGCTCCTCGGATGCCGCCTGAACCGCTGTGCTTTTCCAGCACCACTCTAATCTAGAATCTGATTTCCAGCATCTGCAACCCTTGTTTTTACCTCAATAAGATTAAGGCTTGACGACCAAATGGTAGATATTTAACAACACGTAAGGGCCAGACAATCACCATCTCCAACAAGACATGGCTTACCAATTTCCCCTTATCATTCAATGATAGCATCTTTATTAAAATACTCTGCCATCAATTACTTGGGGATTACTATTAACCAGACACTAAACTGGACCAGCATATAAAGATTGTGGCTACAAGAGCAAGTCAGACACTGGAAATTCTCTTGTGAGTAATGTGTTTTCGGACTCTCCAATACCTGTGCACCTTCTATCAGGAAGAAGGCAGCAATGTAATGGAATACTCTCTACTTGCTTGGATGACTGCACTTCCAACACTCAAGAAGCCAACATCTTCCAGGACAAAGCGCCAATTATTGGCACCCCATTTCAGACCTTAAAAATTCCTCAGATGAATTTTGGACTTGCCAGCAATGCCAAAATCCCATGAATTAACAGAAAATCCTAAATTCATATTCCCTAACATTTTAAATAATTATATAAAATCTCTTGCAACATAAAATATCCCAAAGAAACCAAATACAGCAGATGCTGAGAATGTTATGAATCTTGATTACTAAGGGAATTAGCTAAGGAGAACATCTGTCCTGATCTTGATGAATTTTAAAGCAGGCTTCAAAAAGGGTGAATGTCCTGTCCAGCTTTTATTTCTGTAGGCTTTTATTCCATTTTCCCTGGTCCATTGGGTTTACTCTGGATATCAAGAACTTAAGGAAGTTCTAAAAATGGAACATGCCAAATGTTCTTTGTTAAGTATTGCATTTTAATGTCAATTGTAAATGGAAAGGCCAGCGCCAGAAGATTCCACCTTGGTACAGTTTTTGTTTCAAAGTTTATGAATATGTAATATGCCTTTATTGGCTTGAGTGTACTTTCAATTAAGCTTGCATCTCAATTCATGTATTGATCCTTCTTTTTATAGTGTACCCAAACAAAAAAAACTTAACTCATTTGTTAGACGCAGTCAACAAACTCTCACACAAACCAAATAAACACAGAATAAATAACTTCCTAACATGTTTGTTCTTCTTTGAATCAGGCTGATTGATTAATTACCACAACCATCAAGTCAGACTCAATTATATTGAAATGAGTTCAAATTTATGAGCTAAGATTGTTAACTGAGCTAGTGGAGTCTCGTTCACTTCAACGCTAATAATTAAACAGAGCAAATGAGATCTTTAACAGCATTAGTAATAGTTTGAGGTACTAAAAAAAGACAACTATTAGTAACCTAACGTAATAAATAAGAGAGTGAGGACTGAGATGGAGATCAAAGTCGAAAATGTGGCTCGAGATTAGTTGCAAGAATAGGTCATTTCACCAATTGAGCCTGGCTGAGTTTATTCTGGGGAATTTGACTCAGTAGTTACTCTGCCTCTATTAGCTATTGTTACAACTTCCATGAGTGACTATTAGATACTGTCAAATGAAAGTTGTTCCCAACACCACTTGTGCCTTTATGAATCACTACCTCAATCTCAGTTACTTTGCATAGGATGCACACTTTGTTCGTGTCTCATCCAGCTGTTAGCATAAAACCACAAGCAAAGATGTGTAATAACTGGAGTACAGTACTGTATTGAAGGTAAATTTTGTAACATTTGCAGACATTGTAACATCATCTAGGAAAAACTCCAGGAAAACATATCTAAAGTTAACAACTTTATATAAAATGACCTGACAGGGAGACTATAATCAATTCTCAATTCAGTCCCCCAGCTAAAATAGTTTTCTGATGAATGGGCAGGGTTAAAAATGCCTTCAAAACTTCTGGATTTTCACAAACTCTTGATGTAAGATAGCAATGTACAAACAAGTGAGGCAAAAAAATGTACATTCGGGATACTGAATATATTTTTAATATTGTGCAATTGAAATTCAAGAAGCATTGCTTTTATGCATTGCACTGTGTGAGATCATTGAGCAAAACTGGTTCATCCTTTCATCTACCTGATAACTACACACAGCTCAGAACTGTCATGAGTTGGATCTAAGCGGAGCCTTCTGACAAACAGGAGAAAGTGAGGACTGCAGATGCTGGAGATCAGAGCTGAAAATGTGTTGCTGGAAAAGCGCAGCAGGTCAGGCAAAATCCAAGGAGAAGGAGAATCGACGTTTCGGGCATGAGCCCTTCTTCAGGATTCCTTTTCCAGCAACACATTTTCACCTCTGACAAACAGTATTGTAAGGAAGCCTTTCTCACTCTCTATATGGGCTACTAACTTCAGAATACCCCATGGTGCACACTGTTGGCTCTATACAGAGACTATCTTCTATAGCTACTGTATTATCAAAAATGATTTAGTTTTTAACTATCTCTCCTTACTTAATTTTAAAAATGTTCCAAAGATACTTCCCCATTTCCTTCAATCCATCAAAATGATGGCAACTTCAAAACAAAATTTTAAAAAAAGTGTGAAACAGAAACAGGAATTACTGGATAAGCTGTTCAGAGGGTCAGTATAAACTCGATAAGCCAAATGGCCTGCTTTTGCACTGTAGGGTTGCTATGATCCTACAAAACTCAGCAAATTTGGAACATTTGTTGGAAGAGAGCAGAGTTAACATTTTCAGTCCAGTGACTCCTCCTTGGAACTGATTAGTATGTAATATATGTGTTGACTTATATACATTTTAGTATTTACACTGGTTATATGTGTTTATATTCAGACTCGATAGCAACATTTATTCACATGGGGTAGTAAGAAGTTCTGGTAAAACTCACAGTTACTCAAATCTCATGAGAGATTATGAAAGCCTTGAAACTCCATATTTATTAAAAGCAATTAATTTTGGTTGTATAAGTTACTGTTCCAGAGAAACTCAGTAAAGAATAAAATAAAATTGATTAGTTTAACCTTTTGCCAAGTTTTATTTTCTGCTGTTTTCTTCTGAATTCCCACACTCCAAAAGCAGTTAAGATAAAGAACAGACATCACATCTCAACACTTGTACACAGAACTATGTTTACTTAAGTTTAATATGCACAATTTAATCAGAACAATACAAATCTAATTAGTGAGATTAGAAGTGGGCACTATTTCCGCTCATATGTTGGGAGCTGTAACAAAGACAAAGTGGAAAAGGTTTGTAGAATCCTTACAGCATTCATTTAGCCCATCCAATGAAAGCATCCACTCAAGTCTGCACCAATCCTCCAAAAAGCATCCTGTCTAGACCCTATCTCTGAAACCTAACATTTCCTATGGCTAATCCACCTAGCCTGCACATCCATGGACACCATAGGGCAATTTAGCTTGGCCAATCCATCTAAGCTGTATATGTTTGGATTGAGGGAGGAAACTGGAGCAGACAAAGGAAACTCATGCAGACACAGGGTGAATGTCCAAACTCCACATAGGTAGTCATCCAAGGCTTGAATTAAACCTGGGTCCCTGGCACTGTGAAGCAGCAATGCTAACCACTAAGCCACCATGCCTCCTGACCCTGTAGATCATAAGTGCATGGGGTGAGCATGTGCATCATCTGTACTCATGCAAAAGAGACAGAAAGGAAGCATTTATCCACCATTTCCCGACTCAGTTTAGTTTAGAAGTGGGCTAAAAGAAGGCCTGCCTCTCTAAAATTTCAAGTTCTGCAGGTAGGCAGAATTTAGAAGAATAGAATTTGCATCATATTGGATTCAAAATGTTAACTTTGTTTCTATTGCCACAGAGAATGGCAGACCAGCTGAGTTTTTTTCCAGCACTTCCAGTTGTTTTATTTCACATTTCCAATATCTGTGCTTTTACCTGAGACTGTATAAAAAGTCAAAAACAAAATATTATGGTTGATGGGCCAGTGCATGAACCTCTATTTTCCTGAACCATTGCTCCTTTCCCCCCGGACAAACTTCACTTTCACTCTGTTTGGGAGTTCTTCTGCACAGTAATTCTGGGAAAAGATCCATGGATCCCTCAGAAAAATTGTATAATTGTTGTTCTGTGGGATCGAGCACACAGATTCATATCTATATTTCCCACCCCAAGAAACAATCCTTGTAGGTATACAATACGTCTGTTTTATGATTTTTGTATTTTTTTTCTAAAATGGTTGCCCAAAACTGCAGAGTACCCTTAACTGCTGACTATTTTCTACAAATTTATCAAAGATTTTGTTTGCAAAGCTGGAATTGGGGGAAATGCATTCATATTTAAAAAGAATTACGCCTCTACATTAAAATCGAGGGTCATTTTCATTCTTTGTATGGATGTATCATTCAAACATGCTCTGTCTGTATGTTTGCTAACAAATTCTGCAGCTTATATTAAGATGATCCAATGACCAGACATGCTTGAACTCTTTTACTAGTGATGCAAAATGCCAATCATCTCTCAATAGGTAAGTTTGTGATATCATCTTCTGGGAATTGGAACACACAACTCAACAAGATGAAATATACAACGGGCACATTTCTGGAGAACGTAGCAAAGTAAGCAATTTGAAGAAATGAAGTTGACTCGACAAAGGTCAGCTTTCCATTTATAAATATAATTAATTCATGATAATCAATTTGTGAGCATCACATTTACTTTTCAATCTCAAACACCACTGAGATTTTGTTGTAGATAATTTAGATAACTTGCAATTATGTAAATCACTGTTTCTTTTTATATATAAGAAATTAAAAGATAGACTGAGAACTATGGTTTTCCACAAATTGAGATGTATACTTAATTAGATTTGCTTTGTTGAGATGTGATCCCAATATTAATTTTAAAAGATTATACAACATGTACGAATATATCTGACCTATTAATGACACTTTGGTTACATCAGCAATAATGTTGCATATGCAAAGAGTAGAGAGCTCAGCTGGAGCCAGAGAATGCACTTGAGTAAATATGACTTTTAAAATTACAGCCATTTCTTTGCACAGTCTCCTTGGTTTAAAGCAATATCCTTTTTTTTCAGTCCACCATCAAAGATAAAGAAAATGATAAAGTGTGTTTTTTCACAATTACTTGGCAAAACACTTTAAAGTTAAAGCAGAGATATGTTAATTTTTTTAAAAAAAATCTTTATGAAAGGGAGCCAGCTCCCCTTATCTCCCAGTGTAAAATCACATTTAACACACTCCAGGATCCAGATCGCATCTTTGTTAAAAACTACTCACTTCTTCCTTACACCATATCCCATGTATCATGTTTCATTGAAATCTGTCAACCCTTTCAAAATTTAGCAATCATCTTTTACCCAAGGTCAGTGTTATAAAATTTTGAAAATGCAAATAATCTCACAGTGATTCTTTAATGTTATTTAACTCCTAAGTCTTCTGTGAATTTCCAGTCAACTTGCTTTAAAACATCAAAATTAAAATATTTATTTCTTAAAATAAAATCAGCAGTTTAGCCCAGTGACACCTCTGATAGTTAGAAAGTTGAAATAAAAAAATTCTTTCAGCAGCAAATAAAGCAAAAGAAGTCGCATCAAGTCACCCACCTATGGAAATTCTCAAAACAGTTCACACCAATCTGTACAATATTCTATCCACTCCAAAGCAGCCCTTTTGACTGATAACCCATCCATGACCTTCAGCATTCACTCCCTTCACCATTGATGCTCAGTGACAGCATTGTGTAGCATCTACAAGATGAACTATAGTAATTTATCAAGGCTTCTTTCACTGCATCTTACAATACCTGCTTGAAAGAGAAGGGCAGCAGATACATTGGAAGACAAATATCTGCAAGTTCCCTTCCAGTAAAACATAATTGTGTTGGAACAGTATGGCCTTTCCTCCACTGTCACTGTGTCAGAGTTCTGGAAATCCCCCTTCACAGCACTGTGGGCTAAGGATTGGCAGATACAGTTTAATTTAGATTAATGTGAGGTGTTGTTATTTGGTAAAATAAACCAGGGCAGGACTTATAAGTTATTGGTCTGGCCCTGGGGAGTGTTGCAGAACAAAGAGACCAAGGAGTGCAGGTGCACATTTCCTTGAAAGTGGAGACAGGATGATGAAGAAGGCATGTGGCATGCTTGCTGTCATTGGGATGTCTTGTTGCAGCTATACAGGATATTGGTGAGGCTATTTTTAGAATATTGCTTACAATTCTGGTTGCCCACCTGTAGGAAGGATGTTGTTAAATTTGAGAGAATGCAGAAAAGATTTACAAGGAAATTGCCAGGACTGGAGGGCTTTTGCTATAGGGAGGGGCTGATAGGCTGGGGCATTTTTCCCTGGAGCATTGGAGGCTGAGGGGTGACCTTGTGGAGGTTTATAAAATCATGAGGGGCATAGATAAGGTGGATAGCCAATGTCTTTTTCCTAAAGTGGGGGAGTCCAAAACTAGAGGATATAGGTTTAAGGTGAGAGGAGTAAATTTTGCACAGATGCTGGTGCATGTATGGAGGGAGCTGCCAGAGGAAGTGGTGAAGGCAGGTGCAATTACAACCTTTAAAAGACATTTGGATGAGTACATGAATAAGAAAGGTTTAGAGAGCTAAGGGCCAAATGCTGGTAAATGGGACTAAGTCAGATTGGGATGTCTGATCGATGCAGATGAGTTGGAATGAAGAATTAATTTACTTACAGTATGACTCTATAACACTGTATGTGTTCCTTTACCCCAAGGTTCATAAAGCCAACTCATGACCAGTTTCGCCTGGAACGAGTAAGGAAACAAATGGTGCCCACATCCATGAATTAATAAATAAAACCATATTCAAACAACCCAGGTTGAGTGTATTATTTTCATTACCTTGGTGGAAGTATGTAAATTTTATCATGGGGGTGGAGGGAATGACATTCTAGAAATAAAAATGTAATTTTTTTTATCTATAGAGTGTTCAGTAATTATCATAACTGGGAAACTCAATTGAAAACATATCTGTCATCAAAATGCAGCTTTTTAAAATGGTTTTCACAGTGAGAATGGTACCAGCTTTTCCTGTGAATACCTGGAAAATATGCAATGGTTAAGTTTGTCATCTCTATTCACTGTTTTCAAAAGCTGCATTCAGGATCCTCCAATAAGTAGGCAATTCTGATTTACATTGTTAAATAGCCTCTTGTTTTCTTTGGGCATTGTGCTGTTTTAATGAGCAACCTAAAAATTGACTCAAAGATCCTCCATGGACTTTCAATCAACAAACTCTCCATTAACATACAAATATATGATCATCAAGTTTGCTTCACCCCAACAGTGTTTGGAACATCATGCATATATAAGCTCTTACAGCATATGACAATGAAAGCTATTAGAGAAAAAATATTTCAAGGTTTCTCTTTAACCCCCTCAGGTGATATAACAGAGAAAAACAGATGGCCAGCTTGTGAAGATCTCCTCTGAGATATTTTGAATAAAGCTTTTTAATCAAGGGGCTAGCTAGCTTTTTACTGGACCATGAAAATTCTGCAATTACACAAAAATAGAAACAACTCATAGACCACCATTTGGTAACGCAGCATCTTCATGACTGGCCTTTACTGCTACCACTTCCCGTGGATTCACGGAACCAGGCCATTCAGTCCCAAATGGTCAGAGGCAGTTGCGTGTGAATAGTATTGTATCTGACTCTGCATTTTTTCAGTTCGATAAATCAATGCTTGTACTGATTGAATATTGCTTGTTATGATTTGTGCTGCCACTTACCAAAGCGTTAAATAGTTTTCTTACACCGTTCATCGTTTCACAGTTGTATCTGAAAATGAGAAAATATATTCTGAAGTTCACCCAAGTGTTTATTATGCTGCAGATAACCACAATGTTTAATCCATGTCAACCAGACATAGTACTGTGACAAAGAAAGTCAACAAGGAGTGTTGGATAGACTTATATTGCAGTAAGGATATCTTAGAGTATCGTGTGAAACACAATAAGAGAAGTTGAACCTTTGAACTCCTCAGCATTGAAGTTTCTTATATTACATCCTACAATAGAATGCAATCAGTGGAAGGGGAGAAGCACTATCTAAGACAGAATGCTCTCCAAATAACTTAAATAGTTCTGGTTAAAACGTTGGAAATCTGAAACAAACTCCAAAAATGCAGGAGATACTTCGAAGCCCCACCTGAAATGTTAATCATTTATTAAGAAACCATATCTTTCTGTTTCAGATTATGTCTAACCTGCTTTCATTTCCAACATTTTCTGCTTTAATATGGTCAACTATTTAGATCAATTCTTAAAGAGTTAATCAAAAAATATAAATGCTTATGTGTGCTCAAAAATATTTCATTGCAGCCAACAGAATGATTTAAAATGCATAATTCATTCCTACAATACACCTTTCTCGTTTAGTAATGTTTGAGTATTTAATGGCACACCAGACCTCACATTTATTAACTTACATGAAAAATGCTGCCATTAGGACCAATGCCATTTGTAATGACTGGCTGCTTAATTATCCGTATCTCTGAAGCTGATTGCTTCTCCCGCTGGTCCATAATTCCCAGTCTTTTCACACAGTGCAGCCTTAACAGACTACGTGGACTACAGGTTATTAAGTAACCACTGAAAGATTGTTTTAAGAATACCTAAAGGACACATTTAGCTCTGGAGAAATATGCATCTTGACACCTCATGTGTTTAACAGGTGTTTGGCATTATAGTCCATAACAAAGGATTAGCTTGCACAGGTTTCAAATCCTTCCTCATTATGACTGAGTGCTGATGTGAACCATTGTAATTTTATTCCACTTACACTGATACCACTATGACATTACACAATAAATTTGTACATTTTTGCATAATTCTTTCCAGTTGCATTGATGGCTTTTAAAACACTGAGTGATTGTAGACCACTTCAGCATAAAATTATTCTAACCACACTGCCTTCATGAGCACTTCAATGAGTGTTATTCTTCTTCTGTCGTGAAGCAGGATTTGCAAATGAGCTAATTTCTCTGCAGTAAAGTAATTGTTCTCCTCTCTTCTTATGCAAAAGCTTTCAGCTGGATAAAAGGTCCTATGCCCATCAAAGTGTTTTTTGTCTGCCTTGTCATGATCCCTTAAAAGAGAAGATCTCATTTGCCGAATGGATGCATAATTACATAAATGAGAATGTAACAAGCAAAGAGCTAATTAGATAAATGGTGATTGAGCAGAGTTGTAGAGAGAAGATAATGGGGAGAGCAATAATTCCAATTTAATAACTGGATATCATGTTGTCTGTTCTTCTATGTTAAAAAACAGATTTTTTCAAAGTCTACTCATACTCTATCAAACAGTCTGGCATAGAAAATGTTTCATTGTAATAGCAACACTCACACAAATCAGCCAAGAAGATTGAAGTTTAGTGGCACAAATAGTGTTCTCTGATTGGTTTTCTAAAAAAAAGACAAAATGTGTCATTTGTAATAGATAGTTATGTAGATGTTTAAAAATGTTTCAAATTTCTATGTGGGATAAGAAGAGTTAAAGAAGAGTCAATGAGGCATTTGCAGAAGCAAGCTGGGTAAAATGAGAAAATGTTGCGAATAGTCTGCAAATCAGGCCCTGTATCCATTTTAACGTTATCATAATTCCTGCATCTCAGAATTCGTCTTTTGTGTTCTGTAATCGGTGGAGTTGGAATCTTGCAATCTTGGAACCTGCCAAATCTCCCAAGAAGAGTTCTTCCTGCCCTTCTGTACCTTCTGACTGCTGGGATACAATTGACTGCTGTGGTCAGTGTTTAATTTTCTGTACTGCTGCCGTAGCTCTGACATAGTCTCTATTTTGACAATGGAGATTCCCTACAAATTTAGCTAATTATATTCTTCCAGGAAGGACTCATTAATAGCATTGAACATACCTTGCTTCTTCATGTATTTGCTGTTGGTGAATTTCCTGAATGCTTGTTTCTTCTTCATTGCTGGAAGTATATTCAAAATTATTGGAACTGTTTTGGATTCATTTCTGTTTGTTACTTGTCACATACCTTTTTGTGGGATGTTAGCCACACTTCCAGTTTTCCCATGTTGCAGAACCACAGTGAGCTTTGAAATTCATCACTCACTAGTTCTTGTCAGATTAGATTAGATTCCCTACAGTATGGAAGCAGGCTCTTCAGCCCAACGGGTCCACACCGACCCTTCGAAGAGCAACCCACCCAGACCCACTCCCCCACATTTACCCCTGATTAATGCACCTAACGCTACAGGCAACTTACCATGGCCAATTCACCTGACTTGCACATCTTTGGATTGAGGGAGGAAAACAGAGCACCCGGAGGAAACCCACGCAGACACAGGGAGAATGTGCAAACTCTACACAGACAGTTGCCCGAGGTGGGAATAGAACCCAGGACAGCAGTGCTAACCACTGAGCCACCGTGCAGCCTGTGTCACTTTGAATGTTTCTTCAGGGACTTTCCCCACTTATGAGGTTAGATTACTGAGTTGACATTGTGGTTTTCTTCGTAACAATATACTGTGATTGGGCTTCACTTAATGCCACTTACTCCTGGTTACATGGGTCTGATCACTCCTGCTACCATATAGAAATGTGATGTCAACACTTAAGACATTGGAGCAGAAATTAGGGCATTAGGCCAATCGAGACTGCTCCACCATTCAATCATGGGTGGTAAGTTTCTCGAACCTTACTCTTCTGCTTTCTCAACAAAACCTTTGATGCCCTTTACAATCAAGCACCTATCTATGTCTACCTAAAGTATAATCAATGACCCAGCCTCCACAGCCTTGTGTGGCAACAAACTCCATAGATTCACCACTCGCTAGTTGAACAAGTTTCTCCTGATTCCATTCTAAAGGGTCTTTCCTTTATTCTAAGTCTGTGGCCTCACATTCAGACTCTCCTGCCAATGGAAACATCTTGGAGGAGAAAGTGAGGACTGCACTTGCTGGAGTATCAGAGTTGAAAAATGTGGTGCTGGAAAAACACAGCAGGCCAGGCAGCATCCGAGGAGCAGGAGAATCAACGTTTCGGGCATAAGCCCTTCTTCATGGAAACGTCTTCCCAACATCCATTCTGTCCAGGTCATTCAGTATTCTATAAGTTGCAATTAGATACCCCCTCATCCTTCTAAGCTCCATCAAGTATAGACCCAAATTCCTCAAACACTCCTCATATATTAAGCCTTTAATTCCTGGGATCATTCTTGTGAACCTCCTCTGGACCTGCTCCAGGGCCAGTACATCCTTCCTGAGATATGGTGCCCAAAATTGCTCACAATACTCTAAATGTTTTCTGACCAGAACCTTATAAAGTCTCAGAAGTGCATCCATGTTTTTACACTCTGGTCCTCTCCAAATAAATGCCAACTTTGTATTTGCCTTCCTAACTACTGACTCAAACTATAAGTTTACCTTGACAGAATCCTGGACTAGGTCGCAGAAGGTCTTATCACTTCAGACTTCTGAATTTTTTCCCCATCTAGAAAATACCTTTTTTTCCTACCAAAGTGCATGACCTGATAATTTCCCACATTCTATTCCATTTACCACTTTTTTGCCCACTCTCCAAAATCCTTTTGCATCTTCCCCACCTCCTCAACACTACCTGTCTCTCTACCTATCATTATGTCATCTGCAAACTTAGCCAGAATGCTCTCAATTCCTTCTTCTAGATCGTTAATGTATAAAGTGACAAGTTGAAGTCCCAACAAAGATCCTTCTGGAAGAACACTAGTCACCAGCTACCTTCCTGAGAAGGACCCTTTTATCCCATTCCCTGCCTTCTGCCAGACAGCTATTATTCTATCCATGTTAGTATCTTGCCTGTGAGAGCATGGGCCCTTATCTTACTCAGCAGCCTCTTTGCAGCACCTTGTCAAAGGCCTCTTTGAAGTCCAGGTAGATAACATCCATTGGCTCTCCTTGGTCTAAACTGCTCATTATCTCCTCAAAGAATTCTAACAGATTTGTCAAGCATGACCTCTGTTGAGAAAACCATGCTGACTTTGCTGTCTTTTACCATGCATTTCCAAGATTTAAAAAATGTAATCTTTCACAGTGGACTGTAAAATCTTACAAACAACCGAGGCCAGGCTAATTAATCTGTAATTTCCTGTCTTTAGCCTTACTCCATTCTTAATTGGCGGCAGGGGGGTTATTTTAGTGATTTTTCAGTCCTCAGGGACCCTCCCTGATTCCATTGATTCCTCAAAGATCACCACCACCAACTCCATTATGTCTTCAGCTATCTCCTTCAGAACTCTGGTGTGTAGTCCATCTGGTCCAGGTGATTCATGCACCTTCAGACTTTTCAGTTTTTCTAGCACCTTTTCCTTTGTGATGGCCATCATATTCATCTCTGCCCCCTCACTCCCTTGAATTTTTTGGATATTACCCATGTCTTCTACAATGAAGACTAACACAAAATTCTTAATCAGTTCCTCAGCCATTTCGTTGTTCCCTACTATTACTTCTCCAGTGTCATTTTCCAGTGGCCCAATGTCCACATTTGCTCTCTCTTGCTATTTATATATCTAAAGAAATTCTTGTATTCTTCCTTTATGTTATTGGTTAGTTTACCCTCATATTTAATCTTCTCTCTTCTTATTTCTTTATTTCATTGTTATCTAATGGTATTTGCAAGCTTCCCAATTCCCTGGCTTCCCACTGCCATTCTCCACATTATACGCATTCTCTCTTGGTTTTTAGCTGTTTCTGCCTTCCCTTGTCAGCCACGCTAACCTCATCTTCCCTTACACGCGTTTCTTTTGCCTAAGGATGAATTTTGTTGTGCCTTCTGAATCACTCCCAGAGTCTCCTGCCATTTATGTTCAACTGTCTTTCCTGCTAGGCTCCTTTCCCAGTCAATTCTGGTCAGTTCCTCCCTCATGCATCAGCACTTGCCTTTATTCAACTGTAATACTGTTACACCTGATTCCACCTTCTCCCTCTCAAATTGCAGAGTAAATTCCATCATATTATGGTCACTGCCTCCTAAGGGTTCCTTCACCATAAGCTCCCTTATCAAGTCTGCCTCATTGCACAACACTAAATCCAGTATTGCCTGTTCCCTACTGGACTCTACCACAAGCAGCTCCAAAAAGCCACCTCGTAGACATTCCACAAATTCCTTTCCTTGCAATCCACTATCAACCTAATTTTCCTAGGCCACCTCAAACTGAAATCCCCCATGATCACTGTAACCTTGCCTTTCTTACATGCCTTTTCTATCTCCTAATGTATCTTATGCCCAGCTCCTGACCACTGTTTGGAGGCCAGTACATAGCTCCCATTACGTTTTTCTTACCTTTGCCATTCCTCAACTCTATCCACACAGTTTATACACCATCTGACCCTACATTGTTTCTTGCTATTGACTTAATTTCATTTCTTACTAATGAGGAAACCCACCCCACTGCCCACCTGATTGTCTTTTCAATAGGACGCATATCCTTGGATATTTAGCTCCCAGTCCTGATCCCCTTGCAGCCATGTCTCCGTGATGCCCACCATATCATATCTGCCAGTTTCGAACTCGCCACAAGCTAATTTACCTTATTTCGTATACTGCATGCATTCAGATACAACACCTTCAGTCCTGTATTGACTGTCCCTCTGCTCATTATCATTCATTTATCAAGTGTGCTTGAAGTTTTATTTTGAACCCTTTCCAAACACTGTCCTATTTTGGGTGCTGGAGACTTAAAATAAACCTCTCCTGAGTTCTTTCTTTTCATACATTTCCAAGCAGTTGAATCCACCATATACATTTTAACCTGCTGCTTTGTTTCCCATTGGCTATTATACTTCTTGGAATTTTACCCTTCCCTTCCCCTTCCATTTTCTAGGTTAAAGTCCTATTTACCCTTTTCACTAGAACATTGGTCCCAGCTCAGTTCAGGTGGAGATTTTCACTACAGTACAGATCCCTCCTGTTCCAATACAGATGTCAGTGACTCATGAATAGGAACCTATCTTCCCCATGCCACACTTTTAGCTGCATATTTACTTCTCTTATTCTCACATTCCTACGCCAATTTGTGTGTGCCTTAGCCAGTAATCTAGAGACTATAATACTTGAGGACTTGTTCTTTTATTTAGTTCCCACTAATCCCTAGACATGCTCTCTTTCCTAGTCTTGCCTGTGTTGTTTGTCCAAAAGTGGACCACAATAACTAGATCCTCCCCCTCCCTCTCTAATATCCTTTCAAGCCGATCAGAGAGGTCTCTCACCCTGGTACTGGGCAGGCAATACACCATTCAGCACTCTCGATCCTGCTTAGAAAGGATACCATCTGTCCCTTAATTATGGAAGCCCCTACAACTACCATTTGTCTTTTTGCTCCCCCCTCTTAAATGGCCTCCTGTACCACACTGCAATGTTCAGTTGGCTCATCTTCCCTACAGCTCTGTTCCTCATCTACACAGGGAGTACCTCATACCTGTTGGACAAGATCAAGAGCTGAGGGTCTTCGGTTCCTGAATGCAGGATCTCTCTACCTGCGTCACTTGCAGTCACACCCTGCTGTCCCTGACCACTGACCAGATTTGTGGTGTTTAATCTACCAGGTGGGACTGCCTCCTGAAACAGTGCATCCAGCTGACTTATCCTTCTACCAGATGTGCCGCAATGTCTGAACTTTGGACTCCAATTCTGAGCCAAAGTTCCTCCAGCAACTAGCCCTTGCTGCAGATGCAATCACTGCAGTTTGCAATGGGAGCAGCCAGCTTTCAAATCACACAGTTACAGCACATCACCTGCCCAGTCATCTGCCCACTTTATTATTTTATTAATTATTTAATTATTTATTAATTAGTTTTGTAGGCTTTTTCAAATTTAGGATGGATTTCCTCCCAGCCAATCAGGTCACAGCCCTCCCATGAGATCACTTTTTTCAGTTTGTTTTCAGTTACTTCAGGTGCTCCCCCCTCTGACTCCACTCCCTGGAAACAAGGCCACAAATCACTGAGGTAAGTTAGATTTCTATTCATTGTGCTCTGGGTGTTCCTCCCTCTGACTCTGATCCCTAGAAACAAGGCCATAAATCCCCAAGGAGCTTCAGAGGTTGAACGGAGACCTATAGAAGTTTATAAAATCATGAGATGCATAGATAAAATAAATAGTAAAGGTCCTTTTACTAGGATAGGCAAGTTCAAAACTAGTGGACAAAGGTTTAAGGCAAGAGGGGAAAGATTTAAAAGGGACCTGAAGGACAAGTTTTTCATAGGGGCTGGTGCATATGTGGATGAACAACCAGAGCAGATAGTAGAAGTAGGTACAATTACAGCATTTGAAAGAAATTTGGACCCCATGTACATGATTAGAAAAGACTTAGAGGGCTATGTGCCAAACACACGCAAATGGGGAAACAGCATTGGCATGGATGAGTCTGACTCCATGACTCACAGCTTCTGTCATAGGTATTGATTGTGTCTTAATTGTAGGTGCACAGGAACCTCTATTATCCGAAGGACATAGGTAGGGAATATTTTGTCTGGTTAATCAAATGCCTGATAATCAATGCCAGATAACATAGTTAGCCACGCAACGGGACTCTGTGATCTTGTTCGGATCATCTGAAATTCAGTTAATTGAATGCTGGATAATCGAGGTTCCTCTGTCGTTGTATTCAGGTGTTGAATATTAATCATGGATACACAGAATGGGAGCAGGCTGAAGCAGTGGTAATTGGGTTAGGCCTTGCATGATAATAAAGTGTATGTCCCTAAAAAAGAATTTTAACAATGTTCTATCCTTCACCTAGTTTTCCAAAGGAAAATATAGTTGATCAGGGAACTGAAGCTTGCAACTGATGTCACAAACTGATGTTGTCTCTTTTATCATAGATATCCTGCTCATTCCAATTCTCCAGTTCACTAAAGATTATCCATTACTGCTGAAGTACATATCATGTTGATCACTTGAATGTTGTTGTTAATTTGTCAATCATGCCATTAAAAACATTTCCTTCCTGCTTTTGTTGCAGATTCATGTCTACTGATGATGTATAAACACCAACCTATAAATTCTGTATCTGCTACAATAACATTGTTTTTAAGTTACTAAGAAACAAACAACTTAATGCCAGAGCATTAATGGCAAAACTTGCACAATAAATGAGAAGGATAACAATATGCACATTTAGAACACCATCTTGCAAACACCAATCATAGAAGGATCAATAACAGACCATTTATCCCCTCAAGTCTGATCCAACACTTATTAAAATTACAATAAATGTGAGACTCAACTCCATTTAACCACCTTTGATTACTATCCTTTAATAATGTGAATGAAGATATGCTAATGATCTTTATGGTCCAAATTCTGGGAATAGAGTCTTAGATTTCCATTATGCTTTATGTGAAAAAATGATTCTTGATTTAATTTCTGAATGGTTTAGCTCCAATTTCAAGGTATCTTCCCTTTTTCTGGTTTCTTCCACCAGAGGAATTAACTTCTCTTTGACTATTCTATCAAATAACTTTAACATCTAATTGCAAATTAAAATTATTCCTCAACCTTCTAAAGCACAACTGTCTCTCTGGAAGCTAGAGAAGTGATTGCTGGGCCTCTTGCGAACATATTTGTATCATCAATAGTCACAGGTGATGTCGGAAGACTAGAGGTTGGCAAACGTGGTGCCATTGTTTAAGAAGGGCAGTAAAGACAAGCCAGGGAACTATAGGCCGGTGAGCCTGACTTTGGTGGTGGGCAAGTTGTTGGGGGGAATCCTGAGGATCGGGATGTACATGTATTTGGAAAGGCAAGGACTGATTTGGGATAGTCAACATGGCTTTGTGCATGAGAAATCATGTCTCACAAACTTGACTGAGATTTTTGAAGATGTAACAAAGAAGATTGATGAGAGCAGAGCAGTAGATGTGATCTATATGGACTTCAGTAAGGCTTTCGACAAGGTTCCTGTGGGAGACTGATTAGCAAGGTTAGATCTCATGGAATACAGGGACAACTAGCCATTTGGATACAGAACTGGCTCAAAGGTAGAAAACAGAGGGTGGTGGTGGTGGAGGGTTGTTTTTCAGAGTGGAGGCCTGTGACCAGTGGAGTGCCACAAGGATCGGTGCTGGACCCTCTACTTTTTGACATTTACATAAATGATTTGGATGCGAGCATAAGAGGTACAGTTAGTAAGTTTGCAGATAACACCAAAATTGGAGGTATAGTGGACAGCAAAGAGGGTTACCTCAGATTACAACAGGATCTGGACCAGATGGGCCAAGGCTGAGAAGTGGCAGATGGAGTTTAATTCAGATAAATGTGAGGTGCTGCATTTTGGGAAAGCAAATCTGAGCAGGACTTATACACTTAATAGTAAGGTCCTAGGGAGTGTTGCTGAACAAAGAGACCTTGGAGTGCATGTTCATAGCTCCTTGTAAGTGGAGTCGCAGGTAGATAGGGTAGTGAAGAAGGCGTTTGGTACGCTTTCCTTTATTGGTCAGAGTATTGAGTACAGGAGTTGGGAGGTCATGTTGTGGCTGTACAGGACATTGGTTAGGCCACTGTTGGAATATTGCATGCAATTCTGGTCTCCTTCCTACTGGAAAGATGTTGTGAAACGTGAAAGGGTTCAGAAAAAATTTACAAGGATGTTGCCAGGGTTGGAGGATTTGAGCTCCAGTGAATCACAATGGAAACTGCAGGCGCAATATCTCACCTTCAAACTAGACAGTTTATTTCCTTCTGTGCTCAACACCTTCCAATTGTAAATACATTTCTTCCCTTTGCTTTAGCTTTGCTTGTTACATTCACTGCTACCCTCTTCTCCCACCCAAGTGGGACTGTCTGTTCTTTCCAGCCTGGTAGTTTGACACACCATTGTTCTGCCATTCTCACATTCCATTCATTTAATCTAAACTATCAAGTATGCTGTGCGTATGGAGTGAAGTCAGAGTGACTGCCATTGATATCAAGGCATTATTTGACGAAGTGTAACTTCAGTAGCCCTAGCAAAACTGACATGAATGTGAATCAGGGCCAAAATTCCCTACTGGTTGGAATTATACCAGTTACATTGGAAAATGGTTATGGTTGTTGGACATCAATCATCTCAGCCATAGATCATCACTGCGGGAGTTCCTCAAGACAGTGACTTTGATCCATTCATCTTCAGCTGCTTCATCAATGACTTTCCTCCTCCATTAATTCAGAAGTGGGATAATGATTGCATAATGATCAAAAGTATTCACAATTCCTCAAGTACTGAAGCAGTTGCTGTCCAAATGCAGCATTGCCTGGACAATATGCAGGTTTACTCATACCACACAAGTACCAGGCAATGGCTATCTCCTACAAGAGAGAATCTAATCATCAACCCTTGACACTCAATGGCATCATCATCATTAAATCCCCAATATCAACATCCTGGGTTTACCAATGAACTGGACCAGCCAGTTAAGAGCCATATATGTGGCTATAAGAGTATGTCAGATGCTAGGGACCCTGTTATGAGTAATCCATGTCATATCTCTCCATTTTTTGTTTATTGTCTACTGTTAGGAAACACTTGCTTAGGTGGGTCCAGGAATAATGAGAACAGAGCAGTCAGCTTTAGACACATCCCAAACATTACAATTAACTAGTGCTCACAGCAGGCATGGAAGCTAACCCAAGGTTAGTACAAGTGTCTGGGTGGGTTACTCTTCAGAGGATTGGTGTGGAATTGTTTGGTCATAGGGCCTGTTGCCACACCATAGGGAATCTAATCTAATCTGTACAACAATAAAAAAAAAATTGCCACCAATTTCTTTTGCTGTTTCCACTACTAATATACTTAATTTAGGGAAGATTAGTAGAGGAAAAATAAAGTCCCAAAGTGTGGCATTTAAAAAATATAATTGTGAAAGGTTGTATTTACAGCGCTAATGAGAACAGTTTGATGCAACTCCAAATTGGAAAAGTTCTCGCCTCAGGCGACTCTCTGTGTGGAGTTTGCACGTTCTCCCCGTGTCTTCGTGGGCTTCCTCCTGATGCTCTGGTTTCCTCCCACAGTCCAAAAATGTGCAGGTTAGGTGAATTGGCCATCCTAGATTGCCCTTATTGTTAGGTGAAGGGGTAAATGTAGGGGAATGGGTCTGGGTGAGTTGCGCTTCGGTGGGTCGGTGTGGACTTATTGGGCCGAAAGGCCTGTTTCCACACTGTAAGTAATCTAATCTACAAAGTGATAAAACGTACTCAAAAAAAGGCTGAGAAAATGGAGAACTAAGTCATTCAAACTCTGAAGTAATGAGAAATCTGTGAAACTGCACAGCCAGAATTTAGCCATGGTGAAGAGCAGCACAGTGGCTCAGTGTTTAGCATAGCTGCCCCTCAGCACCAGGGAACTGTGGATATATTCCCACCTCACACGTTCACAGCCAAATTTATTTTCTCTAAGTGCAATTGTGATATTCTTTCTTTTGCACATCTGTTCCTTCTTGAACAACAATAGCACAATAGATATAAAACAAAGAATTGCATTTGCTGGAGACGTGAAACAAGCGAAAACGGGCTGGAGAATCTCATCAGGCCCGGCAGTATCTGTGAAAAGAAACAGAATTAATGTTTCAAATTCAGTGTCTAGATATGCTGTATTTCACAATTAATACATGCTAAATGAAGTTTAGGGCCATCAATTAAGGCTGTTCCAAATGAATACATAATAGTTGTTTTTTATTTCTCAAGCTGTAATGCACTAATAAACAAAAGAGAAACAATATAATATTATGGACTATTATTCACGATAGCATTGTGCAAAAAGAGATCAGGTTTTTTTGATGCTCTTGACGTCACCTATATTTTCTGCCTTTAAAGTAGAGGTGCACTGTCTCTCAGATTTATGTTGTTCAGTTGTACAGCTATCTTTATTCTATCTGTCTTCCAGTCTGCAAAACATCATGAACTTGATTGACTGGATACCTTTGCTGAGTGACTATCTTGTGTTAAGATTGCAAATGTAAGCTTTTTTTTTACCCTCAATCTCCAGCTTCTTGAGCATGGCGTCAATCTAAAAATAACCTTTGAACTGTAATCACAATAAAGCTACAGATTTGACTTCCACTTTCCTCTTCCGTTTCAAAGCCACCAATTTAATGAAATGGATCTACTGTTCTCTGTGTAAAGGCTTAGTGCCGAAGCTCATTATTGAGATCTGATATCGTCTGATGGATGAAAGGTTCGTTTTTTTCTTGCAAGATCTATAGAACCTTAGCCTCAGAACAAATAACCTAAGTTTCTAAAACTCTAACAGCCCTTTGGCCCTTGAATTCTTTAAGACTAGCAAGAGTTAGTGTTGAGTTTAATAGATTGTCTGATTTATCCTTTTCATGTGGAGGCTACATTTCTTTAACTACATCTGAGAAAGAATGCAGTAGAATAAAATGATTCTGTCGAAGTCAACTGTCATTGGAGTACAATTCCTTAACTTCACTTGACTTCAACATTTCACAAGGAATCCAGAATTCACAGCTTCTCCTTCTCTGCTCCCATAACCTCAATGCAGGATATGTCCATTTGATGCATAAATAGGGCTTCTGCCAAAGTTATGGTGGCTGAGCTGAAGCTCTAAGGAGGGCTGAAAAGACATTCCATTTCTTCAGTACAGATAGGTTTCAAGCTATTTGAACAGGAATTAAGCAATTAGAATGATCACAAATCATTACATTCTGCCACAAGGACCATTTGTAATAATTTTCAAGACAGACACGTGACAAAATTATCTGATCAAAATTTAGTGTCCACTGGATAAGGAAAAACCTGATCTACAGACTTCAAGTTAAAAAATAGATTATAACATGCATTTTTTCTACCATTCAGTTATCAACGGTTTTCAGATTATGTTTCATGTTTATTTCAAAATAATATTTGATATTTACACAGTAAACTATTCATGCCTATTTGTTTCAGCAATAATCCTTGCAGAGCTATCTGCCAAGGATTAGTATTAGCCAGAAGTAAGAGCTCAGGACAGGCTTCTTGTTATTGCATCCAATAAGCAAGCTTAGTCGAGAGTGTGGTGCTGGAAAAGCACAACAAGTCAAGCAGCATCTGAGGAGCAGGAGAATCGACATTTTGGGCAAAAGCCCTTCATCAGGAAAAACAAACATGCAGTCTTCACTTTCTTCCTAATAAGCAAGCTTACAAATACTTACTGTTTTAAACTCTGAGCACAATATTAATTCAAGTGCTTTTTGTTAAAGGGACTTGAACCCATTTTGGTTAAAGGGACTTGAACCCATGACTGAAAACACTGAAGTGTATCAAAGCAGAAACAAAATATCCCAATCAGGTAAATCTCTCATGATTCATTAATTACTCTCTCAGCTTCTATGTATTGCTTGTTTGTTATTTTTTCCTATTTTCCTTCATAAATGCAGTCAGCAACATGATTATTATCTTTTTGTATTATAAATAGAGCGCATGGTTCAGACTCCTTGACATACGCATAGATAACAATTATACTCTTCAGTGATTGACCTGTTTTAGCTGTGCAGGAAAGGACGACTGATGTAAAATTCATACCGATGAACAGGTTGTTAACTTTGCTATTCAGGTAGCACAATAATGAGTGAACCATTTAGAAACATATGATTTTATAACCATTCGAGTGAATTAACTTAATGTTAAGAAATCAAATATCTTTCTCTGTTATGAACAGGGGGCTGAATGCATGATCACCCTGATTTCAGGTGTGGGTGCACTCCAAACTAATATGTCAGTCTGGATTTTGAAAATGGGTATGTTGGAGGGGTGGGGAGGGAGGATGCCGGGGAGGTGTATTGACACTAGCAACCTGAATGACCTCAAATGAATTATTATTCAGCTTGTTGAAGAGCTTGGAAGCAAGTTACATGGCAGGGTCAAATTTTCAAAGTTAATTATGGTAAGAGTGAATGGCCTGGGATACGTTAATGAATGTTGAGTTATTGGGAGAACAGCTGAGAGGTATTATTGATTAATTGTGGCTGACGAAAAAGCTTGTAGAATAAAGAAATAGTCAAACTGTTTGCCTGCCTTGACAAGTAACTGTAGTAAAAATGTCACAGATATTTGTGAATATTCAACAAGGATTTGCCTTCACTCAGAGAACTGAAGAAGAAGGCAAATTGAGATGTTCATTCAGAGGCATAAAGTTAACATCACAGAACACTGAGTTTTGGAGGAGTGAGTGATACAACAGCTTTGTGGACTGCAAACTGGTCTGCAGTTTCACCTGCTCTATCCCTTCAGGCACTGGCAAACCCAGTAATGGCAGCCAGTTACCTTTTAAAGTGACAGTCACAGGTTCTGCACTCTATGGAATGGACAACAATTGCACACCAGTCAACTTAGAGCCTTAAAAAGAAATATTGAGGTCAAGATACAGGTTCAATTCTGGCCTTGAGTGACTGCCTGTGCAACGTTTGCAAGTTAACCCCATATCTGCATGGGTTTCCATCGGGTGCTCCAGTCTCCTCACACAGTCCAGCGATGTTCAGGTTAGGTGGATTGGCCGTACTAACTTGCCCCATAGTATGCAGGGATGTGCAAGCTAGTTAGATTAGCCATATGAAATGCTGAATTGCAGGGATTGGGTAGGGGGTTATGTCTGGGTGGGAAACTCTTCAGAGGGTCAGTGTGGTCTTGATCAACAGAATTTGTGCACTGTAAGATTCTCTGATTCTATAGTTCTAAGACTGAGAAATGATTCAGCCATTAAGTTCCCAAGTTCAGATTGGAAATAAAATCCATGGTGTCACCAGTCACTCAAAGAAAGGGAAAAGGTTATCCAAATGCACTATAATCTAAAACCCCAAAATTACCAAAGCATATCCTATGAGGGAGATTATATAGGATGGGAATTCTGTGGTGTATAACTCATCTCCTTATTCAACAAAGCCTATCCACCCTATTCTGGTTACAAGTCAGAAGTGTAATAGAATACTCCTCATGTGACTGGATTCAAAATGACATTTGAAAGGTTAACACAATTTAGCATAAAGCAGGATAGGCACCCCATGTGCCATCTTAAATAGTTACTTCATCCATCGATAATGTCCGGTGGCAGCAGTGTGTACCATATACAAGATTTGTTTGAATTATTCAAAACGTGCCTATCTTTTTTAAGGACTAGAGCAACAAAATATGGGAACACCACCACGTGCAACTTCCTCTCTAAGTTATATACCATTCTGACATGGAAACATGTCACTGTTCTTTGTCTAATATTGGGTCAAAATCCGAGAGTTCCTTTCTTGTGTATTACCAACACTGCACAACTACAGTAGATCAAGAAAATGGCAAACCAAAATCTTCTCAAGTATAATTAGTGTAAGGAATAAATTCTGATCAAGCTCGTAATGTTCACAATGGATAACTGACTACTTTTCTTTCCTTTATTTTCAGGATGTGGGCGCCACTGGCTAGGCCAGTATTTATTGTCCATCACTAATTGCCCATAGGCCCTTAAGAGTCACACACATTGCTATGGATCTGCAGTCATGTGTAGGCCAGACTAGATAAGGGTATCATTTTCCTTCCTTAAAGGACATTAGCGAACCAGATGGATTTTTCCATCAATGGCTTGATGGTAATCATTAGATTATTAAATGCCGAAGAAACAAACAAGCATTTATTTCTGTCATAAGATTTATGCATAAGAAAAGAATGGACATAATTTGGTGACTTGTGCCTTTCACAGCCTCAGGACCTCAATTGAAACCATAGGACATAGGAGCAGAGGTTAGCCATTCAGCCCCACTGAATCTGTTCTGCTCTTTAATGAGCTCATGGTTGATCTGATAATCCTCATCTCCTTTTCCCTACAACCTTTGATTCCCTTACTAATTAAAAACCTATCTCCGTCTTGAATGTACTTGATAGCCTTTAGTAGTAAAACAAAATCCATAGGATTACTACCTCTGAGAGAAGGGATTCCTTATTGATGTCTTAAATGGTTGGCCCTTCATTCTCAGATTACAACACTTTTGGATAAAGGGAAATCCCCTTTCCGCATCTACCAGATCAAGTGTACTAAGACTCTTGTATGCTTCAATTATTCTGAATTCCATTGAGTTCAGTGCAAAAATACTCAACCCTTCCTCATTAGGTAGCCCTTCCATACCCAGGTAGCAGCCAAGTGAACCTTCTCTGGGCTACCTTCAATGTCACCTTGTTGATCCTTAGATAAGGGGCCCAAACCTCTTCATGTGATTCATGAATGAAGACCCACAAATCCCTCTATTCTGCAGATTTTTGCAGTCATTCTCCATTTAAATAATATTCAGCTCTTCTATTCTTCTTGCGAAAGTGTATGATTCACTTTTTCCCTGGTATCTAGGCAGTTTTATCTTATACACCAAGTTTTTGCCCAGTCCCCATAATCTGACTATATCCCTCTGTAGACTGTTTGAGACATCCTCACCACTTGCCTTGCCACCTGTTTTTACATCATCCACAACTTTCATTATTTATGCTATTATATTATAAATAATTGTGGCCCCAGAACTGATCCCTGTGGCAGACTAATAGTTATAGATTGAAATCCGGAAAAAGCCCTTCTCACCCCAATCCATGCTAATATACTATATCCATCACTGCCTTGATTATCCATTATCTCTGGTGCTACTTCCTGTAGTAGCCTAGGACAAATCCCAACATGTCAAGAAAATTTATTGATCCTACTCTCAATTAGTTGTGCTTGCACTTTTTTCTAGTGATAGTCATTGTATATATTTCCTCTTCTTCTTTTGAACCTTGATTATTTAGTAATTTTGGAATGCTATTAGTGTCTTTGACTATAAAGACTGATGTCAAGTATTTACTCAATTCCTTTGCCATTTACTGATTTCCCTATTATTATTTCACCAGACTCATTGTCTGCAGCCCTCACTTTCGCCTCATTGTCTAAGGGGTCAATGTTCACTTTAATGTCTCCATTCCTTTTTATGCAGTTATACAGAAGTTGTAATGTAAGAAACAGAACAATGAATTTTTACATGGCAAGGTTGCACAAATAGCAAAATGACAATGACTAGATAACCTGTTCTAGTGATTCTTGTTGAAGGATAAATAACCAGCTGACTCTCCATTTCAGATTGACATCTGTGCACTGTTGGGGGCTTCTGCCATGGATCTTCATGTAACTGACCTGGCAGAGTTTTGACCCATATATCTTGTGTGACAGGACTTGTCACAACAGAGTTGGATTCAATACGCAGGATTTATTTCCTTTTCTTTCCTCTCTGCCATTCACTCTATCCCATCACCATAATGTTGGGAGTTGAGGTATGACACAAATTAATCAACAAGTTATCACATTCTAAGCCATTGGTAGCCAGTTCCTCCTGTCATGAAGGTCATTGCTGCCAGGTATATTAGCTAATTGAGATTGAAGAAAACAGAACTTGGTGAAGGAAGAGCTTTTTGGCCAACCAATAGGACAGTACTATGGCCATCAAAGTTGCTTTTACAGGTGTTTTTCCTGAATGCTTGAGGAGCTGACTTCAAGATGGCAGCTGGCAGTGGCAATGTGACTAGAGAGCATTGTGGCTGACAAGCCTAGGCAGGATTTCACCCTGCATGGGGGGAGAGCATGTTCAGCTTGGGGGGGAAAGCGTGTTCAGCTCGAGGGAAGAGCATGCCTGGCGCAGTGGGGGGAGGGGAGCATGCCCAGTGTTTAGCGGGGCGGGGGGGGGGGGGGGGGGAAATGGGAGCATGCCCAGCACAGGGGAAGAGCATGACCCATGGGGAAAGACCAGCATAGAGCGACTGCAGATTCTTGATCAGTGGTGCTGGAAGAGCACAGCAGTTCAGGCAGCATCCAAAGTGCAGCGAAATCGATGTTTCGGGCAAAAGCCCTTCATCAGGAAAAAAGGCAGTGAGCCTGAAGCGTGGAGAGATAAGCTAGAGGAGGATGGGGGTGGGGAGAGAGTAGCATAGAGTACAATGGGTGAGTAGAGGAGGGGATGAAGGTGATAGGTCAGGGAGGAGAGGGTGGAGTGGATAGGTGGAAAAGGAGCTAGGCAGGTAGGACAAGTCCGGACAAGTCATGGGGACAGTGCTGAGCTGGAAGTTTGGAACTAGGGTGAAATAGGCGAAGGAGAAATGAGGAAACTGGTGAAGGCCACATTGATGCCTTGGGGTTGAAGTGTTCCGAGGCGGAAGATGAGGCGTTCTTCCTCCAGGCGTCTGGTGGTGAGGGAGAGGGGGTGAAGGAGGCCCAGGACTCCATGTCCTCGGCAGAGTGGGAGGGAGAGTTGAAATGTTGGGCCACGGGGTGGTGTGGTTGATTGGTGCGGGTGTCCCGGAGATGTTCCCTAAAGCGCTCCGCTAGGAGGCGCCCAGTCTCTCCAATGTAGAGGAGACCGCATCGGGAGCAACGGATACAATAAATGATATTAGTGGATGTACAGGTAAAACTTTGATGGATGTGGAAGGCTCCTTTAGGGCCTTGGATAGAGGTGAGGGAGGAGGTGTGGCACAGGTTTTACAGTTCCTGCGGTGGCAGGGGAAAGTGCCAGGATAGGAAGGTGGGTTGTAGGGGGGCGTGGACCTGACCAGGTAGTCACAGAGGGAATGGTCTTTGCGGAAGGTGGAAAGGGGTGGGGAGGGAAATATATCCCTGGTGGTGGCGTCTTTTTGGAGGTGGTGGAAATGTTGGTGGATGATGTGGTTTATGCGAAGGTTTGTAGGGTGGAAGGTGAGCAACAGGAGCGTTCTGTCTTTGTTACAGTTGGAGAGGTGGGGTCTGAGGGCGGAGGTGCGGGATGTGGATGAGATGCGTTGGAGGGCATCTTTAACCGCATGGGAAGGGAAATTGCGGCCTCTAAAGAAGGAGGCCATCTGGTGTGTTCTATGGTGAAAGTGGTCCTCCTGGGAGCAGATACTGCAGAGGCGGAGGAATTGGGAAAACAGGATGGCATTTTTGCAAGAGGTAGGGTGGGAAGAGGTGTAATCCAGGTAGCTGTGGGAGTCGGTGAGTTTGTAAAAATTGTCAGTGTCAAGTCGATCGTCATTAATGGAGATGGAGAGGTCCAGGAAGGGGAGGGAAGTGTCATAGATGGTCCAGGTAAATTTAAGGTCAGTGTGGAATGTGTTGGTGAAGTTGATGAATTGCTCAACCTCCTCGCGGGAGCACGAGGTGGCACCAATGCAGTCATCAATATAGCGGAGGAAGAGGTGGGGAGTGGTGCCGGTGTAATTACGGAAGATCAATTGTTCTACATAGCCAACAAAGAGACAGGCATAGCTGGGGCCCATTCATGTGCCCATGGCTACCCCTTTGGTCTGGAGGAAGTGGGAGGATTCAAAGGAGAAATTGTTAAGGGTGAGGACCAGTTCAGCCAAACGAATGAGAGTGTCGGTGGAAGGATACTGTTGGGGATGTCTGGAGAGGAAAAAACAGAGGGCTTGGAGTCTCTAGTCATGGCGGATGGAGGTGTAGAGGGATTGGATATCCATGGTGAAGATGAGGCATTGGGGGCCGGGGAAATGGAAGTCTTGGAGGAGGTGGAGGGCATGGGTGGTGTCTCGAACGTATGTGGGGAGTTCCTAGACTACGGGGGATTAGGACAGTGTCAAGGTAGGTGGAGATGAGTTCAGTGAGGCAGGAGCATGCTGAGTCAATGGGTCGGCCAGGGTGGTCAGGCTTGTGGATCTTGGGAAGGAGGTAGAACCAGGCAGTGCGGGATTCCCGGACTATGAGGTTGGAAGCTGTGGGTGGGAGATCTCCTGAGGTGATGAGGATCTGTATAGTCTGGCAGATGATGGTTTGGTGATGGGGAGTAGGGTCATGGTCGAGGGGGCAGTAGGAAGAGGTGTCCTCGAGTTACCGTTTGGCTTCAGCGGTGTAGAGGTCAGTGCGCCAGACTACCATTTTATCCGCTGGCTTGAAGGTGAGGTTGGGATTGGAGCAGAGGGATTGGAGGGCTGCGCATTGTGAGGGTGAGAGGTTGGAATGGGGGTGGGGGGTAGACAGGTTGAGGCGGTTCATGTCCCGGCTGCAGTTGGAAATGAAGAGGTTGAGGGCAGGTAATAGGCCAGCACGGGGTGTCTAGGTGGATGCAGTGTGTTGGAGGTGGGCGAAGGGGTCCTTGGAAGTTGGGCGGGAATCCTGATTGTGAAAGTAAGCTCGGAGGGCAGAGGCGACGGAAGAATTGTTCGATGTCACGGCGTGTATTAAATTCATTGATGCGTGGACGGAGGGGGATGAAGGTGAGTCCTTTGCTGAGGACTGATCGTTCACCCGACTGCAGGCTCAAGGTTTAAGAAAGGACATTAATGTTTAACTTATAATTTTATTTGTTTACTTTTCTACTTTACACTAAAATGAATTATGGTGACATACTTTTTAACTTATTTCTTTATTTTTCCAATTTGGTACCTAAGATTTTTTTATCTCAGTACCCTTGTACCTCAGGTAGCGCTGGGAATGGTGAGGTTGTACACTTGCACTGTACTCCCGTACCCGAATATACGTGAAAATAAAACCTAAATCATTAGAGGCTAAATCACCTGAATCCATCTAAAATTATTGGTTTCATTTGAATTGATCAAATTCAGAATTATTCAAGTTGTTACATTGGTTAAAATCCATTTCAGCAGTGAATCTCGATATTTTCTTACTACAGTGCATTCCAAATATGATAACTTGTTGTTCACAAGCCTGGCCAACATTTCACATAAGTATGGTTTTTCATTCACAAAGCAAAATGTGATCATACTTAAACCTAAATGTTCTACGAGTTAGCAATTTACAAATGCAGAATAGATTTTCAATGTGAAAGACAGTTTCTTTCATTATTTTCTTTTTCACCTGAACACTGAATGGAGCATTCTTCTACCTAAAGTTAATTGTTTTTTATAACCAGTTTATTCTGGAACCAGCATCAAATTGATCAGCTCTCAGCAAAGTCAAGTAAGGTGGAATATGGAGAGCTTGTACAAGTGTAAAATGAAGCCTGGTTTCGTAGTGCTATCAATGATAAATAGGAGCTTTTACTTTGAAGTCTGGTTCATTGGAGCAGCCAACTGCATAGGCTGTGTTACACTTCAATAATTAATAATAATGTAGCTGTAGTACAAAATGCGGTTACAATAAGAGATTTTTAAAAATTCACATGAAGTGACAATTATGTGTGAGTGTCATAATTGTATGCAGTATCTCCTACATTACAACCTACATGAACTTCTTCTTCATTGTTCGATCACTCTCCGACTATATAAATGTGAAAAAGTCAGCTGTTATTGAAAGATTATGCTGCTTTGATGAAATCCATCCCAGAAGGGCAATGCAAATAAAATAATAAACACTAACTTTAGACATTTACAAACCAAAGTATTTATAGGACCTTTATCGTACATTTGATACTTTAGTAAATAGTAGATAAAGACATCAAAACTGGTTGGCTAACACAACAATTAATCTACAACTCTTAAATGCATATGGGTGTTATTTGAGTCCACTTATTTTACAGATAACATTTTCACATGGTGCCAATGTGTGTAACCTAATGCAGTTTATGAAAGCCAGTCTTAGTTTGAAGAATTCTAACAGGACTTTTGGCTTGTTCTGCAATGCTTTGAAAATTACAATGAAGGTTTGAAATACAAGGATTCTAGGTGATCCAAGATTGAGATGGAAAAAGATTGTGGCTGAAAGATGTTCCTGTATTGTGATATTTTCTGTGTTGGAGCTGGTCTCCTCAAATTCCAGGACCAGTAATTACTGTTTTATAAAGCTGTTGTATTGTTTTGGAACTTCAGGGGGAAAAAAATCAAAACAATGTCACTTTAAAAAAGAGGAAGAGAGAACAAAGCAATGACTGTATGGGAAGTGAATCAAATGGAAAAGTAAACCTGCACAGCTGTCTGACTCAGCAGTAAATCTGCACAGCTGTCTGACTCAGCAGTAAACCTGCACAGCTGTCTGACTCAGCAGTAAATCTGCACAGCTCTCTGCCTCTACTGTTTGGTTTCAACTATCTTTGGACATCATAGTTCATCAACAAAAAAAAAGTGAAATTCACCACTGACCTTGGAGAAACCAATGTGGGGAAGCTCATAGTAGGGGAACAGCTAAGTGGGGTGGCTGTTGAGTGTAACCTTACTTCTCTTTTTGTCAGTCTACAATTGTGTGCAGAGTGTAGATTTTTTTGATTTTTTTTATTGAGATCTGTCTGTTGATTAAACTTTAAAAATATGAAACATAGGTACTAAGTTAGTCTGGAGCAGTATTTTTAGGTCAATAAGACTGTGCTATATTCTAGGTCTGTAGATACTGAAGGTTCAGAGATAGCCTTTAGTAGAGTGATGTGCTCTTCCTGTAGGATTGGGAAGAGTTTCCATGTTACCGATGATTATGTCTGCAGTAAGTGTGTTTGGTTGCGATACTTATTGTATCGCATGGATCTGTTTGAGCAGCAGTTAGAGGCAATGATGAATTTACAGGAACTAGGGAGTATGATGGATGGCAGTTGCAGGAAGGGAGAAAACTGCAGATACAGTCAGGTAGATGGGTTACCTCCAGGAAAGGTAGGAGGGATAGGCAGGTCATGCAGGAGTCTCTTGGAGCTATTCCCATCTCAATCAATTATGCTGTTTTGGAGGGCAATGTACTCTTGGGGGAATGTCACACTGGCAGCCAGGTTTCTGGTACCATGACTGGCTCTAATGTAACAAGGGGTACATCAGGTTCCAAGCGATCAGTTGTGATAGGGCTCTCTCAAATCAGAGGCACAGACAGACGCTTCTGTGGCTGACAATCTTACATCAGAATGGTGTGTTACTCTCCTGTTGCCAGGATCAAAGGTATCTCCGAGAGGGTGCAGAACATTCTCAAATGGGAAAAAGACCAGCAGGAGGCCATTCTACATATTGGAACTAACAACATAGAAAGAGAAAAGGATGAGATTCTGAGGAGAGAATATAGTAGGTCCTCAAAGGGAGTCATTTTTGGATTATTTCCAGTGCCATGATCTAGTGAGGTTAGGAATAAGAGAATGGAGCAGATGAATGTATGGCTGAGGAGCTGGTGCAGGGGGAAAGGATTCACGTTTTTGGATCATTGGAATCTCTTCTGGGGTATAAGTGACCTGTACAAGAAGGATGGATTGCACCTGAATTGGAAGGGGACTAATGTACTGGCAGGGAAATTTGCTAAAGCTGCTCAGGAGGATTTAAACTAGTAAGAGCACAGGGTGAGGACCCAGGGAGACAGTAAGAAAAATGATCAGTCTGAGACTGGTGCAGTTAGGGAAAGGAGCTGATCAAACAGGAACAAAGCGGAGAACGAGGTCCGACTGATCGATTAAATTGTATTTATTTCAATGCAAGAGGGAAAGTAGGTGAACTCAGGGCATGTTTGGAAACATGGACCTGGGATATCATTGTGATTACAGAGACATGGCTCCTGGATGGACAAGGCTGGCAGCTGAATGTTCCAGGGTATAGGTGGTACAGGAAGGATAGAAAGGGGCAAGAGAGGAGGAATAGTAGTGTTTTTGATTAAGGATAACATTCGGCTGTATTTAGGGAGGATATTCCTGGGAATACATCCAATGAAGTTATTTGGGTGGAACTGAGAAATAGGAAAGGGATGATCACCTTATTATACTATAGACAACCCCCTTCTGTCGCCCCAATAATCAGCAGGAATTTGAGAAATTAATTTGTAAGGAGATTTCAGTTATCTGAAAGAATAATAGGGTGGTTAATCTAGGTGATATTAACTTTCCAAACATCAACTGGAACTGCCATAGTGTTAAGGGTTTAGATGGAAAGAAATTTGTTAAGTGTGTGCAAGAAAAACTTTTGATTCAGTATGTTAACGTACCCTCCAGAGAAGGTGTAAAACTTGACCTACTCTTTGGAAATAAGGCAGGGCAGGGGACTGAGGAGTTAGTAGGGGAACACTTTGGGGATAGTGATGATTAGTTTTAAAATAGTGATTGAAAAGGATAGACCAGATCTAAAACTCAAAATTCTAAATTGAAGGAAGACCAATTTTGATGGTATTAAGCAAGAATTTTCAAAAGATGATTGGATACAGATGTTTGCAGGTAAATAGATGACTAGAAAAATAGAAAACCTTCAAAAATGAGATGACAAGATTCCAGAGACAGTATATTCCTGTTAGGGTGAAGGCCAAGACTTGTAGGTATAGGGAATGCTGGATGACGAGAGAAATTGAGGTTATGGTCAAGAAAAAGAAATAAGCATATGTCAAGTATAGACAACAATGATTGAGTGAATCCTTAGAAGAGTATAAAGGCAGTAGGAGTATACGTAGGAGAGAAATCCAGAGGGAAAAAAGGGGACATGAGCTAGCTTTGGCAAATAGGGTTAAGGAGCTTCCAAACAAATTCAACAAATATATTAAGGACAAAAAAGTAATAAGGGGGAGAATAGGGTCAACTAAAGATCAACAAGGCCTATGTATGGAACCACAGGAGACGGGGGAGATACTAAACAAGTGTTTTGCATCAGTGTTTACTGTGAAGAAGGATATGGAAACTAGAGAACTTGGGGAAATAAATAGCGACATCTTGAAAAACGTCCATATTACAGAGGAGGTGTGCTGGACGTCTTAAAACACATAAAGGTGGATAATTCCTTGGGACCTGATCAAGTGTACCCTACAACTCTGTGGGAATCAAGAAGTGATTGCTGGGCCCCTAGCTGAGATATTTGCATTGTCAATAACCATAGGCGAGGTGCTGGAAGACTAGAGGTTCGCTAAGGTGGTGACTCTGTTTAAGAAACATGATAGATAAAAACCAAGGAATTATAAACAACTATAGAGCTTAATATTAGTGGTGGGAAAGTTACTGGGGGAGTTTTGAAGGACAGGATTTACATGTGTTTGGAAAGGCAGGGACTGATAAGGAGAGTCAACATGGTTTTGTGCATGTGAAATCGTGTCTCATGAGCTTGATTGAGTTTTTGAAGAAGTAACAAAGAGGATTGATGAAGACAGAGTGCGGACTTCACTAAGGTGTTCAATAAGGTTCCTCGTGGTAGACTGGTTAGTGAGCTTAGGTCACATTGAATACAGGGAGAACTAACTATTTTGACATAGACTAGCTCAAAGTTAGAAGACACCTGATGGTGATGGAGCGTTGATTTTCAGACTGGAGGCCTGTGACCAGTGGTGTGCCTCAATGATCAGTGCCATAGCCATTGATTTTCATCATTTATATAAATGATTTCGGTGTGAACCCAGGAATTATGGTTGGTGTGGTTGCAGATGGCACCAAAATTGGAGGCGTAGTGGTCAGCGAAGAAGATTACCTCCGAGTACAACGGGTACTCGATCAGATGGGCCAATGGGTTAAGGAATAGCAGATGGAGTTTAATTTAAATAAATGGGAGGTGCTGCATTTTGGAAGGGCAAATCAGGGCAGGACTTATACACTTAATGATAAGGTCATGGGGAGTGTTGCTGAACAAAGCAATCTTGGAGTGCAGGTTCATATTTCCTTGAAAGTGGGGTCCCAGTTGACAGAATTTTGAAGAAGGTATTTAGTACACTTGCCTTTACTGGTCAGTGCATTGAATCTAGGAGTTGGGAGGTTATGTTGTGGCTGTACAGGACATGGGATGGGTCAATTTTTGAACATTGTGTTCAATTCTTGTCTCCCTCCTAAGGAAGGGTGTTGTGAAACTTGAAAAGGTTCAGAAAATATTTACAAGGATGTTTCCAGGATTGGAGGATTTGAGCTATCGGAAGAGGCTGAATAGGCTGGAGCTGTTTTCCCTGGAGCATCGGAGGCTGAGGGGTGAATTATTGAGGTTTGTATAATCACGAAGGGCATGGATAGGAGAAATAGACAAGGTATTTTCCCTGGGGTTGGGAAGTCCAGAACTAGAAGGCATAGGTTTAGGGTGAGAGGGCAAAGATTTAAAAGGTACCTAAGGGGCAACTTTTTCACGCAGAGGGTGGTGCATGTATGGAATAAGCTGCCAGAGGAAGTGACAGAGGCTAGTACAATTACAACATTTAAAAGACATCTGGATGAGTACATGAATGGAAAGGTTGCGCCAAATGCTAGTAAATGGGACTAGATGAATTTAGGATATCTGATCAGCATGGGCAAGTTGGACCGAAGGGTCTGCTTTTGTGCTGTACATCTCTACGAGTTTATAATTGGGCTACATGTCATGTGTGAAACTTTCTGTAGTGATTGGATTAAAGCAAAGGCACTCTATCCTTCTGTTTACTTGTTCCACATTGTATCATGGTCAATTCTTAATTACAGGATATGATATTATTGTCTCTGTATAAACTCTTCTTCACTCCTGTCATCTCAGAGTCATTTTAACTATAACCTATTTACCAGGAAAATGATAGCCTGTCATATAAAATGACAATGTTACCACCCACCATGATCAGTGGCCTTGTAATGATTGAACTGTTGAAGAAGAGACTGGAATAGATTTCCTCTTTGACCACAGCCGAGGGAGAAAAAGCAACACTGTCCTCAAGCTTCAGTTCATGGCTGAAAATTAGCTGCCAGACTTGTTTAAGCAGATACTTGTTGATGTTTTAATCCAGGAAGAGGAATGGTTTGTAAAGAAAAACATTGATTATCAGTATACGTATATAAGTAAATATTTAGAGGTTAGATACTTTACAAATTATTCAAACGTTATTTTGGACTAATTCGCTCTTGATTCAGCTTATAGCCTTCTGATCCAAGATGAATATTGTAAGATAATTATACAATGTCTCCAAATTTGATTTTGCAGTGCATGGGAGAAAGATGAGGCAGCTGGGGGGGATGGGAGATTCTCGTCAGTGAATATAAAACTCGGGCATAGGTACAGCATTATAAACATTTTAACTCTCTATTATTCCACATTCAGATTCATTTACCAAACAAAGGCAGCGGCTGTGACTTGGATGATGCGAAGTCAATTCCAGTATTGAAAACATCTTTCAAAAAATACAGTTTGAAGGAGTTTGGATTCAGGAAGGAAAAAGAAGCAAAATGGAGTGTTGAACCAAACATCCAAATTTTAGATAAGTTTTTCCAATTTAGAGGATATTTAACAAGTAGAGAATAAAGACACAGTTTTCCCAATTTTTTTTCATAGGACAGTCTCACCATCCCAAAAACAAGTCTGGTGAACAGTTGCTGAACTCCCTTTTATGGCAAATGTATCCTTTTAAATACAGGGAGACAGAGACTGAAAACAGTACTCTAGGTGCAGTCTAGTTAAGCTTCCACATAACTGAAGCAAGGCTTCACTAATGCTGTACTTGAATTTTCTTACAGTAAGGGCTAACATTCTATTCATCTTCCCAATAGCTTTCTGTACCAGTTTATTCAGTGACTTATTGGCGAGGACACTCTGTCCCTTTGTACATCTACAATTTCTAACCTCTTACTATTTTGAAATACTTTGCACATCTGTTCTTCGACTGTTATGGACTAGACTAGACCACTCAAAACATTCTTGAGCAGGCAATCCAGATCATAACTTTGCAATTTGTTTGGGTAAGTGTACTGTGAAAATAACCCAGAGTAAGTTAGTCACGTTGACTACTAGGTTTGAAAACAGACAGACAGAAATCTATTCACAAAATTACACTATGAAACACAATGAACAGACTAAACAACCTGTACAGAACTCAGTCTATCCAAACTAGACTTAATTATGCTGTTCTGAATATACACAACAGTCACAATAAGCAAACACCTTTTAAAAAAAACAGTACAAGTGGTACAGATGCTACAGGTTGAAGTTAGGGGGGAGACACCGAGAGACACTGTTTCCACACAGCTGGACCTCTAACTAGTTCTGTACTGAACTGCTCAGCTACAGAGCTGATCAATCCCCTTTCACTACATAAAACATGACGACCTTTGCCTGAAGTCTCATCCTTTTACATATAAACAAAAAGGTCTCTCAATACCCTATAATCTCTACACCAAACCAGTCTAATTGAAACCTGGAGAGAATTATGACCCCTCTGGAAAAAAATCAAGGACACGTTATTCTTGAGAAAAGGAACAGCTTTCAGAAAAATAGGACCAGCTTTGTGACATCTCACCCCTTAAAAAAAAACATCGACAGCAAAAGATGGCTTCATTTTTAAAACCCTTCAAAAACAAATTGATTAGTAGTCTAAAACACACATATACACTATGCTAACTATCCACATGCAAACATGCACTCCCATATACAAATTCAGGCCGTGGCACATCTGCCACTGAACACCCCCATATCTCATTCGAGTCTCGTTAACACGTTTTCGCGACCTGTCACATACACATTTGTCACATTGAGTGGCTGCAATAACAAGCTCCATCTAAACAGTCTGGCATTTTTGTCCTTAAATTTTTCCACAAATATCAATGGGTTGTGATCAGTGTATACGATTGTCTCAGATGCATTGCTGGTAATATAAACACGCAAATGTTATAACGCCAACACCAAGCTTAAAGTTGCTTTCTCCACCATTGAATATTTCTGTTGATGAATGTTCAACTTCCTGGAAAAATTCTCGATGGGTTTTTCTATTCCCTCGTCATCCTCCTGCAGGAGCACCGCACCAACACACACATCACTGGCATCGATAGCCACCCTAAAAGGCTTCATGTAATCTGGTGTGGTTAATACTGGGGCAGTGGTGAACACAATGTTGAGGCTGTCAGATGTTTTTTGACAGTCCGCGGTCCACTGAAACTTCTTGCCTTTTTTGACAATTCAGTGAGTGAAGCAGCCACACTGCTAAAGTTTGGCATAAACTTTTGGTAAACTTCACTCAACCCCGATAACCATAGTACTACTTTTCTTGTTGATGATGTGGGAAATTTCCCAATTGCTTTCGTTTTCACATCCCATGGGGCCATTCATCCATGTCCAATGACATGGCCCAGGACGGTTTGGCAACTTCACTTTTAGCTAGGTTTACCACCAAGCCTGCTTTCTGAAGTTGATCCAGCAAGTCCGATTAATGCTGTAATACAGTTCCTTCCATGAGTGACTAAAAATCCCCAGGTCATTAATATACACCATACAGTTGGCTAATCTGGCAATGACCTTGTTAGTCAATCTCTGAAATGTGGCCGGAGCATTTTTCACACCAAATAGCATGATTTTGAACTGATAGAGTCCATTTGTCATTACAAAAGTCAAAATTGTCTTTGCTCTCTCTGACAGAAATACTTGCTAGTTGCCTCTGAGCAAGTCCAACTTACAAATGTAAGTTGCTTGTCCCACTTTTTCGAAACAATCCTTCAACCATACAATTGGATATGCATCAGTCTTTATAATGGCGTTGACATTGCAATAGTCCACACAAAACCGTTGGATACCATCTGGCTTTGGCACCATGACTACGGGTGAGCTCCAGTCACCGTAACTCATTCCGATTATGCCATCTTGCAGCATGCACTCTACCTCCTGAACCTGTGCCAATTTTAGAGGGTTATGTCTTCCAGGATGTTGCTTAATCGGAACAGCATCTCCTATCTCTACATTGTGTACAATTAGGTTAGTACTTCCCAGTTTATTTCCACATATCTCCCCATGTGATAGCAATAACTCTTTAAGGTTATTTTGATTTTCTTATGGAAGATAACTCAATACTTTATCCCAATTTTGGACAATTTCCTCATTGTTCAGTTTGATTTGGGGAATGTCCAATTCAGAATCCTCTGAACTTGGTTCTTACTTCTATGCTGTAAACATTAACACTTGCTTTCCTTCCTTATCAAAATACCTTTTGAGCATATTCACATGGCACACTCTGTGAAATTCCTTCCGGTCTGGAATCCTTAACAAGTAGTTCACCTCACTCCATCTCCTCTCAATTTGATTCGGTCCACTAAACCTTGCTTCTAAAGGTTCACCTGTTACTGGAAGTAACACCAATACCTTATTCTCAGTTGCAAAATGGCAAATTTGTGATTTCTTATCTGTTTCCTGCTTCATTGTATACTATGATACTTTTAAATGCTGTCTAGCCAACTCTCCAGCTCTATTCAATCGTTCTTTAAAATTTGGCACATAGTCAAATGGGTGGTCTCTGAATTCTGACTTATTAATTTGTCGCTAATCAATTTTAACGTCCTCTTACTTCATGCTCAAAAATTAATTCAATGGCTGAATTTGGTCGATGCATTTGGTGTATCTTTGATCGCAAAAAGAAAAATGGAATTCCCTTATCCTAATCATCTGGGTAATCCTCATTATACATGGTCTTTAGTGTTTGATGCCATCTCTCTAGTGCTCCCTGTGATTCCGGAATGTATGCAGTAGATTTGAATTGCTTTATTTACAAGTTATCCATAACCACCTTGAATAGTTTGGATGTGAAGTTTGATCCTTGATCTGACTGGATCTCTATTGGTAGTCCATTTCCAATTAAAAAATGTAAGTAGATCTTCTACAACCGTTGTGGCTGTGATGTTATGCAATGGGATTGCCTCTGGAAATCTAGTTGACACATCCACTATTTTAAATAAATAGTTATTCCCACTTTTTGTTTGAGTTAGGGGACCTACGCAATCAATCAAGATGCTTGTGAAAGTTTCCTCAAATGCTGGAATAGATATTAAAGGTACAGGTTTTATTATTGCCTGTGGTTTTCCAATGAGCTAACATCTATGACATGTCTAGTAAAATTAAACTACATTCTTGTGTAGTTCAGGCCAGCAAAAATGTCATTGTATTTTAGCCTGTGTTTTCCTCACCCCTAAATGACTTCCAAGTGGTAGCTCATGCGCCACTTGCAGTACCTCTTTTCTATACCATACTGGCAAAACAATTTGATGAATCTCTGTCCATTTCTCATCTGCTTAAGTGTGTGATGGTCTCTATTTCATCAATAAGACATCAATTGTTAAGTAATAACACACAGGAATGCATTCATTCTCCTTTTCTGTAAATATATTTTGATACAACTGTTCTAAGTTCTCATCTTTCTTCTGTAACTCAATAAGCTTAGCAGAGCTAAAGATACTTGTATGCTTATCTAGTTGGCCCTGTTCTGTCCCACTTACCGGATTAAAAAAACAGTCTCGGATAACACTGTCAGCTTCCTTATCTGTGCCTTTTGATCTCTCCTGCTTCAACTTGTGCATCTATGATTTTGTGACCACACAATCAGGGAAAATTCCTGAATAAAAATACTTCATTTCTTCAGTTGCCTGTGTCTCCATTGGCTTTTCAATTAGAGTAGGTAGCACACCTACCGGTGAATCAGCTACATTATTTGCAAGGACATATTGTGCACCTGGAGCTGAGAGTTTGTCCAGTACTCCTACCACAAATTTTCCACTCTTTTCTGGACTCTTTAGCCTCACTTTACATAATTTAGCACTTTTTGTCTCACTATGAATTCCTGTTATCAATACCTTTTCTGACAATAGTCCCTCAGGAATACATATCTCCTCATCCTTCAGCATCAGAGACTGAGAGGATCCTGTGTCCATATACATTGTAAACTCCTTGTGTGTTACTCCTGGCCTATGTGGATAAGCTTTACCCTTGCATGTATTTTTTTAAGCAGATTTGGCACTTCCTCCTTATTCAAGCTCTAATCATCTTGTACACTCTGAGGCAGTTGTCTAACTACCCTTGTGCTTTTTGTTACTAGTCCAACAAAATTTCCAGGCTTGTCCAGTTTTCCTACAGCTGGCTTTCCCCTCGCCCACCAACACTGTGATTTCATGTGGCCCACTTCATTACAATGAAAACATCAAAGCTTTTGAACTTCTTTGTCCCCCTCAAGGATTTCTTTTTTACCCTGTAGTAAGTTATCTTTATGGTCTTCACTGAGATCTACCTTTCCCTTTCCATGTGAGGATCTTTCTTTGCCCCAAATTCTTTCCCTCATGGACTGAAATTAATTCTGGAAGCCAAACTGTGTTTTATGGACCAGCTCATAACCATCAGCCACTTCAGCTGCTAATCTTGCTGTTTTAACTCTCTGCTCTTCCACATGAGTTCACATTACTTCCTCGCTAAGGTTACCTTCAGCCTTTATCTCCAGCCTTTTAAGCTGACTTTCCTTTATAAGTGTCAGTTTTTGAAGTTCAAAAGGTCTCTCTTTTTCTGTCTGTTCTGTTGCTCTCTCTTTTTTTCCCCCTCTCCTGCTTTTAATCATAACTCGAACTATTTCATTTCTGCTGTCCTTTCCTTATCTCTCACTTCTAACTCAAGCTGTTTAATTTGTAATTGAATTCTTGCCATCTCTATAGATTCTGATGGTTTCTTCAGCAAGTTTCAATACTGAGCTACTGCTGTAATTATCTCCCCTTTCCTCACAGAAGCAGGCAATTCCAATTCCAGCTTCTCTGCTAATTCCTGTAAACCTTCCAAAGTCACTGCATCCACTTCCAGAAAACCTTTGGTGACTGAAAGAGCCATTACTATCCCAAGCTTTGCCTACCCAACCAAACCAAGACTCGAAATAAAGACACCAGCCACCTAGCACTCGCTGTTTAAAATCCCGCAACAAACCCCCAATATGTTATGGACTAGGCCAGACCACTCAAAACATTCTCAAGCAGGCAACCCAGACCATAATTTTACAATTTGGCTTGGTAAGTATACAGTGAAAATTACCCAGAGTAAGCTGGCTAGGTTGGCCACTAGGTTTTAAAACAGATAGAATTACACAATGAAGCACAAAGAACAGAATAAAGAACCCCTACAGAACTCAGTCTATCCAAACTAGACTTATTTATGCTGTTTCCAAATATACACCAGTCCCAATAAGCAACCTCCCCCCCCCCCCCCCCTTAAAAACAGTAAAACATAAAACAGATGCTTAGAGGGTGAAGTGAGAAGACAGAAAGAGAGAGAGGTTCCACACTGCTCAACTTCTAACTAGTTTTGAACTGAACTGCTCAGCTAGAGACTGACCACTCCCTTTTCATTATAAAGGTCACTTCTAAAACATAAGCACTTTGGCCTGAAGTCTGATCTGTTTACATGTGAACAAAAAGGCTTCTCAATACCCTTTAACCTCAGTCCCAAACCAGTCTAATCAGAACCGGGAGCGGTTTACGGCCCTTCTAAAAATAAACAAGGACACAGTCTCCTTGAGAATAGGAACACCTTTTAGAAAAAAGGGACCAGCTTTGTGACACTACTAAACTGGATAACTTCTTATTTTTCCATATCGTATCTGCTATTTTCTTTCCCACGCACTAGGCTAGTTTAAATCTTCCTGAAACCTCTTTATATTTTCCTCACAATGCACATTCCCACTTAACTTTGTATTCTTCACAATTATGGTCCCCACATACAACCAGAGGAGATGATGGCCTAGTGGTGTTATTGCTGGACTGTTAATCTAGAAACCGAGGCAACGCTCTGGGGACCTGGGTTTGAATCCTTCAATCACAGATAGTGAAAATTGAATTCATTAAAATATCTGGAATTAATGATGACTGTGAATCTATTGTCAATTCATTTGCTTCACTAACGTCCTTTAGAAAGGAAGCTGCCATCCTTAACTAGTTGGCCTACATGTGACCCCAGACCCACGGCAATGTGGTTGACTCTTACATGCACTCTGGCCAGTTAGGAATGGGCAATAAATGCTGGCCTAGTCAATGATGATCTCATCCTGTGAATGAATTTTTAAAAAAACTATGAATCCAAGTATTGATCCTTATGGTACCACAATAGTCACTGCCTAACAATAGGATGACCTATTTAACACTACTCCCTGTTTTCTGTCAATCCTTAATCCATTCCGGCACACCACCTTCCATCTCAAGTGTTCTAACTTGGCTAACCAACCTCCTGTTGCACACCTTATCAGAGGTCTTGACAGAATCTAAGTGCACTAAGTTGATCTTCTACTCTTTATCAATTTAATTAGTACCATCCCCAGAAAATACAAAAAAGCTCAACAAACACAATTTTGCAATCACAAATCCATGCTGGCAATGCCCAATCGGATCATTATTATCCAAATATCCCCACTATTGATGTAAGGATAATGGATCTGTAGTTCCTTGATTTCTCTCTCACTTAATTCTTAAATAGTGGAGTGACATTTGCTAGCTTCCAATATGCCAGAATCATTCCAGAATATTTTGCATTTTGGAAGATGATCACCATTGCACCAATTGTTTCAGTAGCCACCTCCTTCAACACTCTAGGATGTAAAATGTCAGGTCCTGGGGACCTATTAACTTTCAGTCTCATTAATTCCTTCAATACAACCTCCTTACTAATACTAATTTTCTTCAACACGAGTTCTCCCTCGTCACTTGGATTTCCAATTCTCAGCAATTTCTTGTATCTTCCTCAGTGGGAAAAAAAAAAAAGTAATGATTTAGCTTTTCTATCATTTTTCTATATCCAATTAAATGGAGCCAAATTTACCTTAGCCAAACACTTCTTGTTTATCTACTAACAAATGCTTTATGTAGGTTGCATTCATTTTCTATTTTTCTTTATCAGTGTCTTGGTCTTCCTTTACTGTATGATAAGAAAACTCTCCCAGTCCTAAGGTTAATGACTATTTATGATATGTCTGTGATCTTAGTCTAGATTAGAGTGGTGCTGGAAAAGCACAACAGTTCAGGCAGCATCCGAGGAGCAGTAAAATCGACGTTTCGGGCAAAAGCCCTTCATCAGGGATACAGGCAGAGAGCCTGAAGGGTGGAGACCCACACTTCAGGCTCTCTGCCTGTATCTCTGATGAAGGGCCTTTGCCCAAAATGTCGATTTTACTGCTCCTCGGATGCTGCCTGAACTGTTGTGCTTTTCCAGCACCACTTTAATCTAGACTCTGGTTTCCAGCATCTGCAGTCATTGTTTTTGCCTGTCTGTGATCTTACATATACCACTGGATTTGTACACTACGTGGCCCAGCTGACTTGCCATCCATAACTCTTAAAATTATTTGTTACCCTCAACAAGTATAAGCACACTATGAAAATGTATTAGTAACAAATCAACTTTAGTTAGACTAGCTTTATTTTCCTTTGGTTTACGTTATCATTTTATTTTGAGTTGATTTAAATTTACTTTTCTCTGACTCGTGATTCTGACTAAAATCCAAGTAGACACTACTTCTTTATAAATGATATGTTTTCCAGTTTTAAGTTACCTGAACTCACTGCAGACAGCAGCTTCACCTCATTCTTAGATATTTGGTCACAATCAATTAAGTTAATCTTCTACCCTTTATCAACTATATTAGAATCATTCCCAGAAAATACAAGTAGTCCCCGTGGAGGTGTCTTCCACAGGTAGAGCTGTCTCTGCTCCCAGAAGACAAGTGCAGATCCAAAGTCCCACCCACTCTTTTTCAGCTCCTCATAGAAGTTTCTCCAATAGGTCCAATTAAATGTGGTCCTGGAATATTCACAGTTTCCAGATCATCGTCTCTGCTTTGCTCCCAAGCCTGTATGATCTATAAATCTAGTCATGATGTGGAGATGCCAGTGTTGGGATGGGGTGGACAAAGTTAAAAATCACACAACACTAGGTTATAGTCCATCAGGTTTATTTGGAAGTACGAGCTTTCGGCGCATTGCTCCTTCAGCAGGTACCTGTAGAGCAGAATCATAAGACACAGAATTTATAGCAAAAGATCAGTTTCATGCAATTAAAACAATATATATTACAAACCCAGATTGCTGTTAAGTCCTTCATCTTCTAGAATGGATTGTAGGTTTTGGTTCACTATTATGTAAATCCCAGAACTTCTTTCCAGTCACATTCTCGAGATAACTTAATGTTTTATTAAAAAAAAGTGATGTCTCAGCTCAGACAATGAATTAAATGTGTGAAGTTAGAGTCTGTCTGTATCTCAATCTTGAGTCAGAACTGGTTCTATTTCCAAAGGAGGAATTTATAAAATGTTACATGGATGGACTGCCTGCATTTACTGCCTGCAGATTGTGTGCTTTTTGAGCAAAATAGAATGTACCTACAAAAACAAAACCCTAGCCAGAGAAACAATAGCCAACCTACTGGACATACATAACAGAACACAGGAGGCCGAACCTATCAACAAGGACGGCATACTTAAACTACTAGACCTGTGCCTCACCACACACTTTACATTCAACAATCAGATATACGAACAAATCAACGGAACACCCATGGGATCACCAATCTCGGGACTCTTAGCAGAGGCAGTTATGCAAAGGTTAGAACATACAGCCCTACCACAAATCCAACCCAAACTCTGGATCAGATACGTCAATGACACCTTTGTAATCATCAAAAACAGAGAAATAGAAAAAACACACCGAATCATCAATGCCACACTCACAGGAATACGATTCACGAGAGAGGAGGAAAAGGATAGCCAACTCCCATTCCTAGACGTGTTAGTAGAGAGAACACCCAACGGAGAATTCACCACAAGGGTACACAGGAAACCAACACACACAGACCAAGTCCTAAACTATGAAAGTAACCACCCCAACACACACAAACGAAGCTGCATCAGGACACTATTCAAAAGAGCCACAACACACTGCAGTACACCAGAACTGTGAAAAGAGGAAGAGGAACACCTATACAAGGTATTCGCCAAAAACGGATACCCACGCAACTTTATCACCAGATGCCTAAGAGATAGACCACGGAACGAGGACATGCCACAACCAAAAGGACTAGCCACACTACCATACGTCAGGAGCGTCTCAGAACTGACAGCCAGACTACTGCGACCCTTAGGACTCATAACAGCACACAAGCCAACTTCCACACTCAGACAACAACTCACTAGAACAAAGGACCCAATAGCCAGCACGAGCCAAACTAACGTAGTTTACAAAATACCATGCAAGGACTGCACAAAACACTATATAGGACAAACAGGAAGACAGCTAACAATCCGCATCCATGAACATCAGCTAGCCACAAAACGACACGACCAGTTATCCCTAGTAGCCATACACTCAGACAACCAGGAACATGAATTTGACTGGGAAAACACTACCATCATAGGACAAGCCAGACAGAGAACAGCCAGGGAATTCCTAGAGGCATGGCATTCATCCACAAACTCCATTAACAGACACATGGACCTGGACCCCATATACAAACCACTACAGCTGAAACTGACACCCGGAAACGGCAAGAACATCCATCAACAGACACATCGACCTGGACCCCACATACAAACTACTACAGCTGAAACTGACACCCGGAAGCGGCAAGAACAAACCACTATAAATACCGGAAGAAACATCAAAGCAGCGCTTCACAGGAGGCTCCAATAGCACTGATGATGTTCCCTAGCCAGGGAATGAAACGTTTGCAGCAAAAACTTCCAGCTCGGCGAACAGAACCACAACAACGGACACCCGAGCTACAAATCTTCAACCAGACTTTAAACAAAAACAATTTCGCAAATACAAGTTATGTGACTTGTGTGTGTATGTGTGTGTGCATGCATGTGAGGGTGTGTGTGTATGCCTGTGTGCATGTGTGTATACACGTGAGAGTGTGTATGTTTGCATGTGTACATGTTTGGTAGAGTCTGTCGTGTGTGATGGAGTATAGCTTGTGAGAGAGTGAATGTGGGGGGGTATATGTGTTTGTGTGTGTCTGAGAGAGAACGTAAGTGTGAGAGAGCATCTGCGTGAGTGTGTGAGTGTGTAAGACTGTGTACACGCGTGTGTGTATGTGTATGTGAGAGAGTGTATAGCCTAGTGGGGTCACCTTTTGTGTGACATGAATATGAGGTCCTGGTTGAGGCCATCCTCATGGGTACTGAACTTGGGCTAGTCTGCGTTATTGCATATCCCAAAATCCACCTTGGAGGATGGTCACCCAAAGATCCGAGGCCAAGTGTCCCCAACTGCTGAAGTGTCCCTCGACTGGGAGGGAACATTTCTGTCTGGCAATTATTGTGCGGTGTCCATTCATCTGTTATCGTAGCGTCTGTTTGGTCTCACCAATGTCCCATGCCTCAGGACATCCTTACCTGGAACATATGAGATGGACAATGTTTGCTGAGTTGAAAATGTGTTGCTGGTTAAAGCACAGCAGGTTAGGGAGCATCCAAGGAACAGGAAATTCGATGTTTCGGGCCAGAGCCCTTCATCAGGAAGGGCTCTGGCCCAAAACGTCGAATTTCCTGTTCCTTGGATGCTGCCTAACCTGCTGTGCTTTAACCAGCAACACATTTTCAGCTCTGATCTCCAGCATCTGCAGACCTCACTTTTTACTCAATGTTTGCTGAGTCACATGAGTAGGTAAAAACAATGACTGCAGATGCTGAAAACCAGATCCTGGATCAGTGGTGCTAGAAGAGCACAGCAGTTCAGGCAGCATCCAAGGAGCAGTAAAATCGACGTTTCGGGCAAAAGCCCTTCATCAGGAATAAAGGGAAGGGCTTTTGCCCGAAACGTCGATTTTACTGCTGAGTCACATGAGTACCTGTCACATACATGGTGTGAGCAGCAAATTTACATTGTTTGTATCATTCTACATCACACAACATCACTAACCATCTAAACAACTGGGCTAACTGACCCATCTTAATAACAAGGCAGACTGCAATAAAAGATATAAACAAGAATTGCAGAATTGCCATACGTATAGCAAATTAATATAGGTGAAGCTCAGCATCATCCCAGAGAATTGCTCTCTTAGAAGAGAGATTGGTGAAACCGTTCACCTTAAGGGTCACACACCTCACGCAAAAGGCAACTTGAGAAGCGAGGATCTATCCTGGTAATCTCAGCCACTACAGGAATTGAACATACTCTGTCAGCAGCTCTTTGCATTACAAACTAGCCATCTAAGCCAACTGACTCGAAGTACAATGACTAATGTGAAATTATGCATTCTGTTAGGGAGAATAAGGCAGGCACATATTCCACATAGAAAATTAATGAACTGGGGTTTATTTGCAGAGAAATAGAATTGAAAATCAGGAAGTTAAATTAATTAAATTTAATGCATTCAATCCTGCTTATTTTATTCATTCATGCCATGTGAGTGATGCTGCCTGGCTACCACTTATTGTCCATCCCTAGTTGCCCTTGAAAAGGTGACGGTGAGTTGTTTTCTCAAACTGCTGCAAGTCATTTGGTGTAAATACATATACCAACAGCGCAGTCAGGGAGGGAGTTCTATTCAAGTACAGGAATTCTGCTTTTCATATTACAAAAAGGTTAAGCATCAAAAAACAGTAGCAAGAGAGTTGATTCCATATCTGGAGTTAACATTCCATAATTCTGAAGCCAGAATCCAATCTCCTCACATCCATTTATGGTTTTAAACAGAGAGGAGACCAATCACAAGGGAATGGCAAATTGGTTATTTAATTATCATTGTTAAGAAAATCTTGCATTTAAATAGCACCATTACCACAGGCTATCCTAAAGTATTTTATATCCAATGAACTATTCTTACTGCTGTAATGTAAGAAACAATACTGATAATTTGCACACAGCAAATACATACAAATACCAGTAAGAACATCTATTTTTGATGTGAATGGGTGGTGAATATTAGCCAGAGCAGCATGGATAATTCTTCCAATTATACACTATAGAGACATCAGCATTATGTATAATTATGATACCAGTGACATATGATTATTTAGAGAGAATTGGAAGGGAATAGAATCTTGAGCAGTTTTGGAAGAAAGTTTGAATTCACTAAGATATACGTAAAGAGTTTACACAAAAAGATAATGGACTTAAGAAGGAATATTTGGGAGACTGATTGGAGTTACATCCTATTCACATGGCAAAAATGGGTGCAGCAAAAAAGTCAGCAGAAAACCTAAAAGAGAGATCTACTTCAGCAGCTGAAGTAAACCTTGTAGTCGAGGAGGGAAAGAGAAAATTTGTGTGGCAGGCACAGCAGCATACTGAAATATGGACAAAATGATCAGACAGAAATGGGCACCAACCCAAAACAAAAGGCAGTGGGGTCTCCCCTCCCCTCCCAGCATCTTCCCCTGTCACCATAGGAATTGCAAAACCTGCGCCCATACCTCTCCTCCTCACCTCCATCCAAGAACCCAAAGGAGCCTTCCACATCCATCAGAGTTTTACCTGCACTTTCATACATGTCATTTATTTTACCTGTTGTTCCCGATGTGGTCTCCTCTACATTGTGGAGACAGGACGACTACTTGCGTCATCTCTGGGACACCAGCACCTATCAACCTCACTGCCCCATGGCTGAACACTTCAACTCTCCCACCCACTCCACAAGGACATGCAGGTCCTGGGCCTCCTCCATCACCACACCATAACCATCCAATGCCAGGCGGAAGAATGCCTCATCTTCCGCCATGGGGCCCTCCAATCACATGGCATCACTAGTTTCTTCATTTCCCCTCTCCCCATCTTATCCCAGTTCCAACCCTCCAATTCAGCACCACCGTCATGACCTGTCCTACCTATCCATCTTCCTTCCTACCTATCCACTCCATCCTTCTCTCTGACCTATCACCATTATCCCCACCTCCATCCACCTATTGTACTCAGCTACCTTCCCCCCAGCCCCACCCCCTTCCCATTTATCTCTCTACCTCCTCGGCTCACATGCATCATTCCTGATTAAGGGCTCTTGCCTGCAACATTGATTCACCTGCTCATTGGATGCTATCTGACCTGAAAATGTGTTGCTGGAAAAGCACAGCAGGTCAGGCAGGATCTAAGAAACAGGAAAATCAAGCCTATTAAAGGTTTTCCATCATAAAGACACATTACTGAATTTCAAGGATTCCTTGGGTTGGTTGATAAGATGCGAATGTTTCATTCAAACTTAGCTGAAGTATATAGGAATATAGAAATAGAGTTGGGCCTTTGAGACCCCTCCAGGCTGTTCTCTATTCAATGAAGTCATGGCCCGCCTGTGCCTTAACTCCATTTACCGGCTTTTGGCTCATATCCCTTCATACCTTTGATGAACAAAAATGTTTCTATCTCTGATTTGAAATGAACAATTGATTCACAATCCACTGCCATTTATGTAAGCAAGTTCCAAACATCTACCACCTGTTTGTGTATCGAAGGGCATTGTAACATCTCTCCTGAATGGTCTGCCCCTAATTCTCAGATTATGCCCAGAAAAATGAATCTCTGAGATATGTACCATGCTAGGGTCAACAGTATTGCTATGTAAACTAGGGAAAAGCATTTGACAGAATTAAGCAATCCGATCTCATCATAAATACGAGCACATTATAATCTACATTTTAAAAATATTGTAGGAGCTCAAGTATCTTCATCCAAGGAACAGGAAATTTGACATTTCGGGCCAGAGCCCTTCATCAGGCTCTGGCCCGAAACGTCGAATTTCCTGTTCCTTGGATGTTGCCTAACCTGCTGTGCTTTAACCAGCAACACATTTTCAGCTCTGATCTCCAGCATCTGCAGACCTCACTTTTTACTCAAGTATCTTCAACAAGTTATGGGGTGTGATTTCTCAGATGCAGAATAATGGATGCCTTCACCAGTCTTGATAACTTACTGGTATGAAATAAAAATATGGCATGGTTGAAACAGGGACCTTTGCAGTAATGTGACTGTGCAAAAAAAAGTTGGAGTATTTAATGGTCTCACAGTTTAAAATAGAAGTACACCATAAACAGTTGATTTCTCTTATGAATGTAAAAGAAGTAGCCAAGATACCATTCAAAATTCAACAGTTCAGATTGAGGCTAATGAGGTATGGTTCAACAACAGATTATATGCAGTGGAAGAAAACATCAGCAAACATTATGATTAGCAAGGAAAACAGATTCAAACTTTTTGAATTCCTGTCTGAAGGGCTGGCCTGATGACACACCTAATAATGGCATACTAAGCAGTATTTTGAGCAGCAAAGACATTTTACTGTGATCGACAACTTGCTAGTCCTCAATGTGAGATTAATGGTATCAAAAGCAGTTAGAATGAAAATTCATCAAGGTCATTTGGGTAAAAGTACAACAGACAGCCCGGTGGCCAGGGATTATACACTCAATACAAGTAATGATCAAAATTTGTCTTTCGTGTCCAGCGAACAGCCAAGGGAGAAAATAATCACAATTACTATCGTTAAAACCATGGAATCAGTTGACAATTGATTTTTTTCACCTTCAAAGGAAGGATCTTCATCATCATTATCATAGGGTACTACTTGAAATAGGTGGTTTACCTCAATCCACACAAGATTATAGCAGAAGTGGTAATAGAACCACTCAAAGAAATCTTTTCAATACATCACATTCCAGATATCACTGTCCCAAATACACTAGCTGTAACTAAATGAGTTCAAGAGCTTTTCACGCAAATATGATCTTATTCATGTCACAGATTCACCACACCATTCTCCAGTGAATGAAACTAAACAAGGAGTTTCTACAATGAAACCATTGTTGAAAAAGAAAAAAATATTTTAATTTTGCAGTACTGCGTTGCAGATCATCACCACTGAAGAGTGGATTGTCTACATCAAAGGTACTAATGGTAGGACATTTACAACACAATTTCTATTTCTGTTTCAGAAGCTATTGATAAATATCACGGGGAATGATCTTAACAGAACTAAACAGGACGAGAAACAGAAAACAACCCTGCTAGGCATTTTCATAAAAGTAACAGAACATCAGAGATATAAGTATTACCAGAGTTGTAACCCGAGAAGGTAGTATGAATAAGAGATCAACAGAAATAAGAAATCATCATAAGTATAACACAGCAAATAGAAGATCACAAACAAAAACAGAAACTGCAGGGGAAACTCAGCAGGTCTGGCAGTAGGTGTGGAAAGTCCAGTGACTGTTCTTCCAGAACAGGATCATACAGGGTTCCAACAGATCAAGGGATAACAAGACAAATTGTATCACAATGAGCAAGAAACCAATAGATAAAAGGAATTATTTCTCTGAAGAAGAGGAACAAGAAATCTTCACAAAAACTCAGAAGAGAAACATTCAAACTGAGGAAAGCACCCAAAAACTCAGAATGCGACCTCAACACCTGAGGGAAAACATCACAAAGACTAACTTTGTGAAGTCTAAGACTTTCGTGGAAGATTTCCATATAATGATAACGTTTTGGAGGGAGATGTGGAATAATGAGATGTCAGCAGAATATATTATATAATGACAATTCCAATATCACATGACTATGTGGAATTAGCTGGACAGTTTAACCAAGGCCACAAGAGAATATTTGTCCCTCCTAAATAGTGGATAAACAGTTATTGCACAAAGTTCCATGGACTAAAGAAGCAGTACTTGGGAGAGTAATTAAAGTTCGACTCCATGCATATAATACCACTCTTCTCCTAAATGGTGCAATGGGATCACTTATATCCATCTCAGAGGGTGTACAGGGCTTTGATTAAGAGTCTCATTTATAAGCATCACTGTGATTATGCAGCATTCCCTCAGCCCATATTTTTGTGCTCAGGTCATCATATGGAACTTAAACCCACAGCTCAAAGGCAAGAGTGCTAGCTTCTTGCTTTCATTTCAACTGTTGCATTAGTTTCTTCTTGTTTAGGTTATATTTCCTAGTCTTCAGAGCACCCAATTAGTGAAAGCAGGGAAAAAGGGCTGAAACTACAAAGTAAGGTGCTTTGAAGAACTGCTTGTAGATTATGAAGGACAAGAGGATCTCCCCCAGGCCTAACAATATTCCTGCTAAATCCCATCCTTCAATCTATTGTCTCAACCTCTCCTACCATCATACTATTTTCCTGCTCACCATAAAGCCCTCCAAAACAGAGCACTATCAAAATCCACCCCACTGGTAACCATCAGACCACCCCACAACATAGACAACAATCAGACCTTTCCCAACTGACTACCATTCCACACCATCAGATCCAATCCTCTTCCTCCACAATAATCATAATACCTCTGAACACCATAGGGGCAGCATGGTGGCTCAGTGGTTAGTACTGCTGCCTGACACCACTAGGAACCTGAGTTTGATTCCATCCCCAGGTGACTGTCTGGGTAGAGTTTGCACATTCTCCCAAAGTCTGCATGGGTTTCCTCCGAGTGCTCCGGTTTCCTCCCACAGTCCAAAGATGTGCAAGTTTGGTGGATTGGCAATGCTAAATTGCCCATATGCAGGCTAGGTGAATTAGCCATGGGAAAATATTGTGGAGATGGGTCTGGTGGGATGCTCTTCAGAGGTTTGGTGTGAACTCAATGGACCAAATGGCCAGCCTCCACACTGTAGGGATTCTATGATTCCATGATACAATAAAAACCCAAGACCATCATCAGACCAACCATCCCTATGATCAGAAACCAAACTCACTTCCCTCATCATTAGAATTACCTGCTCTCATCAATTGTAGCCTTGTAGCTAAAAGACCTCCAGCCTGTCAATTGAAGGACCAATGAGCAGGAAATCAACAGAAAAAAAAGTTAAAGGAAGCTTGCCATTGATCTCTATGTCACTGGGACATAGGAATGCTTTCAAATTAGGGATTTCTAAACTAGGATAGATAGAAAGCAAGGAAATTTGTGACAGACTAACTGAGAGAGATCCAGCAGCAAAGTACTTGAGCAGAGCAAGAGGAGAGAAATACCTTCCTGTGGTGCAACAAAAATTATCAGATTATATAGCCTGGCAAGGATTCTAGCCAAACCCTTTAGCCACCTGAAGAAAAAGTCTGTGTTTGTAAATCAAATATCCAAAGTTGCAAAGCAAATCTCATCTGTGAAAAATTACCTTGACCCTGCTCCAGTCACAGGCAGCCTGTGAAAAATGAAATCATCACATTCTTTTAACTTTATTAACACTCTCAACTGATAATTATTCAACTATTTACTTAAGGAATCAATCAAGATAACATCATGTGCTTTGTTGGAAAGCTATTGCATCAATACTATGTGCTCTTTTTGGGGACAGGGATATTGCTTCTTTTATCTCATTGTGCTTGAGACAAGTTAATTTGAAACCTTTACCTCAGATTTTATGTTCTTAGTTCCCAGCAAATTGTTCATTCATATATGCGCAGTAATAAACTTGAAATGAATAGGTCATTGTCCCTTATTGATCTGTTTGTATTCCTCAGTGAAAACAATCATTAGATAAGAATGACAAAAAGAATCAAGGCACAAGGACACTTGTAGGTTTGAGCTGTTCATTGTGACTTAAACCAAGAGTCAGATTCTAGAGTATTTTTCTGCATGGTCAACGTTTCATTATTTTGAAGAGCCCTACGTTCCCAGTCATCCTTATTATCCTTCTCTGTATACTAACCAATGCACAACAGCCATTATAACTTGAGTAAGTAGCCAGATCAATTCCAGCTGTAGATTTTCTCAGCCTTTTCCCTATGGCAGATTCAAGACATTTAAAATGTTGATTTTAATACTGAAACTGAAATATTTTTAATTTTACTGTTTGTAATGAAACAATCTGCTGATGATTCACAGGATCTTACAGGATTGATGTAAAAGATTTCCCCCATTTATTTGCAGCAGTACACATTAATGTTTTGCTAACTGGGTGAAAAATGGCATTGACTTATTTATAAATTTATTTGTTTATAGTCAGCCAACAGGAACTCTAATATCAATATTTCTTAATGGCCATCAATAAATAATACCCAGCTAATGTTAGATCTGGCCTCAGCTTCATAAAAATAGTGAGACTACATTCACAACAACACAGTTTATTGATTCACTGAGTGCTTGCGAGCCACAAGTCTCCATGACGGTTATGTTAAAGGCGTCAAAGATATTGGTGGTTAAAAGTTTGTTGGTCTGATCAAAATGTAAAACTTATCCACAAATTAGTGCATGAAATTCATTTACAGAGGCAAAGAAGTGGAAGGTTCAAAGCTCAAAAGTCAGATCCAAAATTAAAGCACAGCTACTTATTTGTTTTTTACATGGAACACCCATTTCTGCTGCTGTCCTAAACATTCCTTTTCTCTCTCTCCTCCCTTCCCACTTTTGGGCATACTTTTTTAAAAAATTAACTCATTTTGACATTTTATTACACACCTCTGGAGCAGCTGGTCTTGAATCTGGGCCTCCTGGTCACTACCTGGTCACATTCCTGAAGAAGGACTCATGCCCGAAACGTCGATTCTCTTGCTCTTTGGATGCTGCCTGACCTGGTGCGCTTTTCCAGCAACACATTTTCAGCTCTGATCTCCAGCATCTGCAGCCCTCACTTTCTCCTCGAAGATTTTAACCTACTGCGAATCCTTTTGCAAGGATGCCTTCCTTGAAGAAGATCTCTTCCTCCCTCTACAAGGATTTCAGTGAGTCCCTCTCTCACTGCACACCCCAGGTCATCTTCTCTGAAAGATTCCTGAAGAAAGGCTCATGCCCGAAATGTCGATTCTCCTGCTCTTTAGATGCTGCCTGACCTGCTGCGCTTTTCCAGCAACACATTTTCAGCTCTGATCTCCAGCATCTGCAGTCCTCACTTTCTCCTCCTGGTCACTAGTACTACCATTGTACTGCAAGAGCCCTTTTGGACATATGTTTTGAATCAACCTGTTCAGCCCATGTTGTCAGACATTTCCAGTGTAGGTGAGACTTGAACCTGGACCTTCTAGCCCAGAGGCAGAGACACCACTATTGTGCCACAAGGTTTATATGTCTCAATAAGGTAATCTCCCATTCTTTTAAACTCAGATACATTCAAAAATTAAAGTTTGAAGGTGTTAATGGTGTAGAACATACGTTTCAGTGGTGAAATGGAACCATCTGATATTTTGATGGTGAAAAGTTTTCATAATATATTGATGGAGCTCAGTTTTGGTTGGAACAGAACCTTGGAAACATCCAGGAGTGGGGATGATTAAAGCATGAGATGTCTGGTAGGGGACAAATAAAATAACTTCAGTGTTTCCAGATGCAGTCCTTTCTGGCTCAGCCACAGTTTGTCTCCATGATTGTCACTGTTTTGTTAAAGTGCCTTCCCAGAATCAAAGATGGTGATAAAGAGTTAAAAGTCCTGGTAGGTAGTTATTTGTAAAGAATGGAAGGTGAGATATGCTTAACACCCCCCTTCCTCATTTTTAGAATAGCCCATATTTCTTTGGGGCCAGCGCTACAATCTTAGCATAAGTCACCAGAGAATGCAATGGTAATGGAATAATTGTACCAGATATGTTAGCACAGCTAGTTCAGATTGTCAGTCGCATTTGATCTAAACATGTGCTTAATGTCTCACTGGAAAACAATAGGGACTAATTACAATGTCAAGCATTTCCTTTACCTTGGCCTACCTATCACTTTGAACAGATACTGTACTTGGTGCATAGGTAAGCTAAGAGCTTCCAATCTGTAGACAGGAAAAAGAGGCAATATATTCTATGATGGATGAAATTGTGTACTCTTCCTTTTATTAAGAGGGGCATTCAATGGTCCTTTGAAATGGTCATCCAGTGCTGAAGTTCTCACCTCTCTCTAGTGGATTCATAGGTATTGGTAAAATGATGCAGTGCAGTGTCATTGGCACGCAATTAGGTTGATGGCACCAACTCTAGCTACTCCTTCACACAATAGGCTGAGGTCCTTCATTAGTAGAGCAGGGTGGAGGCAGTAGAAAGACACAGGACAGGAGGTGAACAAGGATAGAAAGTTAATGCATACCAGAAGTGACCAAGTGGACACAGAAAGACAAGCCATTTATGAAATGGTCTGATGAAAATCAATGATATTGCTGAAATAAATGGTATAAAAATTCAATTTATTATTTTCATAATGAGAGATTACTAAATTAACATAAACTGGGTAGTTGGCTCACCACTAACGTCACTCTCTGAGTGTTGACTCAGGTTACCATATCATATGAGGGATGACCTTTTCTCTCTTAAATTTCAAACAATTGTTGGTATTATTCAGGCAAGGATTATACCATATTACCATCTCAAGTGCACCCCACATCAGCAGTTTAACAAACCACTACGTCCGATTTCAGTGTACCAGGCTACTAGTGTTTCACCAGGCACCAGCAGAGACAACTTTCAGACTGGGAGTCCCTTCCTGAGTCTTCTACACCCCTTCCTATGCTGCTAATCAACTTTGAAACAAGAGACTGCTTTCTCTTTAACAACATCTGGCAGAAGCTGCCTGGGGAAATTCAGGACAAGGCATATCCTGGACTAAGGAATCCTGCATATTCTGCAAACTCCTGCTGAACTTGAGACAGATCTGGAACAAGAAGTTCACAAATGCCTAGCCTTGGATTCTCTTGACAGTCATCTTCCATGTGAGATCTCCCTGTCATTTGAGATTGACATGTTTTATAGTTGGTTGGACCTCTGTGGGCACAGCGAGAGGGGCAGTAACTGCAAAAGCAATAGCTTGTCTTCTCCATAGCTGGATGTATCCAGACAGAACAGGAGATTGGACACAAGCCTATACCAAGCAACAATTGCACAGGAGTAACTGCAAGAATTTAAGTTAATATTATATTCATTATATGAAGTTTTTGAGCAAAATAATATTAAACTGCATGAAGGCTGCAAGTACACATTTATATTGGAGGAAAAATAACATGCTTATCACTTGACTTTTGCTTAGACAACTGTCTATTAGCATAGAATCAATGTTTGTTATTAACGTATTTGCAAAAGTTAGCCAATGCTGTACACTTGGTGGTCTTGTCCAGGTCATCAGTTCACCTTAAACTTATCATTCTAAGTTGAGTACTTTGCAATTTTAGACCAAGCTTCCCAGAGCACTTTGCATTTAGCTATGTTAATAAATGTGCCCTGATAATTCTATACGTTTACCAACATCAGATTGGCTCTTCTAGCCTCCAGTAAGTCTGAATTCACCAACAAAAAGCAATTGTGAGCCTCACTTTTTCCTGTATTTGCAAAAGGCTTTCTCAATTCAATTACCTTTTTACTCTATTTGAAATGGAGGAGCTGCCCACTGTGAATGACAGTAGAGTATATAGTCAGGAGTGCTTGCAGAATGCTTGGTGAAGGAGCTTAGTGACTGTGATGGCAGCTGAGATTTAGATACCCTGTATGTTGCAAGCAGACCATTTAGTCCATTCAGCCCATATTGACTTTGCAATGTACATCCAGCCTAGACCCACCCCCATTACCCTATAGCCTTGCATTTCTCCATGGCTAATCTTCCTAGCCTGTATATCCCTGGACACTATGGGCAATTTAGCAAGGACCTTATCTGCACATCTTTGGATTTTGGGAGGAAACTGGAGGAAATCCATGCAGATACAGGGAGAATGTGCAAACTCCACAGAGACAGTCGCCCGAGGGTGGAATCGAACTCCGGTCGCTGCTGTTATGAGGCAGCAGGGCTAATCCCCTATTTTGAGGACAGTCGCATTGCTGAACTTAATGAAACTATTGTTTCTTGTCCTCTACACAATGCTATAGCTACTGTCAACTCCTTCTACTTGTACCCATTCACTGTCTGTCACCCTCCTCCCATTCCGAGGGAACATGGCTCCCATTTGTGCCCTCACTGCTTGAATCATCATCCCTTGGCATGAATCTGTGAACTGAATTGCAGCCTTTCCCTTCACACTTGCTACACTTGTTCCTCCCTCACATTGGATTGTTTCCTGCTATCACTGCTGCCATTATGAGTCTTTCTGCCACTCTTTCATTGCTGGTTAAGGTGTGTCATTATAAACACCCTCCCTAATTGATCAAGAAACTCTGAGATAGAATGATACTTGCAATAAACAGGAAAAGAAACAATGACAAAACTCAAAAACCAGGAGTCAGGTTCCTGACTTGAAATGGTCCCTTCGTTCCAGTAGAATCTTGGTGATAAAATGTCCATCAATCAGTTCTTGTTCTCCAACCGTTGGTATCTGTCCATCTGAGTATTTCTACCTTTTTTGGCTTTTATTTCAACTTTTTGGCATCCTAAGTTATTTGCTTTTGTTATACAATTTATCACCATATAAATGAAGAAAATATGATAGTATTACAATTAGTTCTGTGATTACAGTCAGAAACACGCTTGACACAACATTATATTAACAGTTAACATTTGGTCAGGTGGTCACAGTATTGAGAACCAAGCAACATTGGCTTTGAGAGAAAGAATGAATAAAAGCAGAAGAATAAAAAAGAAATGAGAGAGATAGAGATACTGAGATGTCAACTATTTATCAATTTTGGAGGAGTGACTGTGAATGAAGGACCAGTTGAATGACTTATGGAGTGTGTGGGAGTGTAATTGTTAAGTGCACCAGTAAGTGGGTTGCAGCAGTGCTGGGAACTGTGGGTGGGTTTCTGCAATTGCAAATTGAACAGATATTAAAAGGCTATTAAGCTCCTTCCTAAACCAGCTATGCTTGAATCAGTTTCCCATTTGTATACAAATTAATAAATAGCATAATCTTCAGCCACATTTAGACTGAATCTATATTTTACAATAAAATTTTACTGAGATCAAGTTTTTTGCAGAATCTTATAAGACTCTCATCAACATGAAAAGGTCAGATTGGCCTTCTCAAATGAGCTTCTTGTGGAGACATTTTGTTCCACAGTTACTATGGCAAGATTTTATATCTGTATTTTGCTTCTTGTGTTTGTTGTTTTTATATGATAGAATACCATGTTTGATTTTGTTCGGTTTCCTTGCAGATGCTTTCTCTCACTATTCTTGCTTGCTGCAACTATTTAGTTTGTCTTAACCTCTCTCCAAAACGTCTTCCTCATTTGTGATCAAGGGTCTTGATACCTGCAATAACTCAATTGATAAGCTCCATCCTTACAGAATTTGCTAAGAGGGTGGATTGCAACTTCAAATAAAAACACCCTGGTTTTGTGCACCTCCTGTAACATAGCTTCCAAATCTTCTGGACGTAAAGAAATTGTTCAGCCCATATTAATTTGTGCTATTCTGAGTAATTAATTGCTTCTCTTACACAAGCATGTCCTCCAATTTAACTGCAAGCAACATCTTTTTTAAGCACTTCTGCCTAACCACGCTTTTCAACTGCATGTCTCCTGCAACTGGGACTCCAGCCCCCACCAATGAAAACAAATATGTGACAGCTTAGTTCTTTGGGCAGATTGTCCTGTGGTAGTGATCTCGTCATACTCTATTTAAAGAAGATAAAAACAATGACTGAAGATGCTGGAAACCAGATTCTGGATCAGTGGTGCTGGAAGAGCACAGCAGTTCAGGCAGCATCCAAAGTGCAGCGAAATCGACGTTTCGGGCGAAAGCACTTCATCAGGAATAAAGAGCAAGTAGCTTTGAAAATAAACCAGGTTAACATTGCCTGTGTCGATGGGCAGTGCAAATCCCAAATTGCCAGTATTGTTCATCTAGAGTTTGCAGATGCAGTTATACTGTTTGTTGTCACCTCTATTGAATATAAATAATTACAAGCCACCTTAAACTGCTGTTACAGCATGGCCTGAGTTTTATGAGGTGCCATTTTCCCCATCCCCAACCTGATTAAAAGAACAGTCTGGAGTTGCCCATCAAAAAAACATCTATCCACAGCCATTTTAAGTTGGTAGCAGCATTAATTGCCTCCATCTGTGAAAGCAGTCCCACCTTGGAGAGCTGGCCACTAATCCAACTGTTTGGTAGCAAGACCTAGACCACTTAAAATAACTAGCAGGCTAGCAGGTCCATCATTCCTCACTGTGGCATGGGTAAGCCAGGGCTATTGCCGAGGCTATGGGCCATTCTTGAACAAATGGAGCTCAAGTCAAAGTAAATGCAAGTAGTTCTTTTATAACGTGATTGTTTCATTCTTTTGCAATCCGACATTAGAGAAAGATTGTGCTTTAGAAACAGCACTTATTTGCGTTGACGATGTAATCGCATCACAGCCAATGCACATTGTAAAGGTTTGCCTTTAGAAAGTGTCCTCAATTCGGCATTACAACAAATTAGTGTTAATGAAATACACATTATAGCACAACAATGTGTAAGAAAATCTGGGGTTTTGTAGGCCCCATTGTGGGAGTGTAGACAATGGGGAAGGTTGAGTTTGAGAAGTTAGAGAGGAGGGCATGATGTTTGGTGGAGGGTCTCTCTAATGATCTGATAGGCAAGAGGGAACACCAAGGTAAGTTCATCTCCTTGCCTGAGACCAATCTGCACTAAAAGCTTTAGGCTGTACCTTGGTATTGACTTCTCCCTGCCATTGTAAAGTGGATGCATTAAAGTCTTATGTTAGTCACTTAAGAGCCTCAATAGGCTTGCTTCAAGGAGCTGCCAGAGGCCTCCTTATCTCCTGTCCATTTGAGGTGTTTGTTTAAGGTGAGTGGAAGGTGATAGGTGAGAGTCAACTGTCTTCAACCAGGCCGTAAAGGCAGTGTGACATGAAATCAAGCCACATAAGTGGTTAAAACATAAACTATCTCAGCAACAAGTCTTGCCACAAGCTGATACAAGCATTAGACACAGGGTTAGACGATGAAATTTGCATTGTTTTGGATTTTCCTTTCAGTTGATCTTTCTCACTGATATAGAAAGCTACTACAATGTAATAGTGTGGATTTTCAGTTAATCACATCTTTCCACTTCATGATAGTCATGTTAAAGGTTTTCAAGACCTGCTGAGAAAGCACAGAAAATCTGAACCTTAATTAGCTTAGTCAGTTTTCAGAATCTGCAAATTTTGTAAAATATTTTCGTTTCAACGTTTCCATTTTCCCACTGATGCAGATGAGCAAAATCCAAGATAGGTCTGTGCTTCAGAAAAGTAATTAAACACAACTTATTCTTCTTCACGGACTTATCTTCTTCAAGGAACATTGTTTTCCCACTCGATATTTAGAACATTATGGAAACAAAGGGTGTTCAATGAGTTTATTTTGAAACAAGTTTGTTATAAGTGGTCTAGTTCTTGCTGCTAAACAGTGTCAAATTCAGAATGCAGAATGTACGTGGACATAAAAGGAAATTTCCTATTATTCCTTATTTAATAATAAATTGCATTTTATTTCCATTCAACACTGATGAATGCACAATCTAATTGAAAATGTATCCTTGTGACATAAACGTGACTTGGAGGTGGCGATGTTGGACTGGGGTAGATAAAGTTAAAAATCACACAACACCAGGTTATAGTCCAAAGGATTTGATTGGAAGCACTAGCTTTTGGAGCAGTTCCTTCATTAGGTGGGTGTGGAAAATAAGATCATGATTACAGAATTTATAGTCAAAGGAGTCCAGTGTCATGGAGATGTGTACATTAAACAATTTAAAATTGTTTGCTGTGTCACATTGCCATGACACTGGACTCCTTTGACTATTGTTATGAAGGTGTCGGTGTGTACTGTACCTTTAAGAGGGACGAGAAGCTGACACAGCCTTAGAGAAGCACGGAGTGTCCTGAACAAGGTAAAAATGTAACATTTGGTTGACACAAATAGCTGGTACTGTGTTGCCATGGAACAAAAACAAATTCAAATCCGGCCAATCAATTTAATTTATGTCCCAGGTACCAAAATCCAATTGAATTTGAATTTCATTGTTTCGGAGGACATCAAACCTATGAAATGATCCAATGTTTAGGGATATAAAACTGGACATTTTGAACAGGTAGGTGGAGAACTGCCAAATTCCTGACAAACAGGCTGCCACCTGATCAGCTTTCTGAAAGGTACCTGTCGATAAGAAATTTGTGCAGCGGAATACCAAAGTCGACCTAAAAGAATAGACAACAGACAATAGGTGCAGGAGTAGGCCATTCTGCCCTTCGAGCCTGCACCACCATTGAATATGATCATGGCTGATCATCCTTAATCAGTATCCTGTTCCTGTCTTATCTCCATAACCCTTGATTCCACTATCCTTGAGAGCTCTATCCAACTCTTTCTTAAATGAATCCAGAGACTGAGCCTCCACTGCCCTCTGGGGCAGAACATTCCACACAGCCACCACTCTCTGGGTGAAGAAGTTTCTCTTCATCTCTGTCCTAAATGGTCTACCCCATATTTTTAAGCTGTGTCCTCTGGTTCGGCACTCACCCATCAGCGGAAACATGTTTCCTGCCTCCAAAGTGTCCAATCCTTTAATAATGTTATATGTCTCAATCATATCCCCTCTCAGTCTTCTAAACTCAAGGGTATACAAGCCCAGTCACTCCAGTCTTTCAGCGTAAGGTAATCCCGCCATTCCAGGAATTGACCTTGTGAACCTATGCTGCACTCCCTAAATAGCCAGAATGTCTTTCCTCAAATTTGGAGACCAGAACTGCACACAGTACTCCAGGTGTGGTCTCACCAGGGCCCTGTACAGCTGCAGAAGAACCTTGTTGCTTCTATACTCAATCCCTCTTGTTATGAAGGCCAGCATGCTATTAGCTTTCTTCACTACCTGCTGTACCTGCATTCTTACCTTCATTGACTGGTGTACAAGAACACCCAGATCTCTCTGTACTGCCCCTTTACCTAAATTGATTCCATTTATGTAGTAATCTGCCTTCCTGTTCTTGCCACCAAAGTGGATAACCATACATTTATCCACATTAAACTGCATCTGCCATGCATCTGTCCATTCACCTAACTTGTCCAGGTCACCCTATAATCTCCTAACATCGTCCTCACATTTCACCCTGCCACCCAGCTTAGTATGATCAGCAAATTTGCTAATGTTATTACTAATATCATCTTCTATATCATTAGCATATATTTCAAAAAGCTGCAGTCCCAGTACTGATTCCTGCGGTACCCCACTGGTCACTGCCTGCCATTCCGAAATAGAGCCGTTTATCACTACCCTTTGTTTCCTATCAGCCAACCAACTTTCAATCCAAGTTAGTACTTTGCCCCCAATACCATGCACCCTAATTTTGCTCACTAACCTCTTATGTGGGACTTTATCAAAAGCTTTCTGAAAGTCCAGGTACACCACATCTACTGGATCTCCCTCGTCCATCTTCAGAGTTACATCCTCAAAAAATTCCAGAAGATTAGTCAAGCATGATTTCCCCTTCATAAATCCACGCTGACTCTGACCTATCCTGTTACTACTATCCAGATGTGTCGTAATTTCATCCTTTATAATAGACTTCAGCATCTTTCCCACCACTGAAGTCAGACTAACTGGTCTATAATTTCCTGCTTTCTCTCTCCCACCTTTCTTAAAAAGTGATATAACGTTAGCCACCCTCCAATCTGCAGGAACTGACCCCGAATCTATCGAACTCTGGAAAATAATCACCAGCGCATCCACGATTTCTCGAGCCACCTCCTTCAGTACCTTGGGATGTAGAACATCAGGCCCCAGGGACTTATCAACCTTCAGACCTAACAGTCTCTCCAACACCAATTCCTAGCAAATATAAATTCTCTTCAGTTTAGGTCCTTCAGCTACTGTTACCCCAGGGAGATTGCTTGTGTCTTCCCCAGTGAACACATATCTGAAGTACCAATTCAATTCTTCTGCCATTTCTTTGTTCCCCGTAATATATTCCCCTGTTTCTGTCTTCAAGGGCCCAATTTTAGTCTTAACCATTTTTTTGCCTTTCACATTCCTAAAAAAACCTTTATTATCCTCCTTTATATTATTGGCCAGTTTACCTTCGTACCTTATTTTTTCTCTGCGTATTTCCTTCTTAGTAATCCTCTGTTGTTCTTTAAAAGCTTCCCACTTAAAAGTCTTTTTAAAAGTCCTCTGTTTTCCCACTTATCTTTGCTATGTTATACTTTTTATCTTTTAACTTTAAATGTTTCTTAACTTCCCTCATCAGCCATGGCTACCCATGCCTCCTCCTAGGATATTTCTTCCTTTTTGGAATGAACTGATTCTGCAACTTCTGCATTATACACAGAACTATCTGCCATTGTTCCTCCACTGTCATCCCTGCTAAGGTATTGCACCATTGAACTTTGGCCAGCTCCTCCCTCATAGCTCCATAGTTCCCTTTATTCAACTAAAAAATTGTCACTTACGATTGTGCCCTCTCCCTCTCAAATTGCAGATTGAAGCTTATTGTATTATGGTCACTACTTCCCAATGGCTCCTTCACTTCGCAGTCCCTGACAAATTCTGGTTCGTTGCACAATACCAGATCCAGAATTGCCTTCTCCCTGGTCGGCTCCAGCACCAGCTGTTCTAAGAATCCATCTCTGAGGCACTCCACAAAGTCTCTTTCTTGAGGTCCACTGGGAATGTAAACTGGGAAGCAAAAGGTACTAATGCTGGTTTGATTTCTCTTCAAACTCTGAAGAAGCTACTTGAGCATCCCCATGTAACAGAGAAAATGTTGTTGCACAATTAGGTAAATATAATTGTTGTGATATTGATATTGAGACTATATGTATAAAATAATTAGAAAGGCATTGACTATTATTCAGGTAATATGGACTACAGATTGCAGTTTAGGTCATGCTATAAATTCAATCAAAACAGCCTCTGCGACAGCAGATTCCAGCAAATGGTTTTCTGAAAGAATAAGCAAGCATACAGAGAATAGACAATTTATTTAAAGACAGCATGGTTTTATTCATTACAATGTGCTTTCAAATGATCATTTGGCAGAAATGATGTCTCTTGTGAAGATAAATTAATAGATTTTAATTGAACCATGATGCTGTTGGCTCCTATTTTCTTGGCTCACCATCTGTCCTGAAAACATACCTTGTATTAATTATTAATTGTGTATAAGGCAGTTGGCTTGAACGGGTTAACTCAAAAGCTTTTTTTTTGAGATATCAAAGAGATATCAAAAATGCTTTAAGAGAAGCTATTTGTTCTTCTAGTTTATTGTAAGTTGCTCATGAGTTCTACAGTCATATAGTATAGCTCCTTAGGAGATAATAACAAGTCTTAAGCTATTGGAAATAGCATGGTGTAATAAACTATTTCTTGTTAGTCATGTAAGTTCCTCTGTCTGACCGACTGTGTTTTTTCACACCACATTTTCCAACTCTGATCTCCAGCATCTGCAGTCCTCATTCTTCCCTTTACCCTTAAAACTGGTAAGGCTTATAGACGAGTATTGCAAGAAGGGTTAGTGACAATAAATCTTCCCAAAGAAGGTTCAGTTAGAACCAAGGGCCAGTTACTTATTAAGTCCTGTATACATATTCCTAAATTATCAGATGGGTATAAGTGTACAAGTGGGTAGTGTTGTAGAACAAAGAGAAATAAGGATTCAGGTATATAATTCTTTGAAATTTGTGTCACATGTTGATAGGATGGTTAAAAAGGCATTTAGAATGCTTGCCTTCATTACTCAGTGCTGTGAGTATAGGAGTTGCGAAGTCATGTTGAGTTTGTACAAGATATCGGCGAGGTGTCTTCTGGAGTACTATATCTAGTTCTGATCGCCTTGTTGGAAGGGGGATATTTTAAAGCTCGAGGGGGATCAGAAGGGATTTACCAGGATGTTGCCAGGTACAGAAAGTTTGTATAAAGGAATGCTGGATAGATTAGGATTTATTTTTCAATACAACGTACGAGGTTGAGAGGAGAATTTATGGAGATGTATAAAATCATGAGGGGTATCACTACGATTAAAGGTTTAGTGATTAGTGGCTTTTCCCTAGATTTAGAGATTTCAAGACTAGGAGGCATATATCTAATGTGAGAAGGGAGAGATTTTAAAAAAGACGTGGCAATTGTTTTATAGCAAGGGTGGTTCACATGTGGAACGAATGTCCTTGAGGAAGTGGTGGATACAGGCACAGTTACAACATTTAAAAGACACTTAGGTAAGTACACGAATAATAATGGTTTAGAGGGATAAGGGCCAGGGGCAAGTAGGTGGAGCTAATTTATGTTGGGATTATGTTTGGCATGGACCGGTTGGACTGAAGGGTCTGTTTCCATACTGTATGAGTCTATGACTCTCAGTCGTTTGTATTGATTAGTTGGTTGCAGTTGGAAGAAAGGTAATTGCAATGCAGATTTGACAGCAATGCGCAAAATTGTAACAGGTTTAAATAAAATAAACAAATAAAACCTGTTCCTATTAGTTGATGATACAAGAATTGGAAAATGCAGATTTAGGATTCTGGTCAAAAGGCAATAGGGAAATATAAGGAGGGTTTTTTTTAACACAACAAATAGTAATGACCAGGAACTTGCTGTTTATATAACTGATAACGATTAGTAAAAGAAATTTCAAGGGCAAAAGGGAAATAGCTTGCAGGGCGACAGGATTATTACAGGGAATGGGGCAGATTGAATTGTCTGACGGAGACCCAGCATGGATTGATGGGCAGAATGGTCTCTGTGACATTCAGACTCTTATACGCAGACAAATTCTTTGGCCTATTGGTGTTTTCAGGATTTGGTGTTGATGATGATATTTGTCGCACGGTGAAGACAAAGAGGAAAGACATTAAGGATGCTGCAACAAGTATTGTCGGACTGTTTGCTCAGTGGAAAAGTAAATCACTCTCAGATGAATAGTTCTCTGAGAACTCTGGTAGATAGGGGTGTTATTTTTCATTCTTTTCTTCTCCTCTACTTCTTACTGGTTGGTGTATGGATTGCGTACTCTGTAAAATGAGGTTTAACAACATACAGTACATAGTAAAACATTTGGAAGTACAATCAGAAATGTACTGTGACATTCTTCATGAATGGTTCAGGCAGTATAATTGTTCTTTGAGCATGTCAGTGGCTCCAATGTGGATCTACCTCGTAACAGTTTGATTTTGGGAAAAAACATAATATAAGAATTTCTTATTTCTCATGTCACCACCTCGAATTTTTCCATTATGTTTTTTTTCTCTCATGCCTCTGTGACCCATCTGGTATAGCCTGCACAGTAGATGAAGGATGGCCATTGAAGATGTATAGTGGAACCTGGAATATTAAGGATCACGGTGCCTTTGACAGGTCACAGTAAATCTGAGAATGTCCTTTTTCAACTGCAGTAAGAGAAATGGCTCTGTGTCAATTTACTTGGAAAAAAATACAGATACAGCACCAATTGCTGTTGGTTGAAGTTGAGGTAGAGGTTGAGGTGAAAGATTTTTTGAAGATCTACAGTGGGATGACCTATTCTACAGTGTCTTTCTTATCTCTCTTTTTTATGTCTATTGCAGTACTGTCTAGATATTTTCTGGGCTTCTCTCCATCACCCAATAGCCCATAGGTGGGCCAATGGCTGAAATAAAGCTTTTTTCCAAGGTAAACAAAAAACAGTTCAACACTGGTACAAAGTTGGTCATATAAAACAAAATAAAACAGCAATTAGTCCATTAAAGAGTGATCACGTAGGCACATTATGGGCCATGCTGATTTATTGAACAAGTCTAAAAGAGTGACAGACCAATCACACAAAAAGATCCAATAACAAACATATCGAGCTTGACAGAGCACTGACACTTAACTTAGGATATTTGGTGAGTATTGAATTTTAAGGGTTGAGCACATTTTAAAAGCCTAGTTTCATTTGCCAAGCATTAACATTACCTTTGGTTAGTTGAAGCTGCCCAGTTAGTTAATCAGGGAGATAGATAGAATTGAAACCCTAATCAGCAAGGTCTGACTCAAGTTATTGAAATGTGAGCTGATATAAATGTACTAGGACTTGCTTACATACAAAGTGAAGTACCAATTTATTTCTCTCTCTGCACCTACTACCTTGAGTTAAGAGGTGTTGTTCTGGTCAGAGACAGCAATACTTAGAAGCTGAAGTGCAGAGAGATTAATTAGGCAAGCAGGCGGGTTACTAGTCAATGAGTCATAAGCTTTCTTTTCATTTCCTCTCATCGAGGGCTGCAATTTAAACTAGAATTGGGTATAGTATTAAAGATCTGGTGTCAGAAAGATGTATTTCTTTTCATGAGACAAGAGCACCAGTTCAGGGATAACAAGGAGCTGTACTATCGGGGTAGGATCCACTTTAGACCAAACAATTATAAACAGATAGGAGCAGGATTAGGCCATTCAGCCCCTCGAGTCTGCTCCACCATTCAATAAGAACATGGCTGATCCGACATTCCTCACATCCACTTTCCTGCCCTTTCCCCATAAACTTTGATTTACCCACTGATCAAGAAACAATCCTTCTCAGCCCCCACAGCTGTCTGTGGCAAGGAGCTCCAAAGACTCACAACCCTATGAGAGACGAAATTCCTGCTCATCTCAGTCTTCAATTGGTGTTGCTTTCTTCTGAGACTATGCTTTCTGATCCTAGAATCTCCAGTGAGGGTAAACATTCTATCGTAATTTACCCAGAAAGTCCCTTAGGAATCCTATATGTTTCAATGAGACCAGCTCTCATTCTTCTAGTCTCCAGTGAGTAGAGTCCCAACCTGTTTAGTCTTTGCTCATAAGATAATCCCTCCATACTAGTGAACCTTCTCTGAACTGCCTCCAATGAAATTATATCTTTTCTTAAATAAGGGAACCAAAATTGCTCACAGTACTCCAGATGTGATTTCACAAGCACCTTACATAGTTGCTACTCTTATCCTCTAATCACCTTGAAATAAGGGCCACATTTCATTGGCCTTCCTGATTACCTGCTATACTTGTGTGTTAGCTTTCTGTATTTCATGCACAGGTATCCCTAAAATTCTTTGTGTTGCAGCTTTCTGCAGTTTTTCTCCATTTAAATAATAATCTGTTCTTTGTTCACCTTTCCCAAATGAATAATTTTGCATTTTCCCAAATAATTTGCCACTTCTTCGCCCACTTACATAATCTATCAATAGCTCTCTGTAAACTGTTTGTGTCCCTCTCATAACCTGCCTTTCCATCTATTTTTTTTTGTGTACAATTTAGCTACAGAACTTTTGTTCTCTCGCTCCAACTCATTAATATATATTGTAAACAGTTGCAGTATCAGCACTGATCCCTGAGGCATTCAAATGGTCACGGATCACCAAACTGAAGTAGAAACTCTTGTCCCCACTCTGCAGGTTACTTGGCCTGAAACGTTAACTCCAATTTCACTCCATGGGTGAAGACATACCTGCTGAGCTTTCCCAGTAACTTCTGTCTTTGGCCTTACCCCCACTAACTGCTTTCTGCCCATGAGCCAATTCTATTTCCACGTCAATGTACTATCTCTAACATTGCAGGCGCTTATCCTATGACTTAACCTTTTGTGAAGTAAATTGGCATATGACCCATGTAATAGCAGAAAAGATAAACAGGAAGGCGGCAATGGCTTTAAACTGGTAAAACAGGGGCAGAAACCACAAGAAACAGAAATGGCCACAGTGTAACCAAAACAGGGCAAATGGAAAAATAAAGTAAGAACAAGGAACTAAATAGAATGAAAGAAAATAGGAATTTAAAAAGCTGGCTCAACATGAAATTGGAGGAAATCCTTCTTTTGGTGCATTAAATGTCTGGATAGAAATATGCACAATGTCCATAATGGAAAATGATAACCGGTAACACATGTTGGAAAATATAAAGCAGGCAAGTCATATAAGGGGTGGGACTCAAATGTCAACAAGATTAAAAATAGATTCCACATGGGACCCTCCCTATGAGACATGGAGTTATATCAGTTGGATGGTTGGCATGTAAACAAAGCTGGGACTGAGTTTCTTTTGGATATCTTATTAGTGGAGGATTTAAAATATATCAGAAGGGTTTGGGAATCAGGAGGTGACATCAGACTGGAATACAAAGATTCAAAAGTGAGACAAAGAGCAGTAAGCTAATAGATGAAGTCAGAGTAAGGCAGAAAATAATAAAGTCTGAATCAAGATAATGTATCTGAATGTAAAGAATGTGGAAGTAAGACATTATGAAGTCCAGGGAGAGGTTATCAAGGTAAATATGATGTTGTGGCTATAATTGAAGTGTGGAGCAAAGAAGAGCAGGGACAGGTGTTAAATGTTCAAGAAAGACAGGAAAGGACAAAAATGGGGAGAAGTAACAGATTCGTGACAGCATTTCAGAACTGGAAAAAGTGGATGTCTTAGATGGGTTAAGAATGGCTCAAGGCTAGAAACAAATAAAAGTGCAATGGCATTGCTTAATGTTGCATTTGGGCGCAAACTAACAGGAAGGGATATAGAGAATCAAATTTGAAAGGAGTTTACAAAGAAGTGCAAGAATTATTGAGTAGTTCTAATGGAGGACTTTTTTAAAAATCAGATATAAACTAGAATAGTAGTAGTACAAAAAGCAGAGAAAGGGAAGGATTCTGACAACATGCTGAAGACAATTTTCTACAGTAATATGTTTTCATTTCAATAATAAATGGTAATGATAAGTTGATAAAGAATAATCACAAGCCATAAGGCTTAGAGTGACTATAGAATAGGTTTGTGTAAAGATCTGTAGCTCAGTTGCTGGTTGTTATGGGTATGTTCGCCGAGTTGGGAAGTTGGATTGCTGGTTTCTTCCTCTTTCTAGGTGACATGCTCAGAGCTGCGGAGCTTCCTGTGAAGCACTGCTGTACTGTGTCAGTGGAATTTATTTGGGTTCTTCCCGTTGCTTCCAGTTGCTGGTTCCAATTCACAGGAGGCTCCACAGCACTGAAGATGTCACCTAGAAAGGGGAAGAAACAGACAAACCAATTTCCCAGTTTAGTGAACATTCCCACAACTATGGAAAAGGTGATAAACAATCTAGCATTAGAATAATTAATTATGGGAAAGCCAAATTCATTCAGTTAAGAATGAATCTGTGTTGAATAAATTGAAATCAAAGATGAAAGGAGAAATGTATCCAAACGATGGGCTACATTCAAAGAATTGTTCAGGTAGAGCCAAGTTTTTTTTCTCTCAAAAAGGAAAATAAAGCAAACAAACCTAGAGCTGCTTAGATGAGAAAAAGGATCAAACTTATGATAAAGAGGTGGGCTTGTAATAAATATCAGATTGAAAATACAATTGAGGACAAGCCTGAATGCAGAGGGTTCAGAAGGACAATGGAAAAGCAAATAAGAGAAGCAAAGAGGAATTATGAAAAGATACTGGTAGATAATGTAAAAGGAAGTCCCAACGCTTTCTGTAAAAGGGTAGTAAAGGAAGCATGTGACTGCTTAAGGACCAAGGAAGAGATTTATACACAGAGACAGAGGGCATGGCTGAAGTATTAAATAAAGATATTGACCTGTCTTTATCATGGAAGAAGATGCTCCCCAAGTTATGGTGATAGAGAATGAAATACAGTCAGTAGAAGAGTTCAAAATTTATAAGGAGGAAGTATTGGAAAGGCTGTCTTTACTTCAAGCTGATGCCAGGACTAAATGAGATGCATCTAAAGAAAGTGAGGGAAATGAAAATGAAAATTGCAGATATACTTATTGCTGTATGTGCATCTGAAAGAGGTTAAAAAGATTAATATTTGATGAACTACAGTAAGTTCCAACCCACTTAATGATAGCATGGACACTTGAGCAGAGTAAAGAAGTAGCTTGTAGGAGAGAGACATGACCCTCATGCGCTCTTATCCTGTGTAGGAACAGAAGCTAGATTCATGTAAATAGCAAATAGTTGCAGAAATTCAATAAGCATCAAGTTATTTACTCAAAACATATCAAGCTAGACCAGAAAAATGCATTTTTTTAAATGCAGACCAAATCACTTCAGGCTTTGAGTAACTCACACACACAGTGCTTACAACAATTCTTTTAGCTTTCTTTAGACTCAGGGGTGGTACCAGAGATCTGAAAATACTACAAACATTCTAAACTTGTTGAAAAAGGGCCTAAGGACAAACTGAGCAGTTACCAGTCGATTTAACTTTAGTGATGGAAAACCTTTGAGACAACATTAACAGTTGCATGGATTAATTCAGGTTTATTAAGAAGAACCAGCTTAGATGTCACAAAGAAAAATCATATTTAAGAAATTTACTAGAGTTTTTTGATGAGATAACAGAGGGTTGGTCAGGGCAATGCTGTTGATGTGATATGGATGGATACCTAGAAGGCATTTGATACAATACTGCACAACAGAAAAAATTTCTATGAAAAATTAGATCCCATGAAATAAAAGGGACAGTAAGAACATTGATGTAAAATTGGCTGAGTGACAGGATACAGACAATAAAGGTTAATGGGGGTTGTTTGTAGTGAAACTCCCAAGGGGTCAGTGTTTTTCCTGAGTTATGTTAATGATTTAGATCTTGGTGAACAGGGAACAATATCAAAACTTGTGGATGATACAAAACTTGTGAGCATTGTAAACTGTAAGAACAGTACAGCACTTTAAAACAACGCAGACATGTTGGTGGAGTAGATGGATAGGTGGAGAATTGAATTCAATTTGGTCAGATTAACATGCAGAGACAGCATAAAATAAAGCATACAACTCTAAAGAGGTTACAGGAGCAGAGGACTTGAGTGTATGTGCGCATAAGTCATTAAAAGTGGCAGGACAGTTTAAGAGAGCATTTAATAAAGTACGCAGTAATCTAGGTTTCATTAATAGTGCAACAGAATAAAAGAGCAAGGATATATGGTGAACTTTCATCTCACTAGTTCTGCCTTGATTGGTGTACTGTGTCCAGTTCTGTGTGCTGCATATCAGGAAGAATGTGAAGACATTAGAGACAAAGCAGAAGATTTTTGCTAGCATGATTCCAGGGTGAGGAAATTCCATTATGAAAATAGATTAGAACAGTTGAATTGTTTTTTTTGGGAAAGAGAAGCCTGGGAGGCGATCTCATTAAAGTGTTGAAAATCATGGAAGGGCTGGACAGAGTTATAAGAAGAAAGCATTCACACTTGTGAAAGGAAAAAGCATGAGAGGGTACCGATTATAAATGATTTGTAAAATAAGCACAAATGGTATAAGGACAATCTTTCTACATTTAATGAGTGGTTATAGTCTGAAATACACTACCTGGTATTAAGGTGAAAGCAGGTTCCACCAAGGCATTCAAAAGGGAATCAGATGTTTATTTGAAAATGAACAATGTGCCAAGTTAAGGAACAAGATAGTCAAATGGCTCGAGGTTAGATGCTTACTTGAAGAGGTGGCACATTGAGCTACAACATGGATAGGGATAAAATATAATAAATGGTCAATCAAATGAATAGGATTTTCAATTCTGTGTTGGGAACACAGCCTCAAGTTCAGTTCTGAGTCCTGACATTGCACAGTGTGTTACAAACATGACCATTGGTATTTTCATAGGGCTAAGCCAATTTATGATAAGGAGGAGCCTCAATGGTCAAATAAAGAAGATGGGCAGGCTCCTGAGATAAAAGTGATAATGTGGGACCCTTAAGCACTGAGGTATCAGCAGCCCCACTCAAGGATGTGAGAACTACAGATTCATAATAAAGAAGGAGATGTTTCCTCCATGTGGAGGCAACCTCTGAAGAAGGAAAAAAAGCTGAAGATAGATAAATACGCATAACATCGAGAAAAACTCAATACTTTGGATAAAAGTAGATTTAGAGGGGGTCGGGGAATAAAACTTGAAAAAATAAAGTGGACCAACATATTGGTAAATAATGATGTCAAACAACAATAAGAAACATTTAAAACTGTATTCAGGAGCGTACTGAGTAAAAGTAACCTGCTAAACTGAAAGGACAAACTAAACAATAATGGAAATCCATAGACAAATAAAGACATAAGTGAAGAATTGAGGGTTGGAAAGAGACATACATTAATTGCATTGACAGCAAAAGAGTGAAGGATAAGAATGATATAAAAATATTAGGCGAGAAGGAAAGTGAGAAGGAGAGCAAAGAGAAACAAGCAATTAAAAATGATCAAGGAGCATGAAACAAAATGGTGAAATAATTTACAGACATGTACTTCATGCTTGTCAGAAAAAGGTATACTTCTAAAGGACTGTTGGACAGCTAGTGAAATTCATCCATTTAACACGGATAACAGCATGCGTAGAGTTCTGGATTAGTCAGCTTAACATCATGGGAGGAAATATAATGGAATCATACTTAAGGAAAGAATAGAAGAACATCTTGAAATAAAATAATCATAATTGATTTCAAAAGGAAAATGTTGTTTAATTAGCCTTATTGAATTTTCTAAGATGTTACTAGGATAGACAATAATAATGCACTCGATGTAATTTATTTTTAGTTTTGAAAGACCTTTGCCAAAGTGACCCATTATAGTGTGTGGAGTCAAAAGACAAGTAGAAGAATAAATTGCTAATTAGCTACAGCCAGAAAATAAGGGTCTGGCCATAATGGGTATTTATTCCAAGAGACAGAGAGTAGGAAGTTGTCCCACCAGGAAAAATTCTGGATCACTGCAGTTCACAATTTACATTAATTATTTGGACTTGGAATCAAAAACACAAGTTCTAAATTTCAGAATGATATCAAAAGGCAGGGTGACTTTAACAATTTCAGGAGTATGTTAATAAATTTCAGAGCAGCAGATGACTTTTAAATGAAACTCAACACAGATAAATGCGAATTTAGGTAGAAAAATCAGGAAGGTCACATATTACAGTACTTGAAAGTTACAAGTTGAGGCAGTGGAGGGTAAGAAAGGGATTTTAAGTTTAAAGTAAAGCCATCACTAAAAGACAAACTATAGGCTACCAAGACCACAAAAAGCAAACCGTTTATCAGCTTTATTTCTAGAGTGATACAATTTAAAAATATAAAAGTTTTGCCATTGAACCTTGGTTTAGACTATGCCTAGAGTTCTGTCTGCAGCCATGTTGTAATATTATTTGAAGAAAGGAATAGAGGCTTGGAGAGAATACAGAGATGATTCACATTGGGAATGCATGGGTAAACCTATCAGGAAAGTCTTGACAGGCTGGGGCTTCTTTCTTTTGAAGAAGGCTAAGGAGAATCTAATACAGTCACATAAATTATGAATGATTTTGTCAGATTGACTATAGAATGTTTCCTCTTTTAGGAAAGAGCGTCTTGCTATACTATTACAATGAATCTTTTTCAATGCTTCCAATAAACAATCTGGAGGTCAAAGAAAAATCTGATGCAATGCAGCATGGAATAAGCATATATATGCTTCCATATTATGCCCCTAGGAGTCTGTTTTGCTTACAAAACAAAAACTTGAAAGTAAGTTAACAGTCCTTTGGTTTAGAGTACTTTGACCACTTTTGTTGTCCATACTATAAACAGGATATAAAGGAGAAGGACAAAAGAACAATTTGCCAGAAATTATGCCAAAATTGAGGGCTAGTGCTATACTTGATAGAAAAGGTAAGGCTGAGGGTGATGGAACAAAGAACATAGAACATTACAGCACAGTAAAGGCCCTTCAGCCCTTGATGTTGTGCCAACCTATGAAACCAATCTGAACCGCATCTAAACTACACTATTCCATTTTTGTCCATATGTCTATACAATGACCATTTAAATGCCCTTAAAGTTGGCAAGTCTACTTCTGTTGCAGGCAGGGCATTCCATGCCCCTACTATTCTCTGAGTAAAGAAACTGCCTCTGACATCTGTCCTGTAGCTATCACCCTTCAATATAAAGTTATGCCTCTCGTGCTAGCTATTGCCATCTGAGGAAAATGGCTCTTACTGTCCAACCTATCTAACCCTCTGCTTATCTTATCTGTCTCAATTAACTCACCTCTCGATCTTCTCCTCTCCAAAGAAAATAACCTCAAGTCCCTTAGCCTTTCCTCATAAGACCTTCCCTCCAAACTAGGCAACATCCTCGTAAATCTCCTTTGAACTCTTTCCAAAGCTTCCACATCTTTCCTATAATGCGGTGACCAGAACTGTATACAATACTGCAAGTGCAGTCGCACCAGAGTTTTATATAGCTGCAGCATGACCTCATAGTTCTGAAACTCAATCCCTCAATCAATAAAATATAACACGCTGTGTGCCTTCTTAACAGTCCTATCAACCTGGATGGCAACTTTCAGGAGAAAGTGAGGACTGCAGATGCTGAAGATCAGAGCTGAAAATGTGTTGTTGGAAAAGTGCAGCAGATCAGGCAGCATCCAGGTAAGGTTCCTGAAGAAGGGCTCATGCCCGAAACGTCGACTCTCCTGCTCCTTGGATGCTACCTGACCTGCTGCGCTTTTCCAGCAACACATTTTCAGCTCTGGCAACTTTCAGGGATCTATATACATGGACACTGAGATCTCTCTGCTCATCTACACTACCAAGAATCTTACTATTAGTCCAGTACTCTTCATTCCTGTTGCTCCTTCCAAAGTGAATCATCTCACGCTTTTCCACATTAAAGTCCATTTGCCACCTCTCAGTCCAGCTCTGCAGCTTATCTATGTCCCTCTGTAACCTACAACATCCTTCCTCACTATCCAAAACTCTACTGACTTTAGTGTCATCTGCAAATTTACTAACCCATCCTTTTATACCCTCATCCAGGTCATTTACAACAACGACAAACAGCAGTGGCCCCAAAATAGATCCTTGCGGTACACCACTAGTAACTGAACTCCAGGATGAACATTTCCCATCAACCACCACCCTCTGCCTTCTTTCAACTAGCCAATTTCTGATCCAAACCACTAAATCACCCTCAATCCCACGCCTCTGTATTTTATGCAATACCCTACCGTAATGAACCTTATCAAACACCTTACTGAAATCCATATACACCACATCAACTGCTTTACCCTAATCCATCTGTTTGGTCACCATCTCAAAGAACTCAATAAGGTTTGTGAGACATGACCTCCCCTTCACAAAACTGTGTCGATTATCCCTAATCAACTTCTTTCTTTCCAGATAATTAAAAATCCGGTCTCTTATAACCTTTTCCAACTCTTTACTCACAACCAAAGTAAGGGTCACTGGTTTATAATTACCAGAGTTGCCTCTACTCCCCTTTTTGAACAAGGGGACAACATTTGCTATTCTCCAGTCTTCTATTACTATTCCTGTAGACAATGATAACATAAAGGTCAAAGCCAAAGGCTCGGCAATCTCCTCCCAGGCTTCCCAGAGAATCCTGGGATAAATCCCATCCAGTCGAGAGGACTTACCTATTTTTACACCTTCCAGAATTGCTAACACCTCACCTTGTGAACCTCAGTCCCATCTAATCTAGTAGCCTGTATCTTAGTATTCTCTTCAACAACATTATCTTTTTCTAGTTGAATACTGATGAAAAATATTCATTTAGTGCTTCCCCTATTTCTCTGAATCCATGCACAATTTTCCACTATTATCCTTGACTGGCCCTAATCTTACTCTAGTCATTCTTTTATTCCTGATATACCTATAGAAATCTTAGCGTTTTCCTTGATCCTATCCACCAACAACTTCTCATGTCCCCTCCTGGATTCTTAACTTTTTCTTTTGGTCCTTCCTGGCTAACCTGTAACTCTCAAGCACCCTAATTGAGCCTTCACACCTCATCCTAACATAAACCGTCTTCTTCCTCTTGACAAGTGATTCAGCTTCCTTAGTAAACTATGGCTCCCGCACTCAACATCTTCCTCCCTACCTGACAGGTATATACTTATCAAGGACCTGCAGTAGCTGTTCCTTGAGTAAACTCCACATTTCAACTATGCCCATCTCCTGCAGTTTCCTTCCCCATCCTATGCATCCTGAATCTTATCTAATCCCATTAAAATTGCCTTTCTCCCAGCTGTAACTCTTGCCCTGCAGTATATACCTATCCCTTCCCATCACTAAAGTAAACATCACCAAATTCTGGTCACTATCACACACATCCCAACTCCATTGCTGAATTCCTAGTGGTGACCCGTCATACTGGCAACATTGCTGACATCTGAAGGCCATTCGCCCTCCAATTGGCTGGCTGCTTTCCAAAACTGGATTTGTTGTTGATGTTGAGTTGATAGAGCAAGCTCTTGGGCTGTTTAGTTGCTGCAAGATGAGGTGGCCAAGTGATTAGATTAGATTACTTACAGTGTGGAAACAGGCCCTTCGGCCCAACAAGTCGACACCGACCCGCCGAAGTGCAACCCACCCATACCCCTACATTTACCCCTTACCTAACACTACGGGCAATTTAGCATGGCCAATTCACCTGACCTGCACACCTTTGGACTGTGAGTGGAAACCGGAGCACCCGGAGGAAACCCACGCAGATATGGGAAGAATGTGCAAACTCCACACAGTCTGTCGCCTGAGTCGGGAATTGAACCCGGGTCTCTGGCGCTGAGGCAGCAGTGCTAACCACTGTGCCACCGTGCCGCCCAGTGGAGCTGGGTTCTTTCACTTTTACATGTTGGGAGGTGGGGGAATGTATCCAAAGCCTTGTACATAAAAATGAAGTCCTATGTCTCTTTAACTGTCTAAACCACAAGGAGTGGATTTGCCTCAGAAATGGCTGGGTGCAGTTTGCCAACCAACTAATCTGGTAATGCTTGCACCCCTTTGGCATCTGAAAAACATGTGGAATAGTAACCAAGTGGATTAATTGCATTGTTACCATTGTTAAATATTCAAGTTAATAGAATGACAAAAAAGAAAAGGAAATTTCAAAAAACTACTTTGATAAAATTATCTATTTTGCCTTCACCTTCCATTTGAAGTTAATGACTGAAGTCTATCTTCGATTGCAATACTCGAACTTTAGGATCGAGTACATTCATCACTGACTGTTGATTTCCCATTCTTTAGTTGTTCAGTTCTGATTCATTATTGCTGCCTTATGAAGATGGACTTCAGGCTAAAAAGCTGCAAGTGTAACTTTTTTGCATATAGCTGTCATGATACCCAAAATATTAAAAACTTTATACACTTTAAATAGTTTCACTTTCTAAGACCAGACCGTTCCCCTGGTTGTTAAATGCTGCCTTCTTATATGAGTGATGTCTGTCATGGAATAAGCAATACGAAGATTCTCAGAAAAAGTGGTGCATCTGACAGCATATTTCATCCCTTTAACCTAGCATTTAAGGAAATTAACCTGATTCATACAGCATTTATATTGCACCGAAATTACCAGGGCCACTTGTACTGTTCTACTGGAACACTCAACCAAACAGTTAAGTAACTATAATAGCTAGATCCTCTCATCAAAGTGACAGTGGTGGTGAATTTTTGTGATTCCCACCAGCTTTGGCAAACCCACACTTTGATCTTCAAGACTGCAACTGACAATCCTTTGGAACTCGCTGACCTGCTTGAGAAATGAATGCAGCCACAGGGCCATCTGTATCTGCTGCACTGTAATGGGCTGCCGTGTCTGATATTTTCTCAACCTGGCTGTGATAACTAATGAATCATTTCAGTTGAACGCAAACATTACAAACACTTCACTGACTCTGAGCCATAGATAGCAACAATCAGCAAAATACCTGAAGCTCAAGCAACAACAGTGCAGTGTTCCAGATAAAATTAAACAACCAGAAAACACCAACAAGTCAGATTCGGCAACTGGTGTACATTTATCAACAGACTATATTACAGTTTGTGGATTAGAGTGGTGCTGGAAAAGCACAGCAGGTCAGGCAGCATCTAAAGAGCAGGAAAATCGATGTTTCGGGCAAAAGCCCTTCATCAGGAATAGAGGCAGGGTGCCTGCAGAGTGGAGAGATAAATGAGAGGGGGTGGGGGTGGGGAGAAAGTAGCTTAGAGTACAATAGGTGAATGGGGGTGGGGATGGAGGAAATAGGTCACAGAGGAGGATGGGGGAAGGTAGCAAAGAATACAATAGGTGAATGGAGTGGGGACGGAGGTGATAGGTCAGAGAGAGGGTGGGGGAAGGTAGCAAAGAGTACAATAGGTGAATGGGGGTAGGGATGAAGGTGATAGGTCAGAGAGGGGGGTGGAGTGGATAGGTGGAAAGGAAGATAGGCAGGTGCTCAGGTCATGGGGACGATGTTGAGCTGAAAGGTTGGAACTGGGGTGAGGTGGGGGAAGGGGAAATGAGGAAACTGGTGAGGTCCACATTGATGCCCTGGGGTTGAAGTGTTCCGGGTGGAAGATGAGGCATTCTTCCTCCAGCCGTCAGGTGGTGAGGGAGCGGCAGTGGCGGAGGCCCAGATCCTGCATGTCCTTGGCAGAGTAGGAGGAGGGAGTTGAAATGTTGGGCCACAGGGTGATGAGGTTGATTGGTGCGGGTGTCCCGGAGATGTTCTCTAAAGTGCTCTTCTAGGAGGCGTCCAGTCTCCCCAATGTACCCCGATGCTCCCTTCCCGCACCCTCCTATCTGACCTATCACCTCCATCCCCATTCACCTATTGTACTCTAAGCTACTTTCTCCCCATCCCCACCCCTCTCTCGTATATCTCTCCACTCTGCAGGCACCCTGCTTCTATTCCTGATGAAGGGCTTTTGCCCGAAACGTCAATTTTCCTGCTCTTCTGATGCATTTCCAGCACCACTCTAATCCACAAACTGTAATATAGTGTGTTGCTCCTTTATAATAGTTGAAACTTTCTTAAGGGTCACTGCTGGTTTTACAACATTTTGATACACAAGTAACCTTCGGTCAGCTGTCTGTAGAGACACATTAGGGTGGGGATCCACAGGCCCGGAGGAAATAGGATCATGGGGACGGGCAGAAAAGTAGGAGCAATTGCATCAGACTGGATATCCGTTCATGTGCCATTGTTAAGTTTAATTGTGGAAGGGTCCTCAGGTTTCACTGTAATCACAGTTTGATTTTTTTTAATGTGATTTTTTTCCCCCAGTTCAGCATGTATTTGACCTTGCGTGGAGCGATATGAAGAAGCAAGCTGAACAAATCTCAAGTTAGCATGAGTGAGAAATTAGCTTTCACTCACTCAAATAAAGGTAAAACATTATTTTAAAAGATAATATCAGCCAAAATCTCGTGATGTACACACACATACAAAATAACGGTCCCCTCGGTTCACCTGGAGATTTTAGGAAGACTGGCAGGAGGCAAAAAGAAGTCTTAAGGCTCTTGGGGTTTTGGAATCATTCAAGCAGATCAGCATTCCAACCTTAATCATTGGGATCATCTTCTGCATTCATTAGCAGGCCATGAATACTCACCAACACTTCAGGTCACTGGAACAGTACAGTACAGGAATACGCCCTTCAGCCGAACATATCTGTGCTGACCAAATTGCCATTCTGAACTAATCCCATCTGCTTGCAAGTGGCCCCTATGCCTCTATTCCTTATCCGTTCATGTGTCTGTCTAACTGCCTCTTAAGCTTTGCTAATTTATCTGCTTCTACCTCCTTCTCTGGAAGCACTTTCTGGGCACCTATCATTCTCTGTAAAAAAAACTTTCCATGCACACTCCCTTAAACCTTTCCCTTGTCATCTTAACCTATTCTCCTTAGCATTTGTTATTTCCATCCTGGGGAAAAAAAAGACTTCAAATATCCATCCTATCCATGCTTCACATAATTTTATATATTTGTATCAGTTCGCCACACAGCCTCTAGCAAAAACAATCCATGTTTGCCTAACCTCTCCTTATAACTAAAACACTCCAATCCAGGCAACATCTTTGTAAAACTCTTTTGCACTCTCTCCAAAGCCTCCACATCCATCCTCTTTGTGGTGACCAGAACTGGATACAATGCTCCAAATGTGTCTAATTGCAGCTGCAACATGACTTGCCAACTTTTATACTCACTACCCTGACTGATGAAGGCATGCATGCCATATGCCTTTTTTACCTCCTTATTCAATTGTCTTGCCACTTTCAGGAAGCTATGGACTTCAACCCCAAGATCTGTCTGTATATCGATGCACCTAAGGGTCCTACCATTACCTGTATGTTTCTTCGTCTGTATATATTTGACCCTCTCCAAAATAAATCACCTCATACTTGTCTGAACTAAACTCCATTTTGCTGCCCAACTTTCCAACTGATCTCCAGCCTGCCGTAAATTTTGATAACCTTTCTTGCTATCCACAAATTCACTGATTTTTGTGTCACCTGCAAACTTACTCGTCAGACCACCTACATTTTCGTCTAAGTCAGTTATATATATTATAAACAAAAGAGATCTCAGCACTGTTCTTGTAGAATCAGACCCCCAGTCAGAAAATCACTCCTCCACAACTACCCTCTGTTCCCAACAACAAAACCAAATTTGTATCCAAATTACCGATTTATCAAGACTCCCATGTGACTTAATATTCTGGACCAACCTTCCATGAAGGATCTTGTCCAATGCTTCAGCACAGTCTATGTAGACATCTACAGCACTACCAACAATCTATTATCTTTGTCACCTCTACAAAAGCTCAATCAGGTTTGTGTGCGATGACTTCTCCCATATAAAGCCAAGCTGACTATCCCACCACCTCATGCTCCCACGAGGAGGTTGAACTTTACCATCAACTTTAACATTACCTTCCATCCCAACCTCAAATTCACCTGGACCATCTCGGACACCTCCCTTCCCTTCCTGGACCTCTCCATCACCATCCCCAGTGACTAACTAACCACAGACATCTATTACAAGCCCACCGACTTTCACAGCTACCTAGACTACACCTCCTCCTACTTCCTGTAAAAACGCTATCCCTTATTTCCAAATCCTCCGCTTCTGCCACATCTGTTCCCAGGATGACCAATTCCATCTCAGCAAGTCCCAGATGGCCTCCTTCTTCCAAGATCACAACTTTCCTTCCCATGTGGTTGACGATGCCCTCCAGTGCATCTCCCCTACTTCACATATCTGCCCTTGGACCCCATCCAATGCAACGAGGACAGAACTCCCCCTGGTCCTCACCTTCCACCCCACAAACCTCTGCACACATCGCATTGTCCTCTGCCACTTCTGCCATCTCCAAACCGACCCCACCACTTCCCTCCCCACCCCATCAACATTCCTCAGGGACCATTCCCTCCATGACTTCTTGTCAGTTCCACGCCCTCCACCAGCCCACACCCCATTCCTGGCACCTTTCCCTGCCACAACAGATAATGCAAAATCTGTGCCCACACCAGTCCCCTCACCTCCATCCAGGCCCCAAGGGATCCTTCCACATCCATCACAAATTAACCTGTACCTCTATCAATGTCATGTACTGCATCCATTGCACCTGATGTGGTCTCCTCTATATCAGGGAGACAGGACGCCTTCTTGCGGATCGTTTCAGAGAGCATCTCTGGGTCACCCTCACCCACCAATCCCACTGTCCCATGGCTGAACACTTCAACTCTCCCTCCCACTCCATCAAGGACATGCAGGTCCTGGACCTCCTCCACTGCCAAACCGTTACAACCCAACGCTTGAAGGAAGAACACTTCCCTCATATTCCATCTTTGGACCCTGCAACCACAAAGGATAAATGTGGATTACAATAGTTTCCTCATTTCCCCATCCCTCACATTATCCCAGTCTCAAGCCTCCAACTCGGCACCGCTCTCCTGACCTGTCCATCACTCTCCCCTCTGACTTTTCACCTTCTCTCTCACCTTCATCCACCTATCGCTGTGTGAGCTACCTTCCCCCTAACCCCACCCCCCTCCCTTTTATCTCTCAGCCTGCGGCCCACAATTCTCATTCCTGATGAAGGGCTTATGCCCAAAACAACGATTCTCCTGCTCCTGGGATGCTGCCTGACCTGCTTTGCTTTCCCAGCAACACACTCTCGATATATCCAGCAACTACAGTCCTAATAAGTTAGTTCTTTCCAAATAGACTAAATTCTGTCCCTAAGAACCTTCCCAATAATTTCCCTCTCATTTATCTAAAGCTCAATGGCTTACAATTTCCTGGATTTTCCTTGGTGCCCTTCTTAAACAAAAGATGAAGATTGGCTATGCTCTGGCATTCTGGGATTGACCGGTGGCTAAAGAGAGTACAAAGATCTTTGCCAAGGACCAACAATCTCCTCCCTTGCCTTACTCAGTATCCTGTGATAGATTCTGTCAGGCCCTTATCTACCTGAATGTTTTTTTAAGATACACAACACCTCGTCCTTTTTAATTTTGACATGTCCCAGAATATCAACAAATATATCCCTTTTCTTAGCATATCAGTCTCCTTAATAAATACAAATGCAGAGTACTGATTAAGAAGCTCACCCACTTCCTCTCCTCCATGCACAAATTCCCTTCTTGGTTTTTGTGTGGACCTACTCTTTCCCTAGTTAACCTCTTGATCCTAACACATCTATAAAATGTCTTAGGATTTTCCTTAATCCTACTTGCCAAATACAATTTGTGCCCCTTCTAGTCATCCTAATTACTTGTTTGAATTCTTTTTTGGTTCCTTTATACTCCTTAAGGATCTTGTTTGATCTTAGTTTCGTGAAACTTACATGTGTTTCCTTTTCCTTTCTGACTGAACTTTTAATACCTCTCATCATTCCAGGTGCACGAATCTTTCTATCTTTATCTTTCATCCTCAGAGGAATATGCTAGTCTGAAACACTGATTAACTGGTTGTTAAAAGTTTCCCATATGTCAGATGTGGATTTATCTGCAATGAACTTGCCCCAAATCTAATTTCTCCTGTTTCTACCCAATACTGTTGTAATTAGCCTTCCCATATTTTAGTGTTTTCACCCAAGGACCAGTCTTATACTTATCTAAACCTACCTTAAAATTTTACTGAATTATGCTCACTGTTCCCAAAAAGCTCCCCCCACTGATACATTGATCACCTGGCCAAGCTTATTCCCCAATAGGAGGCCTAGTATGGCGCCTTCCCTAGTTGGAGTATCTATGTGGAATTAGCTTAATAGAATCTTAAGTGCCATCAAGCAATATACCAGGAAAGGGTATATTGCAGGTATTGTCATTTCTTACAAATAAAGAGCAAGGCAATACTGAAGCACCTTTGCAGGACGAATGCCAAGATCTACATATGGAACCCCTGACAGGCCGATCTGCAGCTGAGCGCTTGGGAAACTATGCTGGTGGAACTGAAATTGAAGTTCCTTGTCACTCACTCCCTTCAAATTTCAACTGGGAAATGTGTGGCATCTTCCAACTGGCTGACCACACATGCTTTTGTGAGTTCACCGATGCCCTTTAGAGGGATGTAACGCAGCTAGGCACAGAAAGTCAAGATGATTGAGTTGTGGGATTACAGCTACCACTGGGCTCCCTCTGGTGCAAGGGATCATTGATTACAGTCGAGAGCGTGTTGCTGGAAAAGCACAGCAGGCCAGGCAGCATCCGAGGAGCAGGAGAATCATTGTTTCACACATAAGCTCTTCATGAGGGCTTATGCCCAAAATATCAATTTTCCTGTTCTTCAGTTGCTGCCTTTTCCAACACAACACTCTCAACTCTGATCTCCAGCATCTGCAGTCCTCACTTTCTCCACTGTTGATTAGAGCCATGTTACTTTCACAGCTTCCTGATATCATTCAGCCAGATTCCTGAACAGGAAGGGACTTCATTCCTTCAATATTCAGCCCATTTATAACCATAGCCAATAATTCCTACAGATGTATGCACACACTATCCAGGGAGCTGTCATGACACTTACATTCTGTCCAATTCCAAGTTCCCCAAATTCTTGTCCTTTTTGTATCATTCCCAAGGCTGGCTCTTGGGTGAAGGGGACATACCAGAAGCTTGACTAATGACCAGTGCAAAACACAAGACTGATGCCAAATAACACCACAATGTTGCCCATGCATCCTCTAGGGCCATAGCAGAACAGATATTTAGCTTTCTGAAGATGCACTTCCATTCCCTGGTCCACTTAGGAGGATTTGACTTGATCTATTATTGTTATATGTATCTAGGTACAGTAAAAAGTTTTGTTTTGCATGCAGTAGAGGCAGGTCCTACCACACAAAGATAGGGTGATAGAAGAGGGCAAGGAATACAAAGTTAAGGCTGCAAAGAAGGTACACAAAAACAAGATCAAGATTAGATTGAATGTGAGAGGGGTCCATTTAGAAGTCTAATAACAGCAGGGAAGAAACTGTTCTTAAATTTGTTTTTATGTGTGTTTAAGTTTTTGCATCTTCTGCTTGACAGAAGAGGTTGGAAGAGATTATAACTGGGGTAGGAGGGGTCCTTGATAATGTTGGCTGCTTTTTCGAGACAGCATGACGTGTAGGTGGGGAGTCAAAAGTTGGAAGGTTCAGCTTGTGTGATGGTCTGGGATGTGTTCACAACTCTCTGTAGTTTTGTACAGTGCTGGTTAGAACAGTTGTCATACCAAGCCATGATGCATCCAAATAGAATGCTTTCTAAGATACATCTATAAAAGTTATTGAGAGTCCTTATAGACGTGCCAAATTTCCTTAGCTTCCTGAGGAAGAAGAGGCATTGTTGTGCCTTCTTGGCCATCACATCAATATTGGTGGTCCAGATCAGATTGTTGGTAATTGCCACTCCTAGGAACTTGATGCTCTCTGAAACAGCCCCATACATTCCAGTAATAGAACAGTCCAGTATCTGCCATACTGGGACTCTAGATGGCTGTGCACAACCCAACTAACTGATAGGGTGAGAACATAGTAAAGGATCAGATGGACCAGTTAACTTTCTGCTCAGACAAAGTACTTTCTGTTTGTTTTCAAAGGGGAAGACACAAGAAGTCTTCTTGAAATGACTATGATCCAAGGATCCAGTGGGACTCTGAAACTGATGGAAATTAGTAAAAAAAAGTCGCACTGGAAAAATTAAGGAGATTGAAAGTTGACAAATCCTCACAACCTAATTGCTGTCACCTTAAAATGTTGAAAGAGATGATTATGGACACCGTGAATACATTGTTGAAAGCTTTCAAAATTCAATTAATTCTGCAAAGGTGCTGCAGATTGGTAGGTTAAAAACGTAACTCAATGGTTTAATATAATCTATTATAAAAGATGTGATCATTGGTTATTTAAATTGTCTGATTTAAATAATAATTGTCTGATTGGACACACTCACTATGGATTTATGAAGGGAAACCCATGTTTGACCAATCTTATAGAGTTTTCTAAAAATGTTATTAGCAAAGTCAAAGAGGGGGAAATCATTGGATCTGATGAATTTGGATTTCCAGAAGGCTTTTAATTACGTCTCACAATGATGTTAGTAAACAAAATTAATTGCCATGGAATGGGAATAATATACAATACTAGCATGGTGAGGATTGATGTAAGAGGGAGAAAGCACAGAAGAATGAATGGCTCATTCTCAATTTGGCAGACTGTGACCATTTGAATGCCAAAGTTATCATTGCTTGGGGCCAGGTTTCACAATCTATGTTAATGACTTGGACGTGAGGGAAATTGTAATACTTCCAAGTTTGCAGAGATATAAAACTTGATGGAAATGAGAGTTGCGAGGAGGATGGGAAGAGAATTCAAGGAGATTTAGTCAAAACCAAGTGAGTGGGCAAGAGCATGGCAGATGGAATGTAATGGGAAGAAATGGGGAGTTATCCACTTCAATAGCTGGACTAGAGGTGCAGAGTATTTCTTCAATAGTGAGAGGTTGGAAAATATTGACATCCAAAGGGACCTAAGTGTCTTTGTTCATAAGACGCTGAAAGGTAACATGCAGGTGTAATAAGCAATTCAGAAAGTAAACAGCATGTTAGCTTTTATTGAAAGAGGATTTGAGTACACAATCAAAGAAGTTTTGTTTCACTTGTATATAAAATTGGCCAGACCACCCCTGGAATATTGTGTGCAGTTCTGGTCCCTTGCCGAAAGGAGGATATGCATGTCATACAGAGAGTACGGTAAATGTTCACCAGATTTATTCCGAGAGAGTAAGACTAACCTGTGAGAAGAGATTGAGGAGACAGAGCCTGTATTCTTTGGAATTTAGAAGAATGAGAGGCAATGTCACACATAGAAATTTCTTAAGGGAGTTTTGATTTGATTTGATTTATTATTGTCACATGAACTGAAATAGAGTGAAATATTTTGTATTGCGTATTATCCAGCCAAATCATACCTTATTTAAGTGAAAGGGTTCCTTCACCTTCAGGTTCCTCATCAATTCTGTCTCAATTTAAATCACCAAATCCAGAATTGCCTTTTCATGAACATACTCTACCACAAGCTGCTCCAACAAAAAAACCCCTAACCATGCCACAGATTCCTTTTCTCAGGATTTGCTACCAACCTAATTTTCCCAGTCCATCTACATATAGAAATCCCCCATGATTATTACCTTTCTTGAGATGCCTTTTCTATCCACTGATTTTTTTTTCTGTCCCACATCACAACTACTGCTCGGAGCCCTGTACATAACTCATATCGAGGTCATTTTCCTTTGTTCTAGAACAAGGGTTACCATCTTAGAGTAAGACAAGCCATTTAGAACTGAGATGAGGAGGAATTTCTTCACTCAGAATGTGTTTAACCTTTGGAATTTTATATCCCAGGTGGGAAAGAAAACTCAGTCACAACATAAATTACAATGGAAATGGAAATATGGTATTTGTCATAGAGTTAGAAACATGGAAAGCATGGATCAGAACCCTTCAGTCCAACTCATCCAGTTAGATTTGACATTCCAATCTGACCTAGTCCCATTTGCTAGCATTTCGCCCATGTCCCTCTAAATCCTATTCAGATACCCATTCAGATGTCTTTTAAGTTTTGTGATTGTAGCCTCTTCCACCACTTCCTCTGGCAGCTCATTCCATACACTCACCACCCCTGCATGAAAAGGTTACCCCTCAGGTAATTTTCAAATCATTCCCTCTAATTTTGGACTCACCCATCTCGGAAAAAGAGCTTAAATATTCACCCTATCCATGCACCTCATGACTTCATAAGGCTCTATAAAGTCACCCCTGAACCTTCAATGTTCCAAGGAAAAGCCCCAGTCTATTCAGCCTGTCCCTATAACTCAAACCTTCTAGTTCTGGTAACATTCTTGTAAATCCTTTCTGCACCCTTTCAAGTTTCACAACATCCTTCCTTTGGAAGCCAACTGGAAATATATACCGTATTCTGAAAGTGGCCTCACCAATGTCTTCTCTGCAGCATTTCAATTCCTATTCTCAATGTTCAGAGCAATGAAGGCAAGCATGCTGAAGAAAGCATTATATGATGTGTGCCAGAGATACCCGTGAGGTGTTTATCCTCATGTAATCTTTTGTGGTTGTGTCCTTGCCCCGTACAAGCCTCTGGAGCAAAGCTGTCAGCTGTGTACAATCTCCTAGTTATGATGAAAGGTCAGTGAACTGATGCTGTGTGAGCTGTTGAGTGTTGTTGTTCCTTTTTTTGTTTAGTGTGTGAACCTTGGCAGATGTGTGAGAGACAGTATCACAGTGATGCCAGTAGTTTATTATAATTATGACAGGTGAAATATGCTGTTTTTTGAGGGCCACAAGTTAACAAGTCACCCAATATTTTTGATTTGAACACCAAAATTGTTATTTGTTTCCTTTTTGTACTGCAATCCAGAATGAAGTTGACTTTCATTTGGCTTCTTTAACACGTTTATTGTAAAACAGCAAAAACAAACTGAATAACTGGTTTATATCTAAACTATAAGAGCAATACCTTCATCTCTTACCTCTCTCACTATTTTGTTTGGCTATTTCCTCAAAGTCATTTGACTTTCTGTAATCAACAGTGGATTATAGCACACATTAAACTGTCAACTTCATTTCCAAGAACCAATATGTGTTCCCTTTAAATCTTTGGTAAAAACTCTTTTTAATCCATAAGCTGTCCACACAGTTCAACATCTTCCAGCTCTATACATAGTCCATAAATTCTAGATATGTATTCCGAATACATGCTGTACTGGTAGCTGAAATGAAGTGATAGATCTTGATTACATTTGAGGTATTTGATGAAGATGTGTGCCACCTGATCTTGTTTTTGACAATTTTCTGATGTGATAATCTTCCAGCACTAAGTTATTCATAAGACCGTAAAGAAATGAGCGATACATACCCTGGCAGAGCAAGATAGATCATTCCTCCTCTTGTGGCACTGGAGACAGAGTCTCTTGAGCAGCTCCAACACACTGACCTCCATAGTCATGTCTGTTCCAGGCTGCCTTTGTCAGCTGAGATGACCCCCAGCTGCCAGCCCCTCAGGAAATCATTATCCTCTCCAATCTCAACAGCTTTCAGCGGAACCTCAAGGAGAAGCATCGCTAAAGCCTACCAAGGTCACTGACATTTCCAGGAGTGGTTACTGTGACTAATAGAGGCTGAGTCATGTTCCTGGGTTACAGGGAGGGAAGGGCTGTCTGGGTGGCTTTTAAATATGGTGCCTGGATGGTTCCAGTGCAAGTTTCTGCCCCTCCTGCCCAAAACGTTTGGTGTTTATTTTCATGCAATGAGCTGAGAAGAATGTAATTACATGAGAAAATCTAATCCATTCCGAAATGGAGGTACCTTCAGCTTTTAAGCCTATCTTTACACTTTGTCTTAGAGCAATATCTGGGTGGTGGGGCATCCATGGCACTGTGGTAGTGTCTCTACTTCTGAGTCAGGTAAGCTCAGGTTCAAGTCCCACCTGCTCCAGAAGTGTGTCATAACAAATCTAAACAAGTTAATTAAACATATTGATCTCCACCCAGGATGAGGCAAGATGTGAGGGGAAAATGTTCATTATTGGAAGAATTGCCTGTTCCCTGGTTCCTTTGGTGGTCACCACATTCCAGTGAGGTGGCCAAGTAGGTAAACTATGTAAACAGCTTCTTTTAAACTGCAATCTGTCCTTTGGTCTGTCTGGGATGTTATGTGTAAACACCTTTTTAGCTTACTTCAGTGTGTTGCCTCTCTGTCTCTCTATTCCCAGTTCATCCTCTTCTCACATTGTCTCTACTTCCAGTTTAGTGTATTGTCTCTCTCTGTCTCTATGTTCTCAATTCAGTATCTTCTCACTCTCTGTCTCTCTGCATTTCCTGTTCAGTGTGTTCTCTCTCTTTCTCTATTCCTAAATTCAGTGTGTTGTCTGCCTACCTCTCGGTATTCAGAATTCAGTAGCCTGTCTGTTTGTCTCTATTCGGAATACAGTGTCTTGTCTCTCTGTCTCTCTATGTTCTCAATTCATTGTGTTCTCTGTTTATTTCTCTTTCTTCTCATTTCAATGTGTTGTCTCTCTGTCGCTGTGTATTACCAGTTCAGTGTGTTGTCACCTTCTCTCGCACTCTCCCTTCGCAGTTCAGTGTATTGCCACTCAGTCTCAATTCCAGTTCACTTGGTTTAATAGTCATCACTAGCACTTTACTCACTGATGTTGTCCTTAATCTCATTGCTCACATTTAGCCTGTAAAGCACTTCTCTTGCTTTGCTTCAACTAGAGTCAATTCCATGATGGCTTGCATGGATGCACTTCAGAATCACTTTTTGGCCAAGCGTAAGTTGTGTTGAGTTTTTTTTAATGTTTCTTGCCATGAGATCTATCAAGATTTCTCACCTTATCTTAAAAAGATCCATTGTGTTAAACTACCTACCCCACTCCTATGGCAATCCCTAATATTTGATTCTATCTCCATCTGGCCACATGTCATTCCCAGAACAACTTGCCACTCACTGGCTATTTACTGGAAGAGTGGCATCCCGAACATTTCTCTGATGGTGATGCGGAGGCCCTGGTGGAGGGCCATCCTCTTCCTGGAGGACAGACAGAGGAGGTCACACAACAAGTCACTGGCAGCCTGATCTGAGTTCAACATCTGAGCCAGTGTTCTCAAAGGATGACACTGCTGCAGAAGCTCAGGGACCTGCTCCCAAGGTAAGTGCCAAAACTCTTCTATGTATAGCCTTACAGTCACTTACTGAAGCTACCTCCCATCAAGTCTCACACTCTACCACACTCACCATTGCCTGCAACATCTTCCGTCAACTACTCTAAGAAACCTCCAACCCTGTTCAGCCTTCAACACTCCTAACTCTGTATGATCTCTGCATTGGGCAAAAATGAAGACTACAGATGATGGAAACCAGAGTCTAGATCAGAGTGGTGCTGGAAAAGCACAGCAGGTCAGGCAGCATCCGAGGAACAGGAAAATTAATGTTTCGGGCAAAAACCCTTCACCAGGAATAGAGGCAGGAAGCCTCCAGGGTGGAGAGATTATTGGGGGTGGGGAGAAGGTGGCAAAGAGTACAATAGGTGAATGGGAGTGGGGATGGAGGTGATAGGTCAGAGAGGAGGGTGGGGAAAGGTAGCAAGGAGTACAATAGGTGAATGGGGGTGGGGATGGAGGTGATAGGTCAGAGGGGAGGGTGGACTGGATAGGTGGGAAGGGAGATTGGCAGGTAGGACAGGTCACGGGGATGGTGCTGAGCTGGAAGGTCTCTGCACTGCCTACCCCCATGCACCAGCACTACCAGCCATACCGTGCACTTTCATCTCACTCACTTACTCCACAATAATGCGCAGCAGGAGATATTTAAAAAGTTTAAATGTTGCTTTTATACTTATACCTTCCTGCTCCAGTTTAGTTTCTTTTTCTCTGTAATCATGGCCAGGTTTGACTAACAGCACATAAAAGAGTTAAGTCCCACATCATCAAACACTGAACAATTGAACAATTTTTCTTTTGTGAAACTAAGAAGCCTTATGTTAAATTAAACCATCGTAAATGACAAACATGTGGACATTGATTAATTTATTAAAGAGCTCAGCATGCCTGAAAAAGCACAGAAATAAACTTTGAGTTATTGATGACAGCACTGAGATGTATGAACTTGCGATTGTGATGCCACACAATCAACTTGATGAAGTGAATGATAAAGATTACAGTCACTATTTGAATACAGTTAGTGCTCTTGTGGTGCAGTAGTACTGTCCTCTGCTTCTGAGCTTGAAAACCTTGGTTCTAATCCCTCCTGGTCCAGAGGTCTCACCATCCCCGCCCCCCAGAACCCTGAGGGAAACACCACCCCTGCTCATGACTCCACCCCCATTCCCCACACCACAGCACCCACTCCAGTAATAGACTCCAGCCCATTCCCAGCTCTACACCCACACCGGGTCCCAGCTCTCAGCCCTGCCGAGTTTTCATCATCCCTCCAGACCTCCCCCTCAGCAAAGGACTCACCTTCACCCCCCTCCGTCCACGCATCAATGAATTTAATACACGTCGTGACGTAGAACACTTCTGCTGCCTCCGCCTCCGAGCTTACTTTCACAATCAGAACTCCCGCCCACCTTCTGAAGACCCCTTCGCCTACCTCCAACACACTGCATCCACCTGGACACCCCGCGCTGGCCTATTACCTGCCCTCGATCTCTTCATTTCCAACTGTCACCGAGACATTAACCGCCTCAACCTGTCTACCCCCTCCCCCACTCCAACCTCTCACCCTCACAACGCGCAGACCTCCACTCCCTCTGCTCCAATCCCGATCTCACCATCAATCCGGCAGATAAAGGGGACACAGTGGTAGTCTGGCGCACTGACCTCTACACCGCTGAAGCCAGACACCAACTCAAGGACACCTTTTCCTACTGCCCCCTCGACCATGATCCACCCTCCCATCACCAAACCACCATTTCCCAGACCATACAGAACCTCATCACCTCAGGAGGTCTCCCAACCACAGTTCCAACCTCTAAGTCCGGGACTGCCCGGTTCTACCTCCTTCCCAAGATCCACAAGCCTGACCACCCTGGCCAACCCAGCAGCATGCTCCTGCCCCACTGAACTCATCTCCACCTACCTCGACACTGTCCTATTCCCCTAGTCTAGGAACTTCCCACATACTTTCTAGACACCACCCATGCCCTCCACCTCCTCCAAGACTTCCGTTTCCCCGGCCCCCAATGCCTCGTCTTCACCATGGATATCCAATCCCTCTACACCTCCATCCGCCATGACCAAGGCCTCCAAGCCCTCTGCTTCTTCCTCTCCCGACGTCCCCAACAATACCCTTCCACCAACACTCTCATTTGGCTGAACGGGTCCTCACCCTCAATAGTTTCTTCTTCGAATCCTCCCACTTCCTCCAGACCAAAGGGGTAGCCATGGGCACCCGTATGGGCCCCAGCTATGCCTATCTCTTTGTTGGCTACGTAGAACAGCCCATTTTCCATAATTACATAATTACACTCTCCACCTCTTCCTCCGCTACATTGATGACTGCATTGGCGCCACCTCGTGCTCCTGCAAGGAGGTTGAGCAATTCATCAACTTCACCAACACATTCCACCCTGACCTTAAATTTACCTGGACCATCTCTGACACCTCCCTCCCCTTCCTGGACCTCTCCATCTCCATTAATGACGACCGACTTGACACCGTCATTTTTTTACAAACCCACTGACTCTCACAGCTACCTGGATTACACCTATTGCCAACCTACCTCCTGCAAAAATGCCATCCCATATTCCCAATTCCTCCACCTCCACCGTATCTGCTCCCAGGAGGACAAGTTCCGCCACGGAACACACCAGATGGCCTCTTTCTTTAGAGACCGCAATTTCCCTTCACACTTCCTTGAAGATGCCCTCCAATGCATCTCGTCCACATCCCGCACCTCCGCCCTCAGACCCCACCCCTCCAACCGTAACAAGGACAGAACCCCACTGGTGCTCACCTTCCACCCTACCAACCATCACAAAAACCAAATCATCTGATGACATTTCCACCACCTCCAAATGGACCCCACCACCAGGGATATATTTCCCTCCCCACCCCTTTCCGCTTTCTGCAAAGACCATTCCCTCTGTCACTATCTGATCAGGTCTACGCCCCCCCCAACAACTCACCCTCCTGTCCTGGCACCTTCCCCTGCCACTGCAGGAATTACAAAACCTGTGCCCACACCTCCTCCCTCACCTCCATCCAAGGCCCCAAAGGAGCCTTCCACATCCAATAAATTTCACCTGCACTTCCACCAATATCATTTATTGTATCTGTTGCTCCCGATGCGGTCTCCTCTACTTTGGGGAGACTGCTCGCTTCCTAGCAGAGCGCTTTAGGGAACATCTCTGGGACACCCGCACCAATCAACCCCACCGCTCTGTGGCCCAACATTTCAACTCCCGCTCCTACTCAGCTGAGGACATGGAGGTCCTGGGCCTCCTCCACTGCCGCTCCCTCACCACCCGACGCCTGGAGAAAGAATGCCTCATCTTCCGTCTCGGAACACTTCAACCCCAGGGCATCAATGTGGACTTCACCAATTTCCTCATTTCCCCTTCCCCCATCTCACCCCAGTTCCAAACTTCGAGCTCTGTTCCTATGACTTGTCCTACCTGCCTATCTTCCTTTCCACCTATCCACTCCACCCTCCTCTCTGACTTATCACCTTCATCCCACCCCCATTCACCTATTATACTCCTTGCTACTTCCTCCCCACCCCCACTCCCCTCTCATTTATCTCTCCACCCTGCAGGCACTTTGCCTCTATTCCTGATGAAGGGCTTTTGCCCGAAACATCGATTTTCCTGCTCCTCTGATGCTGCCTGACCTGCTGTGCTTTTCCATCACCACTCTAATCTAGACTTTGGTTTCCAGCATCTGCAGCCCTTGTTTTTATCATGTGGCATAACATGTTGATTCTAAGAATATCCTTAACTATATTGAAATAGTGTGTTGATAATTCTTGCAAGTCTCAAGATTGTTGCATGACTTGCAAAGAAACTGTTGTCTTTTCTCAACTGACCTTAAATAAAAATTATGATTCATAACTTTAATACAAGACAGTTGAATTTAGAAAGAAACAACAAGGCTAGTTATCCTGTGGTAACAACTCCACTGGAGAAATATCAATTAGGGGAAAATAGGCAATGCATGATATTTTGAATTAAGTTCAATTCAATGTGGATCAATCAAAGACTAATCGTTACCTCAGAAACAAATCAAAGAGCACAGAGGATTAATACAAGATCAGTTGATATCCAACCAAAGGTAAAAGCCTATCATCAGTGCTGTCAGAGCAGGAATTGTGGAATCCCACAAGAAAGCAAGGGGTCCTCATCAGATCGGACTTTCCCATGTCACTTAGGTTTACTCTGGATATCAATAACCCAAGGCAGTTCTAACAATGGGACAGTATAGTACACCACAAAAAAAAGCTGCAAAGATCTTACCCATACAATGCTTACTATTACAAGTGATCCAGCTTATGTCGATTTATCCCAGAATCAGACTGAAACAGATCAACACATTTCGTCTCAGCTTCCAGTCATTGATAAGATAATCCCATCCTGAGCTAGTTAACTATCACACTGAGTATAGTCCCCTAACACCTTTTCTTCATATGACAGGTTGTGGATTCAAACTTTAACATGGACCAGTCTCCAGCAATTTGATCAGTTTGACCACTGGAAACATTACAGATGTGTTCTGATGCTCTGATGAAAAGTTACCTACATCAAAACATTAGCTTGCTCTCTCTCCATGGATGATGCCTGACTCCAGCACTTTTGTCTCAGTACCGATTCCAGCATTTGCAGAAACAAAAACAAAAATAGCTGGAAGAGCTCAGCAGGTCTGGCAGCATCTGTAAAGAGAAATCAGAGTTCACATTTCGCATCCAGTGACCCTTCCTCAGAACTGCCAGTCCCAGCATCTGCAGTAATTTGCTCCTATCACAAATGTGCTGTTTTCCATGGCCAGTTTGATCACTTATCCACTTATCCACTTATCACTTAGGACTTGTTCTTTTTCCCTGGAAAGAGGCTTATCTTTTGATTTTAGCTTAATCATGTAGTTACTACATTTCTGTCATTCAATCAACTTTAATATACTTACACAGCACAAACCTGTGATCAGCACTCTCTGTTCAGCTGATAGTTACTCTACATTGGTCTCTTTTAAAGCAAGACTCCAGCCTTTAAAACAGACTATGATGGTTTGGTCCATTACTGTTGACTTATTGCATTCAAACCAATCATACATTCTTTCAAACACAGGAACATTAAAACCAGTGACGTTTCTAATGATTAGGTGATCATCTAACCATGAATTTTCAATATAGCAGACTTCATTTCATTTTGGTTGACTTGGTACATTTTAGGTTAATATTTACAATTGTACTCAACTGAGACTGATGCCCTAGGCTTTACTATACGTGCATTAAAATTGTTTTGCAACTCTATAGGTTTGAAGATATTTGTTAATAGATGCTGTTGGATGTACAGTAGTTTCAGTAATAATTCTCAGTCTCAGGTCTGTATGTAGCTCCTGAGCAGTTGCCTGGGTGCTTGGCTAATAAAGGTTATTCAAAAGGTGGCTCTTGCTATCCCTTTGCAAACTTGAATCAGAGGCAAAGAGGAACAATAAATCAAAGTCCTCTACTAACAAGTATCAGCAATGAACAGATGAGAGGAGGATCTGAAACCCCACTTTTCCTTGGAGGATGACAGAGAGGAACAGAGGAGCCTGATGACAATGGGTTGAGGAAAGCTCGTTGAGACTTTCCCAGTACTCAGAAAATTGGAAGGGTCATAAGGGTCACGCTGACTCAGCAACCTTCCTCTTGAGATCTTCTGAAACTCTCTGACTATTCCCTGCCACTCCTCCCTACATGAGGGAGAGGAAACATTCAGTAAGCACACATCTGAAGATTCCCATTGTCACCCATATTGACTGAAGATTGAGATTTCCATGACCGACAGTCTCCCCAGAAACAGACCATAAAGCTGTAGCAAAATCAGGCCCCTTTGCTGCACTCAGCCCTGCCATTCCCCCATCTCTGTCTTGTCATCAAGAAATGATAAATCACAGGTCTGCTCATCAGTATAATCAGTTTAACAAATTAAATGTTAATTTTAAATATCTGAAAAAATATCTCCAAGTGACTTAAAAATGTAACTACCAATGAGGTTTCTGGTATTGCCAATGCTACTTTGGGTGCTCTTGCCCTGTGTGTTTTCGATAAGGTGGAGGCAGTCTGCTCACTTGCCTGTGCTCAGGGCTGAGATGCTTTTGGCTTCCATCCTCATTGTGGAGGCCCCTTTGGGAGCACCATGGCAGGGACAACTACTTCATCGATGGTTCTTTAGTCAGAGAAGCCTAGGACTGCTCCTGCTGCACATTGAAGTGGGTCATCACCAGCATTTTGAACTACCTCAGCTTTTTCATGGGATCCTCAAATGTTAGATAGGGTCACCAGATTGAATATAACCCTATTAATTCCTTGAAACTGTACACCATCAGTGACATTCAACCATCAGCGTTTCAGAGATCTTATTGTTTTGTGCACTTTATTGTGATTCCCCTGGCCTCAGTCAGACTCGTACTGCATGCTGCTCTATAGGAGGGGCCACTCTGTCAATGCAAGAGCTAATGCATCAAGTCCATTGAAACATGCACGGACACTTTCATTGCCTGTCTGTAGCTCTGCAACACCTCAAGAATCACTAACATTCAGGAGCTCAACTATTTCCGATGGCACAGAATATCTGAGTTAAAGTTTTAAGTATGATTTGACTTTTCTTAACATGATTGTGTCCAGAGGAAGAGTCATGTCAGGCACGAAATGTTAACTCTGTTTCACTTTCCATGGATGCTGCCAGACTGGCTAGGTTTCTTTAGCACTTTCTGTTTCACTTCTAGATTTCCAGCATTCACAGCATTTTGGTTGCATTTTCATCCAGAAAATCCATTCCTGTTATTGACACCAGATGTTGACTGGAGTTCTCTGCAAGAAGAAATTTCAAGAAGAATTGTTTTTGCCCCTCAATCGAAGTCTCAAAGGGAGGTACTGGAAAAGCATAAGGACATCTTATCAGGCCAGTAGTGGTCCTCTGAGTTCTGTGCTGCTCAATTCCTTCTGGAAATAGCAAACACAGTCATGGCTACTGTGCCTTGCATTGTAAAATCACCCTCTGCAATGAGGAATTGCTTCCAGGCTGATCGTGATGCCATTAAGTAAACATCAAAGTCATCTCCTCTCCAATTAATGCCTTTGCATTTAAAAATCATGTTGCAGAATTGCTACTGATGTGGTGCAGGTTTCTGACTCCCCACTGAAATTCCAGTGCCTGGTTTCTTGAATCACAGAATGGAAGACTTCTAGGATTTTCTGCCAATCGTCCACAAGTCCTTTTGCATAAAAGCTCCACCAGAATGAATATCAACGATTTCCTTCAGTGAATGAAACTTCAGCTTATTTAAAATACCTGAAATATCACAAATTATACCTGACAATCATTCAACTCGGAACATGAACTTTGCTCTTTCCACCAGTCACCATCACACTCTGAGTTTTTCCAGCATTTCTATTTTCTTTGCAAATTAGCAGCTCAACAGATACATTAAATAGAAGTAGTAGAATATGATAATTGCAAATATTTCATCAGCAGGTTAATAAATGAGTGGTAGACAATATCATTCATATAGTGTTATTACCCATGGAGAGAAGCAACTAAAATGTTAGAAGAGTGAGCAAAGGAAATGTATTGATCCTACAGAGAATAACTAGTCTTGTGGTGTCTTATGCCTGCATATTTAATAATGTGTTTTAAAAAATGCTGCTCAGTGGAATCTCAGTCCCAAGGGAAGTTGTAAATAGCAAAGATTAACTCCTAGTTTTCACAGTCATTCCCTTTGAGGCATGAGGGTCGGAGTAAAGTTCAAGAAGGAATGTTTATGGATGTGTGAAAAACAATACATAATTGTCCTGCACCAGGTCCTGTTGAAGCAAGTAGCACTACTTGCTCAACAATATGATTGCACCATGCAACCCAGGGTGAAACCCTCTGCTGACTAGCTGCATGCTAAGCAGAAGATCCAGCAGCAGCTGTTTTAGCTTGCCTTTACTTCTTAAAGGCAGCCTGTCCCTCTTAAAAGGATGATGCATTCAAGCAATTGCAGCTACTAGAACAGTCACAGAAAGGTTTTAATGGAAGGAAGAAGATTGGGATTGAAGCAAAAGGTCAGAGAAAAACTTTCCAGGTTCTGGGGTGTAGCACTGGAGGTCTTACTGATGGAAGAAGAAATGAGAAGAGAGATGTTACATCCACAGGGAGTCAGGCACACCCATGAAGGGTGCTAATGGTAATAAATGTCAATTTTGAGAGTCTGGCTTCAAGATGAATCTAGAGCAAATAATTTACAATCTCCCGGAGGTGGTCAAGATTAGTGAATGTATCTTCAAATAAATGCTTATTATGTATCCAAAACCTCTTATGCTACACAAAGGATTACAGCCCAATCACTCGTCCATCAGCAATCAGGAGCCATGCCGAACATTCAATTGCTGCATCTCATTCTCAGATACATCAGTCATCTCAGTTACCAAATACCTCCAGCTATTCAAAAATAGCAAGGATATCACATAAACACCCTGATGTATTGTCATCCTTTGCTCTTTCATACAGGATGTGATTACACATAACCACTGGGAACAGCAGAGAATCAATCTCAGCTCCATCTCCTGTCACCTTAGAAGACACCCTGTACTATGTTAAATGGCTTGCAGTCACTGAGCTCATGGCATTCAGTATCTCCAGGATGATAGTATGCATCTTACTTGTGCTCCTTCCCAAGTCCGTTTGGCATGAAATGGAAGCTAAAGTGACTATGGCTTTCCTGGTTTACATCTCCCTGCATTCCCTTTAATTAGGATTTTAGATTTGCATTTTTATTTTACTATCCAAGACTTATTGCCTGGCCAGTGAGTGCTGACTCACTCTGCCATAGAAACTGCAGTCACTGTCAAGGAACAAGGAAAAGTTTTGTTCTACCTTGGCTCAAATAATGAAGACCGTCCTGTCCAGTATGGGTATCATGGGGGCCAACTCCATGACACCTCTTGTAATCTACCCATGATGTACCAATGTTTCAGCTTCCACTGCAGCACAAACAGAAACCCAGCATTTCAGGGCTGTAGTGGAAACCCAAGCTGAAATCATGATAGTCATGCTCATTGTTTTGCAAATTTAGCTTGTTGGTGTGTTTGCTCAGATAAGGAATTTGCAACAGCAATAGTATGTGATGGATGCAGTTATAAGAAGGGGGGAAGTCTCAGATACAGTCACATAGATGGGTTAACTCCAGGAAAGGTAAGTGAGGTAGGCAGCTAGTGCAGGAGTCTTCTGTGGTTATACCCATTTCAAACAAGCATGCTGTTTTGGAAAATATAGGGGGTGATGGATTCTCAGGGGAACATAGCATGAACAGCCAAGTTTCTGGTATTGAGACTGGCTCTGATGCAACAAGGAGTAGGTTAGGTTCCAAGAGATCAATTGTGTTAGGAGATTCTGTAGTCCGAGGTACAGATAGATGTTTCTGTGGCCAGCAGCAAAAAAGCAGAATGGTGTGTTGCTTCTCTGGTGCCAGGATCAAGGATGTCTCAGAGAGGGTGCAGAATGTTCTCACGAGGGAGAGGGACCAGCAAGAGGTCATTGTCCACATTGCAACCAATGACATAAGAAGGGAAAAGGTTGAGATTCTGAAGGGTGATTACAAAGAGTTAGGCAGGACTCTAAAAAGGAGGTCCTCAAGAGTAGTAATATCTGGATTACTCCCAGTACTACGAGCTAGTGAGGACAGAAATAGGAGGATAGAGCAGATGAATGCATGGCTGAGGAGCTGGTGTATGGGAGAAGGATTCACATTTTTGGATCATAGGAAGCTGTTTTGGGGTAGAAGTGACCTGTACAAAAAGGACAGATTGCACCTAAATTGGAAGGAGACTAATATACTGGTAGGGAAATTTGTTGGATCTGCTCGGGAGGATTTAAACTAGAAAGGTCGAGGGTGGGGGGTGGGGAGGGCGGAGGGGGTGTGGTGGGGGGGGTGCATAGTGGGGTGGAGGGGTGGAGGTGAGACCCAGGGAGATAATGAAGAAAGAGATCAATCTGAGACTGGTACAGTTGAGAACAGAAGAGAGTCAAACGGTCAGAGCAGGTAGGGACAAAGTAGGACTAACAAATTAAACTGCATTTATTTCAACATAAGGGACCAAACAGGGAAGGTAGATGAACTTAGGGCATGGTTAGAAACATGGGACTGAGATGACTGGATTAGATTCCCTACAGTGTGGAAACAGGCCCATCGGCCCAACCAGTCCACACCAACCCTCTGAAAAGTAACCCATCCAGATCCAGACTAATGCACTTAACACTATGGGCAATTTAGCATGGCCAACTCACCTGACCTGCACATCTTTTGACTGTGGGAGGAAACCAGAGCACCCAGAGGAAACCCACACAGACAGAGGAAGAATGTGCAAACTCCACACAGACACTCGTCTGAGGTTAGAATCGAACCTGAGACCCTGATGCTGTGAGGCAACAGTGCTAACCACTGAGCTACCATGCCACCCAAAAAGGGGATTAGTGACCCATAGACATTACAGAAACATGGCTTAGGGATGGGCAGGACTGGCAGCTTAATGCTTCAGGATACCAATGCTGCAGGAAGGATAGAAAGGGAGGCAAGAGAAGAGGGGCAATGGCGTTTTTGATAAGGGATAGCATTAAAGGTGCTGAGGGAGGATATTCCTGGAAATACATCCAGAGAAGTTATTTGGGTGGAAAAGAGAAATAAGAAAGGGATGATCATCTTATTGGGATTATACTTTAGACCCCCTAATAGTCAGAGGGAAATTGAGAAACAAACTTATAAGGAGATCTCAGCTATCTGTAAGAAAAATAGGGTGGTTATGGTAGGGGATTTTAACTTTCCAAACATAGACTGGGACTGCCATAGTGTTAAGGGTTTAGATGGAGAGGAATTTGTTAAGTGCATACAAGGCAATTTTCTGATTCAATATGTGGATGTACCTACTAGAGAAGGTGCAAAACTTGACCTACTCTTGGGAAATAAGGCAGGGCAGATGACGGAGGTGTCAGTGGGGAAGCACTTTGGGGCCAGCGATCATAATTCTATTAGATTTAAAATAATGATGAAAATGGATAGACCAGATCTAAAAGTTGAAGTTCTAAATTTGAGAAATTTTGATGGTATTTGGCAAGAACTTTCAAAAGCTGATTGTGTGCAGATGTTTGCAGGTAAAGGGATGGCTGGAAAATGGGAAGCTTTCAGAAATGAGATAACAAGAATACAGAGAAAGTATATTCCTGTCAGGGTGAAAGGGAAGGCTGGTAGGTATAGGGAATGCTGGATGACTTAAAAAATTGAGGGTTTGGTTAAGACAAAGAAGGAAGCACATGTAAGATATAGACAGGATAGATCGAGTGAATCCTTAGAACAGTATAAAGGAAGTAGGAGTATACTTAAGAGGGAAATCAGGAGAGCAAAAAGGGGGCATAAGATAGCTTTGGCAAGTAGAATTAAGGAGAACCAAAAAGTTTTTACAAATACATTAAGGACAAAAGGATAACTAGGTAGAGAATAGGGCTCCTCAAAGATCAGCAAGGCGGCCTTTGTATGGAGCCACAGAAAATAGGGGAGATACTAAACTAGTATCTTGCATCAGTGTTTACTGTGGAAATGAATATGAAAGATATAGAATATAGGAAAATAGATGGTGACACCTTGAAAAATATCCATATTACAGAGGAGGAAGTGCTGGATGTCTTGAAATGCATAAAGGTGGATAAATCTGCAGGACCTGATCCGAGAACTCTGTGGGAAGCTAGAGAAGTGATTGCTGGGCCTCTTGCTGAGATATTTGTATCATCGATCGTCACAGGTGAAGACCTGGAAGACTGGAGGTTGGCTAACGTGGTGCCACTATTTAAGAAAGGTGGTGAGGACAAGCCAGGGAACTATAGGCCTGACGTCGGTGGTGGGCAAGTTATTGGAGGGAATCCTGAGAGACAGGATGTACTTGTATTTGGAAAGGCAAGGCCTGATTAGGGATAGTCAACATGGCTTTGTGCATGGAAATCATGTCCACAAACTTGATTGAGTTTTTGAAGAAGTAACAAAGAGGATTGATGAGTGCAGAGCAGTAGATGTAATCTATATAGACTTCAGTAAGGCGTTCAACAAGGTTCCTCATGGGAGACTGGTTAGTAAGGTTAGATCTCACAGAATACAGAGAGAATTAGCCATTTGGTACAGAACTGGCTCAAAGGTAGAAGACAGAGGGTATTGGTAAAGGGTTGTTTTTCAGACTGGAGTCCTGTGACCAGTAGAGTGCCACAAGGATCGGTGCTGAGTCCACTACTTTTTGTCATTTACATTAATAATTTGGATGTGAGCATAAGAGGTACAGTTAGTAAGTTTGCAGATGACACCAAAATTGGAGGTGTAGTGGACAGCGAAGAGGGTTGCCTCAGATTACAACAGGATCTTGACCAGATGGGCCATTGGGCTGAGAAGTGGCAGATGGAGTTTATTTCAGATAAAGTGAAGTGCTGCATTTTGGGAAAGCAATTCTTAGCAGGACTTATATGGTTAATGGTCAGGTCCTAGGGAGTGTTGCTGACCAAAGAGACCTCGGAATGCAGGTTCATAGCTCCTTGAAAGTGGAGTCGCAGGTTGATAGAATAGTGTAGAAGGCATTTGGTATGCTTTCTTTTATTGGTCAGAGCAGTGAGCACAGGTATGGTGAGGTCCTGCTGCAGCTGTACAGGACATTGGTTAGGCCACTGTTGGAATATTGTGTGCAATTCTGGTCTCCTACCTATCAGAAATATGTTGTGAAATTTGAAAGGGTTCAAAAAGGATTTACAAGGATATTGCCAGGATTGGAAGATTTGAGCTATAGGGAGAGGCTGAACAGGCTGGGGCTGTTTTCTCTGGAGCGTCAGAGGTTGAGGGGTGACCATATATAGATTTACAAAATCATGAAGGGCATGGATAGGATAAATAGACGAAGTCTTTTCCCTGGGGTGTGGGAGTCTAGAACTAGAGGCATAGGTTAGGGTGAGAGGGGAAAAATATAAAAGAGACCTAAGGGGCAACTTTATCACACAGAGGGCGGTACATGTCTGGAATGAGCTGCCAGAGGAAGTGGTGGAGGCTGGTACAATTGCAACATTTAAGAGGCATTTGGATGGGTATATGAATAGGAAGGGTTTGGAGAGATAGGGCCAGGTGTTGGCAGGTGGGACTAGACTGGGTTGGGATATCTGGTCAGCATGGGCGGGTTGGTCTGTTTCCATGCTGTACATCTCCATGACTCTATGACTCTATACTGTAGGAAATCTTACTACACTGTCAAAGCCATCTGCCCACTCATCCTGGCTGTTGAAAATTGAAAATTTCACTGATTTCCAACAGGAAAGATCTATAACTGTAGAAACTAAGAGACATTAATCTTTGTAACCGCTGGGGTACTTCACCTTATTTTTTGATTTCAGGTTCAGGACATTGTTCAATCATTTACTGTAGGATTAAATTTAACCATCTCAGGGCTCATGTGGATGTATGAGAAGTGCTCACTGAAGATCATAAGGCAGTAAGGCCTTCTAATGAGAACATTTCTCCACTTTGCATGCAGCTTCCCTCTCTGCTACTGTATTCCATGTCCAAGGTATGCTCCATGACTAAAAGCAGGCTTCCTACTGCAAGGCCTTCCAACATCTCCTAAACATCTGTTAGGTTCTAAAATTAGTCCCTTGGAATTCCAAAAACTTTATCAAAATTGTCCAGAAACACTCAACCGCTGAACATAATACTTCCTCTCACAATAAAATGGCAAAAGTAGCTTACCTGGATTTGAATGGTATTCCTTCATAATCACATTAGTAGGTGGTCCCACATTGAGTTGAAACTCTATTCAGCTGGACATTGTGGACATTAACAAAAGCTATAAGATCCAAAATGGCAGGTAGGGCTATCAATATCAGATATTTGGATGCAACGCACACAGGGCATGCCAGCATAATTGTCATTACACTCAGGGAGTTTCAGGCCTATGATGCCAGAAGTGGCTCAAAATGGTCTAACTGAATTTCTGGGTTCCAGAATGTGAGCATGAACACTGCCACCCTCTCCAGGGATCTGAGCAATCAAATGAAAAGGTTTTTCTTATATTCGGCAAAATGGTCCACTTAACACACCAAAACTCCAAGGGCAAGCTAGAATGTTAGAAACCTGCACATGATACAGATTGCTGTGGAGGATTCTGTTTCTGGGTCTGTTTTCTGAATGGAAATAGCTGTCAGCAAAGAGTTTATTTTCCAGGTGGCAAGACAATGTGCTGGACTCTATTACATCTATTATATTCTTTAAATTGCTAAAAGAATCAAAGGATACTGCTATGTAGCATATGGATTATTGAGAACTTAACTTTAAGTGTTAGTGAAATAGTTAAAGCAAACACCCTTGGAGGTAAAGCGATGGCCACCAGCCTGGTATTGATTGTGCTTCACGTGGTTAGACTGGTTTTATTTCCAGCTCAACAAGAGACCCTGGCCTCAGGCAAAGGTTCCAAGTCAGGTCCATTAAAAATCACTTTGTCAGTACACCAAACACATCTGGATTGAACCTTAGATTCTTTACTTTTAAGAAAATGTCAGGGGTAATCAATCCTGGAATCTAGTTGCTCAGTTTGAAGTGTCAGCTGTCACTGCCATTCTTTGTTATAGTGACCCAATTTGAACTGTTATATGGAAAGATTTTAGAAAATAAAATGTGCAGTGTCACACATACTCACAGTGGAGGTAGAGTCACAGAACCTTATCTAGAAGAATGGAAGTTTGACGCTAAACTGAAGTTTAATCATTTCAATGTAGTACTTTGTAGGTAGTTCCTCCTAAATGTACAAGTATGATATTAAAAAGGCTTCCTCACTTTTATATATCCATTGCAGTATAATAATATAATCATGCTATTGCTATACTTATTCAATCTTTACAATCTTATATTTCTCCAACAATCTACGGGCTTTAGAAACTCAATATTGTTTGTGATGGTGAGGGTAAGAGTGTATTGAAACATTTTATTTTAATTTATTTTTACATTCCCTTGAATCTGAGCAGTGTCCTTTGATAAGGACCTTGACATTTTGCCTTGCTTTTGCAATACCTTTTAGAAGATGTAAGAATCAAAATTATTTTGATGTGGGAGAGAAAATGCCAAGAAGATCTCCTATTGCATGATGGGAGTAACAACTTGGGTCCTACGATAGATCTATAATATTTCAAACTTTTAACTCACATTAGAAATGCTGTCAGAGGAGTAGGGGGTGAATATTCTGTGAACTCTGAGCTTTATCGGACTGCATCCTGTAATAACTTGACAATATTTCCCACTTTGCCCATTGAAAGAGTGAGGGAGATGAGCATCTTGTGCTTCTGCTATGGCTGGGAGAGTTTGGGGACAACAGCTTCAGAAAGAGTGTGAGAGACTGTGGGCACAGCAGTTTTAAAAACAATGGGAGATAGAATGCTTGAGCAGACTCACAAACATGAGGAGAAATCAGCTTTATTAAATGAGAGGACCTGTGTGAAAAGGGCAACAAATGTAGTCACCCCAGATTGTGTGGCATCCACTATTTCTCACATACCACAGCTGCAACACATTGCCTTATGATGAAAGCAATGACAGAGAACTCCTTCAGTTTCTACCTGTCTGAGTCCACATGCAACATCACAAGGACATAGATAAGCAACTGGTGTTTATTTTTTCCATGTATCTTTTGATTGGCAAAATGGTTAAAATCAGGACCCATAATTGCAGCTGAGGAATAGGGTTAAGAAATTTGCTTTTAAAATATTTAACATTATATTAATGAATTAAGTCCACCTGGAATTGTGGGAAGGCAAAGTATTGCAGTTGTAATATATGGCAACTGGTGGATACCATTACAATTCACGGTGATTACAGCTGCAGTAAGTGCTGGCTGCTCAGAGTTTGGCTCCAAATTGATGAGTTGGAGTGCCAGCTATGAACTCTACAGCATACCAAAGAGGGGTAGAAGTTGATGAACTCTGTTCAAAAGGCAGTAACAATTCTTAGATTAATTATAGCAAATTTGGCCTGTCGTTGGGAACAGAAAGATGGAATTGTAGGTGAAGCAAGCATGGGGTTCAGAATTTAACTTTGGAAGAGGCTTAGCCAGTGTCATTGTCCAATAGGTATAAGGTTCTTGCTCCTAGTGTGAGCGAGGAAGATAAGTGAACAGGCTGCAGCATACCTGCCCTGAGCACCATCTTTGAATTCTGACAGCTCACCTGTAGGAGCAATGGCATCTGGGAGTTGTCCTGCCTGGTGCTGCAAACAGTGAGGAGAAATGATCAAGAAGAGGAGCTGAGGCTGGCATCACATTTTTCAGAGAAGGACCTGGAGATCTTGACAGGAGGGATGGTGGAGCAAAGAGGTGTTCTCTGTCTGGAGGACCATCACAGAAGGCAATGCCATGAGATGATGGCGTTCTGGTTGGATATTGCCACCAGTGTCAGTGCTGTGTCTGGGGTTTGGATGACCAGGCTACATTGCAGGAAGAAAGTGAATGGCTTTCTCCACTTGTGCACCGGAAGTGCTATACTCTACTCTCAGTGACCTGATGAAGAGCTTCAGATGTAGGAAAAGTAGTAGGCCATTCAATGCATCAAGTCTGCTCTGCCACTCAATTAGATCATGGCTGATATAATCATTCTCAACTCCACTTCCTTGTTTTTCTATTTAACTGTTGATTCCCTTACTGATTAAAAATCTGTCCATCTCAGCTTTGAATGTACTTAATGTCTTAGCCTCATCAGCCTCTGTGTTAAAGAAATCCTAAGATTCACTATTCTCTCAGAGAAGAAATTCCTCCTCATCTCTGCAGGTGTCTTAAATATATTTTCCCTTATACTAAGATTATGTCTTCTGGTCCCTTTGAAAACTCAGATACCTCTGAATATTTAGTACCCAGCTTTGATCTCCTTGTAACCACAATGTCTCCATAATGTCTATGACCTGTTTTTTTTTTGGCTGTTAATTGATTTATTTTGTTCCATATACTAGGCACATTAAACAAAAGAGCCATTCAATTTACCTTTTATCTTTTTTCTTCTTTGAAGCTATTTACTGCTGATTTTCTATATTTGTATACTCTCTCACTTTCTTTCCCATTCAAACAGATTAGTATTCCAGAGATTAGTATCTTGAAGATTCTGCTTTCTAATTTAGCTCCTAATTATTCAAGATCTTTCATCAGACAGTCTTTTCCAGCCCTATCAGGGCTATTGGTATCAATGTTAATGGCAGCAATGAATCCCTCCTCTCCCTCACCAAGTTATTCTCCAGCCCTGAGGAAATGTCCTTAATCTAATCAGTGGGCAGGCATCACAGACTTTGGGACTCCTTCTTGATGCTACAGAGAACAGTATAAGTATATCTTCCTCTAATTATACTGTCACTGCACTCTTTTTTTTCTTCCCTCTACTTAATGGCTCTCAGTACCAAGATGCCATGATCAGTTCAGTCATCCTCCCTATAGTCCCCGTCCTTGTCTGTGCAGTTTACCTGAACCTTGTAACTGTTCAACAATTACAGAGGCTGAGATTCCTCAATTGCAATCCCCTGAGTCCTCATACTTGCCTCAGACGCCTATCCCTGAATGGACCAATTTTGAATGACCTAAGCTGAGGGGTGTGACCACCCTCTGCAGCAAAAGCATTCAGATAACTTTCACCTTCCCTGATGTTGTCACAATGTCTGCTCCTCAATTCTAGCTCTTCAGCTCAGGTCCAAACGGCAATGCAGATGTCATCACTCTGGATCATATTGGTGTCCAGCAGCTTTCACATGTTATAGCATTAACATTTTACCAATCCTGCTATCGCCATTGTATTTGATCTAATTTATAAATTAAGAACTCTAGGTTCCATGCACTTTACACTATATTGTAATGATATTTTGTTTTTTATAAACTAAGAAAATAATCCCCAGTACCAATCTGACACTTTAGCAGTTATTGTTTGAGAAAAACAGAAGAAAACTCTGGAGACCTTAACACAAACTGAAGACCTTATCTTTACTTAAATGACTAAAAATATTCACCAGTCCTACTCAGTATTCAGTTTCTCATCCTATACTCACATCACATTGTGGTTTGTAAGTCACAGTGTCTTTTCTCATTACAGACTGACCTCGCAATCCATGCCTTATATCTTCTTCCACTCGCCTCTCACCCTGGAGAGTTTACCCAACATTTCTGACCCACTTTGCACCAAATTTCCATTTAGAGCCACATTTTCAACAGTATATGAGTATATGTACTCAACCTTTTTCTTATTTGACTGAATTCTCCTCACAGTGACTGTGCCCCTTACTGACCATCACACCACCTCTGCCACTGCACCCACCTTCCATCAATGTCCATGACTTGACATCTTCACCACCACATGAATCCTCACTTGCTTTCCTGACCCTGTCCTCCCACAATACTAAATTTGCACAATTAGCTTGCTGCCTCAGACATCTCAACAGATTACCCCCATTTGCACCAGCCTTAAGAGCTATGCCATTCACATGTCTCTTATTCAGTCAATTCCTTTATATCACAAAAACAGAAACTGCAGCAGTCTGGCAGCATATGCAGGAAGAATGCAGAGTTAATGTTTCAACTCATCTTGACAAGAAGATGCTAGGCCTGTCTGGGCCATCTACATACAGACATCCTGGGGATCATCCAATCAAACCTCCATGGCCAAGAGGCTCCACTGTGGAGCAGGCTCCACCCCATCTGTAGAAGTGAGGAGCTCAGGAAGTAGTAGCAGGCAGGAAAGTAAAAGGGAATATATACTATGGGCATATAAGGGCCACAATTGTTGTGTAAATTATTCAGCTTTTCCTTTACAAATGTTTGTTTTTCATCGTTCACATACTCATTCGAGTTTCTGAGTGTGGTTGAGAAACCTCATTGCACCCTGCAGCATCTCTTCTTGAGCACTGGTAGTTCAGAAACTGCACTAAATTCTTTCATATAGGAATATTGTGTGTCTGTAGCATTGGCTCACTCAGATACCTTCCCTAAGCTTTTCGCTGTTGACTACCATTCAGCAGTGTAGATCTCAACCCAGCAGTGACTTGCCAGGGAGGTACAATACCCAAGCACCATCAATACTGCAGGATGCGAGGGAGAAGGCACACTGCGTGTCCATGTGCCAACACATCATGTGTTCACAGCCAAATTCTTTCCCTGTCAGTGCCCAGCGACCCAGCTGTACATTCACACCCATCTCTCACCCATTAGCTCACTTACCCAGCCCATTGCATGTGTAGGCACAATGCAAATGACAGTGAATGGCCCACTACCACTGCCTTGCAGCCTCATGGAATGAGCTGCTGGGGTGCCAAACATCACAGTGCTTTCCTATTTCATAAATACTACAGCTTCACACTTTCCAGGTCTAAGATGTCTCTATGTGTCGACATCCACTTAGCCTCCACCCTCATCCTATGATCAACCTCCCTTTCCACTTTCACCTTTCATTTTGGGAATGTAGGTTACGGGATGACTGTGGATCATGTAAGTGACCCAGCCTGCCAGTGGGCCCAAATCCACGCAGACCCCTAATTAGTGACCACAAATCTTCCCCACTGCAGCAAACCTCCTCCATGGATTATGTTCAATAGAAATAAAGGACTGAGCGTGACCTGCTGCCTGGAATGCAGAGGTAGAGATGCCCTGTGTAAAGCCATCCTGACCAGATGCCTGCCTGTGACCAGTATGGGTGGCTGTGTCTGACTTATCATGCTGGGTCCTCTGGACTAAAGGGTATACCCATGGACCTCACTGCAGACTACACCCCTAAGACTTTCATAAGTGTCCGATTGCTTGCTACAGACTACAGGAGCTGAGTTTGAATGCTGCAGATACATGGTACAGATGCAACACTGATGTAGCACACTAAGGTTTGAGCAGATGTATGCCCTTTGACTGAGTATGATCACCTGCCCGATGGTGTAAATGTATTGATTGCCAGTGCAAGGCATGGCAGTTTACATACATTACAGAAGACTATTACAGAATCAGTCCCAGTGGGCAGCATGATATATACTGTGGGCTATTGCCAGTGAGGCCTGATGGGCAAATGTACACAACCAGTGCACTGGTGAGATGCCAGGATGGTGGTGATAGTTCCCTGAGCATTTGTTGTCAATGTCTTTTGGTTGAAGAGTGTTTATGACTGGTGCTTGAGGATCATGCCTTGGCTGTGGGCAAGATGGAAGTCATTTGGAGGAAGAGGTGAGCTGAAACCGCCAAGCACCCAATCCTTTTCATGTTGTGTTTTATCTGCCAGCTAGTTTGTTGGGTAGATTTAATTAATCAACAATCGGAATATTAATTTGGCAAGTTGAGCCATCAAAAAGGAGTTTACGAGCATTAATCAGTGATGTCTCTATGCTTAAAATTGCATTTGTGACGCAATATCTGATTACAACTGTTTTACATAGCCTGGCACAGAGATATTCAACATCTATCATTTAGAAATATCAACAAACCCTTTGTTCTTCATGTTGCTTCATCTGCTTTTTCTTTGTTAATCCTTTTTTTCACTTCTAAGTGCCAATTTTCCCTCACACATTCTTAACATCTGCATACTTTAATTTGTTGATTATTGATACATGTACCTAGGTACAGTGAATACTTTTCTTTTGCATGTTTGTTATAAGTAGATCACACCATACAAAATGCATTAGGGTAATAGAACAAAGCGAGGAATACAACATTATGATTGCAGGGAAGGCACATGAAGAGAGTCAGAGAGACATAGAGATGAACAGCATGGAAACCGACCCTTTGTTCCAACTGTCCATGCTGACCAGATATCCCAACCCAATCTCCACCCACCTGCCAGCACTTGGCCCATATCCGTCCAAACCCTTCCAATTCATATACCCATCCAGATGCCTTTTAAATGTTGCAACTGTACTAGCGTCTGCCACTTCCTCTGGTTGCTCATTACATACATGTACCACCCTCTGCATAAAAAGGTTGCCCCTTAGGTCCCTTTTATATCTGTCCCCCTCTCACCCTAAACCCATGCCCTCTAGTTCTGGATTCCCCCACCCCAGGGAAAAGACTTTGCCTATTTATCCTATCCATGTCCCTCATGATTTTATAAACCTCGATAAGGTCACCCCTCAGCCTCTGACGCTCCAGGGAAAACAACTCTAGCCTATTCAGCCTCTCCCTATAGCTCAAATTCTCCAACCCTGACAACAATCCTTGTAAATCTTTTCTGAACCCTTTCAAGTTTCACAACATACTTCCAATAGGAAGGAGACCAGAATTGCATGAAATATTCCAAAAGTGCCTAACCAAAGTCCTGTACAGCCACAACATGACCTCCCAACTGCTATACTCATTGCTCTGACCAGTAAAGGAAAGCATACCAAACACCTTCTTCACTATCCTATCTACCTGCAACACTACTTTCAAGGAGCTACGAACTTGCACTCCAATGTCTCTTTGTTCAGCAACACTCCCTAAGAACTTACCATTAAGTTTATAAGCCCAGCTAAGATTTGCTTTCCCAAAATGCAACATTTAAACTCTCTCTGCCACTCCTCAGCCCATTCGCCCTTCTGATCAAGATCCTGTTGTAATCTGAGGTAACCTTTTTTGCTGTCCACTACACCTCCAATTTTGGTGTCATCTGCAAACTTACTAACTATACCTCCTATGTTCATATCCAAATCATTTATATAAAAGACAAAAAGTAGTGGAACCAGCACCAATCCATGTGACACATCACTGGTCACAGACCTTCAGTCTGAAAAACAATCCACCACCACCTGTCTTCTCCCTTTGAGCTAGTTCTGCATCCAACTGGCTAGTTCTCCTTGTATTCCATGCGATCTAACCTTGCTAAACAGTGTCTCATAGGTAACCTTGTCGAACACCTTACTGAAGTCCATATAGAAAACGTCCACTGCTCTTCCCTGATCAATCCTCTTTGTTACTTTTTCAAAAAACTCAATCAAATTTGTGAGACATGATTTCCCATGCATAAAGCCATGTTGACTATCCCTTATCAGTCCTTGCCTTTCCAAATACATGTAAATCCTGTCCCCCAGGATTCCGTCCAACAACTTGCCCACCACTGACGTCGGGCTCACTGGTCTATAGTTCTCTGGCTTGTCTTTACCACATTTCTTGAATAATGGTACCATGTTAGCCAACCTCCAGTCTTTTGACACCTTACCTGTGACTATCGGTGATACAAATATCTCAGCAAGGGGCCCAGCAATCACTTCTCTTGCTTCGCACAGAGTTCTCGGGTACACCTGATTGGGTCCTGGGGATTTATCCACCTTTATGCCTTTCAAGCTATCTCAGCACTTCCTACTGTGCAATGTGGACATTTTTCAATATGCCACCATCTATTTCCCCACATTCTATATCTTCTATGTTCTTCTTCATAGTAGACACTGATACAAAATACTCATTTAGTATCTCCCCTGCGGCTCCACACAAAGGCTGCCTTGCTGATCTTTGAGAGACCCTATTTGCTCCTACATACCCTTTTGTCCTTAATGCATTTGTGAAAATCCTTTGGATTCTCCTTAACCCTATTTGCCAACGCTATCTCATGTCCCCTTTCTGCCTGCCTGATTTCCCCCTTAAGTATACTCCTACTGCTTTTATGCCCTTCTAAGGATTCGCTCCATCTCTACTGTCTATACCTGACAATATGCTTCTTTCTTTTCCTTAACCAAACCCTCGATTCTTCTCGTCACCCAGCATTCTCTACACCTACCAGCCTTTCCTTTCACCCTAACAGGAATATACTGTTTCTGTACCTGCAAACATCTGCATTCAATCAGCTTTTGGAAGTTCTTATCTATTACCATCAAAATTGGCCTTCCTCCAGTTTAGAACTTCAATTGTTAGTTCTGGTCTATCCTTTTCCATCACTATTTTAAAACTAATAGAATTATGGTCCCTGGCCCCAAAGTGCTCCCCCACTGACACCTCAGTCCCCTGCCCTGCCTTATTTCCCAAGAGTAGGTCAAGTTTGCACCTTCTCTAGCAGGTACATCCACATATTGAATCAGAAAATTTTTTTGTACTCTCAACAAATTCGTCTCCATCTAAATCCTTAACATTATGGCAGTCCCAGTCTATGTTTGGAAAGTTAAAATCCCCTACCATAACCACCCTGTTATTCTTACAGATAGCTGAGATCTCCTTACAATTCCGCTTCTCAATTTCCAGCTGACTATTAGGGGGTCTATAATACAATCCCAATAAGGTGATCATCCCTTTCTTATTTCACAGCAGAGATCAACATTAGATTTAAAATTTGAGAGGTGCAGTCAGAAGTCTAATTACAGCAAGGAGGAATGTGTTCTTGAATCTGTTGGTATGTGTGTTAAGCTTTTGTATTTTCTGCCTGACAGAAGAGTTTGGGAGTGACTTTCACAGCAGAGAGCGGCGGGAGCTGGGCGGAAGTTCAGGCGGAGCGCAAAGCCGGTTGGGCAGGTAAGTGATTGCTATTAGAGTGGGTGTGTTCTAAACCCCAGGTCCTACAAAGTAGGGTCTCCCTCCCGCCTCCTTTAACCTAAATTAAGAGTCCACAGACTTGCCACAAAAAGAGGGTCTGAGGAAGTTTGGATCGAAGAGTGAGGCTTCAGCTCAGGAGTCTTTGACAAGGAGGTTGAGTGAAGTGATTACACCACAGTTGAAGAGGGTGAAGACATGACTGCCCAGCTGGTTCAGTGCACTACATGCTTGATGTGGGAGGTCAACGGCTCTGGTGTGTCTGGCTCGTATATCTGTGGAAAGTGTGTGCACATTCAGCTATTGACCGAGCATATTGCAGCACTGATGAAAGAACTCGAGGACCTTAGGCTCATCCGAGAGAACGAGATCTTTCTGGACAAGACCTTCAGCAATGTTATTACACCAATCAGGCCAGAAGAGAGCAGACGATGAGGAAGGCAGAGAGAAGACAGGTGCAAGAGATCCCGGGGGAAGTTCCTGTCAGGAACAAGTTGAATATTTTGGAAACAGTAGAGACTGACGACACTGCCAGTTCGCAAGGCGGCCAGGTCTGTCAATCAAAAGTTGGCGCAGAGGCAGAGCGGAAGAGTCGGACATCGCACAGAGCTGTGGTAATAGGGGACTCCATCGTGAGAGGAACTGACCGGGGTTTTTGTGGCAGCAGACAGGATTTAAGGATGGTGTGTTGCCTTCCTGGTGCCAGGGTGAAAGACATCGCGGACAGAGTGCAGGAAATCCTCAAGGACGCGGGTGAAGAGCCAGAGGTGGTGGTACATGTCGGCACAAATGATGTCGGGAAGAAGAGGAGGAACATACTACAGCGGGACTTCGGAGAACTAGGAAGAAGGCTGAAAAGCAGGACGTCCAGGGTGGTTATCTCCGGTTTGCTTCCAATTCCTCGGGCTGGTGTGTCCAGAAACAGGGAGATAATGGACTTGAACATGTGGTTGGGGAACTGGTGCAGGAAGCAAGGATTTAAATTCTTGGATCACTGGGGTACATTTTGTGGTAAGCATAAATTCTACAAGAGAGACGGATTGCACCTTAATAGGTTAGGGACCAGCATTCTGGCAGGCAGGTTTTCTACTGCAACACCGCTACATTTAAACTAAGTAGCGGGGGAGAGGGAGGACAAACTGAATGTTTACAAAAGAAATTGAAGGGAAAGTTAGAACAAGAGAAGTCAAGAAAGACAACTGTATCAATGAGGCAGAAAACTCGGAAAGGAATCATGCTGTAAGGTTGAGTGAAATAAGGGTTGACGGGAAGGGTGTGAGCAGCAACAAATTAAAAGTACTATATATGAATGCACAAAGCATTAGACATAAGATGGATGGGCATGAGGCTCTTTTGGAAATTGGCAGATACGATATTGTGTGGACAACTGAGACGTGGCTTCAAGTGGACAGGGCCTGGGAAATGAATATTCAAGGCTACACGTGCTATCATAAGGACAGGCTGACGGGCAGAGGGGGTGGGGTAGCCTTGTTGGTAAGGGAGGATATTCAGTCCCTTACGTGGGGGGGACCTAGAATCAGGGGATGTAGAGTCAGTATGGATAGAACTGCGAAATACTAAGGGTAAAAAGACCCTCTTGGGAGTCATCTACAGGCCCCCAAACAGTAGGCTGGATGTCAGATGTATGATGAATCAGGAGCTGAAATTGGCCTGTTGCAAAGATGTTACAACAGTTGTTATGGGGGATTTTAACATGCAGGTAGACTGGGAGAATCAGGATGGTATTGAACCTCAAGAAAGAGACTTTGTGGAGTGTCTCAGAGATGGATTCTTAGAGCAGCTGGTACTGGAGCTGACCAGGGAGAAGACAATTCTGGATCTAGTATTGTGTAACAAACCAGAATTGGTCAGAGACCTCGAAGTGAAGGAGCCATTTGGAAGTAGTGACCATAGTACATTAAGCTTCAATCTGCAATTTGAGAGGGAGAGGGTACAGTCGGAAGTGACAGTACTTCTGTTGAATAACGGGAACGATGGAGCTATGAGGGAAGAGCTGGCCAAAGTTCAATGGTGCAATACCTTAGCAGGGATGACCGTGGAGGAACAATGGCGGATATTTCTGTGTATAATGCAGAAATTGCAGGATCAGTTCATTCCTAAAAAGAAGAAAGATCCCGGGAGGAGGCATGGGGGGCCATGGCTGACAAGGGAATTTAAGAAAAATATAAAGTTAAAAGAGGAAAGGTATTACAGTGCAAAGATAAGTGGGAAAACTGAGGACTAGGAAGCTTTTAAAGACCAACAGAGGATTACTAAGAAGGAAATACGTAGAGGAAAAACGAGGTATGAAGGTAAACTGGCCAATAATATAAAGGAGGATAGTAAAAGCTTTTTTAGGTATGTGCAAGGCAAAAAAATGGTTAGGACTAAAATTGGACCCTTGAAGACAGAAACAGGGGAATATATTACAGGGAACAAAGAAATGGCAGAAGAATTAAATGGGTACTTCAGATCTGTGTTCACTGGGGAAGACACAAGCAATCTCCCTGAGGTAACAGTGACTGAAGTACCTGAACTTAAGGGAATCTATATTTGCCAGGATTTGGTGTTGGAGAGACTGTTAGGTCTGAAGATTGATAAGTCCCCGGGGCCTGATGGTCTACATTCCAGGGTACTGAAGGAGGTGGCTCGGAATTGTGGATGCGCTGGTGATTATTTTCCAGAGTTCGATAGATTCGGGGTCGGTTCCTGAGAACTGGAGTGTGGCTAATGCTATACCACTTTTTTAAGAAAGGTGGGAGAGAGAAAGCAGGAAATTATAGACCAGTTAGTCTGACCTCAGTGGTGGGAAAGATACTGGAGTCTATTATAAAGGATGAAATTACGGCACATCTGGATAGTAGTAACAGGATAGGACAGAGTCAGCATGGATTTATGAAGAGGAAATCATGCTTGACTAATCTTCTGGAATTTTTTGAGGATGTAACTCTGAAGATGGACGAGGGAGATCCAGTAGATGTAGTGTACCTAGATTTTCAGAAAGCATTTGATAAAGTCCCACATAGGAGGTTAGTGAGTAAAATTAGGGCGCAAAGTACTAGATTGGATTGAAAATTGGTTGGCTGATAGGAAACAAAGGGTAGTGATAAATGGCTCCATTTCAGAATGGCAGGCAGTGACCAGTGGGGTACCGCAGGGATCCGTGCTGGGACTGTAGCTTTTTACAATATATGTTAATGATATAGAATATAGTATCAGCAATAACATTAGCAAATTTGCTGATGATACAAAGCTGGGTGGCAGGGTGAAATGTGAGGAGGATGTTAGGAGATTACAGGGTGACCTGGAAAAGTTAGGTGAGTGGTCAGATGCATGGCAGATGCAGTTTAATGTGGATAAATGTATGGTTATCCAATTTGGTGGCAAGAACAGGAAGGCAGATTACTATCTCAATGGAATCAATTTAGGTAAAGGGGCAGTACACAGAAATCTGGGTGTTCTTGTACACCAGTCAATGAAGGCAAGCATCCAGGTACAGCAGGTAGTGAAGAAGGCTAATAGCAAGCTGGCCTTCATAACAAGAGGAATTGAATATAGAAGCTAAGAGGTTCTTCTGCAGCTGTACAGGGCCCTGGTGAGACCTGGAGTGCAGTTCAGGTCTCCAAATTTGAGGAAAGACATTCTGGCTATTGAGGGAGTGCAGCGTAGGTTCACGAGGTCAATTCCTGGAATGGCGGGACTATCTTACACTGAAAGACTGGAGCGACTGGGCTTGTATACCCTTGAGCTTAGAAGACTGAGAGGGGATCTGATTGAGACATATAAGATTATGAAAGGATTGGACACTCTGGCAGCAGGAAACATGTTTCCACTGATGTGTGAGTGCCGAACCAGAGGACACAGCTTAAAAATATGGGGTAGACCATTTAGGACAGAGATGAAGAGAAACTTCTTCACCCAGAGAGTGGTGGCTGTGTGGAATGCTCTGCCCCAGAGGGCAGTGGAGGCCCAGTCTCTGGATTCATTTAAGAAAGAGTTGGATAGAGCTCTCAAAGGTAGTGGAATCAAGGGTTATGGAGATAAGGCAGGAAGAGGATACTGATTAGGAATGATCAGCCATGATCATATTGAATTGCGGTGCAGGCTCGAAGGGCTGAATGGCCTACTCCTGCACCTATTGTCTATTGTCGATTGTCTGTTGACTATAACCAGAATGGAAAGAGTCTTTGATGATGTTGGCTGCATCCCAAGGCAGCGAGAATTATAGATGGACTCAATGGATGGAAGATTGACTTGCACAATGGACTGGGCTTTGTTCACAACTCTCTGTAGTTTCTTACAGTCCTAGGCAGAGCAGTTGCCATACAAAGCTGTGATGAATCCAGTTAGAATACTTTCTATGGTTCCTCTATAAAAGTTGGTATAAGTTTTTAAGGACATACTGAATTTCTTCGAATTAACATACTACTTACTCCTAATCCTGACCTCTTGTGCATCCATGATTTTAATCGCTTCAACCATTGGTGGCTGTGCCTTCAGTTGCCTCAGACACAAGATCTCAAACTCTATTCCTAAATCTCTCCTGTCTGCCACTCATTTGTTCATTAAGGCACTCTTTAAAGCCTCCCCACTGAAATAAGCCTTTAGTTGTCCAACCAAATATCTTGTGACTTAGCTTCACATTGTATATTTGTCGTGCTCCTGTGAAGCATTTTGAAACATTTTATTACATTAAAGATATGATATAAATGTACATTGTCCATCTTAAAAGAACACTTACAACAAGATTTCTGGGGCTTTACAGGATTATTCAGTCTGTTCTGACCTGCAGCAACTTGAGCCTATGCACGGTACCAATAAGTTACTAGGGGTGGTGGTGAGAGAGCGTATGATGTGCTTTCATCCATTAAAAAAAACTCTCCAGTGACAGAAATGAGGAAGATATGGAGCTGATCCCTTAGCACAGTAAGAGAAAGAATACCAATAGCAGACTCCTCAGTGACAGCAGCTTCACAGAAATGAAAATTACTTCAAACGTCAAAATGTCATATAGTAATGTTGTAATCAGCACCTCTCAACATGCTTTCACTCACAGACAGCACTTTGGAAAAGTAATAGTCAAGGAATCCTGATCAATTGTTCACCTTTGACATTCTTGCTATATTTTAACTGAAAAGTAAAATATTGACAGCATCAATTCATTACTCTGGTGGTTACAGTGTAATGGATTGATCTGATGATTGGTGAGGATATGATATTTTCATACTGAAACAATATAAACAAAACAACGAAGGGTTAAAGGAAGGGCAGACTCAGGTTGTATGTGCAAAAATCTGGTGAAGGTGGCATGACTAATCATATGGGTTCCTTGGTTTTATTCATGGAAGCTTCAACTACAAAAGCAAATAACTTGTGCTAAACATCAAAAAAATACAGATTCCGGTCTCTGTCCAATTCTTGGATACTACCATTTCAGAAGGAATTATCCTTCAAGATAGTGCAGACAAGATTTACTCGAATAACACAAGGGATGAGGAACTTGTTATTATACAAAGGCTGGAGAAGCTGAGATTGTTTTTCTTCGGACAGAGAAGGTTAAGAGGAGAGTTGATAAGGATGTCCCAAATCATGAACTGTTTTGTTAGAGTTAATAAGGGAAAACTGTTTTTCAGTGAAACATTCTGTAACCAGAGGACTCAGATTTAAAGTAAAGTAATTGGCCCATTGTAATGTGCAATTTTCTATTTAATCGTGAATTGTTCTAACCAGGAAAAGACTGTTCCTGAAAGTGTGGGGGAAAGATTAAGTAGAAACTTTAAAAAATGAATTGGATAAGTATTTGAAGGGGGAAATAAATGAGGATATCTGGAAAGAGAAGGGAAGTGGTAAAACTGAATTGATCTTCTAAATAGCTGATACAGACATGATAGAGCAACTGAGTACCTTTGATGTGTCAAGCTACAATTCTGTGATACTCCTCTATGTTTTTTATGTATGCATCCAGTTTCCCTTTAAATCCATGTCCTTGGGTTGCACAGTATTCATTCTCTAGGGTCTTCTAGGTTTATTTTGACTCCATTAACCTCCTACCTCCTTGCTCTTTTCAGATCAATGCTACTATTCTTGGCTTATATTCTTCTCCCAGATTTGCTGTGCTTCTTTCCATTCCTATATACATTATTCCTATTTTGTAAGTCTTTTTCCAGATTTAGGTTTTCTCGTTTTACCCTCACACGTTCCATTCCAGTGTACGATTTCAGTATCTCGGCCTTGCTGTCTCGAATAGCATTTTAGCATTTTATTATTCCACTCCTGGTTCTGTCTTTCAACCTATCCTGTAATTCAATTCCCAATTTTAATGTTTCTTCAACTGATTTCATTCGTACAGATGGGTCACATGGTTTAATTAGCCAACAGCAAACATACCAACTATGTAACAGGGATCCCACTGGTGAGAACCACAATCTCCCACCTACCCCTGCACACCAGAAAAATGAATTGTGGTCACTTATGGATTACAGTAACCATGAAAGTCTCACTCTGACCCTTCCATAAAAAACAAATCTACCCCAGGAAAAAAAAATTGTTGTATAAGGGTGTAAGCATCTGAAGTACATTAAGCACCACTTTATATGATAATGCCAGCTGTACCTGGGCAGAACACAGCTTTTGATTGGGAAAGTGTAAGAACTAACATTGAACGCTTCCTCATAGTCTCAGTAACACTGTCTAATCATACCAATCTAATTGGCTATATACAATGACCTATTTTGTTTTAGATAAAAGCCTTATCCATTTAGACTACTTTTCCACTACCACCTGAGGCCAAGCAACTCTGTAGATCCTCGGAAAGAAGGTAACAGTACTAAAGGTCCAATCTTAAACCATAAAGAGCAATGGCGAGGATTCATCTAACTCCAGATACAAATGTTAAGGGCTCTTAATTCTGTGTTTTGTGTTGAATGGTCTATGGGAACAATGCCAACTAAGGATGTTGGCAAAGAATTTGGACAAGTTCACTCCTCCATCCTCAGTTAAGTTCAAAGGGAATTGGGAATGGGTAGCTGGATTTAAAGGGAACAAAGAGTTGGTGCAACTTGCAAAAGGGGATTCAACTCATGAAAACAAACCAAAGCTGGGAATTTTGAAATAATGTAGTGGACAATATTCCAGCTTCTATTTCTTCCTTGACTTAAACATCATCTTCCTGTGATATCACAAGATTTTATTACATTCCATCTGTAACTTCCTCAGGAGATCAGTGGAGATCATGGAGGGAAATAGGTCGTAACAGTTGGCATTAGGTATGAACACTCATTTTTGAATAGTTCAACCAATCTCTGTCAGAAAACACACATAAATATTCCAGACACACAATTTCAAATTGGAAATTATCCCTTTCATTTCATCTGACCAATCTGTTCATCACTGCCATGAGAAAATATTTATCCAACAATTGATTGCTGGAAAGAGATGGCACAGTTCTAGAACTAGATTATTTTCATAAGCAGAGTCAAATCAAAGAGTACTGGTCACAGTAAGAATAGTTTTTTTAATTAAAAAGTCCATTCAATAATATTCAGTGCAGTGATTGTGACATTAGCCTGCTGTTTGCAACCTGAGTCTCATTATGAAGAGGTCAGGTTCATGCCTGATTAAGGTGAATAAAAGATAGTGATCAGCAGGAAAACCGGGTTGCTATATCTGCAAAACTGATTATCAAACTCTTAACAACCTTTTAATATTCCCAAAGGATTTCAATATAATAATAAATTCAAATGATATTGCTACAAAATTGAAATAAGTATGAAGAGCAAGCTTATTTTAAAACATAATTCATTGCTAGTTTTGTTATCAGAACAATTGCACAGAGCACAACAAAATTAACAATGAATTATGTGAAGCCGACTCACAGTGTGCTCATTTGAATTTTACATGATCTTTCTTTTCACAAAATTTACACACAGGGATTTTAAACCTTTGGAAGTTAACAGAATGATTTAGGTAGCAATTCGCAGAAGCATTATCACTTATTAAGGCTCTTTTGTTCTGTTGGAAGTGTGAATTAGTTCACTTCCTCCACCCACCCCACCTCGAAAACAAAGTGCAAAATTATTAAATTTAGTATTATTCATCGTGTTCTGAATCCTAATTATTCACATGTTCAACATAATCTTTTTAGTGACTTTCTGGTGAAGAATTTCTCCAGGTCTTAGATTTAAGAAACAATCCAAAATGTCTTGTACCTTTCTAAAAATATTTTAATGTCAATTAACTTTGTTGAATTCGTGTTTTTCATGTTTGTTTCAAATATGAATAAATGTATCACAGCTGGCTTTTGATTTACTCTTCTGTATGATTACAAATAATTAATAAGTGACTAGGGATCTAAAATCCCACTGGGTACAATACCAGTGCAAGCATATTTGCCCCAAAGTCTTTCACACATATCTTACACACAGAGGAGTCTCCTCCAAGGTCTCTGAGGTATATGGGAAAGCAACCTGACAAGGGCTGAATTTCTCTGAGCAAAGCAAAAATATTTAGCTTTGGCTCACTTAATGCTCCAGAGAAGAAATCTTTGTTCTACTTTGTGAGTTGAGTCAGGTGCATTCCAATTCCTCTGGATTGTTAGAACACAAGAACAACTGAAATAAGAGCAGGAGGAGGCCACTCAGCCCCTCAAGCCTGCTCTCCCATTCAAGTAGATCACAGATGATATAATTATGGTTTTATCTCCTCTGGTTGCTTGCTTCCCACCAACCCCCATCCCCCCTTTCCCCCAACCCTCAATCAGACCTCCTGCTCATCCCTCCATGACATTCCTCTTTAACTCTGACTTCCTCATAATCAAAAAAAGTTGTATAACTCAACTTTAACTATATTCAATGACCTAACTGGTCATAGGGAGAGAGCTTTCCAAACCTTCTAAGAGAAGAAATTTGCATTCATCTCTGTCTTAAAGGTTTCACTTATTTTGAAACCATGCCCTCTAGTCATAGATATCCTCATGTGGGGAATCATCCTCTCTACATCTATGTTGCTAATCCCCCTCAATGATAGGAACTGGTGAATTTGTGGACTTGGTTGAGAAAGCCTTCTTTACTCAGTTTGCACCACAGGTCATGATTTCAAAGATTATTGAAGGAAGTGCGTCATTTTTCATCATGAGGATCAGATCACTCTGCTCATCATGCAGCTTATAAATGCAAACACTTGTCAATTTCTAGAAATAAAGTGATCATTTTCCTAGATGAAGCATATTGGCAAGGTAAGTGTTTGCTTTACATGTCTCTTACATGTGGCAATGGAATGGGTGCAAACAGATATATATTTGTCCTTAACATATAAACATCTCACTGATTCAACTTATACCCAGTTAGACACTCCATGAATTTGCATACTGGCTTCAGGAAATGCTGTGGATAATTAAATGGCTATGACAGGCCTTGTGAAACAATCAGCATTTCATCACAGGGTCCATCATTAGAAGAAGGAGAAGCCCAAAATGTGCGGGATAAGCTTAAAACTGAAATCTGGAACTGGCAACATGGCTTGAAGAATTCATCCTGGTCGAAAGCACACTTATCAACTGGTCCCTCTATGTGAGAGATATGGAAAGGGTAATTTTGATTCTGTAGGCTACTGCTCGGTCTTATAATTGTCAATTGAGACAGGGATTTCACCCTTCACTTCCACTTTCTGCCAAAATCATCCATCAAGTAGAAGATACAGAAGTTTAAACACACATAACCAAAAGATTCAAGAGCAGCTTCTTCCCTGCTGTTATCAGACTTCTGAATGGACCTCTCAAATTTTACACATAAATATTGATCTCTCTTTATGTGTACCTTCTCTACAGCCGTAACATTGGATTCTTCGCTCTGTTCTATTACCTTAATGCAAGTTACTTGGTGTGATCTGGCTTTACTGCATGCAAAACAAAATTTTCACTGTTCCTAGGTACATGTGACAATCATAAATCAAATCCCAATAAAAGGTAAAATACCTTGCACTACAACACGTGGCATTCTTAAAGAGTGCCATCTAATTTCTGTTATATAAATTTTTCGGGTATTTTTCCATACTAAGGAGCAATTTGCAGGTCCAGATGCATTGTCCATCCCATCTCACTGTGTTACTCAAGATGTCATATGCGTCAATGAAGAATGATCCCTCAAGGAAGAATAAAGTTGGGAAAGAAAGTACCAACTAAAATATTTGGTGCAAGTAAAGAAGGGGTGCCAGTGGGGATGTCAGTAGAACAGCAGAAATAAGCAGAGTTGAGGATCCAATCAGATGATTTTAGGAATTGAGCTCCACGATTGGTATAACTTAGAAATAATGTATTTATAGAACACCAATTCATCAGTTTATTTTCAGGAGTGAGCATAATATCTGACTTAACCGTTTTAGTGGAATGACCTTCACAGTATAATAGAATTGCAGTTCACCTGGAGCACATGGCATTTCTGATTCTATTAAATATATGGTGTGGATGACCTGTACCTCAAGATCATTTATCCACCGTTGATCTATATTATTTGACACCCTTGAGCTATTGATCTCAAACTTGAAAACTTCAATTTACGTGGTCTTTTTGCAAGAAAGAATTCCACGATTCTACTGCTTAAACAGCAACCCAACCCCTTAATTTATTTTGCTGCACTCAGGCAGTTTCACAGTGTGAAAATTTTAAATTCCTTTACCAGCCATCCAGCTGAGATATTTAAAAATGTAACACATTCTGCATGGTGCTTTCCAAGATATTACTCATAAAAGGCTTCACATTAATTTTAAAATTATGGGCAGAACTTATCCCTCCCTGATGTGGCACAGACAATTGGGAGGAATTTGGAAAAATGCAGTGAGAATGAAAAATATCTTAATGGCAAAGAAAACTTTCCCAATTTTCCCCTTAAGCCTTAAATGGCAATTTCAGAGCAGTGTTTACTTTATTTCTATGCATTTATGTTTCATTAAAAGATGAATTTCCCTTATTTCCACAACATGGTTATCTCTCCAGTCTAGGTAGGTCCTTGGTGCTTGTGGCCTACGAAATGCTTGGTCTGACCATTGTGCTGCTATTTCTTCACAACATTCTGTACATGTTCCATGCCCCTAAACCTTCTCTGCACTTTATCCACACAAGCTGACATTGGCAACAAGCAGCATTTTCACAATATCATGCATGCTCTGATACTAGCATTTTTTTAAAATCTAGGGATATGGGCATTACAAACTGGACCAGCATTTATTGCCCATCCCTGGTAGACATTCATTGAACAGCTGCAGCTCAAATCCAAGATGGCAGTTGGGAGTAGTAGCGATCGGGCTCCTGCTCATCCACTGTTTTCTTCTGCCTGTTTCTCTTTTCCGTTTTTTTACTTCTTTTCTCTCTATGTTTTCTTTTCTCAACAATTCTCTCTTACCTTCTGCCCTTGGGGTGCTCAGCTGCAGCAAAACACATTGGCGATGGCAGTGACTATGGGCCCAGAGGCAAGAGGTGGCGGCGGAGTGTGGCAGCCTCAATGTTGGTGGACCCAGTGCAGGACCCGAGGTGGTGGTGGACTCTGATACTTCAACTGATTCCGAGATGGCAGTGGCGAGATGGGACCATCGGCAGGTGACAGTGCCAAAGCATGAAGACTTTGACGTTGCTAGGTCCGGCATAGGTAGGAGCAGGAACAGGGCTTGCACAGAGCAGGCACAGTGTTTGAGCCAGTGGCATCAATTGGGACGAAGTGGCAGTTGTAGCGGTTGCGGCTAGTGGGTCCAATGCAGGGTCCAACTCAAGGCTCATGGCATCGGTGAGGGTGATCTCGACACTTTCTTTTCCTTTTGTTTCAGTTTCTTTCATTTCAGCTCTTGCTTTTAATTCTAACTATTGTATTCTAAGATGACCCAGGAGAGTGCCAACTCTGTACACTTTTCACTTTACCCCTGCAATCTTGTACTTGGGTACATGTGACAATAAAATATAATTTAATCTAATCTAATCATTTGGTGTAGGTAGATCCACAATGCCTTTAGGGAAGGACCTCCAGGATATTGACCCAACAATACTGAAGGAATGGCTATCTTTTTCCAAGTCAGGATGTGGAGTGGCTTGGAGGAGACTTTGCAGGTTGTCATGTTCTTAACTATGTTGAGACTTTGGTTTTTTAGATGGTAGTGAATGTGGGTTTGGAAGGCTCTCTCTCTGGAGTCTTGGTGAATTTTTGAAATGCATCTTGTACATGGTACACGGTGTGACTACTGAACATTAGTGATGGAGGGAATGAATGTTTCAGGATATGATGCCAATCAAATGGGCTCCTTTGTCCTGGAAGATGTCAAGCTTCTTCTATGTTATCAGAGCTGCACTCATAAATGCAAACAGAGAGTATTTCTTCACACTCCTGACTTGTGCCTCGCAGATGGTGGACAGGCTATAAAATCTCTAGCTTCTGACTTGTTTTTATAGCCACAGTTTCTATATACTAATCCAGTTCAGCTTCTGGTCAGTGGCATATCCAAGATGTTGCTCTTGGGGGAATTCAGTGATAATAATATCATTGAATGTTAAAGGGTGATGGTTCAAAGCTCATTGCAAAAGATGATCACTGCCCAGCACATGAGTGGTATGTTGTTACTTGCCACTAGCCAGCCCAAACCTGGATGCTGTTCAAGCCTTGTCACAACTGGACATGGCTGCTTCAGTATCTGAGGAATTGTGAATGGTGTTGAATATGGTGTAATCGTTGGCAAACTTTCCCACTTCTGATTTTATGATGGAAGGAAAGTCATTGATGAAGCAGCTGAAGATGTTTGGATCTGGGACATTCCTGCACAGATGTCCTACAGCTGAGATGACTGATCTCCAACAACCAGAACTAATGCCCTTTGTGTCAGAAGTGCATTTGATAAGGTAAACCAGTGCAGAATTTATAAAGTTAATGGTAAGACCCTAGGGAGTGTGATGAACAAAGAGACCTAGGGGTGCAGTTGCATAGTTCCTTGAAAGTGAAGTTGCAGGTAGATATGGTGTTGAAGAAGGCATTTTGCACGCTTGCTTTCATTGGTCAGAACATTGAGTATAAGAGTTGGAACGTCATGTTGTAGTTATATAGGACATTGGTGAGGCCACTTTTGGATTAGTGCCTTCAATTCAGGTTGCCTTCTATCAGAAGGAGTAAAAAATGAGGTCTGCAGATGCTGGAGATCACAGCTGCAAATGTGTTGCTGGTCAAAGCACAGCAGGCCAGGCAGCATCTCAGGAATAGAGAATTCGACGTTTCGAGCATAAGCCCTTCATCAGGAATAAGAGAGAGAGAGAGCCAAGCAGGCTAAGATAAAGGGTAGGGAGGAGGGACTAGGGGGAGGGGCGATGGAGGTGGGATAGGTAGAAGGAGGTCTGACCTCCATCGCCCCTCCCCCTAGTCCCTCCTCCCTACCCTTTATCTTAGCCTGCTTGGCTCTCTCTCTCTCTTATTCCTGATGAAGGGCTTATGCTCGAAACGTCGAATTCTCTATTCCTGAGATGCTGCCTGGCCTGCTGTGCTTTAACCAGCAACACATTTGCAGCTGTGATCTCCAGCATCTGCAGACCTCATTTTTTACTCGAAGATTTTAACCTACTGCGAATCCTCTTACAAGGATGCCTTCCTTGAAGAAGCTCTCTTCCTCCCTCTACAAGGATTTCAGTGAGTCCCTCTCTCACTGCACCCCCCAGGTCATCTCCTCTGCACAGACCTCCTTCCACCTATCCCACCTCCATCGCCCCTCCCCCTAGTCCCTCCTCCCTACCCTTTATCTTAGCCTGCTTGGCTCTCTCTCTCTCTTATTCCTGATGAAGGGCTTATGCTCGAAACGTCGAATTCTCTATTCCTGAGATGCTGCCTGGCCTGCTGTGCTTTGACCAGCAACACATTTGCAGTTCTATCAGAAGGATGTTGTTAAAGCTTGAGTTATAAGGAGAGGCTGAATAAGCAGGTGTTATTTTTCCTGGGGTGTTGGAGGCTGGGGGGTGATCATACAGAGGTTTATAAAATCATGAGTGGTATGGTCAGTGTGAATAGCCAATGTATTTTTCCTAGAGTGGAAGAAGCGCATAGGTTTAAGGTGAGAGGGGCAAGATTTAAAATGGACCTGAGTGTTAACCTTTTTCATGTAGAGGGTTGTCCGTGTAAGGAATGAGCTACCAGAGGAAGTGGTGTAGCGCATACAATTACAACATTTAAGTGGGTATCTGATTAGGACAGGTTTAGAAGAATATTTAGGAGAAAGTGAGGATTGCAGATGCTGTAGATCAGAGCTGAAAATGTGTTGCTGGAAAAGCGCAGCAGGTCAGGCAGCATCCAAGGAACAGGAGATTCGCCTGAAGAAGGGCTTATGCCCGAAACGTCGAATCTCCTGTTCCTTGGATGCTGCCTGACCTGCTGCACTTTTCCAGCAACACATTTCCAGCTTAGAAGAATATGGGCCAGATTCTGGCAAATGGGACTAGGTCAGATTGGGATGTCTGGCTGGCATGGACAATTGGACTTAAGGGTCTGTTTCCATGCTGTATAACTTTTTGACTCTATGTGACTCCAAGCAGTAGAGGGTTTTCCCTGATTGCCATTGATTAATGTGTTAGAGGTCCTTGATCCCACTCTCCACTGATTCATTAATGCCACTTATCTACATTCAATTTGTCCTTTGTCAGCAGTTCATCTATTGCCTAAGAACGTAAATTAAAAATAATGGCCTCAAACAATCAGGACATTGCATTGTATGCACTAATTGCCTCCTTGTCATGTTATCTAAACACATGTATCAAGAGAAAATACTGAGGTTGTCATTGCTAGCAACCATTATTAAGGAAGAACTAGCAGGATATTTGAAAACCTGTAACACAATGAGAAACAACACAGCTTTGTACAAGGGAAATCATGTTTGACTAATTTGGTAGAGTTTTTGAGGAAAGAACAAACAGAGTTCATAGAAGAGAACCAATAAACTTGGCTTTCCGTAAGGCATTCAATACAAGAACACATAAAAGGTTATTCCACAAAATTGCCCATGGTATGGATAATGCATCAGCATGGGTGACGATTGAAAACACAAGTGAAAAGAGATTCAGTATTAATTGGTATTTTCAGGTCAGGCTCACTGGTCTATAGCTTCCTCGCTTGTCCTTACCACCCTTCTTAAACAGTGGCACCACATTAGCCAACCTCCAGTCTTCTGGCGCAGCAGATAAGATCAATAGGAACCCACCCCCCCTACCCTATATTTACCCCTGACTAACGCACCTAACACTATGGGCAATTTAGCATGGCCAATTCACCTGAGCAGCACATCTTTGGATTGTGGGAGGAAACCCACGCAGACACAGGGAGAATGTGCAAACTCCACACAGACAGGCAGGAATCAAACCTAGGACCCTACTACTATGAAGCAGCAGTGCTAGTCACTGAGCCACCATGCTGTCCCTGAAGTAGACTGAGTAAGGTTGCCTGGCTGCTGATCCTCCTCCCTGTGGCTACATGATGATATCTTCCTGACTCCTTAGATTGAAGGGGGCATCTAAAAGGTTAACATGCCATACTTCTTCTGTCCATCTCATTGATGCACTGCATCACAGCTAAAGTGAAGGAATGTAGGTCTGAGTGTATAGTTGGTAGCCACCATGTGTTCTGCTAGATCTGTCAAGCCCGTTGTCATCCTTTCTGCACAGACAGCTAAACACTCACATGTGCCAGAGTCATGAGCGTTGACTAACTTGGCTGGCCTCTTTCATCTTTTACTCTAATCTGTGTACAGGCACTTGGATGACTCTGCACCCTAATGCTGAGTACAGAGGTTTATCAGTTGCATTGTGCTGAGCAAGGCCCTGAACTCCAGCAGTTTTCTGAATGTGATTGTTTCCTCTGTCAACTATGGGCAATTGTCAGTGACGTGCTCACTGGACTGTGAGTCCAAGCCTAATCTAGAACCGACCATACCCACTGAGGTGAATGCCTTGTTCTGGTGTAGGGTGTATGGGATATAGGTAAAGTAGTGTTACTTCTGCAATTATAGTTACTTATACAAAGTAAATGAGCTCACACCAGTGTGTAATTGTTTCAGCCAAGAGCTGAGTCAACAAGAATGGAAACTATGTGGAGGAAATGCATAATTTTTTTTTGTATTAGCTAAAAATGTATGCAAGAAAGAAACAGGACTGCAAAACAATGGTAGAAATACAGGCGACTAGATAAGGTGCTGTGAGGAGAGGCAGTTAAGCTAGATATGCCTGTACAAACAGTAGGTATAAACATCTGTTTCCCACTTTTACAGATACACAGGAACAAACCCCAATTAAAAAGGTTTTAACGATAAGATGCCGAGAGGGGCAGCACAGATGGAGGGAGTAGATAATGGTAAGGAAAGGATATGACTAATAATGACCCACAGCAGGATGAGGTCAAACGGCCTTGTGAGGCCAGAAATAAGCATTTTGTCACAGACAAGGCTGGATAAGGCAAGAGATAAACAGGAGTAATGGGTACCGGTCGTAGGGAAGTGGAGGATGTAAACAGGGGAGGAGCAATGAAATAAAAAAATATAGGAACCAAATTATATAAATATCAAGTATTTGTTGAATTTGGTGTGTGAGTCCCTTGCCTTGTACACAGACAGTGGACATCACACCGTCTTGCAAGAGTAAAATAAAGGACACTACTGATTCAGATTTTGTCTCGGACTGAAATTATTGAAGTGTGTGAGCTTAGTTTCTCACAATTAGGGGCTCATCCGGGATGTTCTTCCATGGCTGGGGGGAGTGGCTGGCCCTGGACACTGGGAAGATGCGCCCGCTCCCAATTAAGGAGCGGTCTTGTGTCCTGGTTTGGTCTGCTCCCTTGGGCGACTGGTACAAATCCCACAAGAGAGACATCTGAATTAGACAGTGAAAGGAGGTCGATAGAAAATACGGCAAAAAGGGGCCAGGCAACTCTGTACACAGACCAGGGTAAGAAGATTAACTTTTAAGTACTGCCTTGGTGGCCGGGATTGAGTTTTAGTAGTTAATAAGGGACTAATGAAGGAACTCAATATGGGTTGTGCCGTGGATCAGGAAAAAGCCTCTGCGGGAACAAAAGAAGCAAAAGGCAATGGAAATGGAGGCGGGGTCCCTTACAACATACCTCCAGAAAGTCCGTTGGGCAGGATGTTGTGGAATTGGAAAAATAATACTTGTACAAGGAAAAAGATGATTAAATATTGTTGCTTTGTATGGACTAAGGAATCCATTCTTTGTCCCGCCATCTTCTGGCCAAAGTACAGGTCAGATGAGGACTGGATTTGTAAATATCTGAATTTATATGTCAATGTGTGAGAGTGAGAGAATGAAAAGAGCTGTACAGCTGGTAGAAAGTTTAACCCTTTGTGATTTGGTTTGAATGCACGTTTGTTTGTTGGTGATTGAATGTTTGCGCTTTATTCCCTGGAGCTTGAGTTCCAGGACTGTTTTGAATCTGATTTTTATTATGGAAACTTAACATGATGTCTTTCAAAGTTAAGGATTCTATAGAGATTATGAAAAAAATGATGATAATTCTTGTTCTTTTTACAGGTCATGACTGCCTTACTATCAGTTTCTAACTAATCTCTTTTATCCTTACATAAAAGCAATTTATGGAGGACAGTTGAAGTTTCAGTTCAACATTAGATTGTAGTAAAAACAAAATCCTATGGTTAATATCTGTGACCTTGGATTCAGCCATTGTTCATGCATTAGAAGTTTTTTTTAACTTGAATAGACAAATTCTTTTAAGGCAGCTCTGATTATTTCACGACCTATAGTATTGTAATTGAGTAATGATTGGTCAGGACTACTTAAGAAAACTAATTTTGGATTTAAATTAAGGGACTAAAACTGGGTAATTATAGTGGATTTCAAAGTTGGGAACTGTATGCATTTTACATTTTAAATATTAAATACTGAATAAATGATATATAAATATATTTACAAGTTAGGAACAGGCTTTAAAATTAGTCAAGCATGAATTGATGAATTGGTATTTGAAGTTATGGGGAGCTAGAAATATTGCAATATTTCTTGAAAAAAAAGGGGAAGAACGTAACGACTTATCCCCTTCAGGAGGTACCAATAGGGGACAAAGAGATTGGGTTTATAAGTGCCCCCCTCACCAGTGGGGAGGTCAGAACATTTAAAAAGGAAATGAAGGTCCTGGTTGAGGATCCGGTAGGGTTGTCTGAACAAATTGATCAATTTTTGGGGTCCAGTCTGTATACGTGGGCTGAGTTAATGTTTATTTTGAATATACTATTCACTGGGGAAGAAAGGGGACTTTTACGAGGAGCAGCCATTAAAATATGGGACAGGGAACACCCGATTGGAGATGGGGATACTGGACAGGGTGAGATGAAGTTTCCTCTCAGAGACCCTAAGTGGGAAAATCAAAACCTGGAGCATAGAAAAGAAATGAGGGAATTGAAAGACCTGATTCTAAAAGGAATAAGAGAGGCAGTTCAGAAGTCGCAGAATTTGACTAAAGCCTTTGAAGTTAGACAGGAGAAAGATGGGACTCCTTCAGCTTTCTTGCAAAGATTAAGAGACTCAATGCGGAAATATTCTGGAATGAACTCTGAGGACCCAGTGGCACAGGGTCTTTTGAAAGTACATTTTGTGACAAAGGCATGGCCAGACATTCAGAGAAAGATACAGAAGATAGAAGGGTGGAGTGAAAACCCATTAGATGAATTGTTAAGAGAGGCACAGAAAGTGTTTGTAAAAAGAGAGGATGAGAGACAAAACCAGAAGGTGAAAATGATGGTAGCTACAGTTGATGAGGTATTTAAGAAAAGAATGGAACCAATATTGAGCAACCGGAGCAGCGGGTGGCAGCATGTAGGACAGAGAGGAAAGGGGAGAGGGAGAGGACAAGGGGGACCATTTGATAGAGGGCTTGAGTGACAGGGGCAGAGATGGAGGTCTCCACAGGAAGGATGCTATTATTGTGGAAAGATAGGGCATTTTAGGCAGGAGTGTCCTGATCTACAAAGGGAAGCAAGAGCCATTCCGCTTATGAATTTTGATGAAGAATAGGGGTGTCAGGGGTTCCTGCCTTCAAGGACCCATCAGGAACCCTTGATAAACTTGAAGGTGGGACCCTATAGGGAAGAGATAGTCTTCTTAGTAGATACGGGGGCAGCACGGTCATCGCTGAATTTTAAACCAAAGAACGTAGAAATGTCGACACGGTCAATTACTGTTTCCAGGGTAAACGGGGAGGCATTTACTGTTCCAGTATTTAAACCTATGATGATAGAAGGTCCTAAGGATAGGGTCACAGGGGAACCATTGTAATCCCTAATATAGGAAGTAACTTACTAGGGAGTGACTTAATTACCCTCTTAGGACTGGAGATTGGAATTCAGGAAAAAGAATTAGTTGTACAAATGGCGATGTTGACAGAGGATGTGGAGAGAGAGATAGACCCCATTGTATGGGCTAGGGAAGGGAATCGTGGAAGACTACAGATCCCTCCCCTTGAAATAAATTTAAAAAGGAAAGGGGACATTGTCTGTGAGCGACAATATCCCATTTCCATAGAAGGTAAACAAGGACTGCAGCCAGTAATTGAGGGACTGATTAGAGATGGATTGTTGGAGCCATGTATGTCTCCTTATAATACCCCAATTCTACCTGTGCGGAAATCTGATGGAACTTATCGATTGGTGCAGGATTTGAGAACATTAAATCGAAAAGTACAGATCAGACACCCAGTCGTGCCAAACCCCTATACGTTATTAAGTAAGATCCCTCATGACCACAAATGGTTTAGTGTGATAGATTTACAGGATGCATTTTCGGCTTGTCCCTTGGTGGAGGAAAGTAGGAATTTGTTCGCCTTTGAATGGGAAGACCCCAAGACAGGATGGAAACAGCAATACCAGTGGACCAGGCTCCTCCAGGGGTTTACCAAATCCCTGAATCTATTTGGACAGATGTTAGAACAAATATTGGAGAAATTTAGCAGCCCCAAGGAAAGATTTGGGACTATCCCCCTAAGAAATCTTATTTGGATTACCTTATCTGGGAACGAATGGAGAATTGCCAATTCCCGAAACTAAAGATTTGTTCTTAAAGAAGTATATACTGGGCTTGTCCTCCTCTTTGTCTTTCCTGAGGAAACAGGGTTTATTGGCACAAACTCCACCCCTTGAATTCACCGTTTATCCCATCCAGCCAGGAGATTGGGTCTTAGTAAAATCATGGACAGGGACTAAATTGGAGCCGGACTGGAAAGGGCTGTACCAGGCTCTTTTGACTACCGAAACGGCAATAAGGACAGCGGAGAAAGGCTGGACTCACTACACTCGGATCAAAGGGCCAGCGGAATCTCCAGTTGAGGAAGAAGTATGGACAGCCAAATCAACGCAAGACCCGCTGAAACTCAGACTAAAGAGACTTTGAATAACTGATTATACAGTGGCAACGCGAGCGCGGGATTATTTCTGTAGCATTGTATATTAAGTCTTTTTGTGCTTCAGCATGATGTTTAGAGTACTGGGAATGCTTGGAGTTATGATGCTAGCCCTCTTAGTATTGGGATTTTGTCAAATATCATTTTCATATGTATTATTAACGGTTCCTGAGTCTGATAATCTACAAGTAATAGACGCTGATGCATGCAGTTTCGTAAATTGCGGGGATGTAGATAATCAGAGACAGTACCGCAGCTCTGAGATACATCTTAAGTCCTATAGGGATGGCCCTGGGGATGGTACTTGGTATAATGGTCTCGTCACAGTACACTGGACCCCCTTCCGATCAGCTCGCGATTGTCCCAGTAAAAAGTGTAACCCAATATACCTGACAATAAAGAACACCACATGGCACGAAGCAATTCTGGGGGGGAGGGGGCACCTATGAGATACATTTGGGATAGAAATGAAAGCAAACGGGAAGGATTTCTCGGGCTGTTGTTTTCGAATTAGCGTGGGACAGGGAAAACAGGCGGAACTAGTGGATAATGAGATACAACTTTTCATCCCTCCCGCTGATCCTAAAGTAGTAAAAATTATAGAGGTAAAGGACTTGAAACAAACTATCGAAATAGAAACTGGGTACAGGGATGCAAATGCCTGGGTTGAATGGGTAAAGTATACTGTAAAAAGTCTGAACAAAACAATCGCTATGCATGTGCCTCCAGTGGCCCAGGTGGTTCCCTTTCTGCTCGGGTGGAAGCGAGACAGGAAGGGCATGAAATGTATGATAGCCCTGTATCAGGATGAGACTGCATGGAATGATAGGAATTGTACCTCCCTATCTCTGATGTTCCCTCCCTTGGAGAAGAAAGATGCAAAAGATCCCCCCACATTTTCTGCTGCAGTTGGAAATCACACATCGTGTGTGCATAGACAAGGTACAAGTCGGTCTAGAGATTTGGGGGAGCTGGAATTAAAAATGTTACCGAAACGGAGAAGGGAAGGAACTACTCAGCACTAAAGGTTCCCTGAGCGGATCTGTGATGGTACTGTGGAGGCAAAATATTGAGACCCACCCTGCCTCCGGATTGGAGAGGGATATGTGCAATTGTACAATTGACAATTCCATTTACCCTGGCATTTGAGAAGGAAAAGAGAGTAGGGAAAAAGGGAAGGGGTAAGAGATCACTGTTCGACACTTCTTTTGATGACAGGATTTATCTCGATTCGGTAGGAGTCCCTAGTGGGGTACCTGATGAGTTCAAGGCTCGTAACCAGATTGCAGCCGGCTTTGAGTCAGCTCTCTTTTAGTGGGTAACGATTAATAAAAATATAGATTGGATAAATTACATTTCTATAATCAACAGCGATTTATAAATTATACAAGAGATGCAGTTAAAGGAATATAAGAACAGCTTGATGTGACAAGTAGGATAGCATGGGAGAACAGAATGGCCCTTTATATGATTTTAAAGAAAAAGGGTATGTGTGTGTGATGTTAGGAGGAAGCTGTTGTACCTTTATTCCTAATAACACTGCACCTGATGGTTCAATTACTCGGACCTTAAGGTAGACACCTTAGCAGAAGAACTGGCTGAGAATTCAGGATTAGACACATCTCTCATGGATGGCTTGAATCCTGGTTTGGAAGATGGAAGGGGGTGGTGGTTTCCATCCTTACTTCCATGATAGTAGTAGTCAGTTTATTGGTGGCCATTGGCTATTATATCATACCCTATGTACGAGGGCTAACCCAAAGACTGATTGAGACAGCCTTAGTGAAACAGATGCCCCTAAAAGGGAATCAGGCAGAGGAACTTTATCGACTAAATAATGAGGGGATGATTGAGACCAAGATGGATGAGATCTCCGGTATGATGCTTGCGAATTTCGGGGGCGATGCTTAAAAAAAAATGCAGAAGATAACAAATGGTAATTAAAGAAAAAGGGAAAATTGTGGGATATAGGTAAAGTAGTGTTACTTCTGCAATTATAGTTACTTATTTAAAGTAAATGAGCTCACACCAGTGTGTAATTGTTTCAGCCAAGACCTGAGTCAACAAGAATGGAAACTATGTGGAGGAAATGCATAATTTTTTTTTGTATTAGCTAAAAATGTATGCAAGAAATAAACGGGGCTGCAAAACAATGGTAGAAATACAGGCGACTAGATAAAGTGCTGTGAGGAGAGGCAGTTAAGCTAGATATGCCTGTACAAACAATAGGTATAAACATCTGTTTCCCACTTTAACAGATACACAGGAACAAACCCCAATTAAAAGGGTCATAATGATAAGAAGCTGAGAGGGGCGGCACAGATGGAGGGAGTAGATAATGGTAAGGAAAGGATACGACTAACAATGACCCACAGCAGGATGAGGTCAAACGGCCTTGTGAGGCCAGAAATAAGCATTTTGTCACAGACAAGACCGGATAAGGCAAGAGATAAACAGGAGTAATGGGTACCGGTCTTAGGGAAGTGGAGGATGTAAACAGGGGAGGAGCAATGAAATAAAAAAATATAGGAACCAACTTATATAAATATCGAGTATTTGTTGAATTTGATGTGTGAGTCCCTTGCCTTGTACACAGACAGTGGACATCACACCCTCTTGCAAGAGTAAAATAAAGGACAATACTGATTCAGATTTTGTCTCGGACTGAAATTATTGAAGTGTGTGAGCTTAGTTTCTCACAGCTGGATGTTACACCAGTGCATTCACTGAGGATTGAGGGTCATTATTCTCAGAAATGGAGGTGGTGGAGCTGGAACCTAGGAGGAGTGGGAAGCAGAGCTGGGAAAGAACACCACCTCCTCTTCTTTCTCTTTTGTTGTCCATTTTGTTGTTTGGAATGGAAAAGAGAAAATGATTGGCTGATGACTATGCACATTCCCTTATCAAAAGAGTGTCAGGCTCTGTCAGAATATCAGACAATAGCAGACCAGAGGCATCTTCATTTGTTTCTTGTGACAATCTTATCTCTGTAATGGCAGAAACACAGTCAGAGCTCTCCCCTGCATTGCTCAGCACCAGACTTAGATTCCTCCCTAGGTCAGACCTATTGAGGTGATGTTACACTGACACTGCCATGCAGACTCACTAGCGTAAGTGCAAACATAATGTCGCTTGTGAATCATCAAAATAAAGCAGCAAAATTAATCGGAATTGATTTGTAAATGGAACAACATCACAAAGAGTAGTGGGATTGCCAGGAAATGAGCCATTCTTCAATTTTTTTTTAAACAAACAAGATCAGTTGACTGATTTAATGATCTTGGTTTATGTTTTAATTGCTTTAATTGACTCCTGGTTGCTTGTTGTCTTCAATTAACTATTCACTTGAGCAAAGTCAAACATTCTCATGAAGTTTCAACTGACTGCAGGTCATAGGTCTAAAAACTAAGGGCTGATCAATTTAAAGTAATTCCAAGTAATCACAGCAGCAGCAGGAGGAATAGGTCTGGGTCAGTGTTCCATTAGCTGTCCAGGGCTTATGACCATGCTAGTCTAAAAATGTTTGATTTTTTTAGAAGCTAAGCAGACTCAGGCCTGGTTCATATTTGGATGGGAGACTTCCTGGAAATGCTACATGGAGTTGACATTTTCTGACAGCAGTGGCTGTTCATAATATCCCTCTGCACTTGTGTTCTGCCACACAATTGAGCAGCAAGCTATTTTACCTACAGCCAGACAAATCTGAAAATGCCTGATCTTGGAAACTTAGGTGGGCGGCCTGGTGGCACAGTGGTTAGCACTGCTGCCTCACAGTGCAGGGACCTGGGTTCAATTCCTGCCTCAGGTGCCTCTTTGTGTGGAGTTATGCACATTCTCCCCGGGTTTGCTCTGGTTTCCTCCCACGGTCCAAAAAATGTGCGGGTTAGGTGAATTGGCCATGCTAAATTGCCCGTAGTGATTGGTGTCGGGGTCTGGGTGGGTGCGCTTTGGTGGGTTGGTGTGGACTTGTTGGGTTGAAGGGCCTGTTTCCACACTGTAAGTAATCTAAACAGACTCAGGCCTGGCTAGCACTGTGAATACTAGATACAGCAGGATTTTGGGTCCTCTTGTAGCAGTATCCCTAACTCTGGACCAGGTTCAAGTCCCACTTTGTAGTAATATATCTGAACAGATTGATAGGAAAAATAAGTTAAAAGAAAACAATGTGCTAAATAGCCTCTTTTTAATGTGATGGAGAACAAATTTTTTAAAATGCAATTAAAGAACTTTTTTAGCTAAAAATATAGCTAGCATTTCTGGTTAGATATATAAAAAAATAAACTGCCCACATTACTTGGAAATACTTTATTAGCTATGTGGGCAATTTATTGGTGGTGATGGTTAGTAGTTAAAGGAAAAAAAAATTAAAAGTCACAATGGTGTTGGTGGTGGGAAAGTTGCTCAGTTCTGTGTGATAGCATTTCTAAATATATTAAAATAAATTGCCCTAGTGCCCATTATGGGTTTTGCTTGGAAATATTTTATTGGCTATGTAGATGCTTACTGGTGATGATCAGTAGTTTTAAAGTAAAACAAAAAAAGTGACAGTGATTTGGATTTGGGAAAGTCATTATGTAATAGTGTTAGCATAAAGTGTCCATCAATGCTCTCAATGCCATCAGAGACAGATGGGTACTGTGGCAATGCTGTGCCTTATTTCCACTCAAACTCCATTTTGAGTTAGCCTCTTCTTTCTGTCCTTTTATCCCTCCTTCACTTTTGATGTTTCACATTGGCCATAACGGGCCTTGCATGTAAATATCTAACTGGCTGGATGGGTGATTACTGATGGTAGTTAATAGTTAAAAACATTAAAGATGTCACGTTTATGTGCATAACATTTCCAGATATAAGAGAAAAAAGGAAAATATAAAATAAACAGCCTGAGGCCTCTTGTGGCATTGTGGTAATTGTTCTTGTTATGTGACATAACGTCTCTGAACAGGTTGATTCAAAGACAAAATGAAACTGCCTGGGCTTTCTAGTGTCCCTCCCTCTGAGCTAGAAAATCCTGGGTTCAAGTCCTATCTGCTCTAGAGTTTGGGTTGATTAGGAAAAATATAGAAGGGAATGGGAAATGAACTGCTGTGATTCCCATTCAGTTTATCTCCTCCTTTCCTCCCTACCTCTCCCTCAACTTTGGACATCTACATTACCCTTAATGGGCTTTACATCAAATCTAATCCCAGAAGATTTACTAGTGGTGGTGATGGTTAAGAGATGCAAGTGTACAATGAGCAGTTTAGTGTTGGGAAAAACAAAATTAGTTGTTTGCAAGTGCGCTTCTGGACATGAAAAAAAAGGACTGCTGCTACCTCTGACCCAAGAAGACTTGAGTTCAAATCCTACTGGCTCCAGAAGTGAGTCAAAATAGTGTTATTAAAAGTATCTTGTAAGAAAGATCACACTGTTGGTGACTGGAGATAGAGACACAGGATGAATGTAGCTATTGATGTTTGGGCATCCAAAAGCTGGTTGTAATATCATGAACTTTCCCAGATATGAAGGATCAGTAGAAAATCATTGTTCCATCTGGGGGGAAATGTCCAGTTTTGTGGTATGGACTCTTTCAGTTGAATGAATTTTTTAATATCAAATGTTAAGAGATTGAAGATACATAAGCATGTTGTGATTATGAGCACAATTCACTTATTCTTCTGATTCCTTAAGCATTAGCACTTTTTCATTCAATCTCTGATTTGGAAAAAAATTACATGGAAAAGGATTGTGTGGTGTTATCTTTTAACTTTCTATTGATGATTATTAAGAGTAAACTTTACTGTAATTGCTAATATTATCTTTATATTTGTAAGCTGCCAATTGTAATTAATAAAGTAATGTTACACATACAACTTTGTGTATGTCTTGATCTTTGATATCTTTTATAGTATTGATGCTGTGATTGATCAGTGTTGCTTTGTTATTGTACTGTGGGCTAATATCTGATTTGTCTATGACCAATATTGTTTGGACTTTGTTATACAGTACACATGGCACAAATTAATTTAAGCATCACATGCAAGATCCTATATCAGATCTAAATCCAACTCATAAGTATCATAATTACAAATAAAAGGAAGAACATCCATCACAGAGCTGTGAGACTTGCTTCATAATCCAACAAAAACTAAATAACATGTTCTTGAAGATGATATGGTAATCATGTATCAACCTTGGTTTAGAGTTAGCATATTGCTTCAGAGTCATAAAGTTAAGGCTTTATGTCCCAACCTAGGCATTTGAGCAAATAATCCAGTCTGATGTTTCAATGCAGTACTGACAGAATACAATACTGTCAGAATTACCATTCCCATTGTATGAAAAGCTGAAAATGTGTTGCTGGAAAAGCACAACAGGTCAGGCAGCATCCTAGGAACAGGAGATTTGACGTTTCGGGCATAAGCCCTTCTTCAGGAATGGGGCTTCCTGAAGAAGGGCTTATGCCTGAAACATCGAATCTCCTCTTCCTTGGATGTTGCCTGACCTGCTGTGCTTTTCCAGTAACACATTTTCAGCTCTGATCTCCAGCATCTGCAGTCCTCACTTTCTCCTCCATTGTATGAAAACTAATCTTACATGATTATAAACTGTATGGTATATCACTTCAATTGGGTTCAGGCCATTTGCTTATAGGGGGCAGCATGGTGGCACAGCAGTTAGCATTGCTGCCTCACAGTACCAGGGTTATCGGTTCACTTCCACCCTCAGTCTGTGTGGAGTTTGCACATTCTCCTCATATCGTATGGGTTTCCTCTCACAGTCCCAAGTTGTGCACATCAGGTGAATGGGCCATGTTAAATTGCCCATAATGTTAGGTGCATTAGTCAAAGGGAAATGGGTCTTCTCTTTTTTGGCCGAAGGGCCTGTTTTCACACTGTAGGAAATCTAATCTAATATGCAACTAGTATCTGACGAGATGCATTTAATTGATAGCAATAGGCTATGTAATATAGAATTTAATCATTCCCAGAAATGCTACTTGAATATGTGAAACAGAATAACATTGGATGGAATGCATTTCAGGAGAACAGAATACCTTGAAACTTAAATGCATTAATAAACTATTCAAAAGGATATCTTACTGTTTATTATACACCCTCAACATTCCTCAGTGCTGTTATATTGTATCATACTTCAGAAAACAAATTATCCTACGTACATCTGTGCAAATGAATAGAAAGCCTAGTCAAAAAATTAAATATATTAATGTCTAAGGATCTAAATGATAATATATAATTTGCAAGCCTATTTTTAATAGTAAAATAAATATTCATTATGAGGCACATTCTGTGCTCTAACACTTTCAGAAAGCAGCACCCATAGGGAGCACATTTCAGGCACACAGACTGTGATTTTCTGCCCATTAAATGTAATGGATGGAAAATTACAGACTGTTCACCAATAATTCCTGCATTGTGCCTCCTGCAAGTGATACTCCCCTCTGGGAGTACAGAATTGATCTTTATGTTATTTTTTAATGCATTCAGATAACCTAAAAAATGATTTAAGAGCTCTTTGATTTGGACCATCATTAACTAAAATTTAAAGCTGTCGAACATATAACATTCTTACTTCTGAGAATGGATATGAAATTGTTTTTTTAAATAGCCCTGTAAAATTGTAGCTGGTATGTAATCAGAATTTGTTTTGAACATCGATTAAACAGTTTGCAGAGAGGAATATTTTAGCAGCATGAGCAAGCACAAACCAATTAAGCATAGATCTGTTTCAAAGTGGACTAGTCAAACTATAGTCTGCATCAGTAGACATTTCTAATTATATAGGACATCATGACAGGTAAACAATCATTCTGCTTTAAAAAAGGAAAATCCTTTTATCCTTTTTTTTAAGCTGAATTAAACTCCATCTTTAATTTCAGTATAAAATATACTCTGTACTACTCTCAAGAGACAAGAACAAAATAAATCATCTACTGATTTTTCTTAACGGTTTTCATTGCTTGGCAGCAAAGAAAAATCAGTACAATGCTTAACATCCAGTTTCTCTAATCCAATGTTGCATGAAGAACTTCATTATGTTAAAATTATTTGAGCAAAAATATCAAAACAGCATAAGTAGAACAGATCTGAAACCAGATACTGTTTAACCTTTATCTTGTGAAAATGTTGTCAATCTCATAGCAGAACCTGTCTCACATTGCCCAATGTTCAATGGCACACTGTATTCACTTTCAGTGAGAGACAGCTTTAATTGGATAGCTCAAGAACAGGTTTTAAGATCCACCCAGCTCAAAAGCATTTTCATCTTGGGCTGGCATGTGGATTACATTACTCTAACCTGACACTGTCTGCTACACACACAGCATCATTTATTCATGAAAACGTGGAAAAATCTCTGCTCTGTTGATGACTCAAACCATTCTCACATTCTGTTCAACACTGGTTTTATTTGTATTGACAATGAAAGTTATTAGAACATACTTATTTGAATAGGATCCAGATAACAGGTTAATACACCGCAGACAGAACATGGTATAATTGCATTGTTAGAAAATCTAGCCTTATAACTGTACGAAGACATAAAGTCATTAGAGTCCCTACAGTGTGTAAGCAGGTCATTCAGCCCATCGAGTCCATACCGACTCTCTGAACAGTATCCCACCCAGACCAACATCCCCTATTCTAACACTGTACTCTTAAAAATCCCATGGCTAATCCACCTAGCCTGTGCATCACTGGACACTTTGGGGAAATTTAGCATTGCTAATTCACCTCACCTGCACATCTTTGGATTGTGGGGGGAAACTGGAGCACTGGAAGCAAACCTACACAGGTACGGTCTTGGGGAGAATGTGCAAATTCGACACAGACAGTCGTCTGGTAGAATCAAATCCAGGTCCCTAGTACTGTGACGCAGCAATGCTAACCATTGAGTTCAGTGTAGAGTTAAGGTCTGTTCAGGGAATCTACCTTGTGTGTCTCACTCTGGCTGTTGGGTGAAAGGAATCCAATTGCATCATGACAATAATTGAAATATTTAATAAATAAATCAAACATTATTAATGAATCACAGTCTATCCTCAGCCTTTAAAGTCAAACCTATCACTCCCCGGTCATTGCATCATGATGTATTTGAGCTTTTTCCTCCTCTTCTTAGTCTTGGTCATGCTCTCAGTAAAGTTTCTGATCCTTCATTTAGCATTCTTACCTTAGAATAATTAATCTCAGTAAAAGATGTAAAGGACAAAATTTAGAAAAATTGGGCTATGTAAATATCACATGATATAATACAAAGTATACTTACAGCTATGCCCTTCACATGAACCTACAGCAAAGCTTCTTTTTTTTAAAAAAATCTAATTTTTGGAAAATAAGCATCACTGTCAAAGCCAACATGTATTGTCCAAATTAAATTGCCCTCAAGAAGGTGGTGCTAAGCCATCATCACTCAGTGCTGATATATCAATGATTTGTCGGTGCATGAACACTGCTATAATGAAGGGCATTTTACAATTTTAGCCCAACAACAATAAAGGAATAATCATGCATTTTCAAGTCAGAAGGATCTATGACTTGGAGGGCACTTGCAAGTGGTAATACTTACTTCCCTTGTCCTTGTAGGTGGTGGAGATTATGGGGTCAGAGGGTGCTGTCAAACATCTGACCTCCTGACTTTAAGCTCAGAAAAAGTTGTCCCAATTTAAAACAATTTGTTACAATGATCAAACATGAGTATAAATTAACAATATCTCACAACTCCTCTTATGCCAAAATGCAACATCTTAGATATGCGTCAATACATTAAACATTTACACCTTCAGAAACTAGTAAGTAGAGCTAACTCCAAAGCAATTCTTATTCTCAGATACGAAAGGTAGCTATTTTGTGTGAATGCTTTTCACATTTTGAATGTACATTACCAGTTCAATTCAAGGTAGATCCAAAACCTCAGCACTCTGCAAGTCATAGAGTCATAGACATGTACAGCATGGAAACAGGCTCTTCGGTCCAACTCATCCATGTCGAACAGATAGCCTAAATTAATCTAGTCCTATTTACCAGCACTTGGCCCATATCCCTCTAAACCCTTCCTATTTATGTATCCAACCCAATATCTTTTAAATAATGTAATTGTACCAGCCTCCGCTACTTCCTCTGGCAGCTCATTGCAGGTGACACACATCACTCTTTGTATGTTGCCCTTTGGGTTCCTCTTAGATCTTTCCCCTCTCACCCTAAAATTATGCCCTCTAGTTCTGGATTCCCCCAACCCAGGAAAAAGATTGAAATATATGTATTTTTGCTATAAAGGTAGTACGGGGATATTGTATGCTACTTTATGATATTTAGACAAAACAACTAAAATAATGCAATATTTATTGTTTCATATTCCATTTCACATTCACAATTATAACCTTTATGGTAGCAAGCTAACATTAAAAATGATGTAAATAAAACAACATTTGGACATCTAAACTATACAGCCATGACAAAAACTAAACTCAGAAAACAAATATAACATCCACCATAATTTGAAGCAGCAGTCCTTAACTTAACATTATTCTTCAGATGTAATTTGTGAACAATGCTTTTTTTACAGCCGGTTTGAGAAAGAAGGTATCCTCACCTTTGTGACATTGTAAAGTGGATCTAAGGCTTGTAATATCTTTCATTTACAATGACTTTGCACCACAAACATCTAAATGCAGCATAGAAGCCCATAGATGATAAAGTGATTTATTTTGAAATAGTGGTTTAAGAATTACAGCAACTAAGCATTATCCAGTAGGAAAAATAAAGGATGCAGAGGCTCAAATTAGAGATGAAAAATCAGCACAGTCTTATTAAAAGATATAAATGATGGTGAGAACCAATAGCCATACAAAAATAATTGAGGTCATCCCAAATTAATGAAATATAAGGATTTGGAAAAGTATTTAACAATGTGATGCCACTCCTGACTTGTGCCTTATAGATAGTGAGACAGCATCCAAGGAACAGGATACTGCCTGACCTGCTGCGCTTTTCTAGCAACACATTTTCAGCTCTGATCTCCAGCATCTGCAGACCTCACTTTCTCCTTATAGATGGTGTCAGAAGATGAGTTACTTGTTGCAACATTCCTCGCCACTGACCTGTTCTTGAACCATGTTTATATGGTTGCTCCAGTTCAGTTCCTGGTCAATGGTAACCCCAGGATGTTGATAGTAGGGAATTTAGTGCTTCAAGGGCAGCAGCCTCATGCATCCTTCCATAGATATTGGCATACGACATGTACTGGACTCACTCAATCACAGTGGCACATCTCTAATCCACTTATAACACAGATTGGCACTTTAATGTTTTACTTTGGAGTTCATCAGTTACAATACTATTGCAATACACAACGCAATGACATGAATCTATCTCATGGACTGTCACAGGGAATTTCTTAAAGCTACTTGCAAGCTCTCTAGGCTTTTTGTGCGTTGTTCCCTCAGCCAGAGTTTAAAGGCTTTCAGTATGACTGTGTTGCCTTGCTATTCAGGGCAGACACAAGACCAGGCAGCTTGTCACGGACGTAAGGACCTGGAAATGCACCCTAAGTTCTGTAAGCTGCAAGGCCATGGGCCATGTGCAGGAAGATGGGATTAGAAAGGGCATCTGAGTGAATTTGAGTTGGCATGGGCAAGATGGGCCCCCTTCTATGGTATATCATTTCTATGGTTTCTATGGTCAGTATGACCATTCATGGTGGTGAACAGTTTGCTGTTATGGTGCCATCTTATCTCAATGTCATATCTACAGCATGTGTCAGCAGCCTACACAGCAAATATTTTGCACATATATCAAACAAATGGTTATATCTCAAAATCAAGGGGAAGCAGTACACAGTGAAGGCTGGCAAGGGGACAGTACCAATTGGGAGTAGGGGTTGTGATGGGCAGCATTGTGGTGCTGCCATAAATCAGGGGGTTTCCTGCTCAATTGATCAAATGTTTTTTTCTGATATCATTTCAGGGGCATGGGCACCATCATTGTTTGCTCAGGAAGGTCAAAATTGAAATGGGTAAGAAGCCAAGAGTTGGTCATTGCAACATTTATCTTTCTGCTCTAGCATGTATTTCCTGGAATGAACCTTAGTGAAGGATTGAGTGATCTAAAGGCATTGAGGGATGGGCAGTGATGTGTCCTACATGAATGAGTATGAAAGGAAAGGGTCATGTAGTGTTAATCACTTTAAGGGACTGAGTGAGAGTGAATGAGGGAAGACATTGGATATGTCACTGAGAGTCGTCAAGCCAGAGCCTTGGGGGGAGGTAGGGATGCAGCAGCAGACATAGAATGGGTGTGGGTTATCTGAGACATGATACCCTAGCAAAACGGAGAAGGCTCAAGACCTGCCCGCAGCGTTGTTGTGCATTCCCACAGTTGGTTGAAACCACACTGCCCTGGATGGCAAACTCACAGCAGGCTGGAAGGATCTGGAGTCAGGGCCTCCTCCACTGATTCCAGGGAAGAAGAAGGCCTCTTCTGCACTACCCTATCCACCAGAACTTTCAATTCCCTGTCTACAAAGTGGGGTGCTAATTTCCCTTTGGCTGCCACAGCCAGGACACACATCATGTGCCGTGCAGTACAGCTCAGACTGGCATTGCATGTCAGAGTGCACAATTGCTATTTAAAGATGGTGCTGGCACGAGGAATCCGAGCATGTCCTGATTGTGTTAAACATGTCTAGCTGCAGCAAGTGGGAGAAGCAGACTAGCATCGGGTGAGAAGGGCACCATGAGGCAAGTTTGAGACAAGTTTATGAGAAACTCACTCTGCTTTGCAGAGAAAACTCTCCCACAAACCCAGAAAAATTACACCAGTAAAGTAAGGAAATTCTCAGCTCAAGGGGCTTTGCAAGGTCAAAAAGGTTGACTTTGCTATCATCATTCTCAGTGTATTGAGGAGACTGGGCGGTGCATTCAGTTTTATTGCTTTGGTAAAACTCCAACTCCTCGAAAACCACGTTAGGGAACTGGAGCTGGAGCTGGATGAACTTCAGATCATTCGGGAATCAGAAGGGGTTATTGAGAGAAGTTACAGGGAGGTAGTCACTCCTAAGGTACAAGAAAAAGGCAAATTGGTTACAGTCAGGAGATGGAAAGGGAACTGGCAGGCAGTGCAGGGATCCCCTGTGGCCATTCCCCTCAGCAATAAGTATACCGTTTTGGATACTGTTGGGGGGTGGGGGGAGGGGGCGACTTACCAGGGGAAAGCAGTGGGGTACAGGGCTCTGGCACAGAGTCTGTCCCTGCTGCTCAGAAGGGAAAGGGGAAGAGGAGCATAGCAATAGTCATTGAGGACTCCATAGTTAAGGGGGACAGATAGGAGGTTCTGTGGGGACGAGAGAGACTCACGGTTGGTGTGTTGCCTCCCAGGTGCCAGGGTTCGTGATGTCTCTGATCGTGTTTTGGGGATCCTTAAAGGGGAGGGGGAGCAGCCCGAAGTCGTGGTCCACATAGGCACCAACGACATAGATAGGAAGAGAGATGGGGATTTGAGGCAGAAATTCAGGGAGCTAAGATGGAAGCTTAGAGCTAGGATGGACAGAATTGTTGTCTCTGGTTTGTTGCCCGTGCCACGTGCTAGTGAGGCAAGGAAAAGGGAGAGAGAGGAGTTGAACACGTGGCTATAGGGATGGTGCAGGAGGGAGGGTTTTGGAGTCTTGGATAACTGGGGCTCTTTCTGGAGTAGGTGGGACCTCTACAAGCAGGATGGTCTTCATCTGAACCAGAGGGGTACAAATATCCTGGGGGGGGGGGAGGGGGGGGGGGAATTTGCTAAGGCTATTGGGTGTGTTTAAACTAATCCAGCAGGGGGATGGGAACCAAAATTGTAGTTCAAGTATAGAAAAGGTTGAGAGTAGGGAGGTCCAAATCAAGTTTCAGAGATGCAAGATGGCACCGGCAAGGAAGAAGTTGGTTTGAAGTGTGTCTACTTCAAGCCAGGAGCATCCAGAATTAGGTGGGTGAACTTGCAGCATGGGTTGGTACTTGGGACTTCAATGTTGTGGCCATTTTAGGAGACATGGTTACAGCAGGGACAGGAATGGTTGTTGCAGGTTCCAGGATTTAGATGTTTCAGTAAGAACAGAGAAGATGGCAAAAGGTGGAGGGGAGTGGGGGATGTGTGGCATTGTTGGTCAAGGACAGTATTACAGTTGCAGCAAGGGTGTTTGGGGACTCATCAACTGAGGTAGTATGGACTGAAGGTAGAAACAGGAAAGGAGAGGTCACTCTGTTGGGAGTTTTCTACAGGCCTCTGAATAGTTTCAGAGATGTAGAGGAAAGGATAGCAAAGATGATTCTCGATAGGAGTGAGAGAGACAGGGTAGTTGTCATGGGGGACTTCAACTTTCCAAATATTGACTGGGAACACTGTAGTATGAGTACTATAGATGGGCCAGTTTTTGTCTAGTGTGTGCAGGAGGGCTTCCTGACACAGTATGTAGACAGTCCAACAAGGGGCGAAGCCACATTAGATTTGGTACTGGGTAATGAGCCCAGCCAGGTGTTAGACTTGGAAGTAGGTGAGCACTTTGGTGATAGCGATCACAATTCTGTTATGTTTACTTTAGTGATAGAAAGGGATAGGTGTATACCACCGGGCAAGAGTTACAACTCGGGGAAAGACAATTACGATGAGATTAGGCAAAATGATGTCGTATATATGGATTTCAGCAAGACGTTCGATAAGTTCCCCACAGTAAGCTAAAATGCGGAGGAATGGGATTGTGGGAGATATAGCAATTTGGATCAGTAATTGGCTTGCTGACAGAAGACAGAAGGCGGTGGTTGATGGGAAATGTTCATCCTGGAGTCCAGTTACCAGTGGTGTACCGCAAGGGTCGGTGTTGGGTCCACTGCTGTTTGTCATTTTTATAAACGACCTGGATGAGGGTGTAGAAGGGTGGGTTAGTAAATTTGCAGACGACACTAAGGTTGGTGGAGTTGTGGATAGTGACGAAGGATGTTGTAGGTTACAGAGAGACATAGATAGGCTGCAGAGCTGGGCTGAGAGGTGGAAAATGGAGTTTAATGCGGACAAGTGTGAGGTGATCCACTTTGGTCGGAGTAACCTTTTTGCAGCAGAGAGCGGCGGGAGCTGGGCAGAAGTGAAGTCGGAGCATAGAGCCGGTTGGGAAGGTAAGTGATTGTTATTTGAGTGGGTGTGTTCTAGACCCCAGGTCCTACAAATTAGGGCTTCCCTCCCACCCTCCTCCTCTAACCTAACTTTAATGTCCACAGACTTGCCCCAAAAAGAGAGTCCAGGGAAGTTCCTGTTGAGAGAAGAGAGAGTCTTTAGCTCAGGAGTCTTCGACAAGGAGGTTGAGTGAAGTGATTATTCCACAGTTGAAAAGGGTGAAGACATGACTGCCCAGCTGGTTCAGTGCACTACATGCTTGATGTGGGAGGTCAACGACTCTGGTGTATCTGGCTCGTATATCTGTGGAAAGTGTGTGCACGTTCAGCTACTGACAGAGCATATTGCAGCACTGAAGAAAGATCTCGAGGAACTTAGGCTCATCCAAGATTGAGATCTTTCTGGACAGGACCTTCAGCGAGGTTATTACACCGACCATACCAGAAGAGAGAAGACTATGAGGAAGGCAGAGAGGAGACAGGTGCAAGAGACCCCGGGGGAAGTACCTGTCAGGAACAAGTTGAATCTTTTGGAAACAGTAGAGACAGATGACACTGCCAGTCCGTGAGGCGGTCAGATCTGTCAATCAAATGTTGGCGTGGAGGCAGAGCCGAGGAGTCAGACATCGCATAGAGTCATGGTGATAGGGGACTCCATAGTGAGAGGACCTGAATGGGGTTTCTGTGGCAACAGGTGGGATTTAAGGATGGTGTGTTACCTTCCTGGTGCCAGGATTAAGGACATCGCAGACAGAGTGCAGGAAATCCTCAAGGGCGAAGGTGAAGAGCCAGAGGTGGTGGTACATGTCGGCACAAATGATGTCGGGAAGAAGAGGAGGAACATACCACAGCGGGACTTTGGAGAACTAGGAAGAAGGCTGAAAAGCAGGATGTCCAGAGTGATTATCTCCGGTTTGCTTCCAGTTCCTCGGGCTGGAAAGGCCAGGAACAGGGAGATAATGGGCTTGAATGTGTGGGTGGGAAACTGGTGCAGGAAGCAAGTGTTTAAATTCTTGGTCACTGGGGTATGTTTTGTGGTAAGTATAAATTATACAAAAGAGACGGTTTGCACCTTAATAGGTTGGGGACCAGCATTCTGGCAGGCAGGTTTGCCACTGCAATACAGCTGCGTTTAAACTAAATAGCGGGAGGGAGGGAACAAACTGGATGTTTAAGAAGGAAATTGAAGGGAAAGTTAGAACAAGGGAAGTCAAGAAAGACAACAGTATCAATGAAGCAGAAAACTCAAAAAGGGATCATGCTGTAAGGTTGAGTGAAATAGGGGTTGATACTATTCTATATATGAATGCACGAAGTATTAGAAATAAGATGGATGAGCTTGAGGCTCTTTTGGAAATTGGCAGCTACGATATTGTGGGGATAACTGAGACGTGGCTTCAAGTGGACAGAGCCTGGGAAATGAATATTCAAGGCTGCACGTGCTATCGTAAAGACAGACTGACGGGCAGAGGGGGTTGGGTGGCCGTTTTGGCAAGGGATGATATTCAGTCCCTTACGTGGGGGGTCCTAAAATCAGGGAATGTAGAGTCAGTATGGATAGAGCTGAGAAATTCTAAGTAGAAAGACCCTCTTGGGAGTTATCTACAGGCCCTCAAACAGTAGTATGGATGTAGGGTGTAAGTTGAATAAGGAGCTGAAATTGGCCTGTCGCAAAGATGTTACTACAGTTGTTATGGGGGATTTCAACATGCAGGTAGATTGGGAGAATCAGGATGGTATTGGACCTCAAGAAAGAGACTTTGTCTCAGAGATGGATTCTGAGAACAGCTGGTGCTGGAGTCTACCAGGGAGAAGACAATTCTGGATCTGGTATTGTGCAACAAACCAGAATTGATCAGGGACCTCGAAGTGAAGAAGTCATTTGGAGGTAGTGACCATAATACAATAAGCTTCAATCTGCAATTTGAAAGAGAGAAGGTACAATCGGTAGTGACAATATTTCAGTTGAATAAGGGGAACTATGGAGCTATGAGGGAGGAGCTGGCCAAAGTTCAATGATGCAATACCTTAGCAGGGATGGCAGTGGAGGAACAACGGCAGATATTTCTGGGTATAATGCAGAAGATGCAGGATCAGTTCATTCCAAAAAGGAAGAAAGATCCTATGAGGAGGCAGGGGTGGCTGTGGCTGCTGAGGGAAGTTAAGAATTATATAAAGTCAAAAGAGAAAAAGTATAATATAGCGAAGATAAGTGAGAAAAC